>NC_090941.1:1106355526-1106980526 GCF_040938575.1 Ambystoma mexicanum
AGACAGAGGGAGGACAAAACCAACAATCTTACTAGTCCTTGTGTCATTCAGATCCTGCAAGATGGAAGGGAGAGAAGTGCCTGGGGAGGGAGGGGAGAAAAGCAATGGGCAAATCTCAAGTATGTGCAGCCGGGGGTGGCCGGCTCTGAGCAAGTGCAAGGAGGCAGGGTACTGTAGGGTTGCAGATACAGTCTTCCCCCCAAGACCGACGTGAGAGGCTTTAAAAACTCTTTAAGCCCCTCACCCTTTTAAAGATAGTTTCTAGGTTTATTCTGTCATGTCGTTGGTTTAAAAGTAATTTTTCTGTAGTCAGGGGAAGGTTTTCTGGTTTCCTGCATTGCTGGTTGATGTTGGAATGGGATCAAGTCTTGATTTTAGCCTGGGTCGTCGTTCTGTTGCTTCTCCAGTTAGTGGATTCCGGTGTGGGTCTTACCGGCCGCTCAGAGGGGGTTTCGGGTAGTTGTGGTCCTGAAGTAGAACAGAAAGATTGTTGGCCAGGAACAGTCCTGGGAGTCATTGGGAGATACAAAGTGGTATCAGGGATCGGAATTGTGGCACTTAGGGGATTTTCAGGGATTATTTATTTTTATTTATTTGCATTTATAAAGTGCACAAACGGCCCTGGGGCATCGTGGCGCTGTTACAGAGTGCTTAGTTTGTATAGGTATACAGTATACAGTATTACATACATATTGCATACAGTATTAAATACAATAGAATAGACAGGTATCAGACAATGACAAAGAAAGACACGTAAACTATACTGTTGCTATGGTTCCAGTGCAACAGCATGCGTATGCAGGATAATTAAGTACATTTAGCAGAACAGATTAGGGACCTCCCAACTCCCACTTCACATATCTGGGGCATGACTGGTTCTGATTTTTGCTTAAGGGATTCCCTTGCCCTAGTTTGAGAAGCACCCTCCTCCTTCCTTTGACAGGGGCATGGTCCTGGTCTTGTCACAAACCTATACCCTTTCTTCCAAACACCTCTCCTCTACGGATTCTCTAGTTAACGGATTCCCCCAGTCGTTTGAAAGATTTTACGTTTTTCACCCCTTTTCCAGCCGATATTGAAGACTTGCTTTCCGCCTTCATGATGGACTGCTGTATGCTTGGCAAACTCCTGACTGTACTCTTCTCGTTCATCCAAATCCATGTTGGTGATTTATCCATACTCCATTGCTGGATAAACTTGAGTGCTATCCCGGGATGTCCCTGGTTCTTGGATACAGTCCTCGGTAAGGTCAGGGTCTCTCAGTATTGACAAGACACTGCCACTTGGCCCTCCACTAGAGTCTTTAACCGCGTGCCCATGGGTATGGATGTTCTTTTAATTCAGGCAGGTGCTATTGCTCGTTATAATTTCAGCCTTTTCCTCTGCTATGACCATTCTCCTGGGTTGACCAAGTATTAGGTCTGTTCCTATGGTTTCTGCAGAGCCCAATGCGTCAAGCTTTGCAGATTTCAGCTGGGGCTGCCTCGCTCCATGGTCTGTAGGTCTTGTGCTGGTCTCCTGCAACACAGGGTCTGTTTGAGTCCTGTTGAGTCCAGTGTTTGTGATTCTCTGATGCAGAGGGCCAATGCAGCCTTCTCGGCTTCCTCTCGAACAACAACCTCTTCCATCTCTGCAACCAGAATCTTTTCCCACACTAATTGGGCAATGGTTTGGCCAGCTTGATAACCTGGGTGTGGTTCCACAGGTTGAAGAGGACAATGGTCATATCCCCTTGACAATCACCACTGATGATTCCAGGCACTATGACTAGTGAGTGTCTATGTACTAGACCGGACCCGACATAGCACTTCCACATATGCCTGTTGGAACTTTTATATTGAGAACTGTTCAGATCAGCGCTTTTCATCTAGGTAGAATCTGCACGTCCTCATTTCTGTACAGGACCCAGGAAGTGGCTCTGGAGTTGACTCTAGTTGGCTGCTTTGAGCTGTTGGTGGCTCAGATTACCTTCTACATCTTCCAGAGTAGTGTGCGGCTTGGTCTCAGGGTCATAGTTGGTGGATTTCCTTTGCCCTTTGGTCCTAGCTCGACTGGGTTCTGATCCAGCATGCTCCCAGAAATCTCTTGGCCAGCCTTCTTTTCCTCCCTCTCTCGGCATAGGCAGCTTCTGTATTAGGGCTTGATTAATCACACAATTCGGCCGGCGGCAAAATGGGTTTGGGAAAGTGGCGCTAGGTCTGTCTGTCTGCGTCTGTCTCTCTCCTCTCTCTCTCTCTGGCACCGGGCATGGAATTTGCAGAATATGTGGTGTTTTCTGAGATTTGGGATGCCCCCAACTGCACTTCACATATCTGGGGCAGGACTGACTGATTTTTGGTTTAGGGATTCGCCTGCTCCAGTTTCAGAAGGGTGACAGACTGTAACATCAGTCAATAGAAAAAGAATCCCTGGCCTACATATGCCCCATAGAAAAGTTCTTCCAGTACTAATGTGGAAGCAGTTCACCATAAGAAGGGACCACAAACCTTGTTTCGGCATATAGTCGTGCCCTAAAAAGATATCCCCCAGGTGATCAGTCACAATTTCAGGCTACAAGAATGCTCCGATGTTATGATGCATAACCCCCATAGGGAGAATTTCCTTGGCAACTGTCTATCTCGACTTCGCCTTGGGGAAGGGGAGCTCAGTTCCATAACTCATGTAGTCTTGGCAAGTGAAGATGTGTAAAAGGGTGCATCCCTGGGGAGATGCAAAATCAATAAAGAGGGAACTATTTCCCTTTCAACGGGTCCAAGATGAACTATCCCTGGAAGGAGAGCTACTGCATGGAGGAGACAAGATCATTCCCCCTGCCAAGTTAAGAGACGTCATCATAGAGACTGCGCACTTAAGGCACATGGGTATTTCGACCACCAATAGACTCCTCTGCAGTGGGCACTGGTGACCGGACATGGATTTGGAGGTAGACAGACTAGCAGGGACATGGCTAGTGTGTGCCTGTAGTATGAAAGGTTTAACCAGCCGAGTGCCATCTATGATTGCAGTTGAGCTTACCACGTCCACCTGGAACAAGGTGTGAGTTAACTTAGTTGGTCCTACTGATGGCCTACCCCAGGCAAAAGATTTTGGGATTGTTCAACATGATTATTATAATAAGTGGCCAGAAGTAGGCTTCCTGGTCCATCCCCCCAAACATTACATTCAACAGCTTCCTGCAGGGAAGGCTGTCCACAATTTTTAGTCACTACTACTACCATAGTTCTGAAGTAGTGACATGCAGGAGTTCCTTAAGGGATGTGGCATTCAGCACATTAGAACCTCTTTATGTTACCACTCATGCAATGCGAAAGTAGGAAGTTTTAACCATTTCCTTAAAGGAACACTAGAGATAGTTTTCTTGGGCTGGCACCCCTTTAGAAGATACTGTACAACAGAGTCTGTGGTGTTGCCATACCACTCCAAATTCCACCACAGGTCTGACCCCCTTTGGCAACATGAGAGGGAGGAGTCTGAGTACAAATCTGAGACATTGGTGGTTGTCCCATGACCGAACAATCAAGTGTGTCAACTGTTAGGCAGAATCATATGCCGTACCCTTTGGGAACACCACACACAATTAAGACTACAAGTGCAAGTACAAGTTCACCTTTGGTACTAGCCTGTACTACACAGTAAAGTGGTAGCGATGGCTGAGCAGCCAGACTTATCTCAAGAGTAAAGTGAGCAGTATCAGAAGTTACACAAAGGACAGCAATTACTATGGTTCAAACAAACACTGACTCAAGGTTTCTGAGTAAAAGAATATACATTTATTTACACCATCAGTTATAAAACAGTTCACTAATATAAAGCATCAGAAAATCACAATCTTAATACACTACACACCACCCAATGAATTCTGGACAAGTTAAGCTCAAAATGAAGTGTGAGCAAAGTGGCACTCCAGTAATTTAAAAAGGGAGGGAAAGACAATGATATTCAAAATCAAGCAGCATCAACAAGTAAGTAGTCAGGGCAATCTAGAAAAGGCTTACTACAACTAGGATTCAAATCAATAGGCCTGGGCCAATGTTAATGGTTCAGAGTCTTTGCAGAGGATCACACAGTTCAGAGTAGTTCGCAGTTAAGTCTTTGCCAAGAGTTCGAAACGAAGTTGGTTGGATCGGAAGAAAAGTTATTTAAAAGAGTAGAGAAGGACAAGCCCTCGCATTAGCAAAAGATTTCAAACACTTTCTTTTTGTGATCGGACGGAACGAACGACCGGATTTGAACAGTACCTTAGTAGAAGAAGAATGCTGTAGCTGAGGCAGAAGTTCCTGGCAGGTCCTGCAGGTTCACGGTTCCTGAAGCGACTGTCGGACTGACAAGAAGGAGGAAGACTGGAGGGTCCTGCAATGCCCAGGGAAGAAACCAGTAGCAGAGCAAAGCGACGAATAAAAGGTGCGCTCCTTAAAACTCAAACAGGGTCCAGTCCTCCTGGCTATCCGGTTCACTGCAGCGATGCACAGCAAATTCGAACAGGGGAGGGAGGCCTTGCTTGGTGTTTGGCAAACTGGTTGGTCCCATCAGCTCAAGGGAAGAAAATTCCCTGCAGATCTTCTCTGTCGTCGAAGTTTAGGAGATTCGGACCCGCAGCAGGGCTTCACCGGGAGGTTCATTAGTTGCAGTAGGCCTTTTCTTTCAGCTTCTCTTCGGTTCTCTCGATCCAGTGGCGTCTCTGCCTTCCAGAGACCTGCTTTTTATGCAGTTTTCCCCCATTCACACAGCCTGGCTGTCATGGCAGGACAGTCACCTAGCCAATCAAACAAGAGTGTGACTTGGGTCTCCAAGGAGACCCTGTGCAGGGGGCCTAAAACCCCTCCCTCACATCCTGTCCACCCAGACACTCAGGTGCCTAAGGAGGGCTTCTGTGCAGAAGCCGCCAGAGGATGGCGAACAAAGGAACCAAACCTGGTTTGGCGCACAGAATAAAACATGAGAAAGATCTTTACAAAAATAAATGGCCAATAAACCCAGCCAGAACCAAATAAAATTAAAAGGGGTCCAGCGGATTAAAGTTCGAGGGTACTAACATAGCCTAAAACATTACCACGGCTATTTTCATAGTCCGCGGTAGGAAAAAAATGGTAGATACCACTGCCACCAGCCAAATCTTAAAGAAAGGGGAATGAAATAATGTTCCAATGCGAAACAGACAAAAAGGGATAACTAGTAACCCTTTCCAGTACTCTATGGAAGATAGTTTGTACTGGGTCTGTGACTAATAAAGTCAATGGCAACTCTACATGTTCTGGGAGACAGTAGTCAGTCCCAGAAAATGGAGTTTAAAGTGGGAAGTCTGAAAAAGACAACCCTGTGTCACTGCACTAAAGGAGCTGTGTGACACACAGTAAAAAGATGATGCCTATGGAGTAGGTGAAGCTCCACAGCCTATGAACACAAAAATGTAGAAAAACACACAGCAAAACACATGTAAGAGTGGGAAAAAAGGCCCACACTCTTACCAGGTGAAAAGATAAACCTAGAAATCCAGCAAAGCGGCTGAGGGACTCAGTAGGTAAGGTAAATTAGCCATTCTGGAGAAGTCTCCCTAACATCAACAATGCATTAGTGAGAGAAAAAGAGTATTAACGGAACAGGCTGCTAGTAAGTCGTGATATAATAGTCGCAAGGTGGTGCAAGATAGGACTTTTTCACAGGGGGGGGCTAAGTCAGAAGGACGCTCCCTTGGTCCTGGTGACATGGCAGGCTCAGAAAGTTCTTAGACAAAATCCAGGGTTTGAAGGTAAGAAAGAGAGGGGAGGGTTAGTGGCCAGCAACACAACGGTATGGAATAAGGAGAGACTAACTTGATCCATAACTGCTCCAAAGCATACACCAAGTATGTTGGATTTGATGGAGGGAGGCTGTGGGCTTGGGGGATGGATTAACTCCAAGCCACCAAGGTTCTGCTGATTCCTGTGAGGGACGGGGGGGGGGGGGCATTTGCCATTTTCCACACTTTTCATTGAGCCCCATGGAAGAGGGGAAATGTTACATCCTTACATAAACTTACTTCTTGTTGTGTCACAGAATATATGTGTGTGGTAAATTAATTCTATATGGAAGGTTTCCTCTACTAGGGTTCCCCAGAAGGCAGTTGGCCCTGGGAGACCTGTGGAACGCGATCCTCACTCCTGGACCCTGATAAGCTATCCAATCTTCAGCCCTGCTCTCATTGTGGTTTATCCAATTTTCTTGTGAGCGGGGCACTACACAGCTCATAGGATAACGCCACATAAAGCCTTTATGCCCAGGATTTCCATCACATGACTGGTTTTGCCATTGTGTCACAGTTGCTCCATGACAGAATGACATAAATGACATAAAATCCCTCCCTCCCTCTCTCTCTCCCTGCTTCCCCACTTCCTTCCCTCCCTCTCTCCCTCTCTCCTTCTCTCCTTCTCTCCCTCTCTCCCTCCCTCCACAGCGTGGCATGTAAATAATGCACTCTACTTCACTCAATGCTGATTTTGCAACAGGACTAAATACTACACAATGCATTCTGCCGAGCCCAGTGCAGGGACCCCAGAGAAACTAGATCCTTTAGAAGAACAAGTTACTCACCCGTGGTAACGTTCTTTCAATTGGATGTTTCTCCCATATATTCTTCATCTTATGATATCTCCATATATAGCTTTAGGTGCTTCGGCACATTTTTCCAGCAAGGGGTGCTGTGCATCGATGTCTGTCGACTCATTATCCCTCGAGGGCCTCTGTCTCGATATCAACATCATCCATGGTATATAGTGCACGCAGCGACCGTTGGCTTCAGTTCTGTTTTTTACGTCTATTAGTTTATCCTAACCCCGACAGTTACTCACCCTGAAAGAGTGTAAACTGCAATAACAAGGACATTCTACTGCAGGGCAGGTTGGGAGGGGTGATCAGGAATACGTGGGAGGAACATCCAATCAAAAGAACGTTACCATGGGTAAGTAACTTGTTCTTCAAATGGATTGTGTCCTCCCATGTATTCCTCATCTTATGATAGACTCCCAGAGCAGTGTTGTATTTCTGGAGGAGGGAGTCAGAATTCTCAATCTTTGAGAAGAATTTAGGAATTCCTTATTGGTCTGTGTGTACAGAATGTCACACTGCCTTCCCAAAAACACCTTCCCGGCCTGAAGAAGAGTCCAGACTATAATGCTTGGTGAATGTGTGGACGGAAGACCATGTGGCCGGCACACAAATATCCTGAATTGGGACTCACCTCTGTAAAGCAGAGTAAGTAGCCAGCCCCTGGTCGAATAAGCTCTGAGACCCTCAGGAGGATCTTTTCCAGCTAATCTGTAGCATTCCGAGATACTTAAGATGATCCACCTAGATAAGGTTTGTTTTGTGACCGCCATACCCAACTTATGGCCTGTGTAACCAACAAAAAGTTGATCATCCTGTCTTAATTTTGACATCCTGGAAATGTAGAAGATAAGTGCATGTCTTGGGTCAAGCCTGTGTAATCTCTCCTGGTAATATAATAGTATAATATTCTGAGTTAAATAAAAGTCAGACACAATGTTTGGCAAACATTTTGGTTTAACTTTAATGACCACTCTATCCTTAAAGAAAATTGTGTAAGGAGGCATGCACGATAAGGCTTGAAGTTCACTAACCCTACGGGCTGATGTAAGAGCCACCAAAAGGATGGTCTTCAGAGTTAGCAATCTTATGCATGAATAGGATCGAATGGAACACACATTAGAAATTTCAAAAATAGGTTGAGATCCCAAACCTGGACTTAAAAAGGGACCGGAGGAAATACATTTGTCAATCCTTTCAGAAATTGTACAACCAGTGGTAATTTGAAGAAGGATACCTGTTCAGAGGAGAGCTTAAAAATAGATAGCCGTCACGATTCATGCCCCTGGTCATCATGGCCAAACCAGCCTTTCTGTTGGGGCCAGGTTACAGACTTCCATTTTGGCCTCAAGGGCCACAAAACGCCATCAGGGACTCTCTTGGCGCCAGGCTCGTACTGTTATGTGAAGGACAACATTTGGATTGGGACTTCAGTTAACATGGAGGCACTTTGGAGGTTCCAAAGAACTGAGCTATGCGGTCTAGTGTTTCGGGTGTGGCTGGGCCTGGAACTATTTTTTTTAAACACCTTTATTTATTAATCGAAGGCATACAAGAACAAAGCATTGGTACAATTCCCGAAGATGGGTCCTTATTGTCAGGCAGGTTGCTGTGTATCGTCTACATACTTGCTCTGCATGGTGACAGTCGTTTGCAAGCCCTCAAGTGTTTTCTGGTTTACCCCCCGTCCCTCCCCCTATCCCCCTCTCTATACCCTCTATTCCCCCAACTTTCAAAATCTAACTTTTGGGATGTAGAGATCCAACTGAGTGAGGTCTTTCATAGGCAATTGAGTCTTTTTTTTTACTAAGTAGAAGTTCATATGACGTGCATACTCCTGAGTAGGCGTGGCTTGAAATATTGGGCTTCTCTGTCCTTCACTAGGTCATGAAAGGGCGACCATATAGTCAGGAACCTTACATATATTCCGGAACTGACGGCGCATATCTTCTCCATGGCCATTACACCCCAGATCTTGACTCACCACCAGGCAATCTGTGGACCGGACTCGTTCTTCCAGTTCTGTGCTAGGGTCATTCTCGCCGCTGATAGTAGATGAGTGATTAAAGAGGCCCTGGACCCTGGCATTGCGTATATCCCTTCTATGGGCACTCCCAGCAGGATTGTTTTTGGGGACATTGGTAGTTCCACCCCTGTAATGTCTTTGATGTGGCCTAATATTTCCCTCCAGAACATGTTTTCTTTGGGGCACGTCCACCACATGTGGAATAGGTTGCCTCTCTCTCCACATTTCCTCCAGCAATTGGGTGAGTAGGACTTGTTGATTTTATGTATCCGGTGGGGGGACAAATACCATCTGAGGCATATTTTATATGGCGATTCTTTAATCGTGGTGCATCTGGAGGTACCATGTGCTCTTGCCCAGATCTGGTTCCATTCCTGCTCAGTTATGGTTTTGTCCAAGTCCCTTTCCCAGCTCACTTTATATGGGAGCACGTCTTCCTGTTGTGCATTGATGAGTAGTCTGTAAAGTCTAGTCACTCCCTTCGACGTCTGACCCTCCTGTAGGGTCAGTTCGAGGACTGATGGTGTCCTCGTACCCATCTGCTTCACTGTTGGGCGAGTTATCCAATGCCTAATCTGTGTGTATCTATATCGTCCTTTTTCTTCCAGGCCAAATTTCTGCTGGCATTCTGTTAAGACCAGAGGGGTGCCATTATTATATAAGTCTTGCAGGGTCACTGTGTCGGCTCCTGCCCATCCTACCCAGAACTTTTTTGGAGGCCCGGTGAGAAGTCCGGATTTTGCATAAGCGGAGTGCTGGGGCCTAGCCTCGAAAGATTCCCTTCCTTTTTCGGGCTTTGTCCCAGTTGAGCAGGGACCATTTGGTCGCCTCCAGTAGGGGACCACCTTTCTCTCGACCCCCGGTTTTCCGGCTCAATAGAGCTTATAGAGGGGTGGACATGGCCGTTTGCTCAATTTGACACCAGCCTTTGTGGTTTTCGGGGTTTGCCCACCTTAACATAGGGGCTAGCTGCGCTGCCAGTATATATCCGTTAACGTCCGGTACTCCCAGGCCTCAGAGAAGTGGTGGGCGCTTCATGATGTGTTTTCTTCCCTTGCCAAATGAACTTGAATATTGCGTTTTGCAGCTCTTTGATCTTGGCCAGGGTGGTAGTCATCGGGATGGCTCCCACCACGTAGAGGAGTCGGGGGAGGATTGTCATTTTTACTGCTGTGATTCGGGCGAACCACGGCAGTTCCTGAGTTTCTCATTTAAGCATATCTACCTGCAACTGTTTCCATAGGGGGTTATGTTTGCCTTGTATAGTTTGTTTGGATCGCACGTAAGGCGGATCCCCAGATACTCCAATGAGTCTTCCATCCAGGGCACTGGGAAGTTCTTCTCCAGTTTCTTAATCACTTCCCTCTTCTCCGTGATATTCATTGCCTTAAATTTGGAGAAATTAATGGCGAACCCGGAGACCTCTCGGAATTCCTGTAGTTGTGACAGTGCTCTGGGCATCGTTACTTCTGGGTCTCTCATGAAGAGCATAATGTCATCGGCATATATAGCGCAATTTAACGGGTCGTCTGGCCGAACTTCATTCCCCTGATTTCCGCATCCTACCTGAACCATGTGGCACATGGTTCCATTGCCATCGTGAAGATCAATGGGGAGAGCGGGCATCCTTGTCGCGTACCTCTGCAAACTTTGACATACTCCGAGCTTTGACCATTAAGCGTAAAACCTGTCGACAGGATTTGGTAATTAGCTAGCACCATGTTCGTGAATTCTGGACCACATCCCAAGCCTTCCAACACCAGTTCCAGGTACCGCCAATCCATACTGTCGAATGCTAGTCGGCCTGTGATAAATCCTGCTTGATCGTTGTGAATTATGCTCGGGAGGACCTTCATCAGTCTTGTTGCTAAGATTTTTGTGTATAGTTTCGCATCAGTGTTTAGCAATGCGATAGGCTGGTAATTGGAGCACTCGTGGGGGGCTTTTTCCTGGTTTTAGAGGAAGTATGGTCGTGGACCACCCCATATCTAGCATTACCCGCCCCTCCTCTCTGATTGTGTTAAAGAGCTTCATCAGCGGAGCCAAGAGCTGCGTACGAAAAGTTTTGTAGTAGCCGTTGCTGAACCCGTCCTGGCCGGGGGCTTTCCTCGTCGGTAGTGCCGAGATTACGTCGCTGATCTCCTGCGCTGTGATCAGGCTTCCTAGATTTAACCTATCCTGTTCCACGATCTGTGGCAGGGGTTTGAGGGGATATAGGAGAGTTGTCGCTCCCGATCCAGGTTCTCTTCACACAGGAGGTCCTCATGGAATTTCATCATTATTTCCATTTTTTCTTGTTCCTCTGTGTGGGGATTACCCTGCCTGTCGTGCAGTTGCATGATGTAGTTTTGGGCCTTTCGGTTTCTCAGTTTAGCGGCCTGAAATCTATTTGCCTGGCCCCCGTGTGTGTAATAGGACTGTTTTGCGTTTTATAGTGTCTGGGCCACTCGCTCGGCCATGTGGTTCTCGAGCTGAGCTCGGATCTTCCTGAGCTCTCGTAGGGACTTCCTTGTTTGTCGAGCCTTATGCTGGGCTTCAGCTTTCTTCACCTCTTTTTCCAGCTGTTGAGTTACCAGGGCTCTGTTCCTGTAATATGTTGCCGCTTGAGATATAAACTCCCCTCTAATCACCACCTTCCCTGCATCCCATACTCCCCCCCCCCCCCCAGCCCACTTCCCCGTTATCGTTTTCTTTGAAGTAATTAATGATGGTGCTTTCCATGTGGGCTCTTAAAGCTATATCTTTCAGGAGGAGTTCATTTAGTTTCCAGGGTGGCTTTTGCTTCCGCCCTCCTGTGCCCCAATCCACCCCCATCATAACCGGAGCGTGGTCCGAACAGTATTCCACCCCTATTTCTACCATCGTTATCTGGGGGATTAGAGTGGCCGATACCAGGATCAGATCTATCCTGGAATAGCCTAGGTGAACAGCCGAGTAATGGGTGTACTCTCTGATTCCCTCGTGGAAAAATCGCCAGGTCTCTATGACCCCTAACTCTCTAAAGAGGCGCCCTAGTGCCTGCCTATTCTTTTGGTCCGCAGCTGTGGGGGGAAGAGTCTGATCTAACCCTGGGTCCATAACGCAATTAAGGTCCCCGCCTACTATAAATTGGCCCTCGCATCAGCTGCTCAGCTGGCCCAGTAGGTCCGAGATGAACACATCCGTTCGTTGGGGGCATAAATGGCTAGAATTGTTTACACGCAGCCCTTTATCGTCCCTTTGACCCCAAGGTATCTTCCCCCGCTGTCCCTACGGAGTTGTAGCTTTTTAAATTCTAGGTGTCGCCCTATCAGGATGGCTACTCCCCTCTTTCTCCCGCCACTAGATGCATAGTATTGCTGAGGGAAGGCGCGATGGGCCAACCTCTTCTCATCTTTCGGGAGGAGGTGGGTCTCCTGTAGGATCCTAACTGACGCGTTCATTGCCCTTAACCTTTCCAGTATTACTTTGCGCTTTGTCGGAGAGTTCAGCCCCCGTACATTCAGGGAAATTACGTTAGATTCTGTCATCCTCTAACTGGGAAGGGATGCCCCCCCCCACTCAGTCAAATCCTGGATTGCCTTATTGTCTCCCTCGCCTACTTCATGCTGTTCTATTCTACACTGAATCTTTCTGTAGCAGTTTGTCCTGCCATTCCCTTCCCTACTCCCTCTGCCCCCCCTTCCCCTACTTCCTATCCTCCCCCCACCCCTTGTGGCCCCTGTGACCGGGATAACCCAGAATCCCCCCTCTGACAAACTGGGGTTTAGGGTCACTATATATACTTCCGAGAGGTCTCAGAGAACCTTGACTCGGGTTGGACTCCAAGATTCGGCACCTCCTAGCTCTGCTACTGCAGGCCTGTAGATGAGTATATTTCCCTTTCAGGGTGTTGTTGTAGGCTTCCCCTGCAGGATTACGGAGAGTGTCTTGGGCAATCATCATTGAGCTTCCTGTCGTGTTGGAGTATTAGCTGGGCCCCTGGGATGTGGTTCTCTCCTGGGTCTGCTCCTACGTGTTGTGGACCATTCCCATGGATTGGCCCCCGTGGGCTGGATGTTATGGACCCGGCCATTTTCTTATCGATTCTGGTCCCGCCCTCCAACCCCAACAACGAGAGGACATCATCACAAGTGCTAATTTTTCTCTGTCTTCCAGCCCAACTAAATGTTAGGCCAAACGGGTACGACCAGTTGTAGGGGATTTGTTTGTCTCGCAGAGCCCTCAATACCGGACGCATTAAGCACCGCTTGTGTAGGGTGGAGAATGACAGATCCTGGAACAGCTGGATCGGGCTCCTGTTGATTGTCAGATCAGTGGTATATCTGGCTTCTTTCAGAATCCTTTCCTTTATGGAATAGGATGTAAGTGCCACCAGCACATCTCTGGGGCGGGCCTCTGGTTCTGTTCTTCAGGGTCCTACGCGATGGATCCTGTCAAACCCTATTGTTTCCGGCATGGTGTCAAGCAGCATGTTGCTAAAGGTCTGCTGCAGTGTGTCACGTAGATCCCCGTCCGGGACCGACTCAGATAGGCCCTTAATTCGAATGTTGGACTGTCGTGATCTATTTTCGAGGTCCTCAGCTTGTAGTTCGAGATTATTCATGGATTCTGCTAGTTGGTCCAGCAACTGGCTGGTTTGTTTGGATTCTTCCGATAAGTTGGAGAGGCCACTTTCCATTGTATCCACTCTCTCTCTCAAAACTCATTGATCTCTTTCCGAACTTCTTATAGTGAGGTTTTTAGGTCGTCCGGTAGCTGACCAATTTGGGTCTGGAATGCATTTGTCATTCTAGTTTCCATGCCTTTCAGGCATGCCAGCAGGTCCTCCCTGTCTGAGTCCATTGTGCTTGGGGATGTATCTGGCGTTGTCTCCGTATAGTATTGTGGTGGTTGAAGTGTGTTTGTGTCTTGTGGTTGTTGTCGACCCCAGCACCTGGCCAGTTGGTTTTCTTGGTTTTTGGGGGATCCTTTCACTTTTGGGGGTGCGCTTTTTGTCCTGGTGCCAGGCATCTAGACTGATCGCTGGTATCTTTCCTATGTTGTGATCTCTGCCGGGTCTGTGCTGTCAATGCGACAGCCGGAATGAGTGTTGACAGTTTGTAGGGACAGGGGCCATCCTCCCGCCCGCTTGGGTCCAACAGTAACTTCCCGCTGGTGGGATTGCAAAGGGGGCGAGGTGTGGCCGCCCTTATCACCTCCGTCCCGGCCCCTCTACTAACTTCTGCGGGGCCGCTTCAGGCACGAACTGACAGAGGGGTTCCTCCGCCTCTCCTCTGCGCTGTCACGGCTGCTGATCTGCTTCACCTTTGGAGCGAGATCCTCCTCGGGCTTCACAGAGTCCTCCGGGGCTCCCCTACCCATGCAGGGGGCGCTGCGCGGATCACCGGGCTGCCACTGTCTCAGGCGCCTCCACCGGTCCGCCAAACGGGGAGTGGCCTGGACCCCCCGGATCGTCGCAAGGGATTCCCGGGGGGGTTATTGCGTGCCTCAAATGTCGGAGGGAGGTCTGCTTGCTCTCCGCTGGAGAGGTCTCCCCAGCAGGGCTCTTCACTTGCCCAGCCCCCTCCGGCCCTTCCGCATCGGGACTCCCACCCGAACTGCACCATTGGTGGAAGCTCGTATTTTGGAGCACTTCCACGTCTGTACTGGGGACACTCACCGGTCCGCACCTGTAGCCGCTGCAAATCTGTTCTTGCCGGCGTTTTTCAGCACATTTTCGCGTGCTTTTGACCCCTTTCTGATCCTGCTAGTGTGGAGCTCGGGAGACATACGTCTTCACCTGTAGGCGGCCATCTTGGAATCCGGGCCTGGGACTATTTTACCTGGAACTACTTTACTTGGGCTATATAAGCCACACCCAAACAGCAGCACATGCTTCACGTTATTCTGCAGTTAGCAGCGCAACGCTCACCGTGTCCAGTTCTGATCTCCAGTGTTTCTTGCATCCTGCCACGTGCTCAATCCTTTATCTGAAAGAAGAAGAACACTGTTATTCAGTGCTTACCTGTAAGTAGAAGCTTGGCTTTGGTCTTGAATCTTCCATCTTCAAACTACCACCAGCTGCTCACCTGAATGCACGCGATCCGGGGATTCTTAATCACGACCCGGCATCCATCTTCGGAATGCTGCAGCAACCTGAAAAAGACAAAAAGAGACATTATTAGTGAGCATCCCCGTGGATATCAGGTGAGCGTAACAGTAGCACTGCCAGATACCCTTTAATTGTGCCAAACTGGATCCCCATTTAGCCAGGTGTAACAGGAACGACAACACCATAGGTGTGCTGCATGTAAAATGGTCCACATTCTTCTCCCTACACCAGCTGCAGAACTTGTTCCAATGGCAGCAGTACAAGGATTGCGTGGCTTGCCTTCTGGACGAAAGCAGCATCTCCATTTCGTCGTCCGGGAGGTCCTAATCCTTATATTGCAACCTCTCGGAAACAGTTTGCACTTCCAGTTGACACTGGTCGCAAACAGATCCACTTGATGGATTCCCCAAAGGGTGAAGATCTCTTGAAGGACTTCTTGAGCTAGTTCCTACTCGTGGGAGACCATGCTCTTGCTTGCTCAAAGCCTCTGCCGCCTTGTTCTCCTCTCTGGCTAGGTGAACTGCTGATAAGGAGATTCCTTCTTGAATCACCCAGAACCAGAGCTACATTGCCTCTCTACACAGTGGTAGTGACCCTTCACCTCCTCTCTTGTTAAGATAGTACATGGTCCCTGTGTTGTCTGTCTTTATTAGGACATTATTTCCCCGTACAGAGGGCAGAAAGACCTTCGGCGCTAGTCTGTTTGCCCTCAGCTCCAATAGGTTGATATGTAGTTTGGACTCCGATGGAGACCAACGACCTCCGATTATCAGATCATTGGCGTGGGCTCCCCACCCAGTGAGTGAGGCGTCCTTTGCTACAATCATCTCCCACCATGGTTGCCAAAAAGGTTCTCCCATAAGAATGTTTACCGTGCAGGCCCACCACAGGAGATTCTGTGCGACTCTGCTTGGAACCAAAGGCGTAGAGAGGGTAGGGCTTGAGTGGGCAAGGCTCACCGAAAATCTGTAAATGCCCTCCCGGCAGCACTGAGTGAACATTTACAGAGGTTAATGTCACTGCGGTGGGCCCAATTACATTAGCTTCAGGCCTCACTTGTTAGATAATCGTGGCTACGCATCTGCTTGGAACCTGAAGAAGGTCTAACATCCTGCCTGAGAATTGTGACCATTGAGTCCTGAGAGCCCATTCGAGAGATCTCATTCTCAAGCAAGGCTCTGGCACCAGGAAAATGCAGGATGCCATGAGGCCAAGCAACCTCAAAAAAATCGAAGGCCGGAAGACGCTTGGCACTCTGGAATTTGGTGACCATCTGCAGAATGTCTTGAGCCCTCACCTCAGTGGCGAGGCTTTTCCCAAGGATGCATCTAAGACTGTCCCAATGAATTGGAGCCTTTGAGATGGTATCATGTGGGACTTCTTAAGTTGAAGGAGAAGCCCAGTCTGTGGAGAGAGTGGCAGGTTACGCTCAGATGTTCCAGGGCATGTTCACGAGAACATGCCCTGATCAGCCAATCATCCAGGTAGGGGTAGATGTGAATCCCCCATCTCCTGAGACTCACTGCCACCACTGCCATCAACTTGGTGAAAACTCTTGGGCCGGAGGTCAGCCCAAACGGCAGAACTCGAAACTGATAATGAGACTGCCAACGGTGTACCTCTTGTACTTTCTGTGCTTGTGATGGATTGGCACATGAAAGTAAGCACCCTGAAGGTCCAATGATACCATCCAGTCCTGAAGCTGTAGGGCCTGAAGGATCTGAGAAAGGGTAACCATCTTGAACTTGTCCTTCATGAGGAACTTGTTCAAGTTTCTTAAATCCAAGATGGGTCTCAATCCTCCGTCCTTCTTGTGGATTAGAAAGTAAGAAGAGTACCAACCTTTGTTCTTTTCTGCTACAGGTACCACTCTGGAACACCTTGTGTCCATACTGTAACCCAAAAAAACATGATTCATCAGAAGATGGCTCATCATCCTCATAGATTGTGGAAAGTGACTTAAAAAAAGTATTTCATAGGCAGTTTTGTAAAAGTTTTCTCGACATCCTTCATAGGTTTTGTTTTTTGTGTCGATATTTTTTAGACAATTCTTTAGCACCTTTCTTCAGCAGGGTCAACATTTCCTGCATAAGGAGCGGATCTGGAACTTTGAAAGAGCTGTTCCTCAGTGGAGGATCCTGATGCCTTTTTAGAAAGGGAAGGCAGTAACCCTGTGCAACTGTTTCCAATGCACGTGCATCTAAAGTAATACCCCGCCATTCTTTCAGATGCTGCGAGAGTCTGCCTCCCACCAGGGTTTTGTGGACTAAGGCTTCAGAGAGGTTTTGAGGCGGCTGATACAGCGGGCTGAGGATAAAACAGCTGTTGCCTGGGCAGTCTTGTCACCTCTTCCCCATCCACCACAGGTAAAGCTTCTCTGACCTCATTGATTCGACAGTCCTCTCCCTCTTCCGAACTGAGGAGTAATAGCGAAAGCAGTACCAGTGGGGCGAGTTTGTGGCTGTCTGATTGCAGGGCCAAAGGATTTGGCTGCTGCTTTGGAGGTCTGCAGCTTGTCCAGGCTCTTGTCTGCCTTGCTGCCGAATAAATGTATGCCGTCAAAGGGCATGTTAAGAAGTCTAGATTGCACATCTGGAGCAAAATCAAACTATCTCAACCAGGTAATCAGCGCATTACAGTGCTAGCCGCCATAGTCCTGCTGATATTGTTATACCCGTCTGGAGGGATTCGCACATTGCATCTTTCCCATCCTTGTCAATGTTCAGGAAACCGTCTCTATCTTCCCCTTCGGGATAAGTTCAGCCGCCATTGCTATACAATCCCATAGGGTGAAAGTCAATTTAGCCAGTGCACACGGTGCATTTGCTGACTTAAGGGCCATACACCCAGCAGAGAAAACCTTTTCAGCCAAAGAGTCACAGCGTTTGTCATCGCTGTCTGGGGGAATTATTGGGTATGCATTTTGCTTGGATGTGGATGTGGTGGCCTGAACCACCCAACTTTTTCGAGTAGGGTGTTTTGTTAGATAACAGGGGTCGTCATTGCTCGACGCTCTGTACTTACTTGTCAGTTTTTTGTTCACTGCTGGAATTAATTCTGGCGTTTACCAATTGGCATTCATCTTTCAAGGCTGTCATTGATAGGCAGGTCCCACACGCTGATGTTAAATGAGTGGATCCTAAGCACCACAGACACACTCGATGGGGGTCCGTAAGGGACATTTTCACCCTGCAGCCGTGACATATTTTTAACCCCGATGTCAGAGTCGATGATGCCAATGACAATGCCATTTTTACTAAATTCGAAAGGTTTGCCTTTGTAGGACTACATGTAAAGGAACAATAGGGTCCTCCTGGGGTCCCTTAACTAAAATATCTGTGATATCATCCTGCTTAAAAAGTGGTGCAGGTCTACTCCATCCCAGATATTCTATGACCCTAGACATCAATTACCTGTACGATACATTAGCATGGTCTGAGGGATCTGTTATTCCAAACTCTATTTCGGTGGAAGTGTCTAACCTACTTGCAGCCTGCAAGGTTTCATGAACGTTTTGTATTCTTGGGTCTTTCTTGTCAAGGAACTGAAGCGCGCTGATCTTCCGAAGCCATAGCTCTCGCGGAAAAATGGAACTAAACACAACGGTCGCTGCGTGCGCTATATACCATCTATGACGTCGACATCGAGACCGAGGCACTCGACGGACATCAAGCCGACAGGCAATGGAGCACAGCGCCCCCTACTGGAAAACATTTCCAAAGCAGCTAAAGCTGGGTATAGAGATATCATAAAATGAGGAATACGTGGGAGTACATAATCCATTCGAATGCAGCATTTATTCATTTAGTGCAGATGCGCACGATGGACAGCATGATGCACCATGCCTCATTCATCACATGCTTCCTCATAGGACTAATATCCTCAAATTCTCTGTGCCTTTTTTAGTACAGCTACCCCACATAACTACAATCCCACAATGCAGCCACTCCACCCTGTGCAAATTATTCCCCCAGTTGTGATGAATCCTACTGATCCCTCACTGAAAACTTGCCTAAAGTCTCTTCCCGGGTTGCCAGGGAAAAGCAGTCGCTTACTGATCCTGACCTTTAGGGTGGTGTTCCAGCAGAAGCATCACCTGGGAGGAGATATGGCCCAGGGTGGTGAGGAGATCCCGTGAGATGAGACATGGTATGTGCCCTTTAAAAGGGAACATCTTTCTAAATTGCCAAAATAGTTAATGGCTTATTGTCATTATAATCTATCTGAACCACACATAGGATCTGTGGCTCTAGGCACAAATACCATGAACCCTGAACAAACCTTAATAAAAGAAAGAGCTTTCAAGGTGCCTCAGGATAAAACCCCTCCTCACTCACAAAGGTATAAGGTAAAAGGATCTAGCAAGATTGCCTTAAGTCAACTGTCTTCCTTTGTTAATACAAATTCTAATAATGTATCTTTATAGAACTTCAAGGGATCTAAAACGATCCTCAAAAATCAGATGTTATTTAAAAGAACTAACTTTGTTGTAGGGAACTACGAGTCCCATAAGTACTGGGGTGAGGAAGAGGGCTGAGGAGGGATGTTGTAGAAGTAATAAGGCAATTAAGCCTAACAGCTGACACCTCAAGGAACCTGGGAAGCATTAAATGCCCCCTTAGGTGCAGGCAATCGGAATGAGCTGGAACTGTGACTGGAGTGCATGTTGTAATAGTAGAAGCAGACAGAAGAAGGCACAGAGCTGGCAAACCATGCAAAAGTGGGAGAAGCAGAGGGAGGCCGGAACGTGGATGCAGCTGATTTCACCTGCTTGTTCTGAGAGGGTCCTGTTCGCCAAACTCTGAAGTGCAGAGGCTGCGCAGCGGAAGGCGTGCAGGAAGGCTGTCTTTCCACATGTGAGCCTGATTGCTGTGGTTGCCTTGTGACGGACATGTCGGAGACTGACGCGAGGAGCTGTGGGCGAGTTGCGGGTCTAAAGAGTGAGAGGGGCTCCTTAATTGATATTTATTTATTTATAATAATTTACTTAAACCAGTTGCCGGACTGGAGTCACGTTCAAGGAGGAAGGGTGTGGGTTCCCGTGAAGCCAGAAGCAGTAGAAGTAGAGGCAGAAGTTGTGGAAATTGTGCAACCCACAGAACAAGGTCTGCTGAAGCCAGTGAGTGAAACCTGTATACAAGAAAAAAGGGGGGTGGGGGTTCTGCCTGTAGGGATACTATTTGGTTGCACACTTATTCAAATGCAAATTTATTTCCATAAATGGCAAACTGGCAGCATACTATTTACTGTCAACTTGTGCAGAGCTGTGTACAAAATGCAGTTTAGGCACTCAGAGTGAGTTACAATTTGTTTTACTGGTAGTTAACAAGAAGCAGGTTGTCTCATGCTCAGCAGGAAGGTACAAGGATCAGTATAATTCCAACAAACTAAATTCTTTATACAAGCAAGGGTGGGTTACATAAGTAAGTGAATACCCAAACCAAGCACGTACAAGCATTACTTCATGTTGAATGTACATGTACCAATGTATTACCAACAGTGTTAATTATTTTCACATATAGAGGAGGGAGAGAAAAAAGGAATTTCCAGCTACAAATGCATTACTTCATGCAGAATTGTCATTCCATGTGAACACTGAAGGTATGTACAAAAAAGGGAAAAGAGTCCCAAATAATAGAGTCCATAAGGTGCACACAATTCTGAACCTTATACTTGAAAGTGGACATTCTATGTGAAGTTATTTTAGTTTTTTTTTCCTTTTAGACCTTAGGAGGGTCTGTTAGAGCCAGGCTGAAAGGTGACCTTGTGATAAGTCGACGTTTAGAAGGTAATATGAGACCCCAGATGGGATTGAACCATTGAGCAGCAAAAATGTTATGCTGGTGTTCGCAGATGTTTCGGCATATGTTGTGAACAATCCTTCTTCTGGAGCCAAGGCGCTGATCCCCTGCAAAAAGCAGAGGGGACCGTGAGTTGGGTGGAAGTAGTGTCCATAATAGTTATTGCTCAGTGTAACTAACTACATGAGTGACACAACATAGTTCAACATAGTTAACACAGATTAAAAGGATAAGTTTAAAAAGGATATAATTTACTCTAGGAAACACACTTCCAAACGTCCACTGGCCTTAACAGGGGTAGCAACAGGTGAGGTTGCCTTACTGGCTTGCAAGTTCGAGGTTGGAGGGTGGGTAGCCCATTGTAGGAAAGGCTACTACGGCTCCTTCACCATCCAACGGAAAGACTAGGGCACTAAATAGTGTTATAGGGAAACAAAGATAGTGCACTCAAGAAAATGACGTTAGGAAACAGTTTTAAAATTACGGTTGCCAAAATGGCAAGAGGGATGTAAAAATTGGGTACCTTAATGTGCAAGATGATGTTGGTATCGGGATAGGGTTGAGTCATCCACATTGCCCCATTGGGACCGTGCAGCGCATAAGTAGATGCATGCTGCTGTGTGGAGAAGAACAGACAAGAAAATCTCTATGTGAGTATTGTTACTCTAGTGGTGCTGGAAAAGGCAGCAAGCCCTAGTTAGGGTGGCCTGCTAAATGGAGGTGTCTTTGAAATTATAGTCACTCACCAACAACTGTGTCACGGGAGGATAGCTCAGCGGCAACTTGCTTGCCTTGGAAACAAGACGACACGGAGCAACACAGGTTGGATCCCCGGGTCCGCGCTTAGAACCCTCTGGGTATTAAGCGCGTTATAAATATACAACTAAGACATATTCCTGTAACAGCGCCTCCATGCCCCTGGGCTGTGTGAGCGCTTTAAAAATGCAAATAAATAAAAAATAAATAAACTGAGTAGGGCACGAAAGGATCGATCCGTATTGCCTCAGCGTAGTGCAGCTCTCCCGGCGAGGAACTGCTGGATGATGTGAGCAGTTGCCGGCAGAGCTGTATCCAAAAGTAGTATTGCACATGCATGTGGAGCGAAGGGGTGCTCCCGCGCACATGCGCATGCGAGCGGACTCGCTTGCTGGTCCCGTGCGCATGTGCATTTGCTGTGACACACGGGAAGTGCTGTATAGAGCGAATTCGAGGGCAGCAGGCCGGCGCAGGTAAGGCATTAAATGTCTACGTTCTGTATGTGCGTTGGGATCGCTACTTGGGAAAAGGAAGAAGCGATCCTAGCGAGGATGGTGTGCACTGTCTCAAAGTGCGAGGCACGCACATGTGTGTCAGAAAGAAGACATATCTGGTATAACAATGGTGCTGCCAATGTTACAGATCTGACTACCAGCTATAATGGCCAGCCCAGCAAGGAGGTGGGCTGTGCCACTTGCTGCGGCTTGGCAGCCCACATTTATGGAGCCCATGGGCTTGATTATAGGTATGTGCCAGCATATACAAGAACAGGGAATAGAATGAGTAGCCCTGAGCTAGCTGGCATAGTAGCAGTACAATTAGTAGCGCGCATAGGTCTGGCATGCAGAGTGGCTGGAGTCGGGAAAGAGAAGAATACAGTAAACCGCTCAAAGTGACCTGCCAGGTGCTACAGAGTGGTCCCTAACATGGGGCCTGAGGGGGAATGTGACCGTGCCCTGATGGATGGTGAGTGAAACCTGGCCTTGCGATTCCTTGTACGAGCACTGTTGGCAACAGTATCCAGTTTCCTATCCACTCGTGTATAGGCAGAAGCGAGCTGAAATCGTTCATTGAAGCATTAATAAGGGAACAAAGGAAAAGTAGCACTTGCATGTATTGGGTAATTCCCATTTACTCATGCGAAGAGCAAACACTGCGAAAGTCCTTCGTTACACCCTTAAAAGACCGTAAACTTTATGAAGAAGTGGTTGCGTGTCTTTCATTACGAAGAGCAAGTATTGCAAAGGCCATTGCTGATCTTTTAATGTTATGAAAACCATTGTTAAACTTGTAACCTTTCAAAACTACATCAAGAAGTGATTGTGTGTGCCTAATTGTGCTTCCCAAAGGAAGACTGACTATCCTATATTTCACACAAGCCTTCATTACTTATAAAAGAAGTTAAGCAGTGAAACAGTATATATAATTGAGGAGAAGAGCAAGCATTTCCCAAGCCAGGAGTCTCCACATACTAACAATGAAAGTAGCCTTTTACAGAGTCAAGAAGCAATCTACGCATTACTGTGAACCCAATAACAGTTCAACCTTGCCTAAAATACCAGTGTGGAAATATTACCTAAAGCCAAGAGAGTGGCACCATGGCTTATGGGTAATTATTTGGGCTAACAGTTGGCAGAAAGGTGAAAGCAAAGTTGGGGAAGGGAAACCTGCTGCTTGCAAAGACTATCTGAAGTCGACACAACCTATATTGCCAAACACTGTGAAAGAAAGAGAGAAGAGGATCATAAAGGCAAATCCAGGTTGTTATTGTGGAAGACAGACAAGAAAGGCAAAGAGGCTGCCTGTGAGATTGTGGTAAGGGAAATAAGGACAGACTTACATCGTGACATAGGCACAGTAACTTTATTAGGACTTCCCACAGCATCTTCAAGGGGTCATGGTGTGGATTTCCCCTATCTTCCTACGTTTAAACAAGGATTGTCACGGGGCAACCCCTTACCAAGTACTGCCACAGAAGGTCTCAACTGCCAGGGTGTTTTCTTCACAGTCCCTCACATTGTTTAAATACACAATGTCTCGGGAGACCAAGGTGTTGCTTTCATAGTCTCTCTCAATGTTTTTACTCAGAATGTCACGGGAAACAGAGAGCTTGTACGCACTGTGTTTCTTTCTCTGGGTCTCTGGCAGTTGAGCTCCTGCCATCCTTACTCTCGCATTGGGAAGCTGCTTAACTGATGTGCCAAAACGATTAACTTGGGCCCTCAACACGGGCCAACAAATCACTGCTGCCGCCACTGGCAGTACGAATATCTAGCCTCAGTACGCTCGCACAAATGGCCCCTCGTCTTCCAGCGCTGCCGTAAAAAAAAAAAAAAAGAAAAGCACCCATCAATTCCAGTCTCCCTGGATCCCGCCCCATAGCACCCATCAATCACCCCCCCCCCACTGTTCGCTCTCTTTGGTTTTCTGTGCTGCCTTGGACCCTTCTCGCTCCATGTGGATCCTTCCCGCTTCCTCACAGACCCCCCTTCCTAAGCCCTTACGTTCTGGAAGGCATGAGAGCATGACAAAAAGTCTGCTTGGGCCATCAGTGGCCCCGGGGGATGGATCGTCCGAAATGTTAACGACTGTAGAGACCGAAACCATTGCAGGATCCTCAGAGTCAAATCCTTGTTTAAGGCCAACCAGACCAAAGGAGCATAATCCATCACCAAGGTGAACTGATGTCCCAACAGGTAGCACCGTAATGACTCGACCGCCCACTTCATGCAGCAGGAGTTTTCTACTGATGAACATGACAGGTCTTTCGGCCTCCCCTGTATTCTGGAACAGGACCACTCCTATCCCAAACCCTGCAGCTTTGGTGTGTAAGTAGAAGGGGGCCGTGTAATCTGGACATTGCAGTACTGCCTGGTCTGTAAGCGCATTCTTCAAGGCCAAGACGGCTGCTTCGGTCTCCTCTTTTCGCCAGGTTCGGGTCTTGGTTTTGGATGTCTCCAACAAGTCCGTAAGGGGCGAGACAATGGTTGAGAAATGCAGGATGTATCATTGATAGTAGCCTACATAGCCTATGAGGGCCCGCACTTGAATAGAGTTGGCTGGGAACAGTAGTTTTTTTAATTGCCTCCATCTTCTGTTTTGGGGTTGTATTGTGCCTTGTCCCACAAAGTACCCTAATACTTGGTGTGAAAACTGGTCATATTGGTTTTCTGGGGAATGACATATAGCCCAGCTCGGTATAGCGTACCCAAGATGGCTCTCAGGTGTTTCAGGTGTTCCTCCCAGTTTGGACTGTATACAATGATGTCGTCTAAGTAGGCCTCTGCATATTAGTCATGGCTCTTCAGCAAGGTGTTCATCAGTCATTGGAATGTTGCCGGGGCTCCATGGCTGCCAAATGGGAGCACCGTAAACTGATACGGCCCTAAAGGGGCTGCAAAGGCTGTCTTTTCCTTATCTCCCAGGCGCAAGGGGATTTACCAATACCCCTTGGAAAAGTCTATGGTGATAATGTACTTCGCCCTTCCCAGTTTATCTAAAAGGTCCTCAATTCTGACCATAGGATAGGAGTCGAATTTTGAGACCTCATTGAGCTTGCAGAAGTCCACGCAGGACCTGAAGCTACTGTTGGGCTTGGGCACTAATACAATGGGGGAGCACCATTGGCTGTGGGATGGCTCTATCACCCCCATCCGTAGCACTGACTGAATCTCCTGGTTGACAGCTTGTATCCTGGCTAACGGGATTCTGTAGGGGCGCAACCTGACCGTGTATCCTGGGGCTGTCTCAATACTGTGGTAGGCTTTGTTTTTGTATGCCCTGGTAGCGAAGAAAACACTGTTGCGAATTCATTAATAAGCAGATCCAACTCCTTTCAATTGCAGGGTTGTAAATCTGGATTAATATTCAGGGCCTCCTTCCCGACGTGGTCTCCACTTTTGTATCTCATCGAGGCAGGCTTCCTCGGTGCTTTTCAAGGCGATAGAAGTGGGTGGTTTGATCCATTTCTTTAGGAGATTAACGTGATAGGTCTGTACTGGTACCTTCCGATCATCCTGGCGTACTTTATCTGTAATAAGTCCAATTAACTGGTCTATTGTGTAAGGTCCTCTCCAGGCTACTAGCATCTTGTTCTCTGAGGTGGGTAGGAGTACCAACAATTTATCTCTGAATTGAAAGGTCTGTACTCCGGTACCTTTGCTGTACTGTTTTTCTTGTCCCCTATGGGCTTGTTGGAGGTGTGTTTCCGCAATGGCCTGCAGTTTCTCTACCCTCTCACTTAGCTATGCTGCATATTCGATCAGGTTGATCTCCTGTTGGGGTTGTTCTTACCATGCCCGTCTTCCCTATTTAAAGAGCCCTCCGGCCTCTTTTCCTTCGCAGATGGGGAGCAGGTGCAAGTGGATCTAGGTCACCTAGCCTAAGCCCCGCCAACCTGGTGCCTTCCTGGTTGCTGCTATTTTTCCCTACTTAAGTAGCCCTCCAGCCTCACCTGGCCTAAGCCCAGCCCACCTGGTGCCTTCCTGGTTGCTTCTCTTTTTCCCTATTTAAGGAGCCCTCCAGCCTCTTTTCCTTTGCAAATGGGGAGCAGGTGCAAGTGGATCTAGGTCACCTGGCCTAAGCCCCACCCACCTGGTGCCTTCCTGGTTGCCACTCTTTTTCCCTACTTAAGGAACCCTCCAGCCTCACCTGGCCTAAGCCCCACCCACCTTCTGCCTTCCTGGTTGCTGCTCCTTTTCCCTATTTAAAAGCCCTCCAGCCTCTTTTCCTTTGCAGATGGGGAGCAGGTGCAAGTGGATCTATGTTACCTGGCCTAAGACCCACCGACCTGGTGTCTTCCTGGTTGGCGCTCTTTTACCCCACTTAGCAAGCCCCACCCTCCTGGTGCCTTCCTGGTTGCTTCTCTTTTTCCCTATTTAAGGAGCCCTCCAGCCTCTTTTCCTTTGCAGATGGGGAGCAGGTGCAAGTGGACCTACTTCAGCTGGCCTAAGCCCCGCCTACCTGGTGCCTTCCTGGTTGCTGCTCTTTTTCCCTACTTAAGGAGCCCTCCAGCCTCACCTGGCCTAAGCCCCTACCCACCTGGTGCCTTCCTGGTTGCTGCTCTTTTTCCCTTTTTAAGGAGCCCTCCAGCCTCTTTTCCTTTGCAGATGGGGAGCAGGTGCAAGTGGATCTAGGTCAAATTGCCTGAGCCCCGCCCACCTGGTGCATTCCTGGTTGCTGCTCTTTTTCCCTACTTAAGGAGCCCTCAAGCCTCACCTGGCCCGAGCTCCGCCCACCTTCTTAGCCCTGCCGCTTCCTTTCTGCTCTTAACTCTTAGATCAAAGGCATCTCTCGCCCGGGCGCCCGAAGTGAAGGGCAGACGAAGAAAAGGGCATTCCTGTTTGGACCAAGAGGACCCAGGACCAAAACCCCTGCTCAGACAGCCGGTAAACATGCACCAACATGTGTTTACTCCCTCTGTCCCCACAGGCCATCCCCACCATCATCAGGCAACGCCAAAGTCAACTTCTCCAGTGCTGGGGTGAGGACAGGTGCTCTGTGGCACAGTAAGTTGTGCATTTGTTAAAGTTTTATTCTCGCGCCGCAGTGTGTGTGTGTGTGGTTCGCTCGCATTGTGCGTCTCTGACCAGGTGGTCCCTCGCAACTCCCTATCACATGTGCCTTGCGCCCCCCCTCTCAAGCCTCCTGCACCCATGCACCTCCTTTGCTCTTCCTCATTGACTGCCCTGTTTTGCATTGTATTGCTTTGTGATCTGCTGCATTCTTCCTTCTTCTAGGTTTACATTTATCGACTGCTTTGTTCTTATGTATATTGTTCTGTGTTCTGCTGTGCTCCACCCTGCTCTAGGTTCTCTTTTTAAATGACTGCTCTGTTCCGGATGCCCTGGTAACCTGATTTGCTTACCGGACTGCCTTGTTTTCTGCCTGCTCTTCCATCTGAGCATGTGTCTACTTAGTCCATCGTCCACTATTGTCTTGTCCCTTTCTGTGTTGTCTACTTGCACCCCTCTTTGTGTATCCTCCCCCCACCTTTCCCGTCCACCCCTCCTCTCTCCTCTTCCCCCACCTACTCTACGGTGCTCTCTGTTTCTCCTATCTTTTCAAACTGCTTCTCTGTCAACTATACTGCTCTGCTCACTAAGTCTGGTATGAAAAAGTTCAAAAAGGATATCCTGGTCTCCAACCTCGCCAGACCTATGGACTCTTCATATGATCTCCATTCTCTCTCCTTTCTCTTCTTCTCCCATTAAGGTGGCACCCGGTGGGAGGTCCTTCTGGCCCCCTTCCACTGCTCTAAGGTCATCAATAATGTTTACTTGAATGGCACCATCTTGGTCCAAGGCCCCCAGGCCAACCTTCTCCTCTTTGATAGACGCTTCCAGCGCCTTATCAATTTCCTTTCTTCTCCTGCTGCCCCTTCTCTCCCTTCTTCGGCTTCCTTTACTCCCCCCTTTGCCTCCTCTTTGGCTACCTTTCCTGCCTCCTCCTTCCTCTTCTGACCCCCCTCGGGCTCCTGCTACACCTCTGCAGGGCGTACCTCTGGTTTGTACCCCTCCCCGGAGGTCTTTCAAGGTTGGCAACCTTCTCCATACTGCCACTCTCAACTCTCGCTCAGCTGTCAAACACTCCTCTGACATCTGCCGCTTCCTGGTAGAACTTGATCTCGATGTCCTCGGACTCACCGAGACATGGTTCATGGTCAGCTCTGTCACGAGCATTGACACTCTCCTCCCAGATGACTACAAGATCCTCTCCACGTCCAGATCCAACCGTTCCGGAGGGGGTGTAGCCTTAATCTTCCCAGAGTGGATTCCTGCCTTTGTCATTCCTGTGCAGGCCTACTCCCCTTTCGAATGCCTTGTCTGCAGGCTCTCTCTCCTGGCCACTCTCTTGTGGTTACTATCTATCGGCCCTTCCCTCTTCCGGACAACACAGGTTTTCGGCACTCGCCTTTGCACGATGCGTGCATAAGGCGAGAATAGATCAGGACCTCTCTTGAAGGACTAAGGGGAGAGAGTAAACACCACGCTCAGAGGGAAAATATATATATTTTTACCGCTTTGGACTACTTTTGTGACAAGGAGGCGGTCATCACATCCATAAGGAGAACGCTCTAGCTTCTTTTGCCCTGTTGAAAATAATAACAGATGAAGGTCAGATGCCAATGGACAACAAGTTCTATTGTGAATTGATTCCCTTGGATATCTGCTTCTACAGAATTCGTAAATGTTCACCTATCCTGAAGAAGACACACACAACCTGTCGAGTCGAAACTATTTGTTAACCTGGAAGTCCTTTGTTAATAGAAGATCTATGAGTTGGGGCACCTATAGTCGATAATGTTTTTTGAGTGAACAACTGTTAGAGATACTGGGCCTCATTACGAGTTGGCCGGTAAAAACGGGTCCAATACCGGCATGCCGGTAAGAGCGGGTCCGTGCTCATATGAACCCGCTAATAGCGGGTGATTACGAGTGCGCGAGCATGCGCGATCCCCCATGCCGATAATGGTAATACCGGCATGCCGCTAAAGGCCCTCTAACCCCCCTCTACCGGCATCGCGGGACCTGCCCATAGCGGTACCGCCTCATACCAATCCCTAAATACCGGCATGGTAATACCGGCATGGTAATACCGTGTTCACAAAAAACTGACCCGGAAATTACGTCATCGCGCAGGAACGGGAAATGGGCCGGCGGCCATCTTTAAAAACACAATCCATTGCCATCCTCCCCAACCACCAGTTCTTTTGTGTTGTGCTTTGGCAGAATAGAAGCAGGATGTGCAAGGCTACCAGGAAGGCGACCCCCAGGAAGCGCAAACAGCATTTTTCAGACGCTGAGCTAAGTATGCTCGCTGACACCCTGGCCCAGCATGCGGACACCATCAGGAGCACCGACATGAAGCTTGCGGCCCAGACCAAAAAGAAGGAGGTGTGGCAGGAGGTCGCACAGAGGGTGTCGGCAGTGGGAACCACCCCAAGGAGTGTGCGTGACTGTCGAAAGCGGTGGGATGACCTCCGCCTCAGGGTGAGGAAGATCCTGTCGGAAGAACAGGAGGGCCGCAATGGCGACAGGCGGAGGCCCACACTCCCAAGTGAAGTTGACGGCATCGGAGGAGACAGCCAGTACCTTTATAGATCCTGAATCCATACAGGGAATCGGAGAACAGGAGGTGAGCGCCGCATCATGCACAGAAGAAGGTGAGTGACCAATCACATCCGTGTAGGCTAAACCATGATGTGGCACAAGTGACGTGGAAGTGAAACTAGCCAAGGCAATGCATGTCCCAGGCCCACATCAACATATCCAGTCAAGAATGTGTGCCACACCCTGCTACACACGCATGCTGAGTGCCAATCCCAATCCCAACACAAGTGCAACATGACCCAACCGTGCCCATGGAACTCACCACACATCCACCATACCAATGCCATGCCACCAGCCATGCATTGATTGCCCACATGCCCCCTCAGAACACCAACTGCCACACCCCTAAAATAATTTGATGCATGAATGTATGAACATATCACAGCGCAATGGATTATCGCTGCCATATGACACCATCACTGATGACCTGCATCTCTTCTATCCCCCAGGGACCGATGAGGAAGATGGCAAGCAGGACAGGGGTGCAAGTTCATCCACTGCACGGCAAGGGACCAGGGCCACCGCCACCACCCAGCCCAAGAAACTGCCCAGAGCAACAGGCAGTGTGCCACACCGGGCAGTAACCCTGCAAGAAACACCTGCACCCACTGTCCAGCAGCAGCCACCCACAACAGTGGGAGGCGTTTCTATTCATGCTCCGCCAACCACCGCGGATGTTGTGGATGCAGAGGTGGAGAATGAGGGTGACATCATGTCCGGCACACCCTCCGCAAGCCCCATTACCAGCATCCCTACCCCTACAGAGGCAGAGAGCATGTACGATCCCTGCCTCCACGACTCGGACCTTGATGAGTCAGACATATGCCTCTTTGAGGAGGAGTGTGCCCTGGACGTGGGCACCACACAAGTGCCATCCACCACCCTGCCTACCACCACCCTGCCTACCACCACCCTGCCTACCACCACCCCGGTCAACAGCACTCCTGCAGCCAACGACTCCTTCGAGGCTCGCCTGTCAAGGGTTGAGGCACAACAGGAGTCGATGCTTGAACTGATGCGGCAACAAATATCAGATGGAAATGACTCCATGAGGGCCATTGCCACAGCCATCGCAGCCAACACTGCTGCTGTTAGGTATCCACAAGTGCCATGAGGGAGTGTCTGGGGGCACTTACGCAGGCCCTGCTTGCAAACCTGCCTCATATGCAGCGCCCACACCTTGGGGCAGGCATGGGACTGACCATCGACACCTCCACTGCCACAACCCCTTCTACCTCGGCCCAATCGAGCCCCGTGCGGATGACGCGAAGGAGTGCACGGCACTTGACCATGGCACCCCCGGATCCTAAAAAAACAAAGAAATAGAGTGGGCAGGCTAGGGACCAGTGTTTGTTGTACATATGGGGACATTTGGAGGGTTTGTAGGGTGGGTGAGGGAGTTTACTTGGGTATTTTTGGGGTTTGGAGGGTGGGTGAGGGAGTTCACTGGGGGTTGTGAGGGTATTATGTTCACATTATCACGTGTCTGGAAAATACACCCGTTGTGTGCAAGAAAATCATTGGCTGGACATACTTCTTTTTGTGCATGTACATTTAATTTGTGATGGTGTACAGTGGGGCACTTCTGACAAAACAATTGTGCATGTCCACATGCAGCCAGTGGGTCACAGGCACATTACTTTCATGGTCCCTGCGTTTCAAACGTATTCGTCAATTAGTGCTTGGCGTACAGCATGGCCATCCCAAGCATCACGTACTGGCAGGGGGGCTCCTTCGCCTCCGTCTCCATCCCCTTCATCCTCACCCGGCCCATGCATGTCAATGTCAGGTGGCAGTGGTACATTCCTTTGGACGCACATGTTGTGCAGCAGGACACAGGCCATGGTGATCTTTGCCACCTTCTCAGGCCTATGTAGGAGTGCCCCACCAGACCTGCTTAGGCAGCGGAATCGCGCCTTCAACAGGCCAAAGGTCTGCTCATTCACAACACGGGTATGAGTGTGCACACGATTGTACTCCTCTTCATGGCTGTTCTGCGGGTGCCGCACAGGGGTAAGTAGCCACGGCCTCAAGGGATATCCTCCATCACCTGTAAGCAGATACAAATAGGTGTGTGTCACTCTGAACTGCCACCTTCAGGGAGCACAGTCATGGCAGCAGCTATTTGGTGTGGGCATGCACATGTCCCAGTACGTGTACAAAATAGTCACCTATATGCAATGTATACTGTAAAGAGGTGCAGTACACTGGAAGGGGTTCAATAGATGATGCAGGGTGTAATCATGCATGCTCTGGCAGATGTGCAGTGGTAGTGCAACAATGTTTAGCCTCTAATTCATGATGTGTATTCTTTACTATGCATTGCCACAGTTTCCATCCTATTCAGTAATGCATTGCTTGCCATCACCATGGTGCCCTGGTTGTGCCACTTACTTGTAGTCATCCATTTGCATTATTTGGGATATGTGGCCCAGTAATGTGTCATGTTCCGTTTGGCTAGTTCAGGTGAGGTGTGTTTAGATCTGCATGCATTCTCCAATCACTGGCTATTGCCACCCAGGTTCACTATCCCACCCCCTTTTCCCACCCGGGTACAGTAGCCTCCCCCCTTCTGCATCCGCTCACATCAGTACCCCACAGCATGGCCATGGGCCTGTTGTGCAACTCACTGAGTAGCCAGGCACGTGGTCCAGCATGCGTGAGAATGGTGGTTGTGAAATGCCATGCAGCTGGCCCACTGTGTGTTGGTAGGTGCCTGTGGCCAGGAAGTGTAGCACAGACACCACCTTAAGTAGTGGGGGGATGGCAGTGCGTATTTCTATGTGGCTGGCAATGTCGTTCTGTATCATGTCCACTATGGTGGTGATGGTGGCACGGTCCAACTGGTACAGGGTGTGGATCTGCTCAGGGGTTAGGTTGAATGGGCTGGGTCTGGTGCGAGGGATTGTTGGCTGCGCTTGTGGTAATTGCTGGGCCTGTTTCACCCTCCTTCTCCTGCGTCTCATCTGTGCTGCCTGTTGTTGCTGCTGTAGTTGTTGTTGTTGTTGCTGTAGTCGTAGCAGTATAGGCATGTGCTCCAGCGCCATGATTGCAACTGCTAGTGGTAGCATTTTGGTGTAGGAAGGGGGGGTGGTGTGTAGGTGTGCTCCTTTTGTTCTGGGCCACTCAACATTGCCTACACCTGTGGGCGGGAGGGGGGTTTGTGGTGTGTGGGTGTGCTCAGTTTATACTGGCACTCCACCTGTGGAGATTGTGTGAACTTGTGGCAGCTGCCTTGTATCCTGCTTGCAGGTGGTCCGCGATGCCTGTATGGCCGGCATCGTGCAGCCCGTGATTACCGGCTTCGCGATGCCGGTATTTGCATGTATGCGTGGGTTGGAATTACCCCCTATTACCGGCATGCCAGTATTTGCTCTCTGAAGGTGCGCGTGTATGCGCCTATGCCGCTATTACCGGCACCGTTGTTTAGTGTGCCGCTAATACCGGGTTTGCGGGTTGGATTGCGACGGGACGGTAAAGGGACGGTAAACGATGCCGGTATTACCATACCAGCATCGTTTTTGCCTTACCGGCATACCTCGTAATGAGGCCCACAGTCTAAGTTAAATTGGAATATGTCCAAGTTCTTAAAATCATGAATTGTTTTAGGATCTGAATGGTATGAATGAATGTATGAATGCATGACTTTAGGATTTTTTATATGGATTTCATAATTTAAAAATGTTCATCTACTTCTATTTTTATACTTAAATCAGAATGAAATAAAAATAAATGATTTAATATTTGCAGTGCAAGTCTCGCTCTCACCAGTTTTTCTTGACATACTGGCACCACCTCTGTTTCATACCATCTATCGGCCACCTGGTCGCAGCCTGCTAAAAAAGGCCCATAAAATGCTTTTGATCTCTGTATCATCCAGCAGGTCATCATTAACGTTACAACACATTTTCAAGTTATAATTACCCAGTGCTGTAAGCATGTCCAAGGAAATGGTGTAAACTCTAAGAATCCGCTTACTACAGGGTCAAAACATAGGACTGCATTACTCCAATTTACAATACAGGCATACATGATATACAACGTCATGTCCCGATTGATAACTGTCAGTCGAAGCACAATTAGAATATTGTGCGACAGCAAGACCTAGCACCAGTTTACTAGACATTCCTAAGCAAAAGTAGAATCAGCATTAATATAAACATGCAACTTCTAACTGATGTAAGGAAGATCGGATAGCATGAAAGCAATATCATTTCCGCTTTGAAACATTTGAGCAGCATTCATGCTTTACCATTTACCTCTGGGTACTCAGTCATTGCCTGCAGGTTTTATGCTTAATAACAGAGTTAAACTGTATGCATACTTCAAACGCTAAAACCAGGCTAGGCCCCCAGTTGTAAAATGCGAAATACCACAAATACCACAAGCAGATCACTATGCCAGTTTGGTAGGGGGTGGAAGATTAAGCATAACAGAGCAACATTATCATGCATTAAATCACATTTGATTTTTTCAGCACCAAGCCCCTTATACACTCTCCATGTATTCTTTAACATAGCCTTTAATTCTTTCTTAGCCTTGTCATGCATAATTTCCACCGCAACACGTACCATACTCCCCTGTGAGAGGAGGGGAAAAAGAGAGACAGCATGATCGAGAGATAATAAAAGGGGGACATATGGAGGAGGAAATGAAAAAAGATTAAGCTAAAGGGTAAGAGAGAGGACTAGAGAGAGGGAGCCTGTCTGATGAGGACAAAGGAGTATTAAAACTGAAAAGGAATGCGACAAAGAAGGATTCTGACAAAGGAGAAAGACTGTGATGAATGGGAAGGATTGTGGCAAAGGCGAAGGACTGTGATGAAGGCTAAGGACTTTGAAGGAGATGAATTATGACCAAGGAGGTTTGTGATGAAGAACTATAATGAAAAAGGATCAAGGATAGAAAGAAAGAATAATGCATTGAAGGACGAAAAGAAAAAGTGCCACCAAATATGCCCAAACATATAATGGCAAGATGGGATGCATAAGAAATACTTGAATCAATGCACAGCAGAACAGAAAAAGAACACCATTGCAATGTATTCTTACACCAATCCGAAAGCCCATATACACAGGAATACTTAGTTAAAGTTGGTTTTGCCAACTTTTAGCCAAAACTAAAAAGGGAAGAGGCAGAACAGGTAAAAATATACCTGTGTTACATGTGCTACAATTATTGCTGATTAGCTCCTTGGTCACAACTTACATCTATAGACTGTCTCTTCTTGCTTCTCTGGACAATGTGTGCCCCGAGTCCCAGGGGCATGTGCCGCATTACAAGTAATCTACCCTATAATATAAAATCATAAGTGACTATTCGTGTAATGTTTTTCTGTAATGTTTTTGGTGACTTTTTTGTAACGCTTGAAATCAGGGTCAACGTATCTCCTCGGATATGGGACTGGTGTCATTACGTTCCACATTTAGTCCACTTAAATGGTATACTGTCCAAATCTGCAATTCCTAGAACATTTGGAGTGTATTCACTGCTGAAGTTGTGTATGAGTAACAATTTTGTGTAACTTACTTTGTAACGCTTTCACTTGGAGTCATTGTACATCCTACAGACATGGGTCTGGTGTCTCCCCATTCCACATTTTGCCCACTTTGATGGTATACTGTCCAAACTGCAATTCCTGAGGCATTTGAAGTACATTCACTGGAGTTCATTCACTGATGAGGTTGTGTATGAAGTTGTGTATAAGTGACGATTTAGTTTAACCTTTCATGTGAGTTTGGTGTCATTCCGTGCCACATGCACCCAACTTTGGTGGTATCCGGTTCAAATCTACAATTCCTAAGGCGTTGGAAGTGTCTTAACTGATATTGACTGATTAAGTTGAGTGATGAACTTGTGTAAGTGACAGTACTGTGACGCTTTGACTTGGGGTCATTGTATGCCCCAAATATCTGGGTCTGCTGTCATTCGATCCATTTGCTGGTTACTGTCCAACGTTTGGATTCCCCAAAGGGGGGGATGCGAACGAAGCAAGTCCTTGGTCCTTGGCGGGGTATCCCTACAAGAGCCCAAGCCGCTGAGTCCAACGTGCAGCAGTTGCTGGCAGGGGGGGGGTGGTCAGCGATACAAGCCCCTCAGGGGGGTTGGGCCTCTGGAGGTGGGTGCCAAAGGCACCAGTGGGGCAGAGCCCGCCTAGTAAATAATAATAATAGGAATAATGACTGCTTTGGACCCAGTTCACATGTCAGCACTGATAGATGTGGTGGGCTTGGGGTTCTTGGTTTTAATGCAAGTTAACCATTTAATGACTATTCCTTGTCCATAAAAATAACAATAATAATAATTGGTTATTTATAACGCACATAGGGCCTGATTCACAGAACGTTTTTCTATGGGATTGCGCCATGATAAAACGCTTCCATGAATCAGGCCCTTAATACCCAGAGGTTTCTAAGCACGGAACCAGGGATCGAACCTGTGTTGTTCCACGTCATCTTGCTTCCAAGGCGAGCGTGTTGCCCTTGAGCTATCCTCCCGAGACTAGTTCTCATTCGTACAGCCCTCTGCTGTCAAGACCTGATTCTCCAGTTAGCAGATTTTTGTCAAGGATCGCATCTTACCTATTTGGAGAAATGTATATCCCAACTCATGTCTGCGATCTTTGTATTTGTATTTTTTGGTATTTATTGAGCACTGTTGCCAAAGCATTTGATGAAGAAAATATAGAGCGGCGAAAAAAAATCAAGAACAAATCGCAGGCAAGTGATCACTGAGGAAGGGGGAAACTAGGGGTCAGAAAGTAAAGGTAAGAAGAGGTTCTAGAAAAAATGAAATGAGGTGGAAGAGCGAATAGTAAATGGTAAGCCATTCCAATACTTTGGAGCTTGAAGATCAAAGGAGAGAAAGCGTGATGCAGCACATGGGTATTTAGGGCCAAAGAGGAGATACTGTGATTGAGAGCGAAGGGAACATGGAGGAGAATAGAAAGAGACAAGAGAGAACACATAAGTAGGAGCAAGCTACGAGTACACTTGAAGACAATACAAAGAAAGTGAAAGAGGAGGTGGGATTCTAATGGTAACCGAGATGCAGATCAGAGAGAGGAAAATATAGATAAACAGGGAGGTGTCAAGATCACACCTTTGAGGAGGAGGATGACATCTTTGGTAGACCGTGACTTCATATCCCCTGGGCAGCCACCGTGGCCTAGAAGATGGCACTGGGTACTTGGTTCTACCCAGGGAATGAGAAGCCAAATAACGGGGTAAAAAACCCTAACCAAGAGTTAAAAAAACCTGTAGTGTTGTAGTAGCGGAGAGTCGGTAGATATGGATGCACGGTGAGCAGATTCTCTAATAATGTAATGAACAATGAGCTGACTCTCCCAGATGTAATTTCTTAATCAGGAAATCTCCAGGGATGTTCAATAAGAAAATGGGTATGGACTTCCAAGAAATAGATGCACAGAGAGCAGTACCAAGGCAAGAAGGAATACAGTGCAATAGGAACAAGGAGGCACACAGACAAGTACAGGAGAGGAACAAAAGGGGCAAAGCAATGAGGAACTGGCTTACCAACAGGCAAACGAGCGCACAGCAATACAGGAGCTATTGCAACACAGGGAGCCATCGTGCATTGTGTACAGAAGTACCGATGCAGGATGGCTTCCGGGCGCGTTATGTTATCACGCGCCGTGCGGATGTTGATGTATTGATCTGCCATGTTGGAGGTGGCATACAGTGTTCGATGCCATAGCGACCGGCCCTTTGACCTTGGCCAGCTGCAGTGAAACATGACCTCATTCCCCCCCCCGCAAGCCGAGTACCACTAGGTTTCCAAGGGAATGAACAATGGCAGTTTCTGGTTAGTCGGGGGGCGTACACATTCGAAGCTGGTTCCCATGACGTTTCACTGATAGGATAGCCTTTCCAGTTATTCAGGTTCTGTAAGCTGCCTCAGAAGTAGCGTGAATCGCAGATCCCATCCATTTCGTATTCCAAGGCATCATCCGTCAGTTCAGGTGGAGTAATGGTGATCCAGAGGTCCAGGGATTCCACAAATGATTTCAATAAGGATGCATGAAACACTGGGGGAGTCTTCTCCAACTGACAGGCAAGGCAAGCCTAAATGCTACCTGATTAACAACCTTAATGATCTTGAATGGTCCATTAAATCTAGGAGCAAACTTGGATGTTCTTAATCGGGAATGTAGGTGTCGAGACGAAAGCGGAGCCTGATCTCATTTTTTGTACAAAGGGTTCTCGGCTCATGATTGATCTGCAAATCTGTTCTTAGTGGCCTGTGTCTTAGTAGTAGTAGAATGGACTCAGGTTTCAGAAAGAATGTACAGTGCTATTGTAAGAGAACTCTGGTATGGGTAATAATGATGCCCAGTTGTTGCAGGAAGCAGTTGCAAAACAGCATAGATACTGTTCAATGGTTTGGTTTGTTCTTTCCGTTAAACCATTGGTTTCTGGATTGACACCTGAAGAAAGTGAACGGTTGATACCTACATTTTACAGAATGCTGTCCAAAGATTTGAGGTATACTGTGTACCTCGATCAGATATCTGATAGGGAATTCCATGAAGATGAAAAACGTGGGCAATGAAGACATCACTCATTTCAAAAGGGTGAGTAAACTGAAGGTACTTTGAAATCTACTCCCCAGGCATGTCACACTAACAGGCTTATACAAGGTCAGGTCATTGAGTCTAACCTACTTCACCTGCAGTATGTCAATTGTGGTAAGGAGTATAAAAGATGGACCCCAAAATCACTTGTCCGCTCTACACACTCGTCCGCTCTACACCCCATCCGCTGAACACACTCATCCGCTCAACATACTCATCCGTTCTATACACTCACCCGATCTACACACTCATCTTCTCAACGCATTCATGCGCTCAGCGCACTCATCCGTTCCACGCGCTTCATCCATTCTAACGATTTCAATCGCTCCATTCACTTCGTTCATTCAACATGCATTATTGATTTCAGGCCATGTCACATGTCATACACACTGGATGCGTTCCGTGCTCCCTATCTGTGTCATGCACTACACTCGTCTCATGTACTTGAATCGTCTATTCTGTACTTTCCATTTACGCCATGCACTCATACAGTCGGTGTCATCTGTCCGCGTACTCATCAGTCTCTTGTATTCATCTTTCCATCCTCTTCTCTTAATTCATTTCGCCCATTGCACTCATTACATCCATTTCATTAATTTAAACCTCATTACTGTTTTCATACGATTTATTCTTTTTATCCTCTTCACTGCTTTGATCTACTTTACTCGTTCTATTCCGTTTGTCCTTTTAGTTTACATTAGCGGTTATTAGTTGTCGATTTCTCGCATGGATCTTCATGTTATATTGTTATTTGTCTTATTGTTATTCAAGATCTAGTAGTTTGTTGGGTTGGTGTCATTGAGATGCTGTTTTTCAGTTTGGGTTAGTTTGCGTACGGGTTGATTTTAGAGGAAGAGCCAAGTTTTCAGTAGTTTGCGGAAAGACATTAGATCTTCAGTTAGGCGGATGTGGGGTGGGAGTGCATTCCACAGCGTGGGGGCCAAAGCTGAGAATGATGATCCGCCTAACCTGACTGAGTTTGCTTTAGGTATGACTAGAAGGCCGGCTGAGCTTGATCTTAGAGTACGTGGAGGGTGATAGGGTTTTAGCTTGTCTTGAAGATATTGAGGTCCGGTTTTATGCAATGCTCGATGAAAAATGCATAAGGTTTTGAAAGTCACCCTTCGGGCCACTGGAACCCAGTGCAGAGTTTTAAGGGCTGGGGAGATGTGGTCTCTCAGGCCGAGTGCTAGTAGCAGTTTGGCAGTGGCGTTTTGTGCTCTTTGAAGTTTATTCAATTGGTAAGCGTGGACTCCGAGGTAGAGGGGGTTAGCGTAGTCCAGTCTTGATAGAACAATTGATTTGACCGCGGAGAGTCTGTTGGGAAAGGAGAGATATGGAAAGATGCGCCTAAGAGTTTTAAGGTGGTAGTGGCAGGACTTTGAGACGTTGTTGACTTGGCGCGAGAGTGTTAAGTCAGAGTCAAGGGTGCATCCAAGGTTTTTTACTGAGTTTGAGGGAGTCGGTGAGTTGCCCGTGGCAGATGGCCAGGGGAGTGGGTGTGGAAGAAGTTTGGAGTTGCCACATACCATGATTTCAGTTTTGGAGGGGTTTAACAAGAGGTGGCTTTGGGTCATCCATGTCGAGGAGGCAGGAGGCGAGGTCAGGTTGGCTGTTGGGTTTTGAGTTCAAGAGTTTTAGAATTAGCGGAGTGTCATCAGCGTAGTTGTAACACAGGATGTTGTGTGAACAAATTATTGGTGGGAGGGTGATCAAGTAGAGATTGAACAGGAGGGCAGATAGGCATGCTCCTTGTGGAACTCCCGTGTCGACTGGTCGGGCTTGGGAGGAATAGGTGGAGAGTAGCGTTATTTGGTACCTATCTTTGAGGAATGAAGCTATCCATTTGAGAGCGGTTCCACGAATTCCTAGGGAGTAGAGGCGGTCAAGGAGGATTGAGTGATTGATTGTGTCGAAGGCGGCGGATAGGTCAAGAAGGATTAATGCGGCGCATCCCGCGGAGTCTGCTGTGATTTTAAGGTCATCACAGATTGAGGTTAGGGTGGTTTCAGTTCCGTGTCGGGCTCTGAAACCTGATTGTGTGCGGTATAGGAGATTGTTGGCTTTGACAAAGGCATTTAGTTGGGAGTAGGCGGTTCGGTCAATGAGTTTGGCAAGGAACCTGGGGTTTGAGATAGGGCGGTAGTTTTTGGGCTCGAGAGGGTCTAGGGAAGGTTTTTTTATTAGAGGTTTGACATGAACCGTTTTGAATGCGTCAGGAAAATTACCTGAGGAAAGGGAGTCATTTATGATGGATCTTGCGTGTTCTCCTGCGCAGGTAGAAGCGAAAATTTCTTTGAGGGTTGTCGCCGGGCAAGGGTCTAGCCGAGAGCCGGATGGTTTGCAGGCAGAGAGAAGTTTGAGAAATTGGTCGGGTGATATTGGACTAAAGGTGTCGACCGTTGGTTGCGCAGTGGTCGCAGGCGGTTGGTTGGCCGGTATGGGGGGTGGGTTGCCCGGTGGATGTAAGAGAGTCAGTTTGGTGGTTAGCGTATTTGTTCTTTCGAGAGCCGTGGCGTAAAAGTGGAGAGAGAGTGAGTCGCACAGTGATTGTGAGGGGGTCGGGACGGTGGTAGTGCATGCCGGTTTGGTGAATTCGGTGATGATTTTGTGAAGTTCTTTGCTGGGGTTTTTGCAGTTTAGGATTCGGGAGTTGTAGTGGGCTTTTTTTGCTTTCTGGATTTCGGCCTTGTACTGAGGAAGGTGTCGGGCCATGGTGGCTCTGCTCACTTTGGTTTTGTCTTTCTGCCATTTGCGTTCTAGGTATTTATATAGTTGTTTATTGGTCTTCAAATCAGGTGTGAACCATCTAGGGAACAGGCCATGGCGGGCTGATGGTTTGCAAGAGGGTGTGAGCCGCATTAGTGAGGTGTTGAGCCATGAGTCAAAGGTGTCAGGGGTTAGTTGTTTATTGAGTTAGCAGGTAGGTGGAGGAGACTGGAGGAGTGCGTCGGCTAGGTCAGGAACGATTATTAGTTTATTCCAGCATTTGCGTAGATTTGGAGGTTCAGGTGCGAGTACGGGAAGCGGGTCGGGTGAGCGAATGGCGAAAGAAACAATGAAGTGATCGGACCAGATGATAGGGGTGGGGGGTTCAGATGTATCTGGTTGTGGGAGCTAAAGATGGCATCAAGAGTGTGACCTTTATAGTGAGTCAGGCCGTTTATGTTGGGTTGGAGGTTAATCGCGTCTAGACCGTCAACCAGAGAGTGTGTCATAGGGTTGGTGGGGATGTCGAGCAATATGTTGAAATCTCCAAGAAGGGTGAGGTTGGGATGGTTTAGTTGAAGGGTGGCAATAGAGTCGCAGAGGTTGTTTGAGAATTTTCTATCGTAGTCAGGGGGTCTGTAGATTATTAGGAAGCTGTGAGAGAACGACGGGGAGAGGGATAGTTTAACGAGGAGTGATTCGCAGAAAGGAATGGAAGGTTGATTGTCGATGATTGAGGCGTGTAAGTGAGACTTGAAGACGAATGCTATTCCCCCTCCTCTAGAGGGACGGTTCAGTGGGATGAGGGAGTACTCGGGGGGGGCGGGGCGGGTTTGGCTTCATTCATCAGAGAACCAAGTTACGGTGATGAAAACCAGGTCTGGTTTGTCAGAGGCGAGAAGGTCAAAGATGCTGTGTCTGTTTTTTGCTACGGATCGGGCATTAAATATGATGCAATTCCCTTTGGTAGGTGAGTTTTTGTGTCAGAGCTGCAGCGGAGGAGGGTGGGGTGGGAGAGGGTGGAAACTGGAGAGGGAGAGGGGTGGGGTGGTTGATGATCGATGGGAAAATAATAGCAGTAATAGCCTGCCATTCTTTCAGATGCTGTGAGAGTCTGCCTCCCACTGGGTTCTTGTGAACTAAGTCCTCAGAGAGGTTTCGGGGTGGCTGACGCAGTGGCTGATGGCAAAGATCACAGGTAAATCTTCTTTGGCCTCTTTGAAACGACTGTCCACTACTTCCAAATGTGGAGTAGTGACAAAAGGACCTACCCTTCCAGGGCGTACCCGTGGGGCGATTTGGAGGTTGTCTAATCGCAGATCCAAGGGATTTGGCTGCTGCCTTTGAAGTTTCATTTTCTCCAGACTGTCATCAGCCTTGCTACCGAAATGTGGGCTGTCAAAGGGCATGTTAAGCAGTCTGCATTGTACATCTGGAGGGAATCCTGACTTCCTTAACCGCGAAAACCTGCGCATAACTGTACTAGCCGCCATTGCTCTGCTGATACTGTCAGCTGAGTCAGGAACAGTCGGGATGGATTCACACATAGAGTCTTTTCCATCCTTGACTATGTTCAACAATTACTTTTTCTTATGTTTTTGTGTCGATGGCGTCAAAGAATGGTATATTGGCACCGATGATGCGTCTTTCGGCACTGATGGCAGCGATGAAGAGTCTTTCAGCGATAATGGCGTCGGCGACTCGGTCCTCAAAGGGACTTTTTCTCGACTTGGGCGATACTTACAACACTCTCAAGGAGTTTCGTTTACTGGGGCCGAAGGCGCAAAGGTCTTACTCTTATACTTATCGGGTCTTTCGACCTGAGCATGCCTTTGGACAGTTCTCGAGGGGTCAAGGCCGCATTCTCAAATACTTCCATCATCTTCAGCCTAAATTCTTCCCATTCAGCTGGGGAGGCTGTTGTTGTTGGACATACGACCCATTCCGGAGAGGAACTCAAAGACGACAAAGATGGCGACATATGGTGCTGTTTCTTTGAGTGTCTTGACGATGACGAATGGTGGGAGCCACTTTGTGATCGGGATCTTTTACTTTTTTTACGGCAAAGAGAAATAGATCTCGACTTATCCGATGTCTGTCTTTTTTTGAAAGAGCCGTCGATGGGGACTTATGGATCCTACATGCCGCAAGTTTCCCTCTGCGCTCTCTCAGGGCGTTTGATGTCATGATCAGGGAGTCCTCACACTCAGATTAAGGATGAGCATATCCCAGGCACCACAAGCATATTCTTTGGGGGTACGTAACGGACATCTTCGACCCACATTCACAGCATTTATTAAACCCTGACTTCATAGTAGAGGACGCCGATGACAATGCCATTTTTTATCGAAGATTACTCTTGAAAATTATCACAAAGGAACCGAAGCGTACCGTATCTGAAGCGTTAGAACTGAACAAATTTTGTTTGAGCAACAATCTAATTTTCCTTTGAGGAATGTAATAGGGATTGTTATCCCATTAGAGTGACTGGGCCACTTGTAAATTATTTGACAGGCTGTTTGTTGTGGGCGTCTGGACCGGAGACATATTCCCGCAGGTAGGAGAAACACTGAAGCGGGATGCGAGGCAAAGAAGGAGCTTTGCGCCGGCAGGGGGAGACGGGGCGAGGCACAGATCACTACAAGCCGCATAAATGTGCCACCTGAAGTGGAGAGAGAGAACAGAAGCAGAGAAGGCCCACAGCAGCGTCCGAGAAGCCAAGGGAGCCACCCTAAAGCCGGTGAGCCCACAGTGGAAGGTTGGGCCCCTGGAGGGAGCTGGAGAAGGCATTCCCTAATTGGAATAGGAAGCACATATCCTATGGCTTACATCATAAACTGATTTTCATGCTCCCAGTATTTGGAGAGACACACATACACCAGTGATAAGAGGAACTTGGGGGAAACGCATAGGCCCTCAGATCTTGAAAGTAAAGAACTATGTGAGAGAACCTGGCAGAAGAGTATAGTGGGTGTTTTGTGAGTCTGGGACCCATACCCAAGTTGTTAGATCTTGAAAAGAGAATCCCAAGGAAGACTCATACCCTTAAGATTTCTAATTGCATTTGTGGTGTTTTGAAAAGAGAATCCCAAGTAAGATTCATGCCTTTAGCATTTTGAATTGCATTTAATGTGGAAAAGACCTGGGGAAGGCAGTCATTTCTCCTGGAGTGGATTGGTTATTCTTTTGAACTTTTGGTTTGGTGGAGAGAAACCTGGGAAAGGGAGCCATCCTCTGGAATTGTCCATTACACCTTTTTGTTGAACTTGACCATTTGTGCATTTTCCAAGTCAAAGACAATACCCTTAACACCTTAGAGTTACTTTTAGAATGCGAGGGACAGGATAGGATTTCGGACACAGGGCAATTTTGCTTTGGACATCTTGACACAGGACAGACCCTTAGTTTTGGTTGAGATATGGCAATACCTCCTAGATTAGGGACAGTGAGCCCCACCCTTTTATCATTTCATAAAAGTCTATACCCATCACCATGAGTCCTCTGCGTCCGTGTCTAATTCCTGGTTCCTCACGATATGTTTACACATTCTGAAGGAATATGTAACTTATTCCACACTCTTATTATGCGAACATCTGACACTAGTTACATTAAAAAAACAACTAATGGATCCTAGCCCACAACCTATATTTACATTGTTCTCTCGTATACCATAAACAAATGATAACCTGGCTCAAAGCCAGAACTACACGGAAGACAGAAAAGGATTAATCATTCATTTGTGCACAATACATAAATACAATTCAAATGCAAATACAGGCCTTATTGTACTAAAATGCTAGCTGCAATAAATGTGCCTAACATATGCCTACCTATATAAGTTCCATATGTGCCCTAAATCTGTAACAGGACTACACAGTTTGAGAAAATGTTCATTTCACATGAATATCTTTTCTTCCAGCTCAGCTAAAATACATGCTAGGGGGGATGTAAAGAAGGATAAAGGAAAGTGAAAGAGGGGCAGAAAAGCTTAAGAATTGATATTCGAAATATGTGAAAGCAGCACAATCGGAACAAGGGGGAATGAGAGTCCAAGATGAGTGACATAAGATAATGTTGAAAGGGGTAGGCAAAATTGGCAACAAAAGAAGTGAGAACAGCAGGAGTGGAATAGTTAGAAGGAGAAATCCAGGTTTTAGTGAGTCGAGAGAAAGTGTAGATTAAGCCTAAAGAAATCATTTAGAATCGAGTGGGTCTTATTGCAGACAGAGCGGGCATTCCAGAGACTGTGGCAGTAGGCTCAGGCAGCTCATTCTCCCTTGTGGCTTTCCAATATTGCTAGTTAAGTTTGTTGCCAATTCATTTTGGCTGATGCTTTTTTGTGTCTCCTGCCCCTCTTCAGTCTCTCCTCACTCCCAGGTACATTTCTGTTGCCCCACTATTCACCTGAGATCCGTCTAGGGTTGCCAGGTTGGTTTTTGGGTGTCTCATTTCTGTTTTTGGCAGGGAAATTCCCAGTCCATTCCCTAAATGTTCTTCATTCTGTTCTCCTGGGTCCGTCTGGGTTTCCTTGGTTGCTACCAGGTGCCTTCTGAGAGTTGTTGTCCGGAATCAGAGGAACACAGGCCAGAAAGACCAGGAGGGCTTACATGGGGGAATTGGGGGGTTCAGGAACTGGGACCCACCTAACTCCCAGCATCTGGGACAGGGCAGGCTTTGTCCTTTGCCCTGGAGAGCCTCTTACCAAGATTGGTAGGAGTCCACATCACCCCTTGACAGGGTCATGTCCCTAACCCTGTCACACTTATAACCTTCATTTCAGTCGACCCTAAACCCATGGCATGTTTTCTTTGCAAAATAAATCCCTTTGAATCACATTTTCTGGGTGTTGGTTAGTGTGATGATCTATTGGATGTGACTGCCACTCTAGGTGTCCCCTCCCTTTTCCCCAACATTTATTTTCAGTGGCAAGCACGTTTGCACCAGGAGGATCATACTCTTGCTATGTGTGCCATGGTGGCACAGCTCTGACACACTAGGGACACCACCAGACATATGCATGTATGTGCTCCCAGAAATCGCTGGCAAGCAACAAATACTCCCAGATGCACACCTGAAGCAGCCACAAGCACTCAGAGATTTTCACTTCACAACAATTCCTGTTATTAGGTGTTGCATTTTGGATGTAATGTAATGTAATTGTCATTTGTATAGTGCCTTTCCCCATGTGTATGGTCTCAAAGCGCTATAGGTGAATGCCATAGGAGGACCGAAGCCCGGATATGGGAAATTCGGCAGAGGAGTTTAGAATGTGTGTGTGCATTTTAGCCAATACGAAGATAGACGGGATGGCCAAGTCCCTGTTAGCTACCCATCTTAAGCTGGCATGTGGATGGGTGCTGTGAGATAGTCTGGAGATTCTCCTTATGTGTGCAGCTAGACCAAATTATTGTTGTGGAGGATAGCTACATTCATATGGCAGAGGTGTTATGCGATGTGTCTTAGAGTAGTGTATGATAGCAGATGCGTGCAGGTGGGTGGCCGTGTCTTTGGCTATTTTCCATAACCGTGGAGTGTGATACGTAGTCGTGTGTCTTGGCTGGTTTCTTGGTTTCATAGCTCCAGCTGACTTTAGAAGGGGGCGAATTCAAAGCGTGGCTAAATTCTAAAACAGTGGATATATTCAAACTGCGGCTGAAATAAACTGGAAACTTGATACTGCTGTTCTCCTGCGCATTCCAGATAAACTTGCTCCTGGCTCACATTTGGTTCAGAAGTTCTGGTGTAAGTTCAGATACCATCAACTCTTAGTTTGGGTACTCCTTGGTCTTTACTTTGAAACTATGTTGGAAGTGTACTCTGATTTTTCTATGCTGGAACCATGGATATATTCTCAATGGATCATTCAGATTTCTATCAAACAAGTAAAGTGTAATCACATCTACTTGTTTACTGTAGCTGTGCGTCATTACCATGCTCCAAATTGTTGCATTTTCTCTTGTAGCTTGGGGATGCCCTGCTTGCTTCAGTTTCCTCCACCTGTTTGGTGACCACTGAACCATATGCTGGTCTTCAAATGTGTAACCATTGATGAGGGGTGGGATGAGCCTACCCCATGTGGAGCCCCCAGAGCTTCAAAACATCCCCACATCCCGTGGCCAGTCCCCATACACATTTGACAAAGAAAAAACATGACATCACGAGTAAGAGTTTCTGAATCTATTGTGCAACACCACAAGGATTTGTAGTCAAAGGACCATAGGTTTGAATAATGCCCTTACCAAAACATGATATGCAGACAGTTGTGTAGTTTCCAAAAGATGTATGCATGTGTAAATAGAGTTCTGGGGGAGTACAGTTTGTGAATTTTATGTTTTGTGACAATATTTTTAGCGACTATGTTTATTCAAAAGAAAATGATCACTCATTACACTGGAAAGAAAGACTTTAGGTACAGAGCATGCTAACTTTATGTGCATTGTTCAAATGCTTAATTACCTATGACTGCACCGTGTACACCACTCGTATATAAAAAAAAACAGTCAACAACAGTCAGCCCAGGATCATGCTTCATGCATGTTGGCGGTACGCAAGGGCATGGCATATGAGCATGTTTTGTGTATACCAACAATAAACAACCACAAATCACAGCATACACCATACATGTTTGTAATACAAACAGTGTGGTGTTTGGTAATTGTATAACCACTCCTTTGGCTCTGGATCCTTCCCCTCCCCTCTGAAGCACTCATTTGTGCATCCTCTTCTCAAGAAGCCCACAGCTGATCCTTCTTGTCCAGCTAACTATCGCCCAATTTCCATTACTCCCTTTCTTGGCAAACTCCTGGAAAAGTTGGCCATCTCCCAGCTTAACCTTCATTCTAATTCTGTTGGCTGTCTCCATGACCACCAGTCTGGCTTCAGAGCTGCCAGAAGCATGGAAACTGCTCTCCTTAACATCTGTGAAGATTTGCTCTCCAACCTTGACTCTAACAATCCCTCTGTCCTCATCCTCCTCGATCTCTCTTCTGCCTTCGACACGGTCAACCATACCATCCTGCTCAACCGTCTCTGTGAAAACCTGGGCATCACTGATCAGGCTCTGGCCTGTCTGACCTCTTTCCTCTCAGATCGACCCTCCCAGGTCCAACTTGGGTCCTTCCTTTCATCTATCTTCCTCTCTAACTGTGTTGTTCCCCAGGGGTCTAACCTCTCGCCCTGGATTTTCAACCAATACCTGGCAACTCTCGCCCAGTGCATTGACACTTTCTGCTCAAATTTCCAGTGCTACGCTGATGACACTCAACTCATTTTCAGGCTGCCCTCTGCCACCTCCTCTCCCTCACTCATCTCTGATTGCCTAACTGCCATTCAAGATTGGTGTGCCGCCAATGATCTTTGTCTGAGTGCCAGCAAGACGGAGATCCTTCTCATCGGCACACCTCCACCATCCTTTCCCCTCACTCTCTGGCCAGCCTCCTTTGGCCCCCCTCATACCCCCACCTGCGAGGCTAAGAACCTCGGGGTCATCTTTGACTCCACCCTTTCCTTCTCCGCCCACATCTCTGAGGTCTCTAAAAAGTAAAATTTCCGACTGCACCCCCTTAGAGGTACTCTGCCTTTCCTCTCCTTCCCCCAGAAGCTCATGGTATCCCAAGCTCTGGTTCTCTCTAGCTTGGACTATTGTAACAGCCTCTTTCTAAATCTACCTGCCTCTTCTCTCTGCCCTCTGCAACTAATCCAGAACAGCACTGCGAGACTTGTCCTTGGCCTCAAGCCCTGGGATCGTATCTCTCCAGCTCTGAAATCTCTCCATTGGCTTCCAGTGGATGCAAGGATTAAATTCAAAACCCTATTTATTGTCCACAAGGCTTTCTAGGGCCTGGGTCCAAAATACCTTCAGCTATCCCTCCGCAAATACCTTCCCTCTCAAGCTCTTCGCTCCTCTACCTCCAACTCCCTCAGGGTCAGTCGTTTTTCAAAGAAACGAGCTGGGGGTAGATCTCGGTCTTCGGCTGGGGCCTCCCTCTGGAACAGCCTCCCTGCCACTCTAAAACCTGAGGAGAACCATCTCCGGTTCCGGAAGCACCCTCAAGACCTTCCTCTTTTCTTCTGCCTTCACTCCCCCTCTCCCCTGCTGATCTTGTTTGAAGAAAGCAAGGAAGGCAAAAGAGTTGTGTTACATTTTCAATGGATCTCAACATTTGATCTTAAATTAAGTTTGTGTTTTTTAATGAACACACATTACACACTTTACACATACATATGTTACACAATGACATTTACAAATATATGCTGACATATATACACCAACAGATGAAGGAACGTTTGGGGTATTCACCAAAATAATACTGTCTCCATGGGCTCACCTGTATTACACTCTGGACGAATGTTGTGAGCTCATCCTGGACAAATGTGATCAAGCTTTGTCCAATCATGTGATCCACAAGGAAAGCAAGATTACCCAGTCTGTGCAGCCAGGACTCTGCCTGCTGCAACCGCCTCTCTAGCGTTGTCTGCTGGACTTTTTGCAGATAAACAGAATCCTTTGCAACGGCTGGTTTAGACCTCTCCACTTGCTCCTGCAGGATCTCCACCATCTTGAAGCTATCGCTTCGAACCTGCGGACCAAGCAGGTTAAAAGAAAGCTTATTGGAAGAAAGGGTTGCAACTCCCTCCCTCATTTCCCATTACTGGTTGATATGCAACCCTAGTTAAAACCACATTTTCCAAGTGTGCTGTTCAAGGAAACAAATGGTACACAAATAACCCACTTTCATTAAAAGCCACCCTAAGATGAAGCGAAAGAAAATGGAGAAAGAACCCTTGTCCCAGAAATCGTTCACACTATAGACGTGATCATATTGCATATAAGACAGCCATTCTTGAAGCAAAAAGAGTTTGATGAAACTGACAATTCATCCAAGAAGTTATTGAAATATTGAAAACGTTGCAATCATCACACTCCATTGTAGTTTAGCCACAGGCTTCCACTGATTGGTGTAACAAATTACAGCAACACTTTTTTAATAAAATCAGGCAAATTAGGACTAAGGTTTGCCTTGAAACAGAACATCATCAGCAATCAGATGAGAAAATGTCCTTCGTGTTGGAACTAAGTTGTCCCACTTTTATACAGCAGATGAGCATAGTTGTTGACGTTAGCGCTGTTATTGCACCCAAGGTGAGAGCTATTATTGATAACCTCAACACCATATCTTACTCAAATGATCCCTCCCCCTATAAGACTGTCCAGGAATGGTGTAGACCTGGTCTCCCATTTTCACATCATGCATAATTTCATCCTTTAAAGATCCTTCCATGCCTAATAACCTGGAACGCGATTGGGTTACCCTGCCTTATAAAACAGCTGTCTCTTGACCCTGAAAACAGCTCTTATTACCATTCAATTGCTAATGTCCTTTTTCGGCTGATGGTTCTGGATAAGACGACTACAAGCACACACCAGCTGCTTGGTGATTGCCAATCAGTCTCCTATATAAATAGAGGCAGGGTACGCCCTACTTGATGTTAGAGTCTCCTTCATATCCGTGACCTGGAAAACCAGGATTACGTATGCTGCAAGACCCATCTGCCACCTTTGACAACTAGTTATGATCCAACATCTAGGCGAGGTGGCAAGGGTTTTGAGAAAGGCATCCAACTGGATTCCGTCATTCTTGGGTAATAGGTCATCCAGAGTGACATGGGGTTCTTTTGTAGCCGAGGTGGGCCAAGAGGATTGTGGCTTTCCTCCTGGCTCCTGCCTCTCGTCCATCTTTTTAAATATCTATTTAAAGTCATTACATGACCTACTTATGGATCTAGGAGCCACCATACAAAACTATGCTGATGCTGTTCAATTTGAAGATGATCCTGATGCCAATCGGTTACAATTCCAGACTGTTTTCAGCGAAGTCGAAGGGTAGATGAGGAAGAATTTACTCGGTCTTAACAAAGAAAATACAGAAATCCTGATAACTGCTTCCTTCTCCATACTCCCTACCTTAAACTGGTGAGGCTTATTCACATATCTTCCTTTCGGGTCTAAACATTCCTATCCAATGTAAACAGACACTGGAACATGATTTTTGATGCTGCTTTGTCCATGGAATCAAAAGTCTCCAGCATCATTAACTCTGTGAATAACCATTTAATGCTGTTAAAATAACGTACACCTCTTCTTATCGAGCACTATTGTACTGTCATAGCTTGCATCATTATAGGAGCCAAGTTAGACTATTGCAGATCCTTATATACTGGAATTTCCTAGCATGCTTGTAAATGCCTTCAATATGTTTAGAATACAGCAGCCAGACGAGTAATGTGCACTCCTGGGCGGGAACATATTTCTTTGGTTATCAGAAGATTGTACTGGCTGCCGGTCAATGCCTGGACTGCCTTTAAGTTACTTAGCCTAACTCCTAAAGCTCTGTATGGTCAGGCACCTCTTCATTTGAAAACCATCTCAAAAGTTATAACTCAAGTCCTCAGCGTGCAAGGACACATTGAATTCTTAGCATTCCTGATCTCTGCATATCAGAGCACTAGGCAAGTCTTTTGCTGAGATGACAGCCAGTCATTGTAATGGTCTCTGTGTAGAGTGTAGACATATGGACGATCTCCTATTCGCCCACAAGAAGATCAAGACCCATCTTGTTTAAGTAACCCAGAATTTGAGAAGATCTTCTGTTCTCTTCGTAAGAAATTTGGGTCCATCTTTCAATGGGCTTCCTGCAGAGCCCTGACTTACAAAGCGCATAGAGACCTCTGATAGATTGCGCTATGTAACCATGAAATGGAAATGGAAATATCGATAACGTTAAGACCTTGTTTATCTTTACAAAACTGAGAAAACACAAGGATGTCTTGTGCCAATCAACAGAACATATGAAACATTGCACGTTTCAAAAAGACTATTCTTGTCAAGAGGGAAAATGCTATCAATGTCTCTTGGTCCTACGGGTTTCTCTACAAAAGAAAAAGGTGTTCTTCCCTCTGGACAACATAAGCAAAAGGTGTAGGAAAGGAATACACTATAGTGCATCAGAGTTTTTTCTCTGGGAAAAATTGCGGTCTTCCTCTATTCCAGCTCTGGTTTAGAGCCCTGAGCTTTCCTTAACAGTATCAGAGTCTCAGCTCGCTTTGTGATACTCTTGCGTTTGTATTTTGTATTAGTTAATGACATGGTGTTTCAGACATAATATGGCACAGTAGACTTGCCAGTCCTTCATGCAGGTGCCTTACAAAAGATTTCCAAGTAGTGGATAGTTAGCACATGACTTGATGATGATGGAGGATTGAAGACACATCAACCGGGGAAAACCTAAAGACCAAGACATATACACAGACAGGTCAAGAGTAATTTTCACAAGTAGTTGACAGTAAGCACAAGGGTGGGAGCATAGGTGAGGTCGGAGGCAAATGTTTTCATAGAAAGTGGGTGCTCCTTCAAGGTGTAGGAGGTGGTTCTTGAGTGCTAACTTGAAAGATAGAATACTGATGGTGTCTTTAATGCCGGTGAAGAGAGTTCCAGTGGATGGGACAAGGAGGGTGATTGAGCGGAAGTGAGATGGTGCACATGTTGGGCGGGTGCCAGATATATTGTGGAGGGTTGGAGGTAGCCAGGCAGGGCGGGCAAGCCCATTTGTGGCTTTAAAGACAAGAAGAAGGAATTTTAGAGGGACTGGCTGTGCAGGGATAGCCAGATGGCATAAAGGTTGTGGAGAGAGGAAGGAGAGAACTGTAACTTTACCTCTTCCCTACAGGAGTAACAGGGTGAGTAGTGGCTACAGCACCTACTCAGCTCTTGAATTTCTACAAAATTGGAGTGATCCCTATCAAAAAAGGTAAAACAGGAGCAGTAACGAGATATAACTACTTCGCCTTTTGTGGTAACTTGAACAGAGGGAAGACTATACACTCAGGAGTGGTGCGAATGTGATTCAGTAGGAACCCAAAAAGCGAAGTGTAACAGTCAAAAATAAATGAAGGACCAATCAAGATTCTACAAAAAAATACATACTGTAATTAAACTTTAATGAAACACATCATAAGCAATAAGAACTAAACAGAAAATCACTACACAAAACATTCCTGAGGAAAGAGCAGAGAGCATGCAAGAATAGCAAGATGAAGCACTCTCATGAATCAGGGATAATGGGCAGTTAAGGACCACATTGTTGATAAAAAGGATATGTTCTGGTGCAAAAAGGGATTAAAGGTGACCTTTCTGTGGTTTTGGGTGTCGAACCAGACTTCTGGGCACTGTTTGAGTGGTTCGAATCGGGCACGAATGCATAAATCGCGTGGTTCAAAACGGGGAGCAGATGTCGAGCTAGGGTCCAGCAGAGGTTTGCTGTGGTTTAGACGAAATCCAGATTGGGACGGCCACCCGGGTCAGTTCGACCTTCAATCTGACTGCAAAGAAGCAGGTGACTGGATGCACTGTTTGAGCCAGTGGTCCGATGTAGTGCTTGAAAGTTGTGGTTTGAAGAATCTTTCAGGGTCTGTTTGCCTGTCGAAGATCAGCAATGAAGAAGTTGGTAGTTCGAAAAGCAGCAGCGGATGTAGCAATGAGCTTTAAGTTTGAGCCGGGGTAAAACAAACTAAGCTGGCAAGGTGCAAAGCCAAACTTTTTCGAGAGTGCTGAACAGCGGCTCGAAGACTGCTCGAGTGCCAAAGGCAGCTCCAGATGGTCCTGTTGGTTCAAAGGGGCTTGAATCATGGCACGCAGCGGTTTCGACAGTGAAAACTTAGGGATCCTGGCTGTCTTGACTCTCAGGTTGCTGTGGCTTACAACACAGGCGAGGCAAGCACACACTTCCAGGGGTCCTTCAACACAGTGAGGTCCTAAGCAGCAGTGTGGCTGGCAGAGATGAAGTTCTTGCTCTAGCAGCATGCCACCCCCAATGTGCTCTGGGAATGGTTAGGGAGCAGAGCTTGCCCCCCTCCCTTGGACACCGTGTCTTTACTTCCGGAAGAGGGCTTTGGAAAGGCCAGCATTTCAAACAGTGGTCCAGTGAGATTTTTCCTTAGGCGTTTGTTCAGAAGTGAATCTAAGAAGGAGTGGGAGACCCCTTCTTTTAAAGGCAAAGGTCCACAGGTGATTGGACAAATGCAAGCCTGCTTCAAAGGTACAATCTCGGTCCTTGGAATAAGTGGACTTCTTGCATCACACTCAAAGTGTGGAAATAGAGGAGACAGGAAGGAAAGATAGAGGTAGAGAGGAACAAGAGGGTGGAACCTTCATCCAGCTGAAAGGAGCTCCCCCTTCCTTCCATAACCCTGCTCCTTTCCCTTCTCAATGGAATCAAAGGCCCTTTTAGTATGTAGCACCCTGGTGTGAGGCTACTCCTTTGGTGAATTTGTGTGCCCTTTGATTCCTGTTCCCAAGACAGCTTCCTGTGTGTGGAATGGCTGTCTCTCCAGGAAGGGTATTCGCTGCCCTCACAAAGGAACAAAGAGAGGCAATCCCCAGAGCTACAGTCTTGCTGGCAGCAGCCCGAAAACAGCCTGGCTGGTGGGGAATACACATAACCCTTCTAGAGCTGAGCGGGGTTTACAGGGCTTACACTGTGTGATATTAAATGGATGTGGCTTGGATAATTATGAGAGATGCTAGCCACCATACCTCAAACTCGGGTATGGCTTATATTTAGAGTTTAATGTGCCACGAGGATAGCACTCTAATACCCATTCATTTTTGGGACAGGGGGCACCTGTGATCTCTGAACCTGTGCCACTGGAAAGCAGGGGCTGAAAATCAGGACACTGATCCAGCAGGACACAGTTCTACACTATGCTTTTGACATGGAGCTTATGAAAAGGCTATCTGACCAGAAGATTTCCCTTCCTGGGATGGAGATACATGTAATTTTATTATTTTAATAAGAATAAAAAGCCAGGCCCTCGCCAAAGAGCAATCAGCAATTGTGTGAAGTTATTGGTAAAGTGACAGAGGAGTTTGGGAGTTGAATCACTGAACGGTTCCTCCATACCTACTGATCTGTGCCGGGTACTTCTTTAATTGACTGAAATTGATTAACCCGTGTGGGGGCTCGGCGCTTGTAAGGGTTAGTCTTCTTCCATCCCACAAATTTCCGCAGCATGTGCAAATGCGCGCAATTGTGTGAAGTGATTGTGAAAGTGACAGAGGACTTTGGGAGTTGAACTGCTGCACAGTTCCTCGACATCTACTGGTCTGTGCTGGGTACTGCTGGGTACTTACTTACTTACTTACTTCTTCATTTGACTGAAATGGACTAACCTGCCTTCATTCTTTGTGGTATGACCTATTCCAAATCAGAGCCTTGGATGACGTTATTTTCCTTATCCAAGCCCAAGCTTAATGTAATGGTTAACTCTGTAGCATCAAGGGCAGTACCTCAGTTACCGTCTAATGCTCCCTTTATTTCTATGTTGAGAGAGGACAGGACGGGGCCTGGCAGCAAATCAGCTTTTAAAACCTTGGCAACTCTCAGCCAGGCCCCGATCCAACCCTGACCCTGATATGATCAATGTGCTCTCCTTGAACATTTGTGGCTACAGTAATCGCACTAGAATATGCAATGGTTTCGATTTTTTACGCAACCACAGCATTTTGTTCTTTCAGGAAACCATGAAACTCTCCTCTATTGAACTAAATGGCTGTTTGATTTTTACTTTTCCAGCCACTCGGGCTTGCTTGGGCCGACCTAGTGTCGGATCTATGGTTTGAATCGGATGTCTCCTGGACTGGAATGGGGTCTCCTTTCACTTGGCATAGTGGTAACAAGTTTACCTGGAACGATAATTTCTTAGTTTCTTCTGGTGTCACTTCCTCTTCAGGGACCATCTGATGCTACATTTCAACTTCAATTTGGAGGTCTATTTGCATGAGGTCTCTGGCTCTGTTCCCAGTGTTTCCTGTCAGAAGAGGGCTTGTGCGTAGGTGGGACAGAGATTTGCATCTTAAACTTGTTGGAATTATTTTTGACGGTGACGGTTGCTCGTCAGACTCAGACGTTCCTCTGGTATTAAAGGGCTCTATTAGTTATAGACAGCAACCAAACTATGTTCCTTTGGACACCTTGATAGTGAAATGTCTTAGGCAACTTTCGCATGAGGCCAGACCATCTGTTGTCTAATACCATCCTCACTACTTTGATACTAGAATCATGACCTCTAAATGCGCCAAATGGATAAACATTGGGTTGCTTAAGCACAACAAACTTTCTTGGGCTGAGTACATGATTGAGAAGAAGCGTATTTTTCAAGGCCACAGAAACCTTGTTAAATCTCTAAGACATGAGTTGTTCGCTAGAGACAATCTGACTATGCTGAAATTGCTCATCAATGCGGATTCGAGACAATTTGGGGCCCGAATGAACAACTCCTTGGGCCAAAAGGTCTGCAACAGTATTCAAGAATCCACTTGGGTTGACCTTTTTTCCCAAGAGGTTTGGCATGCCTCCTTCATTCTCAAATGTGTTTGACCCGTTCAGATTCCGGATAATCCCTGGCTCTTCCCAGTGGAACATTGATGACACTGAATGGGCCATTTCTAGACTAAAACCTTCTAAGTCCCCAGGCCCGGACGGTCTTCCTCCTTTCTTTCTTAAAAAGGATCCAATTGCATGGGCATGATTTTTAAAACCCCATTTTGATGACATTTGTAGAACCCACATAGCTCCTACCTCGTGGTCTCAGTCCATCATTATCCCAATTTTTAAAAAGGGAGATGCGACTGCTCCAGGAAACTATAGGCCTAGTGTCCTTATCGACTCTGAGTAAGGTTTACGCAATTCTTCTGCTAATGGATCTGAATAGAAGCCTAAAACAACTAAACATTTGTTCTCGTTTCCAAGTGGAATTCAGGCAATGTCTGGGCACTTCTCTCATTGCCACTGTTTTGCCCATTTGCTGTCTAATGTCAAACATTGTCAGGCGGACTCTGTCTACATGGCTTCTTTGGACTTGTCTTCAGCGTTCGATTGTGTTGTTCGTGAGAACCTATGGGGCAAACTTTTGAATTGGGGAATTTCGCCTAAACTGGTCCAACATATTGCTCTTCTGCACAGGAACTCCACTCTGAGGATCCATCTGGGTCAATCGGGGGAGGTGTCACAACCCATCCCTGTTTTGTTATTTTTGCGTTTGGCCCCCACACTCTTAAATGCCTATCTCAGTGACATCAAGGAGTTGTGGGAGGGCAATGGCATGCTTTCAGCGAGGTTGGGTCAATTAAGGATCCATTGGCTTGCTTTTGCGGATGATATTATCCTGTTTGACAGAACTCTGCTTGGTCTTCAAAGAAAGTTGCACATCTTCCACTCCTATGTTCTTAAGAACAATCTTGAGGGAAATGGATCAAAATCCAAAATTGTCATTTTGTCCAATAAAAGAAAAGTGAAAACTATATGGTGGTTCATTGGAGGCGAAAGAGTGAAGTCAGTTGCTGCTCTTCGATATTTGGGCTATAATATCTCCAATGTGACATCATTGGCGATGTGTTAATCGGCCTGGACAGCAAAGTTGTCTCCTTTGTTGGGCCACATGAAGCGACTCTACAACAAGTTGTGTAAATTCTCCCTTGTCCCGATTTTGAAATACTACCTCTTTAAAATCGAACCTATCATATTGGATGGGCTGTTTATGTCCTTGTTGGACTTGGGTCCTTGTACTCCCTACAGGGACAGAATTGGAAACACGTACTGGGACTCGCTTCTTGGATTCCAAACCCAATATTACGGCACAAATGGACTTTGGTTTCCTTACAGACACGACATCACTGGAGGCTGCTGTCTAACTATCTAAAAATCTTGTCTCCTCCGCCTAATTCTCTTTATGTTGATCTGTAACAGATGTTAATTACTTCCTCTGTCAAGTCTGCAAACTCTTATAACATCCAAATGCTCAATCTACTTGACTGCATCGGTTCATCAATGGAGGAGCTCAAGTCTTGACTAGCGGTGGCCAAATGTAAGCTCTTAAGGGATTACTGGAGAGTGACTCTTGAGGCACTACCAGCCTATTCTTTATGTTTTGAATATTCCAAGTTTCCTCACAAGAAAGACCAACTCTCATTGTACTTGAACTGTTTTCCGTGCAATAAATTAAGACATAAATATTGACGCTTAAGGTTGAATCGGTTTCACGCAAAAGAAAGAAGCAGACCTTGGGCCTCTGTGAATTTAGACAGGTTTTCTACCACATGCCGTTTTTGTAACCCAAAGGAAGTGTTGGAAACCCTAAAACATTGGGTCAGGTTTTGGATCCGATTAGAACCAAGGTGTTTAACAGACACCTGGTTTGTTTTGCTTTGGAATGTTCTAAGGAATTGTTTTCATCCAGATTGATGCGGAGGGGTTGTGGGGGAATCTGTCTCTGATTATTGCTTGATCGATTTTTGAATGATATTTTTTCAGATGTTTTTATTATGGGTCTTTTGTGTATAATTTGCTTTGATGTGGGTTTATTTATTTTTATTTTCTAAGTACTAGTTCTGTGTAAGGTTTTATGTAAACACGACAATAAAACAATTAAAAAAAACAATCACAGTAACAGAGGAAGATTATAAAGAGTGCAAGGTGAATATGAGGATTTGGCCAAGGGAGATAAAGCATAGAAAAAGAGGTTTAGGTGATGCATTGATGTAGCTGTAGATCTCTGTCAAAGAGAACCCCCAGGATGCATGCCATGGGGGAGGGTGTGATGGGGTCAGGGTAAAAATAAATGGAGAGGCTTTAAAGGGCTATAGCACAGAGTTCCCTATTTGTAAACTCACAGCGATCTAGTGCTTAAGTATCTTCGGGGGCATTGTTCCCAGCTTACTCGCTGACACTCACTCGGACAATAGGGACATTACGTCCGGGGCAAGTTGCGCAATACAAATAAACAAGATACAAATACAAATACGTCCTGCTCACCCTAAGAGTGGGTTGTGACACTTTTCCTCCATGAAAACCGGTTCCCTGATACACACAGTTTGGGATATCGACTTGGTTGTTTAGCTCGCTTAGCTCTTGCAGTGGATTCTTTTCTTGTGGTTCTCCTTCTGCCACCTTTCTCTCTCTGGGTTTGATAAGTGTGACACTTCGTCCCTTTTGATGGAGACCTTTGTAGGGATCCATGTGGGAAATCTTTTAACATGAAGGCTTGGTATTGGTTACCCCCACTGGACTCCCTCTTGAGCCTTTTAGTCATTCCGGTTGGTTTACTAGGTTAATGAGTAATCTTGTCCACCAGGCTCTGTGGTAACCATTTTGGGGTCAGGTGGTAGTCCCCCCCCTCCTGAGCATGGTGCCACCAGTATTTCGTTTAACCACATATCCTAGAGACAATGCAGGTTATTGTTCGCACTTTATAGTCATAACCATTATCATATTTATCAAGCTCTATTTTCATGACATGGGGGATGGGCTGGAGGAATTAGTTTTGCACCATGGTAAGTACAGGCAATGCAAGCTTTCTGGAGTAGCCCCAGCTTATTTGTAACTGATTGTCACAATGTGATTAAATAGCGTTGTATTTTTTGCCAGTTATTGCTAGACAATTTAGAAAAATATTTACAAAAAATGGAAAAGGCGAAGGCCTAGAGAAACAGGGAGGACGAGGCCATGTGATGGGAGGAAGGTGAGGCATTGAAATGTGAAGAAACAGAGGTAGGGCAATGTAAGAGGCTAATGGCCAAGGGCATGCGATGTGGGAGACGTGAGTGAGTGGGGGAGGTTAGCTGAAAGGAGAGAGGATCTGGAGTATTGGGAGGGGAAGTACTGGCACAATCATGGTCTTGAGCTGTGAGAAGCATGAGTGCCCAACCGAAGATGAGAATGAAGACAGTCAAAGTTCAAAACACACGGACTTCAGACAAATGAATCATGACACATTACATCATGTGGACAATACATTAGAATGAGAAATGTTGCAGTACAGCAAGTCACTAGCATACTCATTTTGAGATCAGATAGCAAGTTTGGTATTACAGTAATAAAATCTCAGCGTTAAAGATATGGCAGGAAGAAAATATCAGATACAATATTGTGCAATTTGAGCTTCATGCCTGGACTATCATCTGGACAAGAATGGCAACAGTGATCTAGCTAACCCATTTTTAAAGTATGGGTTGCATTTTATCCACATATATTCAGATTTTTCAATGGTTCATACAGAAGTACAAATCTGCTTCCCCATCATATAAGTCTCAACAATGTCACTAAATGGCCAACAAAGATGCAAAGTTTAACTAAAAGGCAGAACTACTTTCCTACTGATGGCACAGCGTTGTTGAAAGTGATAGTGTAAGACTGCCAAGCAATCAGCGAGCTACTATTAACTGGGTATTCTTCACTCATTCATACTAAGTTGATCAAAATAAATGTATGACCATATTTGGCACAGTACCTTTTAAAAATATTCTTACTGTAGGTAATATCTGGGTGATAGATGAAGAGGTGAGACTCAAATGCAAACTTGTCTCATTTCAAAGATAAAATACAAATCTGTATTATATTGTTTGAACTTCAATTTCATCAATATCAGATCAAGATGGCGGATAGCTCAAAGCAACAGCAGATACGTGCCTGCATTTGTCTAGTGCACCATTCGATTACAGCTTCTAGGGTAGCTGGCACAAACATCATTTAGCAATGATCTTTCGCATGAGGATTGATTCCCACCTGAGCTTTCCAATCATCTACTTCTAAAACATGTTTTATTTGTGTTTACTGCTTTCTACGGTGAGCAGAATCCTCTTCTAAAGCAAGACTTGATCATGCATGAAAGGCCACTGACAATAGCCTATTCAACAAGTTTGTAAAGCTCAAACTCAGCAAGTATGTGATTTAGTAACCACCACCAAGTAGGTCATTGTAGGGAACTGTGTGACAATCGATCAAACAACAACTATTTTGATAATGTCCTTTGGGTTTTCCCCATCCCTTGGACCGAAACGACAGCGGGCAGAGGGCATCAAAGTTCTGGGAATGATTAGACTTGAGGATAAGGCTTGAAGCTCTTAAGAATAAGAAAATAAATGGCGGTTTCAAGCCTGAGCAACGTGGGGTGCTTAAGGTCGGAGACTGCAAATACATGACACATAAGATTGTTGGAAAAATGACACATCAGGAAGTGAAATGTCTGAAGGGTTAGCTTTCAGGGGGGGACGAAGCATGATTTTCATATGGTCTTTGCCCTTCTGTAATGATATGATAGGTTATTTATAACAAGCACGCGGACCCGGGGATCGAACCTGTGGTGCTCTGTATCATCTTGCTTCCAAGGCAAGCACGTTGCCCCTGAGCTATCCTCCAAGCTAAAAAGCTATGGTCTGGGTTTTTTCAAAGCTTTACCCCTCCAGCACGGTCAATGTCAGTTGCATGCAGGGGCAAGCAGACATTAGCACTTACGTGCTGTTTGGTTCCCTGTCTCCAGATTTTAACATTTGTAAGGTGGAGTGCAAAGGTAAAGAGTAAAACCGCCTTTACTCTTCATTTTTAGTCTCTATCATGTAAAATAGCGAATGCTGCCTGGAAATTACGCGTTGCAGACAGCATTTACTAATGGGCTCCTGTAACGCTCACCTGGTTCCCACGGGGGCGCTGGTCTAGTCTGGATTGCTGTGGCCTCTTCTAGCGTGATGCGCAGGACCCGGAACACCGATTGGACAAGACCTCCAAATCGTGCTTGCCTGGCCCGTAGGAATATCCTTCTGCAGATGAGAAAGGGGATTAACAGTCTGCAGAATAGTGTGCGAGCTCCCCCCTTTCCCCCTTCCCCCTTCGTTCCTCTCCAACTTCCTCCAAACCCCGGTTTAAGCTCACCTTATGGTTTGGAAGGATGAACTCTCCATCCTGCTTCTGGTGCAGGGGCGCGTGTTCCTCCAGTTACTTCACTGGTTTTCAGAATGGCGCTGGCAAAATCCACTTGACTTTCCTGAGCGATGCGCCGTAAGTATGAAAGTTCAAAGTTCAAGTGAGGCCCCCTTTATGTTGTCTTTCTAACCTGCGATCTGTCCTTTATTTCAGGTGCAGAATGAAGGCGATGCGTTGAGGGGTTAAACTGCCGAGGTGAGTAGTGATGAGGGCGATCCCTCTAAATGTCCTTATCATTCCCCAGAAATGTCTCTTGTCCTTTCCCCATAGGGTCCGGAGTACGGTACCGGCCAACGGGGCGGCGCCGACCCGAAATGTGGAAGAAAAGCCGGTAAGTATTATGGCTGTTAATCAGGCTTTCCTTCTGTGTTCCTTCTGCTCACCTTTTGTTTCTTCCTCTCTCCCCTAGGTGCAGAGATGTGGCGTCCGATGCTGACAGCCGCGATGGAGCCGGGAGATGTCTCGAGGACAGGTGAGTGAAGCGTGGCGCTGCAGCAAGCAACGCAATGCTTTTAAATGGAAGTCTTTCTTCAGGGATGCTGGCGAGAAGATTCCGGATGCAGGTAAGAAGTTTGAAATAGTCCTTGGTTTTCACCTTTCTCTTCTCTTCATTCCTTGCAGGTCTTCCAGGTTCGAGGCGGGCGTGGCTGGAGTCCAGGAGCAGGAGCAGATGAGCGTTAAGCTGCAGGAAGCAGAACAACGCGAAGCATGAGCTGCTGTCTGGGCGTGGCTTAAATAGCCTCCAAAGAAGTCCCAGGTATGTATCCTTCCCTGGCCATGCCCGAGTGAAAAAATAGTCCCTATGAAAAAATAGTCCCTTTCAGGTCTCAGGGAGGCCTGAAGCGTGCAGCATGGTCTGCATCAGGTAAGTGCACAAAACACCTCCCTTTATGAGCCTGGCGCCTATGGCGCCAGGACTGATGTCCAACATGAGCCTGGGACTGAGTCCAAAGAGCCCCTATAAGGGGCCGCTGGGCTTTTACCCGAGGGCATGATGCCTGCTTCCGGGGGTGCTGGGCCTGGCCTGGTGCTCCGGGGGTAGGCATCATGACAGCTCCTTCTTATGGAAACCAACTGCTTTTTCGCAGGTGCTAATTGTAGGTGGATTATGTCTCACACTCCACCTGCAAACCCTTACAAAAACCTCCAAGAGCATTATAGCAATCCTTAAATGGCTTGTTTTACACCTTGCTATGCAGCACTGTTGTGTTTAAAATGACCCCCTAAGTGTCAGTTTGCGACTTCAGCGCCCACAGCACTTACCAATACCTAACAGTCATTCAGGCATATATCCATCCTAAGGACAGGAGATCCCATTTTATTAAGATGTACCTATAAGTCCAAAAGTCTCAGGAAGGGTGAAAGGGATTGTGGTCTAATGCAGAACAAGGTCAACAAGCCATATAGTTGAAGCCTGGAAGACAGAGATGTCTGATAGGAGCTTGTCAGAGAGTGAAACCCATGGGATGGAACTTATGCTAAGTGTAGCCATCAGGTGAAATGCAAAGTTATGGCACTTCCTGTGGGCTGTAGGTGCCACAGAGCCCAGCCGGTGTGTGAGATTTGGCATGCCCTAGAGTTGCCTCTCGCGTTTCAGTTTTATGCTCACAATAGGACACTTACCAGCTCCAGGATGACAGTACAAAGGGAGAGAAATCTGCTGAGCTGGGCTTTTGCTTCACAATTCTCCCTTTTCGTTGCATCTTGAAACTCCTCTAAGGAGTAGCAGTGAGAACAGTCCAAAGGAAGCCAGTGAACAGTGCTTAACTCCTGCAGCAATCTGTGGAGGAAGATAAGCAAGATATGCTATTGTAACATCATTAAAACCACAAGAACGGCCCTAAAGCATTTCAAGTAAATACAAATTAAAAAAAACAATAGAATGTCCTAATAGTTTATTCATTTGAAATATTTAATCTGTCACCATTGCCATGATGGCCTAACAGCCCTGTATAAAACTGCCTCAAAACCACCTGTAGTCTTTTCAGTCTTCTGATTGTGGTAAATTAATGCCAACTGCAGTCTCCACATGCGGCGCATACAGGATCCCCCAACACACTGAGGCCGCAGAAAGACTAAGGGCTGATCATAAAAGAAGAAGTCATTTGTAATTGCTGCATGGCTTGAATCTAAGAGTATATGTTAATCATGGTTTACCTTGTAGGGGATGAGGTAAACAACTAAAGATATGATGTTGACTTCCACTGCCATGCCAGATGTCAGATAGGGTGTTACACAGAGATACAGATGGCAGGGTCTATGATCAGGATTGAGGCGATGGTACATAGTCGGCTATTGTGCTTTTGAAAAAATGCACAGATACTGGATTTGATTGACAAGGCCAAAGAGGTGTTAGGGAGATGATACAGATGTTGGGTCTGACGTTGTTATACAGTGATGCGGATATCGGCATAGCACATACAGCATTATATAGAAAAACATGTTGGCATCCATAAGAATGCCTCATGTGCTGTTACACAGTGCTACAGATGTGTGGCTCCATGGGCATGCTCCATGAGTGGCTATATAGAGATGCAGATGTTGGGTTACATGGCGTAGAATCGAGCATTCATAGAGGTACAGACCTGGAGATATGTTGCAGGCTGGCTCCAAAGTGTGGCACCGTTGGGAGAAGTTGGTCTCCAAGAGCTGCTTGTCTTTTCAACAAATGAAGATGCTTTATATTTCTAAGCCAGCTGAGGACAGAGAATAAAGTCAGTGCATCAAAACCATCATAAATAGATTATTATGCAGTAGCTTTGCTTTATGCAAATGATGACATTATGATACAGGTTTAGGGTGCACAACATGCGGCCCGCGGGCTGAATGAGGCCCTTTGGGACATTATTTACAGCCCTGCACGTCAGATGAGTTGAATGATCATGCGCTGCCTGCCATGAAGTCAGTCAGTCCTAAATCCGTCATGTCAGGTGTGGGAAGCCTCTGTGGTCCATTTTATTGGCTTTGCATCATGATATGTGCAGTTTTACTTCGATTTCAGTCGTATAGTGCAAATAAATCAAAATGGGAATGACATTAAAAGATATGTCGATATCAAATCCATGTTTTTTCACTCAGGTCCACACACCGGTCCCATGCACAGTGCAGCCCACTGTATGGGACTTGTGTGGTACATTCTGCCTTACAGCAAAATCAGTTGAGCACCCCTGGTTTAGAGGTTCACCAACAGAACCTATTCAAAATTAGTGTTTGAAATCCTGTAAGGAAAAAAGGTTTTCCCCAAAACACAAAAATGCTGATTGCTAAACAAAGGCAGTTGGAAGGCACCTGTAGACGGTGGCATTAGGCAAGATGGCACAGGCACATGTAATGATGAGCAGGCATCTGTATGGAGGTGCACATGAGGGCAGGAGCAGGGCAGCGGGGACCAGAAATGCAGTGTCCCTGCAGTGGTGGCAATATGGCTATTGGAGACATGTGCAGAGGAAATCTGCCCACTCTGGCTGAAAAGCAAAGAAGAGGACAACTGCAAATGGCAGTACCGCAAAAGAAACAATTGCCACTGGTGCGCCCTCAGGGAGACTGGTGAATGGGGAAGTAAAAATTAACAAAATGAAGATCAGCAAAGACCAGGCAGAGGCCTTCTTCATCAATCCAACTCTCCTCACATCCCCCCTGGTGTTGAGAACTGTGTGAGCAAAGCCTGAGAAGGCCAGGAGAAGAGAGCCATTCTCCTGGCAATTGAACCGCAAGAAGGATCAACAGATTAGTCCAAGGGAAACGAGTCATTCCCCTTGGGATACAAAGTATTGAACTTTCTGACGCAGAGCGCTAGGGGATCTGCAACCCTTTTGTTTTTTTGTGAATTACTAAAACTAGGGGAAGGGGGTCAGGCACCCTGGTGGAGAACTTTCAACCAGAAATGTGCCACCTAGTCCAGCAGGAGGGAGTAATTCTCCTGGACCAAGAACTTTAGTTTTAGTTTAGCTATAAGTGTAAGAGACAGCGATAGGATCATTTTGACACAGGACGGGGGACTTCTTACATTACTGAGACATCCTGACAGACCCATTAGCACTTTAGTTCAGGCAGGGAAACCCCTCATAGATATAGGGAGAGATAGGTTTTGTCTTCATTTTCATCTCAAATAAAAGGTCTATAGCAATCACTATGCCACCTGTGTGTCAGTCTCCTCCTTCTGCACCCTTACATTCCTCATCCAGATACAAAGTGGTGAGGAAGTCATCTTAAGGTTTGCTTTAAGGGTTTTGACGGGAGCAGGCAAGACCTTCTCAGCAATGGAGAGAGAGGTCTTTGGAGTATTTTGGTTTTTGAAACACTTCAAAACATTTCCATGCGGCCTGCCAGTGACAAAAACCCTCTAGTACACATGGACACCACCAGAGGCATATCCACAGCTTCCCCAAGTATGTGCGGATGGACCTTTGACATCATGGAATTGAATGGCAAGATAATCTAAGCTCCTGGGTGCAGGAATGTGGTTGCAGAGTGTCAATCCAGGTTGCCAAGAAAAGAAGAAAGCTCTGAGAGGACAGCAGGATGTTCAAGCCGAAAGGTTGTGACCGTCAAGCCTGTCATAAGCAAGAAGCTCTAGACAGAACACAGTGAGCAGAATAAAAAAGTCCAGCATATTCAGAGGGGAATCAAAGATGGCTGCAAGGGCCATAAAACAAAGCATACCAGAATACCACAAGGTTTTAAATTAACTCTCTAATGAATACTGGGATAGAGTGAGGGGGAGGGGGAAGATTAGTTCCCCTCACTTACATAAAGAAAAGAGTCGAGGAGCTTAGAGGACACATGACGATTATTGGCTGCCTGGGATGTAAACTGACATTGAATTCTTGGCCAAAGACTATGCACTGTTATTTAGCGGCCACCAGCCAAAACTCGATCAGGGGGGACGGAGACGTGCCCCCTCGACTAACAGACCCCGGGGCAATCGAATTGCCCCGACCAGTACGTCCACAATATGATGGTTTGTACTGTTTGTTTTTCATAATTTGGGACTAGTAAAGCCAATGGTGACTTTACATGCCCTGGAAGACAGTAGCCAGTCCCAGGGTATGGAGTCTATGATGGGGTGTCACTATGACACCCCTGTGTTACTGCACGGAGGGTGCTGTGTAACACGCATAGTAAAAAACACATGAGACCCTATGGAGTAAAGGACCCCATAGCCCATAAAACACATTAACAGTCAAAGGAACACCATAAATCATGTCCAAGAGTGGGAGAAAAAGAGTCTCACGAAATCCAGCAAAGCTGCTGGGGGACTCACTAGGTTAGGAATTTCAGCCTAAAGAGAGAATTCTCCCTAACACTCCTCCCCCCCCCCCCAGACTAAAGGACAGGAGGATTTAATCCACTCCTGGATGAATCTCATACCTCTAGTCGATGACATACATCCTAGAGAGACCATCAGCATTTTGGTGGTGATACCCTGACCTGTGCTCAATGGTGAAATGAAACCCTTGCAGGCAGATTGACCATCTCAATAGTTTTGGGTTTTCCCCTTTCATTTGCATTAACCATCTCAAGGGTTGGTGGTCAGTCTGAATGACAAAAGTAGATCCATACAAGTATGGCCTAAACTTCTTCAGAGCCCATACAATAGCGAAACACTCTCTTTCAATGGTTGCCCACCTTGTTTCAGGATCCTTCAGTTTTCTACTGATGCTCCCTACCCTTCCCATCTAGTTGACTGAGGACTGCACTTATTCCTATATTTGAAGCATCTGTTTGCACAATGAAAGTTTGGTGGTAGTCAGGAGCTCTGAGTACTGGGGCTTGGCAAAGAGCCTTTTTCAGGGTTTCAAAGGCCTGATTGTATTCCTCATTCCACCTAACCTTTTTAGGGAATTTAGGAGAGGAAATGACATTCAGTGGAGAAGCTATGGACCCATAGTTCTCAATGAAATTCCTGTAATACCCAGTGAGACCTAAGAAGGCTCTCACCTGGGTCTGAGTAGTAGGTGTTGTCCGATTTTGCACAGCTTCAATCTTACTGGGCAAAGGCCTTATTTCTCCACCTCCTACCTCATGTCCAAGGTAGACCACTTTACTCTGTCCAATCTGGCATTTACTTGCCTTTATGGTCAGATTGGCCTTTCCAAGAGCCTGCAAAACATATCTCAGGTGGTCCACATGTTCTTCCCAGGAATTGCGGAACACTGCTATGTCATCCAAGTATGCCATGCAGAAGTTCTCCATCCCATTCAGAACCTGGTTTACCATCCTTTGAAATGTAGCAGGTGCATTTTTCAATCCAAAAGGCATAACCTTAAACTGGTATAAGCCAACTGGGGTAGAAAATGCAGTTTTCTCCTTGGCATGATCTGTCAGGGCTATTTGCCAATAGCCTGACGTCAAGTCAAATGTGCTGAGGAACTTGACTGCACCAAGTCTATCCACCAACTCATCTGTCCTTGGCAAAGGGTGGGCATCAGTCTTAGTGACTGCATTAAGAGCTCTGTAATCCACACAGAATCTAAGTTCTTTAGATCCTGCCTTTGGTACTAATACAACTGGGCTAGGCCATGGACTAGTAGAGGGCTCTATTACCCCGAGATCAAGCATCTTGTTGACCTCACCTTTGATGTGGGTTCTTACATTCTCTGACATTCGATATCCTCTGCTTTTGACTTGCAGACAGTCACCAGTGAGTATGTCATGCTGTCCCCAAAGGGTCAAGCCTGGTGAAAGTGAGAACAGGGAGGCAAACTGATTTAACATAGATTTGCACTCTTCCTGTTGCTCAGGTGTCAGATTTGAAGAGAGATTTACTCCTTCAATCTTTTCATCTAAACGTAAGCCTCTGAGGAGATCAGGAAGAGCTTCACTGTCTTCTTCTTCCTCTGTTGATGCTCGAAGCAAAGCTCCTACATCAGGTCTGGAGACATATGCTTTTAGTCTATTGGTGTGGAAGACTGTTGGAGCCTCCTTGGGATTGCCCAAGTCCACCAGATAGTTGACCTCTCCAAGTTTACCCACAACTTTGAAGGGTCTCATCCATTTGTCTTGCAAGGCCCTCTGCCTTGTTGGAATCATAACGAGAACTAGCTGGTCCGGAGTAAACTCAACCATGTTAGCCTTTTGGTCATGCCAGTGCTTGACCAATGATTGTCCAGCTTTCAAGTTATCACTTGCTTCTGCCATCATATGTGACATTCTCGTTCGGAGACCTATCACATAGTCAGTCACTCTGACTGGCTTGGGGGAAGGAGCACACTCTCCAACCCCTCCTTGATCAGGGCCAATGGAGCTCTGACTGGATGACCATAAAGAAGTTCAAAGGGAGAATAACCTACTCCCTCCTGAGGGACTTCTCTATAAGCAAAGAGAAGGCATGGCAGTAGAAGGTCCCACTTTCTTTTAAGGGGGTCCTCTAAAGCACCTATCATGCTCTTCATGGTTCTGTTGAACCTTTCAACCAGCCCATTTGTCTGAGGGTGGTATGCGGTTGAGAACTTGTAAGTAACTCCGCAGGTTTTCCACATTGCTTTCATGTAGTGGGACATAAAATTTGACCCCCTGTCAGAGATTACTTCCTTAGGGAACCCAGCCCTGGTAAAAATACCAAGGAGGGCCTTAGCCACAGTTGGAGCTGTAACAGTCCTCATAGGAATTGCCTCAGGGTATCTAGTAGCATGGTCTACTACAACAAGTATAAACCAGCTGCCTGAGGAAGTTGGAGGATCAAGGGGACCAACAATGTCAATCCCTACTCTCTCAAATGGGACTCCCACTACAGGGAGAGGCACTAAAGGTGCCACATTCTTGGAGCTAACCTTACCAGAAGTCTGGCAGGTGTGGCAGCTCCTGCAGTATTTATCTACCTCAGCCCCCATCTTTGGCCAATAAAAGTAGAGTGAGAGCCTTTCGTTAGTCTTCTTGAAACTCAAGTGACCAGCCAAAGGAATCTCATGGGCTAACTGCAACAACTGTGGTCTGTTCTCTTGGGGTACTACAAGTCGTTTGTTGTCACCAGGTGCAGACTCCGTTGGTTCACTGTAGAAGAGGCCATCTTCCCAGTGTAACCTATATTTCCCAGGCTCTTGCCCTTCAGCCTGAGCATCTGCCTGGTGGCAAAGACCTTCCAGAGTTGGACATTCTCTCTGTCCCTTACTGAAGTCTGCCCTGTTGGGTCCACCTTCTGCCAGTAAAGACTGCAGCTCAGGATGGTCAACATGATCCAGATCTCCAATGAGTTCCTGGCCTTCCACTAGCCCTTCTTCAGAGTCTAGTTCAGCCACACAGGGTTGTACCTCCCTCTCAGCCTCAGCTGGAGGGGGAGTTACTGGTGTAACTTTGCACAACCTAGGGGAAGTCCTTGTTGGCTGCACTGGAGTGCTGGCTGTGAGGTTCTTTTAAGAAGTGTTAGCTTTCCCTTTTCCTTCTAGTTTCTTAGAGACAGCAGCTGACATCTCCAGTGGAGCAGGAGTGATCTCTTTCTTCATCATCTCCTTGGGAGCACCTCTCATGGTTCTCTCCCTTGCAGGTCTGGTGAGCTCCTGTAACCTTTTACTAGGAGGTCTGGGGGTATGTGACACTACTCCAAGAGTTTTCAAGTCATTACCCAGCAGAACCCTTCCTGGCACCTCACTTTGTATGCTGACAGGTATCTTCACAGTCATGTCATTACACTGGATGAGAACTGGTAATTGGGGAAGCATCTGCACAGGCCCTCCAGCTAACTTGGGGAGGCGTTTGGGTGCCTTAGCAACATCCTCAGCCTGAAAAAATGATTTGTCCACCACAGTTATGCTGGCCCCAGTGTCCCTAATGGCAGGAGTCTCCTGACTATTCACCTGGACACTGTCCTTATAATACTCTTTAGTATTATCTGGGATAGAATTATAGACATCTAAGTTCTGTTGTTCCCACAAACCCAGAGACACTAAAGAAACACTGGCTGAAACTCCAATGGGTTCATCAGCCAGTAATAGAAAGTTTACACTTGCCATTTGTACTTCCTCCTCTGGAGCGAAGGCTAAGGAGACGAGCTGGACCCCTGAAGGTGTACCCTTACATCTGGGATCTCCTTTCACATGGTCAGTAGAGCCACAAACAAAGCATTTACCAAATGCTTTCTGGAATGGTGGCTTGTTCTGACCTCCTTCTGGTTTGGCACCAGGAGGTACACTAGCCTGATTTGGTTTCCCTTGTGGCTTACCCTTTTGGTTTTGTTTGGGGGCCTCTTTAGAATTGGAATTATTAGAATTCTCTTTGGAGTCCTTTTTTTGGCTGTTTTCCCTCATCCTTTTTCTGAGTAGCCCCAGAATCCTTGTGAGTGGCCCTGTTGGCAACCCACAAGTCAGCAGCCTTAGCTAACTTCCTGGAATCTAATTGAATTTGAATCAGCCAAGTGCTCTCTGAGCTCAGGAGAGCAGGCATCATAAATTGACTCCAACATTACAAGATTCTTCATTCCTTCATAAGTGTTAACTCTGTAACCCTTAATCCATCCCTCTAAGTTTTTCAAACTTTCACTCACCCAGGTAGCCCAAGGGGTACCATCATGCTTTTTGAGGGTCCTAAACCTCTTAAGGTACTGGGAAGGGGTCTTCCCAAATCTAGCTATCAAAGCTAGTTTCACACATTCATAATCCTTCTTATCCACCTCCCCCAACTCCATTACCACATCAGTTGCAACAGGGGGAAGCCTAGAGAACAACCAGGGAAGTAACTCATTCCCTGTGATGTCCTGGAGCCCATGATTATATTCAAACATTTTTAACCAATCCAAAACATCCAACTTAGGTTCATACATACCCACTAATTCATTAGGCATCCGGGGTCTTTTGGGACTGGAACTCCTAGAGGAACCAGAGGAGAGAGAAGCATTTTCCACAGACAACTTCTTCATTTCTAGTTCATGATTAAGCTCTATTTCTCTGAGTCTTAACTCAGCTTGCTTCTGCTCAGCCTGGGCATTAATTCTTCTGAACTCTAGCTCTTGGTTTCTTTCAGATTGAGCAATAAAACGTTTGTACTCTAATTTAAGCTTCATTTTTTCAAGTTCAAAATAAGCAGGGTTACATGTAGGACCTGGCATAGGCCCAGTAGGTACAGTAGGTGAGGCAGACAGAGGCTCAGAGTGGCTAACTTCATTAGGTTCACTTTCCTCTTCTTACTCATTATCAAGACTTTGATTCAGATCAATACCATCACTGTTTTCTACATCTGCTGGGGGGGTAGATTCCTCTGTACCACCCAGACTTTGGTTTTCTAACAATCTTTCTATAAGTTCCATTTTCTTGCCCTTCTCAGAGAGATTCTTATGTCTACACAATACTTTTAAGCAATCAGCAGTTTTGGCAGACAATGATTCTAGGGCATAACTCTCCATAGCAGACATAGTTAGAAAATCAGCTTTTTAGTGCTAAGGTCTGTGGTTAGTTGTCCTAAAGTGTTCAAAAAGCACTGTAAAGTGTATACTCAATACAAATCCCACTGCTGTACAACAGTGTTAGGCAGAAACCTGTGCAGTTCGCTCTGGGACCACTGCAAAAGATTTAAGACTACAGGTGTTTGGCAGTAAACCCACTTGGTAGCAGTCTGTACCACACAGATTCACTTGGTAGCTGTGGCTGAGCAGTCAGACTTCCCTCAAGAAGAGTTAGGCAGTATACAGAGTATTCACAATAGGTCAAAAGAACACAGTAGAACAAGTAAACACTGACCAGGGCTTGGTGTAAAAGAGATAATTATTTATTTAAAAACCACATCTAGAAAAACACACAGGCACTAATAGTAAGCAATTCAAAAACACGGTCACTAAAAGATATACACTCCCTTAGAAGAATATTAGACAAGTCTTAAGTAAAGCCCCACTTATTTTCAGACAGCGGTGAGCGCTTAACGCAGAAGGCACTCTAATAATTCGTTTTAAAAGGGAGAGAAAAGCAGAGTATAATTTGAAACAGATCCCAACACTTTCATAAGAACAAAACAAGAGAGGAAGGCAAGTAAAACCGTGAAATCAGAGTTCAAAAGGCCGGATACACTTTAAGAGGATCAGAACGAAATGTGTCCAAGGTCACACTGTTGAAGTGCACAAGAGTCTTGCAAAGGTTCAAAAAGAGTTGGACCAAAAGAAAGGGACCAGTTAGAAGGTCAAGGCGGCCAGCCCAGTCCAGAAGGTTAAGGGGTTATTATTACCTTGTAGCAATCTTTAGAAAGGGAGGCCTGGTGGACACGGTACCTTAAAGTGGTGAGAATACTCCAGCGGGGGCAGTTGTTCCTGGCAGCGGATGCAGGTCGGTGCTTCGTCCGGGAGAAGAGAGGATCTCGTCGGGGAGGAAGTCAGGAGTCCGTTGCACTGCCAGGGAAGAAACCAGCCGCGGAGTTCTCAGGTAAAAGGAGCAGTCCTTTTATCCGCGGTCCAGTGGTAAGTGGCTATCCGGTTGCCGGGGTGCTTGGCACGGGCAATTCGACCACAAGACGGCCTGGGATGCGAAGAGAAGAAGGTAAACTGGTTGTGCCCACCAGTCAGGTGAAGAAGCCTCTCCAGCCCAGCGGGAGATCTTCTCTGTCGTCGGAAAGTGGTGAGTCGGTTCCGCAGGGTTCCACCGGTGGTGTCGTCGTGGTAAGTCGGCTCAGCTTCTCCCTCGTCGGATTCTCAGGTCCTGTGGCGACTTCTGAAGTTCCAGTCCCCAAAGCCCTGCTTTTATGCAGCACACCCCCATTCACTCAGCCTAGCTGTCAATCAAACATGCTAAGTGGTGAGCTGGCCAGCTCACCACTTGAGCCAATCACACAAGAGTGTGACTTGAGTTACCAAGGTAACTCAGTCCAGGGTGCCTAAACCCCCTCCGACGCCCCCTGTGGTACCCAGCCAGAGTGGCACCACTTTTGGAGGCTTCTGTGGAGAAACCCGCCAAAAAGTGGAACAAAGGGCTCGACTTGGGTTGGAGTCACAGAAGAGAACACAAACGCCATTTTAGAATCGAGTCCTGGCAAAAAATACCAACCGGCGAATTAATATTAAATAAATAAACCGGCGGTATGTTCGAGGCTATGATAATTAAATAATTAAAGTTGGTAGCCTCGAGCAATGGGAAAATCCCATAGGGATATATTCGCGGTCGAATGTAAAAAGTAGTATCCACTGCCACCAGCCAAAACTCGATCAGGGGGGACGGAGACGTGCCCCCTCGACTAACAGACCCCGGGGCAATCAAATTGCCCCGACCAGTACGTCCACAATATGATGGTTTGTACTGGTTTCTGTTCATAATTTGGGACTAGTAAAGCCAATGGTGACTTTACATGCCCTGGGAGACAGCAGTCAGTCCCAGGGTATGGAGTCTATGGTGGGGTGTCACTATGACACCCCTGTGTTACTGCACGGAAGGTGCTGTGTAACACACATAGTAAAAACACATGAGACCCTATGGAGTAAAGGACCCCATAGCCCATAAAACACATTAACAGTCAAAGGAACACCATAAATCATGTCCAAGAGTGGGAGAAAAAGAGTCTCACTCTTGGCAGGAGAAAAAAACAAACTCCAGAAATCCAGCAAAGCTGCTGGGGGACTCACTAGGTTAGGAAATTCAGCCCAAAGAGAGAATTCTCCCTAACAACTTCCCTCTTCACCATAACCTTCAACCACAATGCAGTACTTCGATGTCTTCTTCCTGGAACACTCACCTGCCAGGACTACCACTAACAATTCCCTTTCCTGGTTTACTCGCTTGCTAGGACAAAACACCTAACTCTACTTTCAGTACCTTGTGGTGAGGCTTACTTCAAACATAAGCAAAGTCTTGGATGTTTAACAACATTAGGATTCACAATTTCTTCCATCTAAACACAACACTCATTGATGCTGTTTGTTCCACTCATTGATTTGCCAGAGGCAATGCAGGTTACATTCCTTTCCCTCTTGACACTTTCGCCAAGGAGGGCCTCTTTCCTGCCACTTCTCTTGTGAGAAGTGGCAGGAAATTCTCTTATCACACCAGGTAGTTGCTGGTACTGTCTCTTATTCAAGTTTCTTTCCTCAAGAAAGCGGTTTATCCCATTTTTCACATTGGCCTTTCTGCGGCCCAAGCAATACTGGTTAGAGTATGTTTTATCTATTGTCAGGTCCAATCTTGACTCTTCCTGCAGGAGTGATGCTGGCCCACCAGACCCCCTAAGTCTGCCTGCCTAACAGTCTCTCAGCAGATAAAACTACCAAGCTGGCAAACCCAAGGGGAAAGGGGAATTGGAGAACAAAACAAAGACAGACCTTCACTGGATTGCACTGATGTCCTCTGGTACTCGATTACTCGCCTCAGTGTCTGTGAAATCTAGGGAAAACAATACCATATAGATGTTGATATATAACTGATAAATATGTCTACTATTTAGTTTACTACAATTTGTTTTCTTTCTATTAAATACCTATTGCCTATGCTATAATGCCAATAGATTTTCTTTTCAGATGTGTTGAGTAGATACTTCTGTAGATCTTGAGTAACTTATTTCTTATTAAAGATTTCCTAAAACTTCTTAACCAGGTTTTCCTCGAATTCTAATAAAAATAACTTGCTGCCAGAATTCTAATTAACTTCCTCTGAGAATGTCTTGCAATATTGCAATTGCTAAAAATGTCTCTTTATATTTTCTTCATATATCAGAAGAAATGTCTTTATATTTTAAAAGGAATTGTAATAACCTTAACTGAAACTCTTCTGACTTAACTAAACTTCTTTATCTTCAAAAATCAAATAAAGTCTGTTCACTCTTCTTTAAAACTCTGCTGGTGCCTTTTAGAGTTGCACGCACGTAATACGATGACTACTGTACTTAAATATAAACCGCACATGAATCTGATGCATCCCTTCTAGTTTAATGTACTGCGCCTCCTTCCAACGCCTTCTTTTCTAAAAAAACTCAACCGCGCATTCATCCGACGCTTACTTCCTTGACAAACGAGCCGCGCTTTCATCCGACGCTTGATTTCTTGACAGACGAACCGCGCATCCATCCGACGCTTGCTTTCTTGACAAAACGAACCACGCACTGCTTCCGTAATAGAAATGACACGTACGCGACGGCACGTAATGAACGTAAGGTTTTTTACTCTAACCTTACTACTAACGACAAAAGCGAGACAAAGATACGCTCGCGCAAGCAACTAACTAATTAGATAAAGTTACAAGTACAGCCCGATCTTAACTGTATTTGTAAAAAAAAATATATACTTTTAATAAACCGTGCATATGTTAGTAGATTAGCATCGCGCATATTTAAACTTATTAACACAAAAATCTATATACGCAATATGCAGATTTCAGATAATAAAACGGAATCAAATCTGATAATAGAAAATACAGTTTCTTAATTAAAAGTCTTTTTCCAAAAAAAGGCAAATTAATTCACTCAATTTCATACATCTTGAAAGAGTGAATCACTTAGCTTGCTTCATCTGTATATTCACTGCTTCCTAGAAAGTCTTGAATTCAAAGTCTTTTCTTCTGAAGTTTTGGAAATCTTTGTAACTCTTCTTAGTATCAGCAAACTATAAATATTTTTAATACATACTCTTAGAGCTAAGTAGACTGCGACCTGCCACTAAGACAGCTAAAATGAAAGGCAGTTTAGAACTCTGACCAACATTCCAAACTACCTCGTAATCTTTTTACTCCAATCACTGCTGCAGAAAGGACCCTCCATCTTGCTTTGGGGAAATAAGCGATTCCTGAAAATTGCATTAAGGAATTTTTGTACAAGTTCTATTTCTAACCCAAACATATCCCAAACATCACACTACTAAAGTAAAACTACATCCACAGGGTTTTATTTCTAAATGATGAATTCTTAATTTAATGTGTAAGCAAATGAAGTCTTTGAAAATTACCTTGGAATTCTAACAGTATGTCTTTTAAGGTTGTGGACCTTTGAAACTCTAGAAATGTACCATGGAATCCTGACACTATTGCCTTCTCTTAACTTTGGCAATAGTGGTTATAATCTTGATTGCATATTGCCTTCTCTTGACTTTGGCAATGGTGATTATGACTTGGTTCAATATTGGCTTCTCTTTACTTGGGTAATGCTGGATACAATCTTTCTTAAATATCGCCCCCTCTTTACTTCGGTAGTGATAGTTAAATGGGGGAGAACAAGGAGTTACTTTAGTAGCATGTGACCTTAGAATTCTAGGCTGGAACATGCAGGGTCCCAGTTCCTTCAAGTCAAAAGCTATGAGGGAAAAACATTTGGGCAATTACTACTCAATTGTTTTTCAAGAAACATGGTTTCTGGACCGCCTAAAAGTGGATGGTTTCAGCACCATAGAACAATTGGCCATAAGAGGGGAGTTGGGTAGACCCGCAGGAGGTCTTATGATATCACATAGGATCGCTCTGGGTATGTCATTTGAGCCAATCCCTACTGGGAGGCGAGGTCTATTGGCAGCTAGACTATTATTAAAAGCATCTGAGTACCCCCTTGATATAGTAATCATTAATGTGTACTGGAACCCGCCTGTTCAGACATGATAGACGTCCTAGAATCCCTCTCAGCTTTACTGTCCAAGGTAAAGGACAAGTATGGTGAAGTGGGTATTTTGATTCTGGGAGATTTAAATGCTTAATGTATTTCTCTGCAACGGAAGGGCCCCTTCAATGTTTCTAAAGGACCTTCATAAAATGGCAAAAAATGTAATCAATTCTGGGAGGGTTGGAACTTGAAAATCGTATATGGGAACATTGGAGAAGATATCCCGGCAGTGGCAACTTGGTTGTGCTGTAATAGTTTCTCTATTCTAGATTTCCTGATTCTATCTGAAGACCTGCTTGATCAGTGTGTGCAGTTTAATATACAATGTGCAGGCTCCAGTGATCACAAAAGACTTTCAGTTGTTCTGAAATTAGAAAGACACCATAATCATTCAATTTACGATGTGGATCTGGTGATGAATAACAATAAAACCAGAGTCATAAAATGCAAGCAAAAGGGGAAGATTTTAAATAACAAATTGTAAAAAGCTGTGATGGACAGCCCAGAGGTGGTAATACATAGATTATGCAATCCAGACAGTTTTATTGACTTCTTATGTGAAAAGCCCTATTAATTCAGGTGAGCTGAAAAGTATGCCCACGTGTTTGACGAGGTGTCATGGTGTAAGGAAAAAGAACAGAGAAAAGCTGTTAATAAACTTAAATATTCTGGAAAACCCCAAGTATGTTGGATATCAGAGGTAAAAGTTTTCAGAAATAGGTACAGAAATTGGTGGAGGTCTCATAGATATTTGCGTGCCCAAAAAGATGTTGAATCGATGTTAAACACCTCACTATCAAAATGTTCATGTAATTTCTGGAAATTAGTAAACAACTTGAATCAAACTTAGTGGCATTTTCAAAGCAACACAATCACTGAAAATACCAGGCATAAATACTTTAGGGACACTTTCAAATGTCAGGATGGAAACCCCACTTTTACAAAACTGATAGTAAAATGGCAATTGAAAATGACATGGATTTGGTGGCAGAGATAATCAAGAAATCCTGATCCTCAAAAGCATCGGGTCCAAATGGTCCAACAAAATTTTAAAAGCGAACCTTTTTTTTTTCTTTTTTTTCTTTTTTTTAACTTTACTTTACTTTATGGCAACCATTCTGACGAATGAGTTCAAGGAGTCTCTGCAGCGTAATAGGCTTCATGGAAGAGCGCAATTATTGTCCCTATACACAAGATGTGGCCTAGCAGTTCGGGCTGGACTGCCCCTTTTGGGGTGGGGCCAAGCCTGATTTGCATATGGTCTTTCCCTTCTGTAATGGCTTGGCAGGCGAAGAACGGTGGTCTGGAGGGTTGCCCAGAGCATTGCCAGTGGTTAAGATTAAGTCTAAACCTTCCAGCCATCACCTCTTTGTTTTTTCCTATACACAAGAAGGGCTTTCGGGAAGATCCAGCAAATTACCGCCTGATTCCCCTGTTAGATATGCATGGGAAAATATTTACCTCAGTTGTGTTGAGAAACCTGGAGGAGTGGATAAGCAGTAGCAATATATTGGGAACATTTCAAACAGGGTTTCCTAAGGGCTATTCGACATCCCTTAACGGCCAAGTTATGCCAGCGATTTCCAGGAAAACCTATAAAAAGTAAGGTAGACCGCTTTATGGAGCCTGGCTGGATTTGTCGATAGCGTTCAATACCATCAATAGAGAACGTCTCTGGGCAAAACTAGACTCTTGGGGAATTCCTAAAAGTCTGCTAGCTTTCGTGATGACTCTATATGAGGGCTCCACCATCCTAAGTAAGATTGAATGCTCAAGGTATCCTAACTGATGAAATACCGAAGGGAAAAGGTGTGAGTCAGGGGTCATTCTGGCCCCCTGCCTCCTTAATCTTTTACCTAGCTGATCTTAATGATGCCTTAGCACAGCATTCACTGGCAAGCGCAAAGATCGGCTTCCAGCGCCTTCAGTGGATCACATGTGCAGATGACATTGTCCTTCTGGATTATACGTCCACAGTACTATAACGACTATTGAACACGTTTGGAATTTATGCTAAGGCAAACAATCTATTGGTGAACCCCTCAAAATCAAAAATCCTGATATTTAAGGATCAGGCTATACGGAAAGGTAGCCATACAACAAGTCCACGGGTTAAAGAACTGATATACCTGGGTATAAAAATGAAATCAGTTCAGTCTAGGGGTACCCGTGAAGCTGATTTAGAGCTCAAACCTATCCCTCTGACAGCTCAAATAAAAAAAATACACACTACTTTCTGCAAATTTTCAATAACCCCATTGTTCAATTATCATAATGCAAAGGTTGTTCCATCTTGGCTTTAGGTCTAGATACAATTCTAAATTCTCAATTGATAAACTGGCAGCGTATTGGGGGTAAAATATGGAAGCACGTTCTCCATTTACCCGTAAGTTATCCTATTGTCACCCTTAGATACAAACTGGGGCTAGCATCCCTTAAAAATGAGTTTAATTTGGAAAATTGTGAGTTCATTTAGATGCATACAAACATTCAAAGGAAATACTTTACAAGAACTAAACTCAAGACATAACAGGTTTCAGGTTCAATTAAGAACATATGAGGTCAGTGTGTTTGGAGGGATGTGATCGTAATCTAGCAGAATTAAGAATCCAGTGGGTGTAAAGCTGTCTCTGTCTCTGTCTCAAGCGGACTGGATTAAGACTATAAGATATTCAAATCACTCTCAATTTTTGATAAACCTAAACATTTCCCCCAAATTATTTTAAATGGTTTCTGGATCATAAATTGAAAATGAAATTTCTAAGGGTTTGATAAAATTTAGTAAAAACGACCGAGGTCCAATCCGTGGGAGGACGGTCTCAGGATCCATCTCTGTAAAGAGGTCATGGTGCAATCTTTGTACCACATTTTAATATCATGTAAAAGTACTAGAGATCTGTGTGAGACACGTTTTGGGAATGTTGTGGTCCACTATGAGTGGATCGCGACAGACTAGGTCTGGGAACTTCTTACAGCAGTGCACAAAAGAGCCCTAACGATTGAAGTTGTAAACATTTTAAGAGTGTTAGGATTTATTGATCTGTAATGATGAATTATTGCCTTTTTTACTTATGAGCTTAATGATATGGAATAATTTAGGAAATTTGTATTTAGGAAACAAAGTGTGAAACTTTGTTAAATCGACTGATGCACAATAAATAATAAAGAAAATCATAATTTAAAAAATAGTGATTGTTACAAACTTGCTTCTTTCGATTCCTCTTAATCTGAGTTTTGCGCCAAAAGTACTTTCTTTTATTAGTTCGGTATTCAAAAAATTATAATTGGCAAGCGGTTTACCATGGAGCGCCCCGGGGTCACCTGTCACAGGCCAACTGACGGGCTTATCCCTGTGCATGCGTTTAACCGCTGCTGCTGTGACTTCTTCAGTTGTCTGTTTCAGAGCTTTTGACAGCTGTGGTTCGATTCCTGTGGTCCGTACCTCTCACAACAGGAGCCTGCTTTGCTCGTCGTGTCTCGTGGGGCTTGCCAGCCACTGGGGCAGGGCACAGGATACAGAGAGCTTCTCTCTCCCACATGTCAGCCTGTCACAGCACCGCTTCCTGCTGCATGAAATCTGCAGTTGAGGCTTCTCATGGCTACGATTCTGCACCATTATCCGTATAAACTCAGCAGCGGTACCTGCATCTTCCTTTCTCTGCCTCTGCTGCATACACGGTCTCTGACAACTTCTTCTACTACTTCTCCCACTCTTCTCTACTCTCCGCACCTGAAGGGGATTTAAACAATCAAGATTCCCGCTCGGGTGTAGATTGTCAGGAACACTAGACTGCACACTGCAGTTCTGTGCCTCCTAGTCCCTCTTGCTCGTCCCAGTACCAAGAGCATTATGGGACTCGAAGTTCCTAATGTTTGAGTTTCTCTTTACATCAAAAGCTTCAACTTTAACCTCATTTAATTCCTGCTGTTTATAGGATACCTTTCTAGTGGTGGGAGTTAGAAGACTCACTGGTTGTTTCTCAATGTCACAACTTAACCCCAATAGGGAATCACAGTCATCGGAAGCAATGATATTAAAGCTGTGATCTTTACATATCTCATTCCCACGTTGGCCAGGAGGGCTTTCATTTCTAACAATTTGGGTATTTGTGAGAAAGGAAGCCCTACCCTGACAACGAGCCATAAGGTATTCCGGTATTATGTGAATCTCATGCTCTGAAGAACACGAGTACTTGCGTCTCTCCTAACAGAGTCCTTCTATTCCGGGGGTTGGGGGGGGGGGGTCCTTCTACTCCCAGGCGATCCACCTAGCTAGAACCACCCCAAGGGTTAGGTTCAGGAAGCGTCTGCCTTCTCCTGGCCACCTGGGAGGAGATTTTAGGCAGGGATTCTGTGAGGACTCCGCAGGATTCACCATACAATCTACTGCAGGAGCGTGTCTGGTGGAACTACTACTTGACTAAGGGCATCCTTTAAGTCAACCTATAAATCCGTATAAAAGATGATTAACTGGGCCCCTTTCCGGCCAGGTGGTTTGGGTCACCCACCAATCTTCTAAAATGAGCTATATAATTAAGTAGGTATCGGTTCCCCTGGCGTATTTACAGTAATTTGTTACGTATGGATTGGCCAGCATATTGTTAGTCAAACATAGTCTGAAAGGCTTCTAGAAAGTGTGACGTATCAGGGGATCTCTTCACTTCTCCCAGGGTGCAGCCCTTCCCTGTGAGGCTAGGGAGGTGAGGTCGCTACCCAATAGTCCCCATAGGGGTGGTAGAAAGCGGGACTTCATAGGGACAGACTCACCTAATAGGGATAAGGACTCCCGTTCCGACCAGTGACCCCAAGTACTCCAGTACTAAGCCAGATTGTAAAAAACTAACTTTTATGAAATACGTATACTATGGGCTACCTGGAGTAAGCCTCTGAATGGTTGTGGTCGGCTAGGATGCCCAAATATCAGCTTTGTCTTGTACTGAAAAAGGCAAAGGAAACAGAGGCTCTTCTGTGAGGCTCAGAGGGGGTATGCCCATGCACGGCATGGTTTCCTTCAACTTCTGTATTTTGCTAATGTGCTAAGGATTTGCTTAAGCAGCATGGTGTCTGATAGCCTGGTAGCTGTTTTCTGGATTTCGGAGTGGGCTGTGCTGTGTTACTTCATATTTTGCAGTTGAGGGTCCTCCTTTTTACTTATAAACCTAAGAAGTTAGTACCTCACTCTGCAGCAACACTCAATAGTGTTCCCTTCCCAATGGATGATGAGCTCGGGATCCAGATGCAATCTTTCTTTTACTGGAGCTCCGATGCTTCTCGAAGCTCGGTCTGCACTCAATAAAATACAATAATAATAATAATAATAATAATATTGAGAGTGTAGGTTAAACCAGCATGCTGCACATTTCACTGATTGTGTCTGCTGGTGCCTAGATCACACACACTATCCCTCGAGAGTCACATCTCGCTCCTCAAATTCATTTTGTATGAGGACTAGGATGATGAGAATGGTTGGTAGACTTTTCTTATGAGGTGCAAGGCAACTCTTTGCCTTTTTGACATGAGGACCAAGTATGGCTTGAATCTACATGGAGTTCCACTTACCGTACAAACGCTTTCCTGATCAGGTAGAGCTTGAAAAACGGAATGTCCTGTAGGAGCTTCCACTGAACGGCTTCTCTGTGCCAATCCCCCAAAGACATTGTGTCAGCCCCGTCCTCTGGGTGGATGTACAAGACTCCAAAGGGGGAAAATACATAGTGTTCAGGGTTAACCTGACCCTTGGGGACCACTACCAAGTCATAAGGCCTGCAAAACAAAACAGGAATTTTGGATTAACCCATTAAAGCAATGCATTTACCCTCTCACAACAGTTATTGTATTCGAAGCACACAAGCAATATATACGACATGCATTACGTTAAGTCAGAAAACAATATAACAAGACATGTAACTTGGCCTTGTCAAAAGAAGAGCAGAACTTCAGGTGAGAGGAGGTGGGAGAAATCCAGTGCCAGCCCTAGTCCCCTGGGCAGGTTCAGCAGAGAGGGCCCCAATTCCTGTTCTCCCCTCTTGTGCCTAAATGCTAGTGTGCAGACCACTCTTAACTCAAACTATATCACTTGTGCAAGACACCTGCCAGTCTTTTCTGTTACAGAGTAATCCGAGATCGCTCTAACCACCAAAACACATCCAGAGAGCCATATCAAACTGCAGTGCACTAGAGAATCATCCCAAAGACACAACACCAGCACACATCAGCGACACAGACGCTGATAAGCAGCAGCGAATCAACCAGCCACAGATATGAAGTAGCTGCTCGTGCAGGGACCTCAGAACTACACAGCGCCACCCAAATGCAACAGCGGGTTCACGCTGGAACAGATGCAGACGGACAATCTAGACCACTGGGGAAAGAGGACAGTAGTGAATCCCTGTACCCCTAAGAGACTTACCAGGAGGCCCAAAACCCCAGGGTCCTGAAACACAAAAATGGCCACTCGGCATCACAGGCCACAACTCCCGGGACATGGCAAGTCTGTGTGGAGAAAGTGGGGGACAATTAGCCCCTTTTCCAACATTTCCATCGCACATATATGCCCCAGAGGGGAAAGACAGGGCCTGATTGATCAGGGAAAGTTGACCAATCCTCACAGGGAAGGGGGATTTAAACTCAGGACAGAAAGCAGGAAGTGTGGGTTTTCTGGTTGAGGTAAGGCGTGGAGATGGGGAGTGACCAAGACACCAACAGGAGGAAGAAGGGAGCAGTATCTTGTGGAGAAGATTTGTGGAGCAGGTGAGGTATTGGATAACGAGTGAATGTAGTTCTGCAGTTTTAGTGTGCTTGTTTGTGTGATGAGTGTGAATATAATGTAGTGAAAGGAGTGGTTGGGAAGGTACAGGGTGAAAGAAGGGTGATTGAGTGTGGTGGAGGGAGTAGTGGTAGTAATGTGGAGGGTGTAGAAGTAGGGTGGAGGATGGGGTAGAGGGAGAGAGGGAGGACTATAGATGTATAAAGAGGAGGAAAATCAAAGGGTGGAAGCAGTATATAAGGGGAGTGATAACATCATATGGAAAATATAGTGGTGGCAGGATTAAGACGGAATAAATCAGCAGAAAGAGTAGGAAAGGGAGAGATGAGATTGAGCGTGATAGACAAGGAATGAATCTGCCAGAATGCTTGTCAGGCACTCTTCAAAACCCCATTAGTTCACTAACCACTGAGTAGAGTAGGGACAGTTAGGAAGTCCCTGTGGGAGCATAAACAGCTGACTTTTAGGTTGTCACCTATAGTATAAGTCAGCTTTAGACAGCAGGGTCAACCTTGAGTAACACTAACCAGGGGTTATGGACGCTTGGGTTAGGGAGGAGATTCGACACTACATGAGAGAGCCAGGGACAGCCTTAGGGCCCACAAAGATTCTAATAAAAACCCTTGAACCGCCCTTGAGACTCACAATAATTCTAGTTCCACCTGTGAAAACAATAACGACAAAATACAGGGACTTCCCAACCGAGGCATCTCCCATATACACAGACAACATGCCAGATATTCAGAACAATCTCTTAATGCAAACCCATGCTAGGTAGAGTGGTGTAGATGGGATGTTGTGCGAGGGGCAAGGCCCACCCGCCACTGTCCCACCACCCAATCAGAAATGTTCACCACAGTTCGCCATTGAGTCATTTCTGCCACCAGATGAGGGTGCACATTTTCTTGTCTGATGTGTAAAAAAAGTGTTACATTATTATGTGGACTGTTAATGTTATGCACTTTAGGGATAGCAAGCTGCATGCCTGTGTCAGAAAATGTCTACAAGGATGAGACTTTATCAAGCAGGCTCTTCTGGGGTATGTCTAATCCTTGAAAGTAGTACAACTCATTGGCAGGGATCTTCTATTATCTCACGTCAGCTGTGAAATAATCAACCAGTCTTGGATTTTAGGCTCACATCAAATTACACTGCAAATTAATGCATAATAACGTGCTAACAACGGCAGGATTTACAGCACATGATTTCAGAGCCCTGTTTCAATATATCTTTACAAAACAAAAGCGTGCCTGAATTAGCTAGATGAGAAAAGTAGGATTTGGTTTGTCAATATTAGTAGTGTAGAATTTTCTCACTCTGCATATATTGCCCTTGACATATTTGAGGGAGTATCTAAACATCCACTAACCTCCCAACACTAACAGCCCAAACAACTCACACAGGGCACTTTTTAAATCCCTCTATTCAGGAAGGGCTTCATCAAGGGCTGATACGGCTGAGCACTCTCCTCGTGATTGCTGATACAAACAAACTATTTTGGAAGCTGACTTTTTCCTTTTATCACGGTGAATACTTTCATCCTTGGACCAAAACAACAAATAACAATGGACATATGTTAAAGCTTCCTGTAACCAGTATTTATTTCTAATGTTCTAGTGTAATCAGGAACTCCGCCTCCTCCTCCCAGAATCCCATATTTTCCCAGGCACGTGCATGCATTCACAAAGGGATTCATCAAGGGCTGATACGGCTGGAGGGTGAAGAGGTGGAGCAGTTTTTTCGATTGGCACTTTGCTTTTACTGTGGATCTTACAGAGTTGTGGGTATGGAGCTAACTCTTTTGTCTATCTTATAAACGCCTGCAGCTTATTGTCCTGTGCATGGTAGAATTATATACCTTAGCAACAGCAATGCAATCACCAAGAAGAATAGCTGAGGCAATTGCAAGAGCACAGGAGACGCCTAAGCGCTCCTCGCACTGATAATTTAACTCGCAGTACGAAATCGAACACACAAGCTTCAGACATAAGAAAGTTTCACCTGGAGCAAGGTAATATCACTGTTTCAAATGAGGCTGAAGCGGAGGTGGCAGCGTCACTAGCACCCTCCTTGAATATACTGCAAACTAATGATGAAGTAGTCAAGATAGCTCAGATTGATCTATGTACGCCATCTGACTCGTTGTTAGTTGCATTCGCCGAATCTAATTTGCTGGGGATATATGCCCAACCTCTACAAAACCAACTGCATACTAAAGCACTTACGCATGATACTATATCGGATTGGACCCGACTTTAACATCAGGCGCAGAGTAAATTATGTCGGTGGATTCAAATAAGGTCCAGGAAACTTCAGTAACTATAGTGGCGGGTGGGGTGGCGCCCATGCATCGATTAACTCGTTCAGAAGAACAACAGACTTTAGACACACCGGAACAACTCTCTCAATCACCCGTTATGTTTTCCCATTCACCCGATGATTCTTCACTTCAATTCTCTCGATATCATACACACAACCAACGCTGAGGAAGTGGAAAGTCCTCTTGCTACAGAGTCAAGAGGCTTGGGTATTCTCTATATCACCATTTGCAGAAATATTGCTACAGGCGATGAATACAGCCTTATTCTCTTTAGCAAAACTACACAAAACATTAGATAACAGACATATTGATCAAAATGTATTGTTAAAAGAACTGTTAGAAACAAGACAATGTTGCCATATACCGTAGAAACAGCTACCATGACAGACACTGTGAAAGATAATCACTCTCTTGTGAATTCTACGCGAGAAGCATGCCACAGTGGGGAAGCTATACAAATTCTCCCCGAAAACAAACCGGCGAATAACACGGCCACAAAAAAACAATCTAAGCCTATATCTAAGACTGCTCCTCTTAGCGACACGAGTAGAAAGGCAGACTGCTCAAATATAGATGGAATTGTTGGCTCCCCTGGTAGTGGCGAGGGGATTGAAGCTGCAATAGTGACCACTAAAGATAGTACATGTTGTAAACCGACCTTCACTATTTTTGCTGCACAAGACAAGAAAAAGTCTGCACCAGCCAAAATGGCGAACGTTTAAAAAAGCAACAATTTAAAAACCCCAAATGTACAAACTAAGTCGAAATCACATTATTTCATTCATTCTCTAAATTTAATTAGAGATCGAAGGAAGCAGGTTTATCGGTGGTAAAGAAATATGCTGCGATAAATAAGAGCAAATTGGTAGTGGGACTGAAGAAAAATAAATTGACTCCTACTCCTAAACCAACTATACTAGATTTGTCTCACCCACCACTAGATAATCTTATAGAAGAGGTGCAGAGGCAGATTCTTACAGACACATCAAACAATGACTCAAACACCACCTCTTCCTGCAAACTCACTGATGAATCAATCTTTGGGGAATGAGTTGAACCACTTTTGTACGTTGGAGGCGAGACGGGAGGAGATACAAAAATCTATCAACCTATTTGTATCTTATCCCCGCCATCACAAAAACAGGCTGTACTGAGAAAGGGTTCTAATATATACTCTACTGAGGATGATCAGCATAAACTATGAGGGCCCATTCAATATTTGAAACAGCAACCTTCCACTTGACCTCATAATACTGGAATGACACCCTCCAATGACCCATCAAATGGGAATATAAAAAAAGTCAAACATACCAATTGTGACCCAACTACACATTTCAGTTTAATCTTACAATGTCGAGGTGGGGACTTCCCGACTTATGATCTTAATAGGAATATTGTTCTGAACATAATGGATGAGATTGTCATGAACTGAAGAACGCGCCCCTTTTGGGCTTCCTGGCCCTTGTCACAACGGGGCTTGCACTCCCTATTACTCCCAACATGGCCGTCCAGCGTGAAACCCCTTTCTCGCTCCAAGCACTGGACCTAGCGTATTCTATTAATAGACCACGCCCTCCGCGGCTCCGCGCATCTCATTGCTATTGCGAAGTAGCAACCCGACGTGTGCGCCGTAGCTCGCGGTATTGTTTCCCTGTTCTGTCCCTTCTAAATCCATTCCTAGACCTTCCCTTTTTCTTCTTACCTCCTGTACTCATGTGCTAGTAGCGCACCTTCCTCATCTCCCGGATTCCTGGAATCCTGTATCCCGGAACTTGAACGCACTCTGGAGTCGGAAGAGACTCAGGCAGCCTTATTCAAGACCAAGTCCGTCCGCAAGAAGGCATCGACCAAGAACTCCAGCTAAGAACGGACCCAGGTGAGAAGGAGGGAACTCCTTGACAGTTTGAGACGCCACCCGACCGAACTCGTTATTGACATGGAAGCTGCCGTTCTGGACCTGATGCGTCGCATGCAAGAACTATCAACCGAGGTACAGAATCTAAAACGGGAAAACGCCGCTCTCAAACAATTAGTCCTATCCCGGGATTCTGCCACAAAAGAAAGTGTCTTGCTGGGCGGCATTGTTGACAAATACGATGGGTCGGCAAAAACCCTTTGTGGATTCCTAGACTCATGTTTGGTCCACTTTACCTTTAAGCCCTATTATTTCTCAACTCCCAGGGCTAAGGTGGGTTTCATAATTTCTCACCTTTCTGGGAATGCCTTAATCTGGGCTACACTCCTCGTTAACTCTGGCGATTCCCTCCTAGATGACTATGACGGGTTCATACAGGTCCTTAAAAACATGTTTGATCACCCAGAGCAGGTTTATAGTGCCCAGGAACGTCTGTTAGACTTTCAGCAGGGTTCCCAGGATATGCTCACATATGTAACCCGATTCAAACAATTGGCCAAGGAAGCTGATTGGTCCTCAGAGGCGAGTTTCTTCCTGTTCAGGAGAGGACTGAATGATGAGATTAAGGATGAGTTGGCCAGAGTGGCTCGACTAAGCTCATTCCAGGCACTAATGGCCCTTGCCATGCAAATAGACTTCCGTATCCAGGAAAGGAAGGCAGAAAAGAAGAAATCCAGAGGAAATCTTCCCAAGGTGTCCTTTGAGAGCACCACCAAAACGGACACAAACCCAGGCACAGTTACTGAACCAGAACCCATGCAGATAGGAGCTTTCCGTGGGCCCATATCCCCGCAAGATAGGATGAGAAGGATTCATACGGGGTTGTGCATGTATTGCGCCTCGGATAAACATTTGGTTAGGGAATGTCCTCTAGCCCCCCCTCGGCATTCAGGAAACGCCGGCTCCGGATCCTAGATGGAGCAGAGCTTCAGGAGAGAGATGTTTGTTCCACATCCTTTCCATCCTTGACCTCTCCTGGACAAAACAAATTGGTGATACTACAGGCCTTCTTATCACCCTCCAACAGTAAGACCTATTCTATTCTGGCCTTGGTAGACTGCAGAGCTATGGGAATATTCATTGATCAAGATTGGGTTGTTAGTCATCAGATTCCATACGAGACACAAAGCACTATGCAGCCGGTGGAAGCCATCAACGGAAGGCCCCTCACTTCAGGGCCCATAAGCCTGCAGACCAAGGAGATCTAGCTCTCAATAAACCATCATCAGCTGATTAGGTTCAACATCATTAAGTCAGCTCATTATCCCATGGTATTGGGTATGCCCTGGTTACAGAAACACAATCCGTTTATCAATTGGACAGCAGGATCACTATTTCTTGGCTCAGAGTTTTGTATGTCTGTTAGGGAGAGTTCTCTCTTTAGGCTGAATTTCCTAACCTAATGAGTCCCCCAGCAGCTTTGCTGGATTTCTGGAGTTTGTTTTTTTTCTCCTGCCAAGAGTGAGACTCTTTTCCTCCCACTCTTGGACATGATTGATGGTGTTCCTTTGACTGTTTATGTGTTTTATGAGCTATGGGGTCCTTTACTCCATAGGGTCTCATGTGTTTTTACTATGTGTGTTACACAGCACCCTCTGTGCAGTAACACAGGGTGTCATAGTGACACCCCACCATAGACTCCATACCCTGGGAATGACTACTGTCTCCCAGGGCATGTAAAGTCACCATTGGCTTTACTAGTCCCAAATTATTAACAGAAACCAGTACAAACCATCATATTGTGGACGTACTGGTCGGGGCAATTCGATTGCCCCGGGGTCTGTTAGTCGAGGGGGCACGTCCCCGTCCCCCCTGATCGAGTTTTGGCTGGTGGCAGTGGATACTACTTTTTATCTTCGACCGCAAATATTTCCCTATGGGATTTTCCCATTGTTCAAAGCTACCAACTTTAATTATTTAATTCTCATAGCCTCGAACATACCGCCGGTTTATTTAATTAATATTAATTCGCCGGTTGGTATTTTTTGCCAGGACTTGATTCTAAAATGGCGTTTGTGTTCTCTTCTGTGACTCCAACCCAAGTCGAGCCCTTTGTTCCACTTTTTGGCGGGCTTCTCCACAGAAGCCTCCAAAAGTGGTGCCACTCTGTCTGGGTACCACAGGGGGTGTGGGAGGGGTTTAGGCACCCTGGACTGAGTTACCTTGGTAACTCAAGTCGCACTCTTGTGTGATTGGCCCAAGTGGTGAGCCGGCCGGCTCACCACTTAGCATGTATGATTGACAGCTAGGCTGAGTGAATGGGGGTATGCTGCATAAAAGCAGGGCTTTGGGGACTGGAACGTCAGAAGTCGCCACAGGACCCGAGAATCCGACGAGGGAGAAGCTGAGCCGACCTACCACGACGACATCACCGGTGGAGCCCTGCGGCACCGACTCACCACTTCCCGACGACAGAGAAGATCTCCCGGCTGGAGAGGCTTCTTCCCCTGACTGGTGGGCACAACCAGTTTACCTTCTTTTCTTCGCACCCCAGACCGGTTTGTGGTCGAACTGCCCGTGCCAAGCACCCCGGCAGCCGGATAGCCACTTAACACTGAACCGCGAATCAACGGAACGCTCCTTGTACCTGAGAAACTCTGCGGCTGGTTTCTTCCCTGGCAGTGCAACCGACTCCTGTCTTCCTCCCCGACGAGATCCTTTCTTCCCTCGGACGAAGCACCAACTTGCATCCGCTGCCAGGAACAACTGCCCCCACTGGAGTGTTCTCACCACTTTAAGGTACCGTATCCGCCAGGCCTAACTTTCTAAAGATTGCTACAAGGTAATAATAACCCCATTAACCTTCTGGACTGGGCTGGCCGCCTTGACCCTCTAACTGGTCCCTTTCTTTGGCCCAACTCCTTTTTGAACCGTTACAAGACTTTTGTGCACTGCAACCGTGTGACCTTGGACACATTTCGTTTGGATCCCCTTAAAGCGGATCCGGCCTACTGACTCTGAATTCACTGTGTTACTTTGTCTTCCTCACTTGTTGTGTTTGTGAAAAAGTGTTGGGATCTGTTTCAATTTATTCTCTGCTTTTCTCTCCCTTTTTAAAACGAATTATTAGAGTGCCATCTACGTTAAGCGCTCACCGCTGTCTGAAAATAAGTGGGGCTTTACTTAAGACTTGTCTAATATTCTTTTAAGGGAGTGTATATCTTTTAGTGACCATGTTTTTGAATTGCTTACTGTTCGTGCCTGTGTCTTTTTCTAGATGTGGTTTTAAATAAATAATTATATCTCTTTTACACCAAGCCCTGGTCAGTGTTTACTTGTTCTATTGTGTTCTCTTGACCTATTGTGAATACTCTGTATACTGCCTAACTCTTCTTGAGGGAAGTCTGACTGCTCAGCCACAGCTACCAAGTGAATCTGTGGGGTACAGACTGCTACCAAGTGGGTTTACTGCCAAACACCTGTAGTCCTAAATCTTTTGCAGTGGTCCCAAAGGGAACTGCACAGGTTTCTGCCTAACACTGGTGTACAGTGGTGGGATTTGTATTGAGTATACACTTTAGAGTGCTTGTTGAACACTTTAGGACAACTAACCACAGAGCTTAGCACTAAGAAGCTGATTTTCTAACTATGTCTGCTATGGAGAGTTATACCCTAGAATCATTGTCTGCCAAAACTGCTGATTGCTTAAAAGTATTGTGTAGAATAAGAATCTCTCTGAGAAGGGCACGAAAATGGAACTTATAGAAAGATTGTTAGAAAACCAAAGTCTGGGTGGTAAAGAGGAATATACCCCCCAGCAAATGTAGAAAACAGTGATGGTATTGATCTGAATCAAAGCCTTGATAATGAGTCAGAAGAGGAAAGTGAACCTAATGAAGTTAGCCACTCTGAGCCTCTGTCTGCCTTACCTACTGTACCTACTGGGCCTATACCAGGTCCTACATGTAACCCTGCTTATTTTGAACTTGAAAAAATTAAGCTTGAATTAGAGTACAAAAGTTTTATTGCTCAATCTGAAAGAAACCAAGAGCTAGAGTTCAGAAGAATGAATGCCCAGGCTGAGCAGAAGCTAGTTGAGTTAAGACTCAGAGAAATAGAGCTTAATCATGAACTAGGAATGAAAAAGTTGTCTGTGGAAAATGCTTCTCTCTCCTCTGGTTCTTCTGGTCTGGGAGTTCCAGTCCCAAAAGACCCCGGATGCCTAAGGAATTAGTGGGTATGTATGAACCTAAGTTGGACGTGTTGGATTGGTTGAAAATGTTTGAGTATAATCATGGGCTCCAGGACATCACAGAGAATGAGTTACTTCCCTGGTTGTTCGCTAGGCTTCCCCCTGTTGCAACTGATGTGGTAATGGAGTTGGGGGAGGTGGATAAGAAGGATTATGAATGTGTGAAACTAGCTTTGATAGCTAGATTTGGGAAGACCCCTTCCCAGTACCTTAAGAGGTTTAGGACCCTCAAAAAGCATGATGGTACCCCTTGGGCTACCTGGGTGAGTGAAAGTTTGAAAAACTTAGAGGGATGGATTAAGGGTTACAGAGTTAACACTTATGAAGGAATGAAGAATCTTGTAATGTTGGAGTCAATTTATGATGCCTGCTCTCCTGAGCTCAGACAGCACTTGGCTGATTCAAAGGAATTAGATTCCAGGAAGTTAGCTAAGGCTGCTGACTTGTGGGTTGCCAACAGGGCCACTCACAAGGATTCTGGGGCTACTCAGAAAAAGGATGAGGGAAAACAGCCAAAGAAGGACTCCAAAGAGAATTCTAATAATTCCTATTCCAAAGAGGGCCCCAAACAGAACCTAAAGAGTAAGCCACCAGGGAAACCAAATCAGGCTAGTGTACCTCTTGGTGCCAAACCAGAAGGAGGTCAGAACAAGCCACCATTACAGAAAGCATTTGGTAAATGCTTTGTTTGTGGCTCCACTGACTATGTGAAAGGAGATCCCAGATGTAAGGGTAAACCTTCAGGGGTCCAGCTTGTCTCCTTAGCCTTCGCTCCAGAAGAGGAAGTACAAATGGCAAGTGGAAACTTTCTATTACTGGCTGATGAACCCATTGGAGTCTCAGCCAGTGTTTCTTTAGTGTCCCTGGGGTTGTGGGAACAACAGAACTTAGATGTCTATAATTCTATCCCAGATAATACTAAAGAGTATTATAAGGACAGTGTCCAGGTAAATGGCCAGGAGACTCCTGCCATTAGGGACACTGGGGCCAGCATAACTGTGGTGGACAAATCGTTTTTTCAGGCTGAGGATGTTGCTAAGGCACCCAAACGCCTCAACAAGTTAGCTGGAGGGCCTGTGCAGATGCTTCCCCAATTACCAGTTCTCATCCAGTGTAATGACATGACTGTGAAAATACCTGTCAGCATACAAAGTGAGGTGCCAGGAAGGGTTCTGCTGGGTAATGACTTGAAAACTCTTGGAGTAGTGTCACATACCCCCAGACCTCCTAGTAAAAGGTTACAGGAGCTCACCAGACCTGCAAGGGAGCGAACCATGAGAGGTACTCCCAAGGAGATGATGAAGAAAGAGATCACTCCTGCTCCACTGGAGATGTCAACTGCTGTCTCTAAGCAACAAGAAGCAAAGGGGAAACCTAAGACTTCTAACAAGAAACCAGCAGTCAGCACTCCAGTGCAGCCAACAAGGACTTCCCCTAGGTTGTCCAAAGTTACACCAGTAACTCCCCCCCCCCAGCTGAGGCTGAGAGGGAGGTACAACCCTGTGTGGTTGAACTAGACTCTGAAGAAGAGCTAGTGGAAGGCCAGGAACTCATTGGAGATCTGGATCCTGTTGACCATCCTGAGCTGCAGTCTTTACTGGCAGAAGGTGGACCCAACAGGGCAGACTTCCGTAAGGGACAGAGAGAATGTCCAACTCTGGAAGGTCTTCGTCACCAGGCAGATGCTCAGGCTGAAGGGCAAGAGCCTGGGAAATATAGGTTGAACTGGGAAGATGACCTCTTCTACAGTGAACCAACAGAGTCTGCACCTGGGGACAACAAACGACTTGTAGTACCCCAAGAGAACAGACCACAGTTCTTGCAGTTAGCCCATGAGATTCCTTTGGCTGGTCACTTGAGTTTCAAAAAGACTAAGGAAAGGCTCTCACTCTACTTCTATTGTCCAAAGATGGGGGCTGAAGTAGATAAATACGGCAGGAGCTGCCACACCTGCCAGACTTCTGGTAAGGCTGGCTCCAAGAAAGTGGCACCTTTAGTGCCTCTCCCAGTTGTGGGAGTCCCATTTGAGAGAGTAGGGACATTGTTGGTCCCCTTGATCCTCCAACCTCCTCAGGCAACAGGTTTATACTTGTTGTAGTAGACCATGCTACTAGATACCCTGAGGCAATTCCTATGAGGACTGTTACAGCTCCAACTGTGGCTAAGGCCCTCCTTGGTATTTTTACCAGGGTTGGGTTTCCTAAGGAAGAAATCTCTGATCGGGGGTCAAATGTTATGTCCCACTACATGAAAGCCATGTGGAAAACCTGCGGAGTTACTTACAAGTTCTCAACCGCATACCACCCTCAGACAAATGGGCTGGTTGAAAGGTTCAACAGAACCATGAAGAGCATGATAGGTGCTTTAGAGGACCCCCTTAAAAGAAAGTGGGACCTTCTACTGCCATGCCTTCTCTTTGCTTATAGAGAAGTCCCTCAGGAGGGAGTAGGTTATTCTCCCTTTGAACTTCTTTATTGTCATCCGGTCAGAGGTCCATTGGCCCTGATCAAGGAGGGGTTGGAGAGTGCTCCTTCCCCCAAGCCAGTCAGAGTGACTGACTATGTGATAGGTCTCCAAAGGAGAATGTCACAAATGATGGCAGAAGCAAGTGATAACTTGAAAGCTGGACAAGCATTGGTCAAGCACTGGCATGACCAAAAGGCTAACATGGTCGAGTTTACTCAGGACCAGCTAGTTCTCGTTATGATTCCAACAAGGCAGAGGGCCTTGCAAGACAAATGGATGGGACCCTTCAAAGTTGTGGGTAAACTTGGAGAGGTCAACTATCTGGTGGATTTGGGCAACCCCAAGGAGGGTCCAACAGACTAAAAGCGTATGTCTACAGACCTGATGTAGGAGCTTTGCTTCTAGCATCATCAGAGGAAGAAGAAGAGAGTGAAGCTCTTCCTGATCTCCTCAGAGGCATACCTTTAGCCGAAAAGATTGAAGGAGTAAATCTCTCTTCAAATCTGACACCTGAGCAACAGGAAGAGTGCAAGTCTATGTTAAATCAGTTTGCCTCCCTGTTCTCACTTTCACCAGGCTTGACCCCTTGGGGACAGCATGACATACTCACTGGTGACTGTCTGCCAGTCAAAAGCAGAGGATATCGAATGTCAGAAAATGTAAGAACCCACATCAAAGGTGAGGTCAACAAGATGCTTGATCTCAGGGTAATAGAGCCCTCTATTAGTCCATGGTCTAGCCTGGTTGTGTTAGTACCAAAGGCAGGATCTAAAGAACTTAGATTCTGTGTGGATTACAGAGCTCTTAATGCAGTCACTAAGACTGATGCCCACCCTTTGCCAAGGACAGAGGAGTTGGTGGATAGACTTGGTGCAGCCAAGTTCCTCAGCACATTTAACTTGACGTCAGGCTATTGGCAAATAGCCCTGACAGACCATGCCAAGGAGAAAATTGCATTTTCTACCCCATTTGGCTTATACCAGTTTAAGGTTATGCCTTTCGGATTGAAAAATGCACCTGCTACATTTCAAAGGATGGTAAACCAGGTTCTGAATGGGATGGAGGACTTCTTCATGGCATACTTGGATGACATAGCAGTGTTCAGCAATTTCTGGGAAGAACATGTGGACCACCTGAGATATGTTTTGCAGGCTCTTGGAAAGGCCAATCTGACCATAAAGGCAAGTAAATGCCAGATTGGACAGAGTAAAGTGGTCTACCTTGGACATGAGGTAGGAGGTGGAGAAATAAGGCCTTTGCCCAGTAAGATTGAAGCTGTGCAGAATTGGACAACACCTACTACTCAGACCCAGGTGAGAGCCTTCTTAGGCCTCACTGGGTGTTACAGGAATTTCATTGAGAACTATGGATCCATAGCTTCTCCAATGAATGTCATCTCCTCTCCTAAATTCCCTAAAAAGGTTAGGTGGAATGAGGAATGCAATCAGGCCTTTGAAACCCTGAAAAGGCTCTTTGCCAAGCCCCAGTACTCAGAGCTCCTGACTACCACCAAACTTTCATTGTGCAAACAGACGCTTCAAATGTAGGAATAGGTGCAGTCCTCAGTCAACTGGATGGGAAAGGTAGGGAGCACCCCATTTGCTTCATCAGTAGAAAACTGAAGGATCCTGAAACAAGGTGGGCAACCATTGAACGAGAGTGTTTTGCTATTGTGTGGGCTCTGAAGAAGTTTAGGCCATACTTGTATGGTTCTACTTTTGTCATTCAGACTGACCACCAACCCTTGAGATGGTTAATGCAAATGAAAGGGGAAAACCCAAAACTATTGAGATGGTCAAAATGCCTACACCATTGAGCACAGGTCAGGGTGTCACCACCAAAATGCTGATGGTCTCTCTAGGATGTATGTCATCGACTAGAGGTATGAGATTCATCCAGGAGTGGATTAAATCCTCCTGTCCCTTAGTCTGGAGGGGGGCGGGTGAGTGTTAGGGACAATTCTCTCTTTAGGCGGAATTTCCTAACCTAGTGAGTCCCCCAGCAGCTTTGCTGGATTTCTGGAGTTTGTTTTTTCCTCCTGCCAAGAGTGAGACTCTTTTCCTCCCACTCTTGGACATGATTTATGGTATTCCTTTGACTGGTAATGTGTTTTATGGGCTATGGGGTCCTTTACTCCATAGGGTCTCGTGTTTTTACTATGTGTGTTACACAGCACCCTCCGTGCAGTAACACAGGGGTGTCATAATGACACCCCACCATAGACTCCATACCCTGGGACTGACTACTGTCTCCCAGGGCATGTAAAGTCACCATTGGCTTTACTACTCCCAAATTATTAACAGAAACCAGTACAAACCATAATATTGTGGACATACTGGTCGGGGCAATTCGATTGCCTCGGGTCTGTTATTCGAGGGGGCACATCTCTGTCCCCCCTGATCGAGTTTTGGCTGGTGGCAGTGGAAACTACTTTTTATATTCGACCGCAAATATTTTCCTATGGGATTTTCCCATTGTTCGAGGCTACCAGCTTTCATTATTTAATTATCATAGCCTCGAACATACCGCCGGTTTATTTAATTAATATTAATTCGCCGGTTGGTATTTTTTGCCAGGACTCGATTCTAAAATGGCGTTTGTGTTCTCTTCTGTGACTCCAACCCAAGTCGAGCCCTTTCGTCCACTTTTTTGGCGGGCTTCTCCACAGAAGCCTCCAAAAGTGGTGCCCCTCTGTCTGGGTACCACAGGGGTGTGGGAGGGGGTTTAGGCACCCTGGACTGAGTTACCGTGGTAACTCAAGTCGCACTCTTGTTTGATTGGCCCAAGTGGTGAGCCGGCCGGCTTACCACTTAGCATGTTTGAATGACAGCTAGGCTGAGTGAATGGGGGTTTTCTGCATAAAAGCAGGGCTTTGGGGACTGGAACTTCAGAAGTCGCCACAGGACCTGAGAATCCGACGAGGGAGAAGCTGAGCCTGAGCCGACCTACCACGACGACACCACCGGTGGAGCCCTGCGGAACCGACTCACCACTTCCCGACGACAGAGAAGATCTCCCGGCTGGAGAGGCTTCTTCCCCTGACTGGTGGGCACAACCAGTTTACCTTCCTTTCTTCACACCGCAGCCCGGTTTGTGGTCGAACTGCCCGTGCCAAGCACCCCGGCAGCCGGATAGCCACTCACCACTGAACCACGAATCAACGGACCGCTCTTTGTACCTGAGAATCTCCGCGGCTGGGTTCTTCCCTGGCAGTGCAACGGGCCCCTGTCTTCCTCCACGACGAGATCCTCTCTTCCCCCGGACGAAGCACCGACTTGCACCCGCTGCCAGGAACAACTGCCCCCGCTGGAGCGTTCTCACCACTTTAAGGTACCGTGTCCGCCAGGCCTCCCTTTCTAAAGATTGCAACAAGGTAATAATAACTCCTTAACCTTCTGGACTGGGCTGGCCGCCTTGACCCTCTAACTGGTCCCTTTTCTTTGATCCAACTTCTTTTTGAACCATTACAAGACTTTTGTGAACTGCAACCGTGTGACCTTGGACACATTTCGTTTGGATCCTCTTAAAGCGGATCCGGCCTACTAACTCTGAATTCACGGTTTTACTTTGCCTTCCTCTCTTGCTATGTTCTTGTAAAAGTGTTGGGATCTGTTTCAATTTGTTCTCTGCTTTTCTCTCATTTTTTAAAAACAAACTATTAGAGTGCCATCTACGTTAAGCGCTCACCGTTGTCTGAAAATAAGTGGGGCTTTACTTAAGACTTGTCTAATATTCTTTTAAGGGAGTGTATAGCTTTTAGTGACTGTTTTTAAATTGCTTACTATTGGTGCCTGTGTGTTTTTCTAGATGTGGTTTTAAATAAATAATTATATCTCTTTTACACCAAGCCCTGGTCAGTGTTTACTTGTTCTATTGTGTGCTCTTGACCTATTGTGAATACTCTGTATACTGCCTAACTCTTCTTGAGGGACGTCTGAAAGCTCAGCCACAGCTACCAAGTGAATCTGTGTGGTACAGACTGCTACTAAGTGGGTTTACTGCCAAACACCTGTAGTCCTAAATCTTTTGCAGTGGTCCCAGAGGGAACTGCACAGGTTTCTGCCTAAAATGTCTCACTGTCTATTCCTGGAACCCTCTTTAACACCCCCTAAGGAACCGCCTAGAGACCAACAAACACCACTCATGGTTTCCAATGTCATACAAGTCCCTGAGGCCTATCAGGGTTACGCTGATGTGTTTTCGACTGCCATAGTCCAGGCCTTACCCCCACACAGACCTGAAGACTGTGCAATAGGTACAGAACCCTCAGCAGTGATTCCCTTCGGCAGGATGTTCATCCTTTCTGAACCTGAGAAAAAGGCCCTCAGAGAATACCTGGATACCAACCTTGAAAATGGCACCATAAGACCTTCAAAATCTCCAGCTGGTGCTTCGTTATTCTTTGTTCCCAAGAAGGACACCAAGGAAATCAGACCCTGCCTCGATTATCGTGGCTTAAATCAATGCACCCTCAAAGACCGGTACCCACTACCCTTGATTTCGGATATCCTGGAAGCCGTGAGAGGCACGGTGATATTCACAAAGTTGGATCTCCGGGGTGTCTATCATTTGGTCCGGGAAGGGGACGAATGGAAAACTGCCTTTAGAACACCCTTTGGCCATTATGAATATCTAGTTATGCCCTTTGGACTAGCTAATGCCCCCGCAGTCTTCCAACGTTTTATGGATAGCGTGTTCTCTGACATGTTATTCCTCTTCGTCATTGTATATTTGGACGACATCTTGATCTTTTCCAAGGACCCTCTAAAGCATGAAGAACATGTAAAAGCAGTATTACGACTCCGTGAAAACAAACTCTTAGCCAAGCCCGAAAAATGCTTGTTTCACGTTACCTCTGTTCACTACCTAGGATTTATCCTTAGTCCAGAAGGAATTGGTATGGACCCTTCACAGGTAAAGGCCATTCTGGCATGGCCTGCTCCCACGTCCGTGAAACAAGTTCAATCCTTCCTGGAGCTTGCTAATTTCTACAGGAAGTTCATAACCACCTTTTCCGAGATTGTCCAACCGATCATTGCTCTCTTGAAGAAGGACACCCCTTTCATCTTGTCTACACCGCAAGATACAGCATGCCAACGTTTGAAGACTGAGTTTACACAAGCTCCTATCTTAGCCCAACCCGACATAAATCGACCATTTCTTGTGGAAACGGATGCCTCTAACTACGCCATAGGAGCAGTGTTGAAGCAAGAATTGGAAGATAAGCTGGAACACCCCATTGCTTACCTTTCACAAACCCTGACTCCTAGTGAAACACACTACTCCGTCCTGGAAAAGGAACCGTTAGCCATCCGCCAAGCGTTCACAGAGTGGCGACATCTACTTCTGGGAGCTAGACATCCAGTCTGGGTCCGTACGGACCATCGGAATCTGCAAATTCTACAGTCATTGGAGTGTAGGAACATTCGTCAGGCGCGTTGGGCATACTTCTTTGCCCAGTACCAGTTCCACATCACTCATGTTCCCGGATCACAAAACCTGATTGCTGACGCCTTGTCTCGACGGCCAGACTATGTAACCACGGAAGATAAGGCTTATCCTAAGATGTTTCCTCCCATGATCTTTGTAGCTAAAGCAGTCAATCTCCTGGAAGAAATCCGAGCGCAAACCCAATCCTCTGATCTGTGGAAGGATATTTCAAGGAAGAATCAATGGAATCTAAGAGTTAAGGAAGGATATTTATTCAAGGACAATGCACTGGTCATTCCTACATAGAAATTACAACAAAGAATAATAAACCTCTGTCATGATACCCTTCACTCCGGACATCGTGGCATCACCAATACCCTCCGCCTCATACAAAGACAGTTCTGGTGGCCCAGGATGAAGATTGACGTACAGCGGTACGTCCAAGCTTGTGCTATCTGTAGTCAAAATAAACATGATAAAAAGAGACCGGCGGGTCTTCTTCTACAACCTAGACTGCCAACAAGGCCATGGGAATTCATCGCTACAGACTTCATTGTGGAACTACCACCTTCCCGAGGGTACACTACCATCATGGTTACCATTAACCTGTTCACTCATATGGCTCATTTTACACCCCTGCGTAAACTACCATCCACCTCCGAACTAGCAGGAATCTTTCTGGAACACATATTCCATCTGCATGGACTCCCTTCCAAGATCATATCAGATCGAGGACCTCAATACGTCTCACAATTCTGGAAACATCTCTGTCGCATTTTGGGAATTCAACGTGCCCTCTCTTCAGGGTATCATCCCCAAACCAACGGGGCCACAGAACGTGCCAATCAGACCCTGGAACAGTATCTTTGATGTTTCACCACCAAGGTTCAGGATGACTGGTCGCTTCAGATACCCGTGGCTGAATTTGCCTACAACAATTCAGACCATTCAGCACTTAAGACCAGTCCCTTTTATTGTAGTCAAGGGTTCCATCCATCGGTTTTACCCTCTGTTCTCCCTCATTCTACACCGGTACCTACTGTCGACTCCTGGATCGAAACCCTCATCAACGTACACCAGGAGGCCAAGGAACACTTAGAGAAGGCCAGAACACAGACCAAGAGGTATGCGGATTCCAAAAGAAGACCGGGCCCTTCTTATGCAGTTGGTGACCAAGTCTGGTTGTCCTCAAAATTACTACCCCAACATTTAAGGCCAAACAAATTGGCCCCCCGTTACTATTGTCCATTTCCCATCAAGGAAATTATAAATCCCGTCTCATACCGTATCTAACTACCAGACTCCTGGAAGAAAATTCATCCAGTTTTTCACACATCCTTATTAAAACCCTACATTCCATCCTCCCGGAAATCCTGCTGGTCGACAACAAACTGGAATATGAAGTATCCCAAATTTGCGATTCCAGGTATAAACGGGGTCAGCTTCAATACCTGGTTGAATGGAAAGGATATCCTCCTAGTGAAAGAACCTGGGAGCCACTTTCTAATATCAAGGCCCCTCGACTGCTCAGAAGATTTCACCTCATACACCCGGGCAAACCCGGAGGAAAGGGTCTTCGGAGGAGGCATGCTGTCATGAACTGCAGAACGCGCCCCTTTTGGGCTTCCTGGTCCTTGTCTCACCGGGGCTTGCACTCCCTATTACTCCCAACATGGCCGTCCAGCGTGAAACCCCTTTCTCGCTCCACGCACTGGACTTCGCGTATTCTATTAATAGACCACGCCCTCCGTGGCTCTGCGCGTCTCAATGCTATTGCGAAGTAGCGACCAGACGTGTGCTCCGTAGCTCGCGGTATTGTTTCCCTGTCCTTTCCTTTCCAAATCCTTTCCTAGATCATCCCTTTTTCTTCTTACCTCCTAGACTCGTGTGCTAGTAGCGCACCTTCCTCATCTCCCGGATTCCTGGATTCCTGTATCCCGGAACTTGAAAGCACTCTGGAGTCGGAAGAGACTCGGGCAGCCTTATTCAAGACCAGGTCCGTCCGCAAGAAAGCATCGACCAAGGACTCCAGCTAAGAACTGACCCAGGTGAGAAGGAGGGAACTCCTTGACAGAGATACTGACCTTAGAAGATATAACTTCTGGTGACTTTGCTCAAATAGAATTTCTACATCATTATGAAACTTCCGTGCTAAAACTGTGGATGACGTCAGGCGTTATCAGAAACATCATATGGCAAGCCAGACAAGAAATATATCACTTGGGCTTTTTGATACTCAACCCAACTGAATTAATGACATCAAAAAACGTGGTGATGCCTAATAATCAGGCACCTACTCATAATAAACCCTTGCTGACCGCCCCTCTAACAATTTCATATCCTTTTAACAATCAGACAAATGCTCGAACTATAACCTTGAGTGATGAACACCCACAAGGAAACAAACAGTAACAAATCACGACTTTGATTAACTCTGTATATAAATTGGCCTCTTGGAACACACAAGGCCGTAAGCATTTGACTTCATCATCTACTAAATTACTCCCTGACAATGACATAGTTATGCTTCAAGAAGTATGGTTATCCTTTCCTCTAATTTGGGATAATCATACCATATCATTAGTACCGGCCCGCTTATTGACAAGGGAGAGACCCATGGCTGGTTTAATGGTAGCAGTGAAAACCTCATCAGGCTTTGGAGTAACTCCTTGGGCGGCGCCCAATAGTTATATGCAACTAGTCAAGATTGTGACTAAGTCTATTGCCTGCCTAAATCTTTACTGGAATCATTTAGCCATCAAAGATGTGCAGTTTTTTCATGATTTAGAATTGATGCTAGATCTCATTACTAATGATCCAACTATTAACCATATGATAATTGCAGGGGATCTCAATATGAAATCTCTTGCAAGCAAGGAATCGAAACATCAAACACCAGTAAACCAATGCAATCTTCTAATGCATGAAAGGGGATTCTTGATGGCTAGTGGGTGCAGCAAGGAAGATACTCTGCTAAGACATACATGGCAGAGGGCTAAGCAAACATCCTTAATTGATTACATTTATGTTGACAACAACTTATTTGCTATAATGAGAAGTTTTAGAGTTATAGAACAAAATGTGAGTACAATATTTTGGAACTGACATGGTCATGGCCACACACTAAAAAGCTGGAAGTAACTGATTATTATAAATATCAGTTTGCTATTTCAACTAGAGGCAACCGCTTTAGATGGTCACTTGATACTTTGAATGATCTAATGACATCTATCTCCTATCTGTCTGACATTTTGCTTCCTGAAATAATTCAGGCAGATGGAGTATATGTTGCTGCCTTACAGATTTTTTTAATCCAAACAGCGGCACCCAGTCAAAAACACGAAACTACACTTGCATACATTCGACAAAATATTACAAGAAACTAAAACTAATTTGAGAGCTAACATGTGTGCACTTAAGAATTTACCAACTAAACTAAACTAAAGATTCGAGAAACCGCTCGACTAAAAAACAAATATGTCAACTGGGTTAAATGAGAAAAGCTGAGATGTATTTATCTGATGCTCAACTAATGCTAAAGACATTAGCATCTAAAAACTCAGCCATGATGTGTGGTCTTTTAAAGACAGTAATTGCTGATAAACAATCCCCCATGCAAATAAACGCAGTACAAGAAGAGGTCCGGGTGGACTATTACAACTCTTTATATGCAGCTACCCGTGGTCCTATTACATTCCAGCTATATCTCTTGAGCATCTCCCCCAGTTGGCTGTAAACGAAGCAGATATTATCTCACGTATTATGAGACTTAGCTCGTCGAGAGCCCCAGGCCCAGATGGGTTGTCTAATGTTATGATGAAAAAATACCCTGAATCTTGGGCTGAAATACTGGGTGTCATATTATTACAAGTAATACATTTTCAACGTATCCCACATACTTGGCAAAAATCGATCATTGTGCCAATTTATAAAAAAGGATATCGGCACTGTCCCCAGAATTACAGACCTGTGGCCCTGTTGGATGTCCCAGGAAAGCTATTTTCTCATCTTGTTTTAGTAGGGTTTAACAGATGGGCCAAAGAACATGATATTTATGACCCTTTTCAATCAGGCTTTATCCCAGGATTAGGACGTCTATTCATTTGCATGTTCTGCATGCAATCAAGCAGCACGAATGGCAGTTGAAACAACCTGTATATGTTGCATTTATTGACTTCGAAACTGCTTTTGATTCAGTTTCCAGAGAACTTCCGTTTTACGAACGCTCAAAGACTAAATGTCCGGTACATCTACAGCACTGGATATGAGAGTTTCATTCGAAAACTTCAATCCAAATAAGGCTTTCTCTAGATGGCGGATTGACACAACCGATCAAGACACAGAGGCATCAAACAGGGATGTCTTTTGGCTTCATCACGATTTAATTTCTTTATTTTAGATATTGTGAGAGATTTCAAAAAGGTAAAATCTGACTCTCCACGCTTAGGTGAGCATGCGATCCCCTGGCTTTTCTACGCAGAGAATCTGTTTTTTTTGGCAAAGACGACCAGGGGATTGCAAGCTTCATTTACTCAACTATCGATTTACACTGACAAAAATAATTATTAATCTGTCTAAGTCCAAGGTTATGATAATTTCAAATGCAAATGTGACTAAGAAGAATCATTCCAATTGGACGTTGCAGCATAAATCACTGGAGATTGTATGTCAATATAAGTACCTGGAGCTCAGAGGTATCCTTCCTTTCCTCTCCTTCCCCCAGAAGCTGACTGTCTCCAGAGCCCTGGTTCTCTTGAAGCTGGACTACTCTAACAGCCTCTATCTAAATCTGCCTGTCTCTACTCTCCGCCCTCTGCAACTCATCCAGAACAGGACTGCGAGACTTGTCCTTGGCCTCAAGCCCAGGGACCGTATCTCTCCAGGACTGAAATCGCTACACTGGCTCCCTGTGGCTGCGAGGATTAAGTTCAAAACCCTCTGCATTGTCCACAATGCCTTCTGGGGCCTGGGGCCAAATTACCTTCAACTCTCCCTTCCTAAATATCTTCCTTCTCGAGCACTTCGCTCTTCCGCCTCCAACTCCCTCCGGGTCAGCCGCTTCTCCAAGCAACTAGTTGGGGGGAGATCTCTCTCTGCAGCTGGGGCCTCCCTCTGGAACAGCCTTCCTGCCTCCCTGAAACTTGAGGAGAACCATCTCCGGTTCCGGAAGCACCTCAAAACCTCCCTCTTTGCTTCTGCTTTCTCTCTCCCTCTCCCCTGCTAAATCACTGAAACTGTACTGGATCAGCAACTGGGCCACTCACCAATCTCGGTCCTTGGCCCAGCCACTCTCCCCTGCACTGCCTTCCTGGCAACCCCTGCACTGCGGGACTGTCTCTGTATCCCTACAGCCCCCCTTCCCAGCACTTGTCTGCACTTATCTTGCACTTGCCACCAGCTGGCCCTTATTATTTATCTTGTTCATTACTAACCCTGTTCTGCACTTTCCCCTCTCCCTTTCCCCCTTGCACTTTTCCCGTCCCCCCTACCCATGCACTTGCGCGATCTGAATGACACCTGGCCTAGTAGGAACGTTGTCTGTCTCCCCTTGTTCCCCCCTCCCTGCCTCGTCGCGCCTTGAAACACTTGTGTATAGGCGCGTTACAAATGCCATATCATATCATATCATAGCTCAATGTTAACTATCTGATGCTCCCTACTTAAGTGAGATCCGCAGAAAAATGAAAACAGCTTCTGCGCAGGCTATGATATTGAACAACAGATACAGTATATTCTCACTTTCACCATTTTTAACATTCTACCACCAGAAAGCGGTTCCAACAACAATATATGGTGCAGAGTCACGGAACTGGCAGGGTGATAACTTTTGGACAATAGTCGAAGGTTCCTTCTGGAAGAAATTGTTGAATCTACCTAATTCTATACCCATGTGCATTTTACATTATGAACTGGGTCTGACAACGTTCTTTTCTATGTATATGTGGAAACTATGTAGTCTGCACAGAAAGTGTATAATGGATATTAAACCTAATTCTATTCTTGATGTCCTGTCTAAATATAGAGTCAACTGATCATAAAAATATGAGAATTTGGCGATGTAAGTTTCAGGAGTTCTTGTCAGCAGCGGACGTATCTGAGGAGATACTCATATAAAATCTAATTTGGGACTGGATTAATACCCGTACCCAGTGCTTGCAATGTAAGCATCTAGAGGTGTACTATTCTTTAAATAAAAAAACACAAACACTGGAATCTATGTAATTAAATTTCTGGTGGTTAAATACCGAGATCTATTCATTAGATTTAGATAAAATATTTTACACACAAAAGAAGTTTTAGCTAAATGGAAATTCATTCCAACAGACAATAATTACTGCCGCTTCTGCAACAACTCCAGCGAACCTGAAACCTTGATACATCTTATAGCCAAATGCCCGCACTTGTTGGAAAGCAGAATTAGACATTTTAAACATTTATTTGAAGGATATAGAACGCTCACTGCAGAAACGTTTTGAAGCTACTTGTATAACACCAACAGGAATACAATGAGACTTGCTATACTAAACTTCCTGGTTACATTGAAATTAGAAGAAGCTTAGGTGGTCCGTAATAGATAGTTTTAATTTAATCCCAGAATTCAGTAATCTGAAGCATGAAGATACAAGCTCTCTTCACTTTTAAATATGGCAATATATGTATGAGAATAACTATGCAAAGAGTAAGTGGACCTTGTATATAATAACTTACTGACATCAAGTACGACTGAAGTTTCTTCACGATGTACAAGATATATCTATAGGTTTACGAAGTTGTTCTTTTTTGTATTTTACTCATTTAGAATTTGTAATCATCCTATGTTACGTTTTAATTTCATTTTGTTTGGAAAACACTGAAAAGTTGACTAATCAACTATATCAGTAAAAAGAAAAAAGTACCTCCTTACAGACCTCGAATAACAGAGCTCGGCACCTCTACAACAACTTACATACCAGCAGCTTGGCCAGTGCATCCAAGCAACACAGGCTAACAAGGCTCCCATCTGGACGCAGATGCCTTTATGCCCTTGACACAGACCACCTAGAAACAGACCCACATGCAGAGCTCAGGGTGCATACTATGAGGAATCATCAGATGTCGTCCTTTCTCCCCCAGCGGGAGCACCTTCCCATGAGGCCAGGGCGGTGAGGCCGCTACAAAACAGTCCTCCTGGGGGTGGCGCTCAGAGGGAGGATCACATGGGGAGGGCTTCCCCCTATGAGATTAAGGAAGACCTGGAGAGAACATTATAGCATCCCCATAACACTCCTACTCTTACCACACCGTCCAAGAATCCTCTGTGTCCCTTCCCCTAGTATCCCTATGTATTTTTGACAGTCAATTAATGTTGCAAATACTAAGACGAAAAAGATACCAACTCATGGTTGCAGGAGTATGACGATTTCTTCCTCCAACTACGAGAAACATTCTAATCTTTTGCAGTCTCCTACTGGACAAGAGACATTTGAAATAGAAGAGGGAAATTCAAACCGTGTGTCCGATCCTTTTCCAAGGAGCCGGAGAGTAGTATGCTGAACGGGAGAGGAGAGCTGGGCAGATCGAGGCAAGGAGCAAGTCGTGGGTCGCCAGGAGAGTTCCCGGCTAGAGGTTTGGGCTGCCGAGACTCCAGACCATCTGGAAGGAAGAAGGAGAGAGAAGCACTGCAATCTGAAAAAACAGAAACCCACCGAGGGAAGCAGAGACTGGCGGAGGCACAGAGCAGATTTAAACAAAAAGAGAGATAGAGGGATATGTGGCACCAGCATACCCTCAACATAAAGGGATTTACCCTTAGCAAATTGCAACAACCAAACTGGTGCTCAACGTCGCTGCGCTCTCTGGGTGAGTTCTAATCTCATACCATATTCATTTTTGGGCAAGAGAAGAACTACTATTTAAACCAAAAATTGTAAAAATATATAAACATATTTTATTATTTGTTTACACGCAAATGTTAAAAGAACACCATCGGTGTACAATTAAAGTGCTTGTTACCTCTCCTGAGTTAGGAGTCTGAATATCACGTTAACAGCAGTATATGCACAAACTTAAACCCTTTCCATTGGTAATTCGGTTAGTTTCAATTCTTCACCATTAGAGTGTCTTGTGCTGTGTTGCTTGTTACACCAGGCCATACCTCATTTCGCACTCCTCACCCATTCTCATTCCATTCACTCTTTCCTTCAGTCACTGTCACAATCTCATTTTACACACATACAACTGTTGCCCGACATGTTTCTTTCCGTTTCAATGTAAATGTAATCAATACTCGGAAATTCTTCAGGGGCTTTTTAGTGGAGGGTTAGTAAGATATGCAAAACAACTCTGTCAACGTCATAACCTAAAAAACAGACAATGATTACTACAAACACTGTCGTATCAACAATTCACGTTGAGATTCTAGTGGTGTCTTCTCCTTAAGGATTTGGAGTACCCTTGCCATCCATCTACCTGGAGGGGAATCACCACCTAACAAAGAGCAGTGACAAGGAATAGGCGTATTAGTAACCTATTCTACTACTGTACTCATAAGACAACTATTATTTCATGATAGCAGTCATCTATCAAAGTCTAAAAAACAACCGTTTAGAGTCAGGAAAGTGCTTTTTTTGTACTCTTGAACACGTCAAGTGTCTATCAGTATTACTTCCATGTCTACACTTCTTAATAAAGCTGTGGAGATGTATCTTCGGGGCGGAGGCGTCATCTATTACATGCAATCATCGACCAGTAGGTCACATGAATATATTTCACTCACCCTTTTATCGGCTGTCAATCTACTGCTAGTAACGATGTAGCCATGTAATGGAGATCGTCTCACTCCTGTGAAACATAAGCTTTCACTGGACTGAAAAAGATTTGAGAGAAAAGGCCCATTAGGTGCTTCAACACACTTGTCTAATAGTGTCGATTGTGTACACTACACACAGTCGGCTTACCCCATGGGGCTGGTTCAATTTCTGGGGTCTTTGGAGGGTCGTCTGATTTCACTTGCCTTCTACTGGGCGTGCTCTAATGTACTGGTTTGTCCTGACTCCACCTCGATACCACTAGAAAGGCGGAATCACACCAAAAAAAAGGTCAGTGTTAAGCTGTCTCTCTAGGGACACAATCTGCATAGCTACAATTAATGGAGCTTACTTTGGATGATTTTTCCTCTGGGCATGTTGTATAAGTGCCCTATATTTTTCAGCCCCAACGGCTTGCAACGCAGATGGGTAATGACGTGCGTTTCTCATCTATACCCATTGTGCATTGAACGCCGTTCTTGCTCAAATCGCGGGTTACCTGTTGTCTAAACAGTAAAAATCAAGCTAATACACATTAGCCCCTTGTTGCTGTGATTAAAGATCTGGGTTCCTGGTAGTTCAGCCCCCTCGTATCACCCGCCCGTGCGCCATGTTTGTTTATTTCTGACGACCTAAGACCTCATTCAGCGGTGAACTTGTGGTTTATTAACCCTTACAGCTACCCCAAGAAATACTGTAGAAACAGTGTAACGGTTCTACGTTACTATACGCATACCCAGTATAGTCCTCCTCCCATCCAGTCAGGAAAGTGTCTTTGTGAGCTCTCTTACCGCTGTTCGTAGGTCTAAGTTCCGTGTTCGTTTGTGGCTGAATCGGCCGCGTTCTTCTCAACAGTGAATCACTTCCGGAATGACTTCTGTTCGTTTACAGCATTTCCGAGATTATTTTACGTTAACATTCGCGATGGGCGCATGCGCAGTGGAACCTCAAAACAAACCATCAGTTAATGGGTGTAAAAACTGCTCAGGCTTGCTAGTCCAGCCTACGGTCATTATGAGAAAATGCACTCGGTTTTGGATTGATTTCAATATCCACTTCATTAATGATATAACGTCGTCATGTATCATCGGATTACCGCCCTGACTGTAGAACTCAATTTGCATATGGTTGAGCTCTAAGATTCAGGCCCACCAATCGATTTTGTCGTTGAGTCCTGTATTCATACTGTTGGTAAGAAAAATGAGCTGCTGTTCTTTTTTCAAAAGAGTTATTTTGTCTTTATTGCTATCCATGCCTGACCTCTGTTTATATAAGACAGTCCAACTGATATCTTCCACCGTATGGTTGTGCTCAATCCAATGGTCTACCAGGGGTGCATTCCGAGTCTTATTTCTTATGCAGCTTTTATGTTCCCCAATCCGGATTCTGATTTTTCTATCTGTTTTGCCCACATAGATTTTTCTACACGGGCACCAAACTGCGTAAATGACCATGTTGGAATTGCAGTTAGTGAAGCTTTTCTGTTGCCAAAGGGTCGGCAAACCAATGTCTACTGCTGTACTTTTAAATGTGGAAGAACAGCATAAGCAGTTTCCACACTGCATGTGTCCCGTCACTGTTGGGAATCCCCATTGTTGTGGTAATGTCTTCTGTTTCGTTGGTTTCTTACTGATGTCATTTCTGGTAAGATGTTCTTTAACGTTCCGACTTCTTTTGAAAGTAATGATGGGTCTTGAAATTGGATGGTCACTGTTCTCCAACAGGTGCCAGTTTTTCCCAGTAATTATTTTGATTCCATTGGAAAGATGGTTGTATGTATTGACGAACACAAGTTTCTTGCTTGTCTCTTTCTGTGTTCGCTGTTCCCTATATTGTAGGAGAGGGAACAAGTTACTTACCTTACCGTTTCTTTCATCTTATGGTGTGCGGAAATGGCCCTAGTGGAGAGCTACTTCCACTTTAACGGGGAGTTCTTCAAGCAGGCAGGGGCGTTGCTAGGGGGGGCTAATGGGGCTATAGCCCCTGATCTTTTGGTTGTAGCCCGGATAGAATCTCAGGAGCTACAACCCAAATACTAGCTAGCCCCCAGTCCCAACAGTTCCGACATCAGCCGGGCCCCGGGTCTTTTCCAGACCTAGCAACTCCCCTGCAAGCAGGTACAAGGAACAGCCATGGGCGCCACCCTGGCGCCGAGTGTAGCTAACCTGTATATGGAGGGATTCGAGACGAATATCGTCATGAGTAACTCCAACCCGCTTGAGCCATATTAGAAAATGGCGACGATACATAGATGATATTTCTATCATCTGGACTGGTAATGAACAGGAATTGGAGCAGTTCTTTAATTGGATCAACCTGCAGAATGGATTTCTGAAATTTACACACCAACACAGTATAGTTTCTCTAGACTTTTTGGACATTACCATCTGTGTCGAACCCAACACAAAAAAAACAGCATGTTAAACCATTCAATAAACCAACAGATAGAAACCAGCTTTCACCCGCGCCACATATGCGATAACTTACCATTGGGCCAGTTTTTAAGGCTGAAAAGGAACAGCACCAACAGAATAGACTATCGGGTAGAAGCAGCCAAAATGAAAGAAAAACTTGAAAATAGAGGCTACCCGAGGAAGATTACCCAGTATGCCTGGAAACGGGCGAATAATAACAATAGAGAAGTTCTCCAGCATGGGTCTGGCATGGATTCACATGCTCATGAATATTCCCCGTCGTCAGGCTGGGAATCCTCGGTAAAGAAAAAACCAGTATCAGTTTCGTTTCTGATCTGTCTTTCGTAGTAATAACCAATCACTGGTCTCTGCGTCATACTGACCACAGCCAATGACTGCCCTCTACCTAAGCACCGCCTCTGGCAGCCATCTTCAGATTTGGAAGCACGTGAAGTGGCAGTATGACCAAGTGAAGAGCCGCAGAGGGGTAGGCGGGAGGGTTCGCATGTGAATCCATGCCAGACCCATGCTGGAGAACAACAGTTACAGGTAAGTAACTTGTTCCTTCTCCAGCATGGGGTCTGGCATGGATTCACATGCTCATGAATAAAGAATACATAGCAGTACACACATGCACAACCACGGGAGGTGGCAAAGGCTCAACATTAAGCATTGCATCAAACTCAACATTAAGCATCTTACCTCCTCACCAGGCTCACCTCAGGCGAACAGGTTGCGCAGCACTGCTTGGCCGACCCTGGACTCCTCCCTGGAATCCCGATCGACGCAGTAGAACTTCGTGAAGGTGTGCGTCGACCTCCACGTAGCAGCCCTGCATATGTCCAGCAGGGGCACACCAGAAAGGAACGCCGTGGTAGCTGCGATCGCTCTGGTGGAATGGGCTCTCGGACGGCCGGGCAGCGGTCGGTTTGCCAACCGATGACAGTACATGATACAGCCGGAGAGCCATCTGGAAATGGAAGCCTTCGAGAGAGCCTTCCCCTGATTGACAGGTCCAAAGTTCACAAAGAGTTGTGACGTCTTCCGAAAACACTTCGTGCGGTCCACGTAGAACTTCAGCGCTCTAGCCACATCCAGCGAGTGCAAAGTCCTCTCAGCCGGCGACGAAGGCGACGGGAAGAACACAGGCAACACCAAGGGTTCGTTGAGATGGAAGTCCGACGGTACCTTGGGCATGAAGGAGGGGTGCGTCCTGAGCACTACCCTCGTGTCGTGAAAAGTCAAGTACGGGGCCTTGCAGGAAAGGGCCTGGATCTCTCCCACCCGTCGTGCGGAGGTGATGGCCACAAGAAACGCTGTTTTCCACGACAGAAACTTCAACGGGGCCGAGTGCAGAGGCTCGAACGGAGGTCCCATGAGCTTGGTCAGCACCACGTTGAGCTCCCACGCCGGGGCCGGAGCCTTCACCGGTGGGAATGATCTGAACAGTCCCTTCATGAACTCTTTCACCAGACGATGAGACCACAAGGACGTCCGTCCCGTGGTTCTGGTGTATCGGGAGATCGCAGCAAGATGAATCTTGATGGACGCGTGTGCCAGTCCAGCTTTGGCCAGCGTCAGCAGGTACGGCAGAACTTGGGGAGCCGTAATCCGTAGAGGGTTAATCTTCTGTGCGTGGCACCAGACAGAGAACCTCTTCCATTTGTGTCCGTAGCATTTAAGAGTCGAGGACGCCCTGGCCTTTGCAAGAACCTCTCTGCAGTCGGCCGGTATGTCGTATCCTCCAAACTCTAGCGCTGCAGGAGCCAGGCCTGCAAGTTCAGCGATTTCGGGTCGTGGTGGAGGATGGCGCCTCCTTCCCTGGAGAGCAGATCCGCGTCCACCGGCAGCTTGATTGGCGGGGACGCTGACAAGTCCAGAAGGTCCGGGAACCATATCTGCCTCGGCCACGCAGGTGCGACGAGGATCATCCTGCACCGTGACCTCTTGAGCTGGTTGACGAGCCGGATTAGCAGTGGCAAAGGAGGGAACGCGTAGAGGAACAGGCCCTCCCAGGGGAACGAGAAAGCATCGCCCATGCTCCTCGCCTGGGGAAACCTGCTGGCGAACCTCCGGCACTTGGAGTTCGTCGCCGTCGCGAACAGGTCGATCTGGGGTGTGCCCCACCGTCGGAAGAGGCGATCCACTAGATCCTGCCGTAGTTCCCACTCGTGGCACGAGCGCAGCTCCCTGCTGAGTGAGTCGGCGATGGTGTTTTTTATCCCTGCCAGATGAAACGGCACCAGAAACATCCCTTGGGCGACTGCCCAATGCCACAGGTCCTGCGCCTCCTTGGACAGTGCTGGGGACCTGGTTCCGCCCTGTTTCTGATGTAAAACATGGTGGTGGTGTTGTCGGTGAAGATCCTCACCACCTTGCCCTTGAGGGACGGAAGGAAGGACCTGAGGGCCCAAAACACTGCACGGAGCTCCAAGACGTTGATATGTAAGGATTTCTCCGTCGGGAGCCAAAGGCCCATTGCGTGCAGATTTTCGGTGTGCGCTCCCCACCCTTCCAGGGAGGCATCCGTGGTCACTGTCTCCTGGTGGGCTGGGGTCTGGAAGTCCATGCCCGCCGTCAGATGCGCGCGGGTGCCCCACCACCGGATCGCTCGTCGGAAACTCTCGTCGAGTGTGATCCTTTCCTCGAAGTTGCCCGTCGTTTGGATCCAGCGCGCGTCCAGGAACTCCTGCAACGGGCGCATCCGGAGCCTGCACATGGGAATGAGGTAGATGCAGGAAGACATCATTCCGAGGAGGGACTTGATGGACCTCACCTTGGCCGCGTCGGCCACCAACATCCGCTGCACCTTGCCCAGGATGGTCCTGGTCCTCTCCTCCGACGGGGAGGCCCGAAGGGACACTGTGTTGAGCCTCGCTCCCAGAAACAGAGTGTCTTGCGCGGGTACCAGGTGGGATTTGGCGTAGTTCACGGAGAATCCCAGGTCCGTGAGAAGTTGGACGGTCCTTGCCGTGTGGACCACGGCGAGCTCCCTTGTCTTGGCTCGGATGAGCCAGTCGTCCAGGTAGGGGTAGACGTGGATCCCTTTGCGGCGCAGCTGAGCCGCCACCGGTGCGAGGCACTTGGTGAACACCCTGGGTGCCGACCGTAGACCGAAGGGGAGGGCTTTGAACTGGTAATGCCGCCCTTGGACCACAAACCTGAGGAATTTTCGGTGCCCCTTCAAGATGGGAATATGGAAGTAGGCATCCTCCAAATCCAACTACGACAGGAAGTCTCCTTCCTCCAGCTGACCCAGGACGTGCTGGAGGGTGACCATCCGGAACTTTTGCGCCTTGATGAACTTGTTCAGACGTCGCAGGTCCAGGATGGGGCGCCATCCCCCCGTCTTCTTCTTCACGAGGAAGTATCTCGAGTAGACTCCGGAGCCCCGCAGCCTCTTTGGGACGAGTTCGATGGCGCCCTTCTTGAGCATCGCCTTCACCTCCAGGAGAAGTTGAGGGACGTGAAGTTCTTTCCTGGCCACGGGGGGGACGCGCGGACACTTTCTTTGAAACTCGAGCGCGTGGCCCCGGGCCAAGGCGTCCAGCACCCAACGGTCGGTGGAGATGGACTCCCACACGCTGACGAAGCTCGCCAGCCGGCCTCCCACCGGGGTGCTTCGGTGGGGGCCCGACCCCCCGGCCGGTTCAATCCTGCTTCGACGAGGCTTTAGCGCCTTGTCCTTGGCGACGACGGCGGGGTCCGCCAGGCTTGCCTCGTCCTCTGTAGGCCTCCTGAGATGACGAGCGGGCCGCTTGACGGTAGGAGGAGAAACCGCCGCCGGAACCTTTGGAGGCGCCCTTGCCTCCGCTGCTCCGAAAGGGCGTCCGTCGTTGTTGCAGAACTCCAAGGGCCCAGGCCGTCTCGGTGTCCGCTTTAATGGCCTGAAGGGAATCGTCCACCGTTTTCCCAAACAGGTTGTTCCCATCGAAGGGCATGTCCAGGACTCTGGTCTGAACGTCTTGACGGAAGTCCGTAGCCTTGAGCCATCCACACCGCCTAAGGCAAACGGCGTTGCCCAACTGGCGGAACCCAGTGTCGGCGATGTCCGTCGCAACGGTAATGGCGTGGTCCGAAGCCACCTCACCTTCCTGCAGGATCTCCAGGGCCTCTGCCCTCTTGTCGTCCGGCAAGAAGTCCAGCAGGGGAGCCAGTTTGTACCAGAGCTCCCTGTCGTATCGGGCCACGATAGCCAAGGCGTTGGCAGCTTTAATCGTCGTCGCTGCAGACGAGATGACTCTGCGTCCCATAGCGTCCAACTTCTTTCCCTCGCCGTCCGGTGGGGAAGTCGATGTGGAGGCCGCACCCCCCCCGCGCTTTTTTCCTGGCCGCCGCGGAGACGACGGAGTCCGGGGTAGGCTGCGCCCGGAGGCACAGGGGGGCCATGTCCGGGACCCGGTACTTTTTCTCGTACCGGTCTCTTCTAGCTGGCGTCGTGGACGGGTTCTTGAGGAGGGTGAGGCCCTCATCCCAAATGTCATCCAATAGAGGCACCGCGAGGACCGTCTTCCTCTTGGCCTCGCGCCGCTGATAAAGGAAACCTTCCTTCTTCTTCTCCTCAGGGCAGAGTTAGAAAAGCTCGGATGCCCTGGCGATCATTGAGTGGAACGATCCAATCTCGTCGGGCGGAGAAGCCCTGGTGGGAGGCGACGACGGTACATCCTCGTTGTATACCTCGTCGTCCGTACCCGTCGCTGCCGTGTCAGTCCCCGTATCATCCCCTCGGGTGGACGGGGAGGAGGGCTGGAAGGGGCGCGACGGCTGAAAAGGAGGTGGAGGGTGGATCCTTCTTTTCTTGGTAGGGGGAACACCAGAAGGTCCCGGTTCTGGGTCCCCCGACGGGAGAGGTTCCGTCGGCAAAGGTAGTCTCGTCCTTATCTCAGAGCATAAGGACTGTATAGCCAACAAAATGGCCGCCGAGTTGTCTCGCGGCGCTGGCAGAGGGGAATCCGACGGGCGATCAGGGGCCCCGTCGGTACCCTCGACGATGTCGTCGTCACCTGCGTCGGGATCCATCCCAACGGGCCGGTCTTCTTCCACGCCGAGGCCGTGGCTTAAGACCTCGACCAGCTCCTCCTCCGAGGTTGAGGCCGAATCTACGACGACGCCCTGCCCCCCCTTTTTCTTCCCCACGGGGGATTTCACAGGGGTCCTATCGATGGGCACAAAAGAGGACTCCCTCCGAGGTGGCAGGGAGACTCTGAGCCCCGAGGTCGCCACCACTGGTGTAGCCTCCACAGGCTGAGCCAGGGCCGCCGCGACAGTTTCGATAGAGGGCTTGGCCGGATGGATTAAGGCCTTCACCACCTTAGGAGCGCTCGCCGCCTTATCCTTGAGGGGGGGGGACACTGCCTCGCTCCCCCTCCGCCTTCGAGCTCGACCAGGGCCTCTCCAGGAGCTTCGCCGGCTGCTTGGCCTTCCTCTTACCCGACCCAGAGCGTTGGCTCGTGGTTGATGGTGCCGGGGAGGGTGCGCCCTGCCTGGCGCCCGTAGAGCCCGACCGTTCAGCGCTCCCGGTGCCAGCGGACTCGCGGTGCTTGGCCTTATGTTGGACCCCCGTCGCCGGGGCGTCCTCAAAGGTCTTAGAAGACCGCTCGGATTTCTTCTCATGTAGGCAGTAAAGACAAAAAGAGTGTTCGTCCTCCTTGAAGACGTTCTGCAGCTGGCCTCCAGGGCAGACCCTGAACAGCTTTCCGGGCGTCGAACTTCCCTTCTCCTGGGCCATGGCCGGGCCTGAGAAACTTCTGGAGTCCTCCAAAAGCGTAGCTCGACGAAATCTTCACCCTTGAGGGGTGCAGACGAATCCGAAACGGGTCCCCGTTGATCGGATGGAGAGTCGGTGGAGCTTGAGGCTCTTTTAACCGAAAAAAACAAAGTTTTTGAGAAAAAACGTGAAAAAATAGCACTAACGCTCGAGAGCAATAGCACGAGGATCCCAACACATGAACGTGCGGTAAAAATCTGAAGATGGCTGCCAGAGGCGGTGCTTAGGTAGAGGGCAGTCATTGGCTGTGGTCAGTATGACGCAGAGACCAGTGATTGGTTATTACTACGAAAGACAGATCAGAAACGAAACTGATACTGGTTTTTTCTTTACCGAGGATTCCCAGCCTGACGACGGGGAATATTCATGAGCATGTGAATCCATGCCAGACCCCATGCTGGAGAACTTCTCTATTGTTATTATTCGCCCGTTTCCAGGCATACTGGGTAATCTTCCTCGGGTAGCCTCTATTTTCAAGTTTTTCTTTCATTTTGGCTGCTTCTACCCGATAGTCTATTCTGTTGGTGCTGTTCCTTTTCAGCCTTAAAAACTGGCCCAATGGTAAGTTATCGCATACGTGGCGCGGGTGAAAGCTGGAATAGTGCAACAGAGAGTTTCTATCTGTTGGTTTATTGAATGGTTTAACATGCTGTTTTTTTTGTGTTGGGTTCGACACAGATGGTAATGTCCAAAAAGTCTAGAGAAACTATACTGTGTTGGTGTGTAAATTTCAGAAATCCATTCTGCAGGTTGATCCAATTAAAGAACTGCTCCAATTCCTGTTCATTACCAGTCCAGATGATAGAAATATCATCTATGTATCGTCGCCATTTTCTAATATGGCTCAAGCGGGTTGGAGTTACTCATGACGATATTCGTCTCGAATCCCTCCATATACAGGTTAGCTACACTCGGCGCCAGGGTGGCGCCCATGGCTGTTCCTTGTACCTGCTTGCAGGGGAGTTGCTAGGTCTGGAAAAGACCCGGGGCTAAGCTGATGTCGGAACTGTTGGGACTGGGGGCTAGCTAGTATTTTGGCTGTAGCTCCTGAGATTCTATCCGGGGCTACAACCAAAAGATCAGGGGCTATAGCCCCCTTAGCCCCCCCCTAGCAACGCCCCTGCCTGCTTGAAGAACTCCCCGTTAAAGTGGAAGTAGCTCTCCACTAGGGCCATTTCCGCACACCATAAGATGAAAGAAACGGGGGATGTTTTCCCAGTATGGTCTCTTAATCGTTTTTCTTCTAGCACCTCCAAGGACAATCGTTGGGGAATGCTAGTGTACAGGGCCACTACATCTAGTCCCACCAGGATCTCGATTTGTGGATCAAAGTTCAGATCTTCCACTTCTGATATGATTTGCGTAGTGTCCAGTATAAACAAAGTCATCTTCCTTACCATTGGTTGAAGAAATGTATCTGCAAATCCCGATAAGGGCTCTAAAACGGAGTTCACACCCGAGACTATAGGTCTCCCTGGTGGATTAACCATCGCCTTATGTATTTTTGGCAAGATGTAAAATTGTGGAATCTGAGGTTTGTCTTTGATAAGAAAATCACATTCTTTCCGACTGATCCAGCCTCTTTCTTGTGCTTTTACGACTTTGTGGGTGATCATTTTCAGTAGGTGTGGTGTAGGATCCTCTGTGAGCAATTGATAGCATGTTAGATCTAGCAATTGACGGTTGCATTCCCTTACGTAATCTGCTCGATTTAGAATCACTGTGGTGCCTCCTTTGTCCGCTTTACGTATTAAGATTCCTTGATTGTTAGACAGTTGTTTGAGAGCATGGGTTTCATTTTTGCTAATATTTTGGAAAATCTTCTTTCCTTTGGCTTGTTGTTCTAAGATTTTGATCTCTTTGAGCACCCTCTTTTGGAATACCAGTGCTTCTGGATTCTGGGCTGCTATCGGCACACAAAAGGTAGATTTATTGCATAGGCCTGATTCTGAGGCCTCTTGTTCATGAGCATTATCCTCAAAGAATTGGTGTAGATGGATTTTTCTCATGAATTGGCTGAATTCCTGCCGGATAGTGAATGGGCTATGTAAGTTGGTAGGAACAAAGCCCATCCCTTTCTCCAGGACCTGTATTTCTTGTGCTGTTGGTTGGTAATCTGAGAGGTTTACCAGAAGGATGCCATGCTTCGAGTGACCCGGGGTTCCAGATCCCAGGTCTCCGCGCCCTTCTCTAAAAAGTCACAGAGCAGTCCAGGAACAATTACACAAGACATAAGGAGGACGGAACCCAGACTCATCAGCATCTAAGGTAAATGGGTTGTCAACAGGGTCTGAGGGAGCAAGAGAAACAGGAAAGGATCAGAGGGCGCAAGAGAAGCTGCAGACCAAGGGTCCGGGACCCAAGATAAACAAAAGCAGTCTAGGATCCATATATATAATTTATACAAAAAGGGGTCTGCGACCCGAGAGAAGTACAATGGAAAAGCCAATACGAAAGGGTCAGGGACCCACAGAGGATACCAGGCAAGATAGCGAACCAAGCATCCAATTTGCAACTGTGTTAGACAAAAAGGCGAGCCTGGCACCCACAGCCATATGAAGATTATCAATGATGCTCTCTTCATCGTTGCAGTACTTGAGAAGGTAGTGTACCAGGTACAAGGTGAACTTGATGAACATTGTGATAAAGTGCTAAGAGTAGGGAAGCATCCTCTTAGCTTATGCTATATATTGACCAGGGGAAGGGAATCATTCCTCCTGGAGTGCAACTGTGTGATAAAGTGCTAAGAGAAGGGAGGTACCGGGAGAGGGAGACATTCCCTCTGGTACTGAGAACTTTCTTGGGAACTTTGTGAAAGCCTGAGAAAGGCCAAGGGATGGGAAACATCCCGCCTGGTGTTAAGAACATTTTATGCTACATTTCTGTGAGGCTCTGAATGAGTCTAGAGAAAGGGAGACATTTCGCTGGATTAAGAAGATCAACCTTTTCTTTCATTTAGTTTCAAGTGTAAGGGATGTGAATAGGTTTATGACACAGGACGGTGGACTATTTGCTTTCGACAGACATTCTGACATTGCCATTGCCATTAGTGTTTAGTTGAGGCAGGGAAACCCCTCTTAGTCATAGGGACAGTTAGAGTGTCCCTTCTTTTCTGTTTAAAATAAAAGTGTTTGCAATCACAAAACTCCTGTCAGTCTCCTATCTCCGCACCCTTACAATGCACAACAGAGCAGCAACACTGTCTTGCATTTTTCCTCTCTCCCTTCTAACCCAACCCATCCATCTCTCCTTCGGATCTGCCAGAGGGCCTGGAGGCCAGGCAAATGACAGTGGGGCATGGTATGAATTCTAGTAATAAAATATAACACACATATATTTAATTGTCAAGACATCCCAGCCAGTTCTGTTGCTTCACCCTTGCTGCCTTTTCCCTTTCCCATCCTCCCTTCTCCTACATCCCGCCTCCCAGAATGGATTGGCTGCTGGCTATGGGTCACGCGACCTGAAAAGAACACCTGGCCTTCAGCCCATGTCTGCAGCCTTACAGCCCCATTTGATGAGACATCTATGAGGAGTCAGAAATGTGAGGCGGCCAACTTGGTTAAGGCTGTTCACATATAGCCATTTTATCAACTCAAAAGGGTGTGATAGATGCCTCGTTATCCCTAACATAGAGAGGATTTCCCTGCCTTTCAAAATATGACTAAAGGAGAACACTCTAATAAAAGGAATCTGTCCCTCACACTTGTACATTCATTAAACTCATAAAAGTGGAATATGGCAATTCAGGTTTAACAAAAAAAACAGTTATATTCAACATGAACCTGATATCAATGTATCCTTGTAGCCTGGGCTGGATCCCCATCCCCAGGTTCAAAGCAGGATTTCCAATCAAAGTTCAAATAAGAAAGATCCTTGTTTTTGTACAGCCAAGTTCTACTCAAAGTTCGGCTTACTCCAAAAGTCTTTCACTCTGCATATGACAAGGTTGCCATAAATGAAAAGTCTTTATCTTCAAACTGATAGTCACTATCTCAATATAACTTCTCCTTGGAAAACAAGCGATTCCACAATTCTTCTTGATTCACAACACTGTTTTTATCAGGATGGTTTTTACCACAGTTCATCAAACACAACAGTGACAATGCCACTTTATTTCCTTCACAACCTTCAAGCACAATGCAGTACTTCAATGTCTTATTCCTGGTCCACTAAGCTGCCAGAACTACCACTAAAAATCTCTTTCCTGGTATACCCGCCTAGTAGGATAAAAACTCCTAACACTACCACCAGTACTCTGTGATGAGGCTTGCTTCACACTTTCAGAAAAGTCCTTGACTTTCAGCAACATTAAGATTCACAACTTCTTCTGTGAAGACACATTGGTGCTGTTTGTTCCACTGATTTATTTGCCACAAGCAATGCAGGTTATGTTCCTCTCCTCCTTGACAGATCTGACAAGAAAGGTTTCTTTCATGCCACTCTTTATTTCTTACTTTCACATGAAACAACTGCTGACAATGTCTCTTTATAACATTTGCCTTTCTTTGGCTGAGGCAATGCTTGTTGGTGGATGTTAATTATTGCCTCTTCCACACTCTGGGAATAATGGTTACAATCTCTCTGCATTCTTGCTCTCTTGGTACTTTGCCAATGCAGGCTATATGTTTTCTGAAGTATTGCCCCTCCTACTGGCAATGCAGGTTTTTATCTTGCTGCAATATTGACCCCTCTTTGTCTTTCTGGCTTTCCTTTAAAGTGAGTATACCGCTCATGTAACTTTCTTGCATTAGTTCGGTATTCAAAACATTTATTAGTGGTCACCGTTCGACTAAGGAGCATTCAGGGGATTCCAAAGACAGACCAACTCACCAGTCTCTCTGCACGCATCTGCTCTAACCCCTGCCGCTGCTTCTTCTGTGGCCTCCTGAACATCCGACAGCTTTGGTCACAATTCCGCGGCCTGTGCCTCTCGGGAGAGGAGCCTTTCTTGCTCCTCCTACACTTCTGTGCTCGCCAGCCACCAGGGCCAGGCATACAATAAGGAGAGCATTTCTCTCCCACGGGACAGCCTGTCACAATACCACCTCCCACTGCGTGCACTCTGCAGTTCAGATTTTCCACACTGAATACCCTCCTAGGACCAAACTCTGCTTCAAAGACAGCAGCGGCTCCGGCGTCTTCAGTTTTCTGCTTCTGCTGCTGCAACTGCAGCTGGCAGCTCCTACTACTGCTCCACCGTCTCGTTCTAATGACTTGCACCTGAGGGGGACATAAGTATTCACAAGTCCAGCTCAGGTGTGGGTCATTATACACACTAGACTGCATATTGCAGTTTGGTGCCTCTGAGCTCCTCGTCCCAGTACTTAGGGCATTGTGGGACTTGAAGTCCCCAATGTTCTGGTTTCTTTTGCATCAAAGGCCTCAATTTTGCAATAGGCCATCAAAAATGTAGGGTCTATAGGGAAGGTAGTTAGAGGGTCCTCCCAATTATCCTGACCCAAGACTCTTCTCATGTGATCCTCCCGCAGAACACCACCGCCAGGGTCAGGAAGTGTCTGCCTTTCCTTGCCAAATGTGAAGGATCCCAGGCCAGGGTTTTTAGGATAATCACCTCTGACTCATCACACATCCCAAGCAGTTCCTCCGTAATTACTTTTTTGGGATAGAAGAACAAGTTACTTCTTACCTGGTAACGTTCTTTCGACGGGATGTTCCTCCGACCTATTGCTTATCTTTGATAATACGCTTCCAGCTTGCTGGCCTCGGAATTTTTTTCTGTAGAGGGCGCTGTGCGTCGATGTCCGCCGAGTCGATGTCCCTCGACGGCCACCGTATCGGCGCCAACGTCACCATGCCCATAAATAGCCACGCGCTGCGTCCGTTGCTCAGTTCTGTTTTGTAGCATAAGAAAAGACATGCCTGAATTGGTTAGTGACCTTGAAGGAGCGTAAGCTGCAACCACAAGGGAAGTTATCACTGCGGGGATGGATGGGAGGGGCGATAAGGAATACGTCGGAGGAACATCCCGTCAAAAGAACGTTACCAGGTAAGAACTTCGAAGGGATTGTGTCCTCCGACGTATTCCTTATCTTTGATAGACTCCCATAGCAGTGGCATGTAATTGGAGGAGGGAGTGATAGTGTTATGTATCCCTTTAGGGATGGACCGAATGTAATACGGCCTTGCCAAATCTGGTCTCTTGAGCAGTGGAGGAATCCAGATTGTAAAATTTTGTGAATGTATGTGCGGACGACCATGTGGCAGCCGCACATATGTCCCGGACCGGTACCCTGCTCTGGAGAGCCGAAGAGGCTGCGATACCCCTGGTTGAATGAGCCCTGAGATTTTGGGGTGGCTCTTTCCCTGCTAGTCTATAACATTCCAGGATGGCCAAAATAATCCACCTGGAGATGGTTTGTTTTGTTATGGGTAGTCCCAACTTGTGACCTGAGTATCCTACAAACAGTTGGTCTGCTTGCCTGATCCTAGCCATTCTGCTGATGTAAAAGCTGAGAGCTCGCCTAGGGTCCAGCCTATGTAGCCTTTCCTCCTCTTTCCCCGGATGGGGAGGAGGGTAGAACGAAGGCAAGGTAATTTTCTGAGTAATATGAAATTCAAAACCACCTTTGGGAGGAAATTAGGCTTCACCTGTAGGACAACTTTGTCCTTGTGGAAGATTGTATGTGGGGGTTTACAGGAGAGAGCTTGTAGCTCACTCACCCTCCTAGCAGATGTTAGTGCTACCAATAGGACAGTTTTAAGCGTGAGAAATCTCAACGAGCAAGAGTGAAGAGGTTCGAATGGAGTGCCCATTAAGAAGTTTAAGACTAAATTTAAGTCCCATAAGGGAACCTGGAATGGTTTTGGAGGGTAAACATTAGTTAGACCCTTGAGAAATTGTACCAATAGAGGAATTTTGAAATACGATGGTTCCTCCGCAGTGGGCTTGAAGATGGAAAGCGCTGCGAGATAGCCTTTTACAGTGCCAACTTGAAGGCCTGAGTTTGCCAAGTAGAGTAGAAACGATAACACCGTTGGTGTACCACATGAAAAAGGGTCGATATTCTCTTCCCTACTCCAGCTGCAAAACTTGTTCCAACGGCAGCGGTATAAAGTCTTTGTTGCTGGTCTTCTGTCCGAAAGCAACACCTCCATGACGTCATCAGGGAGATCCCAATCCTTGTACCTCAACCTTTCAGAAGCCTAGCGTGTAGGTTGAGGGTTCTGGTGTCTGGATGGAGAACCTGACCGCCCTTCTGCGAGAGAAGATTCTCTTTGAGTTGAAGACGGATTGGAGGGCAGATGGACATATCTAGAAGGTCTGGGTACCACGTTCTCCTGGCCCAATCAGGGGCAATTAGGATCATGGTTTTCCGGAATCTTCTCAACCTCCTGATCGTTTGAGGAATAACAGGGACTGGTGGGAACGCGTAAAGGAGTGGAAACTCCCAGTCCACTACGAACGTATCTCCTAGAGCTCCTCTCTGGGGAAATTCCCTTGAACAGAACAGATCACACTTCCTGTTGGTGCTTGTGGCGAACAGATCCACCTGAGGGGTTCCCCAAAGGGCAAAGATCTCTTGAAGGACTTCCTGAGCTAGCTCCCACTCGTGGGAGACTGTGCTCTGCCTGCTCAGAGCGTCCGCTGTCAAGTTCTTCTCTCTGGCTAGGTGGACTGCCGATAGAGAGGTTCCTTCCCGAATTGCCCAAAACCAGAGCTGCATTGCCTCTCTGCACAGTGGCAGTGGTCCTACGCCTCCTCTTTTGTTGAGGTAGTGCATGGCCACCGTGTTGTCTGTCATTATTAGGACATTTCTCCCCTGTACTGATGGCAGGAAAGCTTTCAGCGTTAGTCTGATCGCTCTCAGCTCTAATAGGTTGATGTGTAGTCTGGACTCCGATGGAGACCAACGACCGCTGATGGTCAAGTCGTTGGCATGGGCTCCCCACCCTGTGAGCGAGGTGTCTGTGACTACTGTTATCTCCGGCCATGGTTGCCAAAACAGTTCTCCTTTCAAGATGTTCTCTGGATAGGCCCACCATTGAAGGTCGTGGGCTACCTTGTCCGGAATCCGGAGGAGATCTGTCATTCTCCCTGAGAATTGTGACCACTGACTTCTCAGTGCCCACTGAAGAGATCTCATTCTCAGGCGAGCCTCTGGCACAAGGAAGATGCAGGATGCCATGAGGCCTAGCAACCCCAAAAAGTCGAAGGCTGGGAGACGTTGGGCATTTTGAAACTTGGTGACCATCTGTAGAATATCTTGAGCCCTCACCTCTGGTGGCGAGGCTTTTCCCAGGGAGGTGTCCAGGACCGCTCCAATGAACTGGAGTCTCTGTGATGGTATCATCTGTGACTTCTTTAAATTGAGGGAGAAGCCCAGTCTGTGAAGGAAGAGGCAGACATAATCTAGCTGGGTCTGGGCCTGTTCCGAAGATACGGCCCTGATCAGCCAATCATCCAGGTAGGAGTAGACGTGGATCCCTCCCCTCCTTAGACTCGCCGCCACTACCGACATCAGCTTGGTGAAGACCCTCGGGGCAGAGGTCAGCCCAAATGGCAGAACTCGAACTTGATAATGAGAGTCGCCAATTGCGAACCTCAGGTATTTCCTGTGTTTGAGATGGATTGGCACATGGAAATAAGCATCCTGAAGGTCCAGAGATACCAGCCAGTCCTGGAGCTGGAGGGCCTGAAGGATCTGAGAGAGAGTTACCAGCCCTTGTTCCTGTCCGCTACAAGTACCGGTTCTATGGCACCTTTCTCTAGCAGGTCTATAATTTCCTGCAAGAGGAGCGGATCTGGAACTTTTAGAGAGCTGTTCCCCGGTGGATGACTCTGAGGGATGTGTAAAAAGGGTAGGCAGTAACCTTGGGCAACTGTCTCCAATGCCCAAGCATCTGACGTTATAGCCTGCCATTCCATCAGATGGTGAGTTAAACTGCCCCCTACAGGTGTATTGTGTGGGAAGGCCTCAGAGTGGTTTGGGGGCGGCTGATGCAGATGCCGAGGGTAAAGAGGCACCTGCTGCTGCTGCGGTCTTAGTACTTTTGACCCGTCCACCTCAGGTGGATCTCCTTTGGCCTCTTTGAGCCGGCTGTCCTCTGCCTTTCCCGAATGCGGAATAATAGCGAAAGGACTTTCCTCTCCCAGAGGTTCCTGAGGGGCGAAAAGGAGTTTGGCGGATAGCAGCTCCTAAGGATTTTGCTGCTGCTTTAGAAGTCTGCAACTTTTCCAGACTGTCATCAGCCTTTTTCCCGAATAATGAAGAGCCGTCAAAGGGCATATTCAAAAGCCTGGCCTGTACATCAGGGGCAAAGCCCGATTTTCGCAACCACCCATGCCTGCGGATTGTTGTACTTGCCGCCATGGCCCTGCTGATACTGTCAGCGGAATCAATGCCAGTTTGAAGTGATTCGCACATGGCATCTTTGCCATCTTTAATAATGTTAAGGAAGGCTTCCTTTTCCTCTCCTTCGGGTATGCAGTCAGCCGCTGATGAAGCACACTCCTATAGTGTGTGACTGAACCTGGCGAGCGTACAGGTGGCGTTGATGGACTTCAACGCCATACTACAGGCAGAGAAGACTTTCTTTGCCATAGAGTCGTACCTCTTGTCATCCCTATCCTGTGGGACAGTAGGGTAAGCAGTCCTACTGCTGGATGAAGTTGCCGCTTGAACCACCAGGCTCTCTGGGGTCGGGTGTTTCGACAGGTATTCAGGGTCAGCAGCCGCTACCCTATACTTGGTTGACAATCTTTTATTGACTGCAGGGATAACTTCGGGAGTTTCCCAATTAGATGCAATTTTTCTTTGTAGGGCTGCATGGAAGGGGACCACCGGGTCCTCCTGTGGGCCTTTGTCCAATATATCTGTTAGGTCATCCTGTTGGAAAACAGGTGAAGGCGCAGACCAACCCATAAACTCAATTATTCTTGCCATCAGGGTTCTATATGGTGTTTTGGCATGTTCCCCTGGGTCTGGCTTAACAAATTCCACTTCTGGGGAAGTGTCCAGCCCACTTCCCTCATGTAGTGACTCCTGTAGTTCCTTCAGCCTTCTTTCCTCAGAGGTGAAATCCTCTGAAGTAGGCAGTGTGGTTCTCTGTAATCCGAATGTTTCCTGGTCAGAATCTTCCCCTTCTTCATAAATTGAAGAAAGTCCAGGGTATTCTGACCTCTGAAATGGAGTAAAACCCATTTCTAAGGCAGAAGGAGCCAAACTCGTTGTTATTGGACGAGAAAACGTCGATGTCGTTGACGCCGATGTAACTGGCTTCGAAGGCGCCGAAAACGGCGTCGAAAAAACTGGAAGGGGTCTCGAAGAACTCAAGAGGATCGGGATCCTACTCAAGGGCATCGGCGACGGTCTCGGCGTCGTGCCGGAGGCCCTTGAAATCACTGTTGGCTGTGGGGTGCCTTGGTCCTCTCTTTCATCGGCGTCAGCGTCGACGATGGCGTAGAGTCGATCGACCGATGCGTCGAGGAACCCTTCGACAACGGCGTCGATGGCGCCGATCCGTGCGTCGAAGGAATCTTCGACGACGGCGTCGAAGGAATCCTCGACGACGGCGTCGAAGACGGTGCCTTCTTACCCGATGGCTCATGGGGCTCTCGGGTGGAATGTTTCGCCGGGTGCTGCGACTCGCGGCGTTTTGATTTTTTGGGTTTTTCACCCGGGGTATCACCCTCAGCTGTCTTCGAGGGGGTCGAGGCCGCATTCTCGAAGACGCTTAACATTTTCTTCCTGAATTCCTCCCACTCAGCTTGAGAACTGTGTATGGTGGGACAGGAGACTCTTTCTGGGGACACAGAAGACGACGAGGAATGGGACCTTCGACGTCTCTTTTTTGAGTGTCTAGATCTCGACGAATGGTGGGAGCTGCTTCGAGATCTAGAATGGGAATGTTTTCGAAGGCGAGGAGACGAATGCCTCGACTCAGCCGACAAAACTTTCGAGGAGGATTTGGCTGACTTACCTCTCTCGATCTTCCCCTTTCGCTCCTTCAAGGCTTTCGCCGTCATGGACATGCAGTCCTCACACTCTGAACAATGGTGGTCGGACCCCAAGCACCATAAACAGACCCTGTGTGGATCCGTTATTGCCATTTTTTTACCGCAGTCCCGACATTTCTTGAAGCCGGATCGTGGCATCGTTGGTTCTGATGAAGAAGCCATCGAGAATGATAAGGAATATTCGAGTTGAAATAGATAGTTAATCTGACTGAACTGAGCAACGACGTTCCGAGGCCCCACGAAGCGCGGAAAAACGGAACTGAGCAACGGACGCAGCGCGTGGCTATTTATGGGCATGGTGACGTTGGCGCCGATACGGTGGCCGTCGAGGGACATCGACTCAGCGGACATAGACGCGCAGCGCCCTCTACAGAAAGAATTTCCGAGGCCAGCAAGCTGGAAGCGTATTATCAAAGATAAGGAATACGTCGGAGGACACAATCCCTCCGAAAAAAACGTTTTGGGAGAGACATCTGCGCTCTTTTTTCACGCTCAATACCTTTTCCATTGCCTGCCCTCCCTCCTCCTACAGCATTCACCAGACCGGATTGATTGATGCCTCTGGGTCACGTGTTCCCGGCAATAATAACAGCTTTCTGCCTGTGTTCACATCCTTGCATCAGTACTACAAACATCCTGGCCAGTTCCTGCACGCTAACATATTTCTCCTGCATGATTTGATTTTATATTTGGAAAATAACTTGGAGCACCATCCATGCTTTTTTTTCACCCTTACTGCATTTTCCCTTGCCTGCCCTCCCTGCCAAAACAAGATTGCCTGTTGGCTCTGTGACCCTTGACCCGAAAACCCTCATTTTAAAGAGCTATCCCAGGGATGCCTTTCCTGGGCACCCCGAGAACGGTAGAGGCTAAGGGTGATTCCTGTTCACTTAGCACCCTAGTCCCATACGTCCTCTCGAAAAAACAGGCATATCAACCACCAAGTAAGGCGATTCTACACTTCACCTTGCTTTTTTTTGCAAACGGCCCTGTAACGCCAGCACACCTATACATAGTTAGGCCAATTGTGTGTTATGAACCGTGCACAAAATGTTTAGTCAGACTACATCTCTGTAATACGGTTATTCCACTGCCTCCATAACTAGATTGCCTCCCTATGTTCAACTTCATAGCTTGACTGCCTGATTCATCCCCACCTGCAAACCCAGTTCCATCAATGATTCTCATGGTAGTTTGATTCATAGTACTACCTGTATAACTGAACAACCTCATTGTGTTCACCTGCATAACTAGACTGCCTCTTGTCTGGGTCAATGTTTACAAGACACTGAAGAATGGATGACATCAGTACACCTACAATTGAATAGCTCAAAAATAGAATTTATATGGCGTGGCACAAATAAAAATATGAAACCTATTCTTCCATCTTGACAACTTCTAGTTCCAGGAAATAACCCTCTTAAAACAAACTCTTCATCTTTAGGATTTCTTATGGCTTCAAAACCCTCTTTGAATGCTCAAGTAAACAAGGAAGTTCAAGTAATTTGCCAACAATGTTCTCTGCTTCAACAAATGAAGGATCCCTAGTTCAAGCCTTGGTTTTATCACATGCAGGAATGAGATTGTGATTGGGTACACGACTCCACTCTAAGGTTCCTAAAAACTGATTTTCATACGGCTTTTAAATTTATCGCAGGTGCCAGAAAATGTGATCCTGTAACATCCATATGGATATCACTACATTGGATTCCTCGTCAGTCATGTATTGTTTTTAAACTGGGTTGTTTCACTTACAAGGCACTTCGTTTAGGACCCCATTCCTACAGAAAAACGTTGCATTCTAGGAAGAACTGAGAACTCTATAGACACAAGCTTTTACTTAACATCAGTCAGTCAAAAACGTTTATTCGGATGCAAAATCCATTAAACATACAGATACAAATGCAGAACACATCACATTTTCACAATATTCAATTTCAGATTTTAAAAATATTCTCCATATGAACATATACAAAAAATCCATAAAAATACAATAGTATATCTATTCACAATAAAACCTAATATCCATAAAAGCCACTGTTCCAATAACCTTTTAATCCATTAAGGCATTCCACCTCCCTGTAAACTCATCAGCCCCTTTCTGAAATACATCACTCTTTTCAAGAAGGAGAGCAATGCCCAGGCAGTAAAGATAGTGTCTGCACTCAAAAGAAAGATGAGTGCTGCCTTATAATTGCGAATCTCTGACTTCTTTAGAGCCGGTAACAATGTTACTCTACGTATCCCAGCATAGCCAGTACAAAACAATACGTGTGACAGATCTTCACGCCGGTAACCACACACCGGACAACAGGTAGAGTCTGGAAACCTTTTCCATTCTGCTGTATTTCTTTGTAGTAGGAGGCAATCAAACCTTGCCCTTGTGATTAGCCACCGGTCTTTTTTCCGGGACTCCCAAACTAAGTATGGTTGAATCACCAAGGGCCTACTGATCGCATAATGTAGTTGACCTGATTTGATCCCATATTCCAATAAAATTCGCTTCCTTGTGACAGCCTCCCTCACCACCATTTTATGGCTGTTTCCCTCTACCTCTGTTATTAACACCTCAGGCAGAAAGAGAGTACCTAGGTTGTCCTCCTCAAGGGCTTTAGAAATGTAGTCCAGCCAGGGAATTCTTTCCCAATACAGAACGAATAATAAAATGGCAGAAGGAGGCAAATTCGTTTGCCCATAGCCGGATCCAGAACAGAATTGGGGTCAATGCCCACAGGTCTTCCCAAAACTCCATTCCCAATTTGCGATGAATTGCAATACTTGCAGCTGAGTTTGGGAGGCCCAGCAGTCTCCTAATAAAAATTCTCTTTTATTTGCATTTCGTCAGCCCTCTGGAAGCCCCATATTGGGCATCCATACATGGTCACGGCCATTGCTTGGGCACTGTAGATCTTAGATATCGCTTCTAATGGTTCTCCTTCACACCGTGACATAAAGCGGAAAATGCCCCCAGTTTGCTGGCTCATTTTTATAGATTGTTTAGCCAAATGTGCCTTTCCAGATAGGGCTTCCGAGAAGCTTAACCCTAGGTAATCAAATACATTTACCCTGGGTATCACCTCTCCCGCACATAACATTGGTCTCATAGCCGCAGGCCATTTCCTGCCCACACACGCCATCACAGCAGATTTTTTGGTGTTAATTTTTAGACCCAGTGAAGAAAGCCCAAACGCAAAACGAGGCATTCTCCATAGCTGCTCCGAGCTTCTGGAACTACTTCTCTATTTCTCTATTTGTATTCGTACAGCAGAATCTTTGCTACAGTTTAGGAAATGACTCAGACCCCATCTCTTTTCTCTGAATTGAATTTGTTTTTAGACAATTGATTAATTCTTTTATCCATCCTAATTTTTACCATCAGTTCATTATATTTTAGTTTTATGTTCGTATATAATTTTCTTTGATAAAGTTCACAAGATATAAATGTCATGAATATACAAAATAAATAAACAAATAGACTCATCGCACTGACAGTCCTACTCCCTATGTCACACCAGCATAGCTAGTTTTGACCCGTAGTGCTACTAGACTACCTCACTGTGCACAACTACAGTTTCTTTATTATTTATTCATTTATTGCATTTGTGAGATGCCCAGACCTGAAGGTATCACAGCGTTTGTACCAGTACAGTGTGAGGGAAGAGTAAAGAAGGGTCAAAGTTGTGCAGGTGGTGGCCTGGATAAATTAGTGGCGCTGAGTGGATCATCAATCTTATTTGTTGAACAGTCAGGGTTTTAAGAGTTTCCTGAAGGTGAGGTAGGGTAGTTCTTTGTTGATGTGTGGGGAAGGGAGTTCCAGAGGGCGGGATTGGTGATGGTGAAGCTACAGCCACTGTAAGGAAGGCATGGACTCAAACAATAAGTCAGACACAGGTGATCACAGTTCTAGGTAGTTTATTAAACTTTAATAGAGTTTGAAAAACACCTATCTAAACCTAAATCTAAAGATGGGAGCAAGCTATGACCATCAAATAATAATAATGCAGTCCTAGTGGTATCTTGTCAAAATAAAAGGGCCTATACTAATACACCTATTGCCAATCCTTACTTCTAAATACAAATAGTGTCAGAAACAATGTTATGCAAAAGAAAAGTGTTCATGAAATGATATGTCAGGATATTCAAGCCGATGGCCTCCCTTCCCCACGTTTTCAGCATGGGACAAGGCTGCACAATCGAGCTTAGCACAGACTCTGACTTCTCAAGCACAGGGATGCAGTTCAAATCGCTGTTTCAGGTCCTTCTATGTCAAAGTCTGGTTGCCATTCCAAGTCCCTTACTTCAGAGGGCCTGATGCGACAAACATTCAAACATTCCTTTCTCCTTAAGGTTCTCATGTACAACTTCTTGGGTGATTTTCGATTCATCCCGGGCCCCCCCTCTGCTGGGCTCAGACCCACTTTCTTGCTCTGTCTTAAACAAGTGCAAGTGTGCACAGTTGCCCAGTAAAGCGGGAATAAAGTATCAAAGATATGGAAAGGGTGAAAAGGGGTGCAGAAAACCCTAGCACAGTAAAGTTAAGAGACTTCTGAAAGTAGAAGAAAAGGAGAGGGGTTATTTATCAGAGTGGTTGCGCTAAGGAGGAGCAAAGAGCCTGGTGTTTGCAAAAGTCTCTGATACTGCCCCTGAAAGAACTGTGCTTAAAAAGGACACATCCTGACTGTGAGAAACCAGATGGTGTCTCACCCGCTAGTCCCCGGGGACTTGTCATCCAGGTGGCCAGGACACAGCCATCGCTTTTGGATACAGTTCCTGGGGTAGACCAGTGCGGGAGGATCACCTGGGTGAGGGTCCCTCGTGGAGTGGGACACCGGATGGTGAGATGCTGTAGCCCTCTAATCCCTGTAACACCTTTATCCCATCCTACCCAATGGGATAATTACAACTCACCCCGCCCCCTTTTCCTGCACAAACATTTTCTCACAGACAGCCCGCTCTGGGAGAAAACAGACTCACAAGAAGAAAGAATCCTGCATTGTGTGTCGGAGATATCGAGGGTCCTCCCGCATAACTGACCAAGGTGGGGAGGAGCAGCAGACACTGTCGTATCGTCCTTGGCTCCAGGTACAAAGAAGCGACAGAACAACACCAGTGAGTCGGGGAGACCAGTATGTGTTGAAGTCAAGGTTGTAAGCGGTAACATTGTAAAGTGAGCACTGGAAGGAACATTGTTAAACGTGTGTGATGAAAGATGCGAGTGAAGCTAAATTGCTGGTGAATATTTGAACATTAGAAGAAAAGATACAATACCATTGACAGAGTGGTACGGCATTGTGAATGTGCTCAATCGAAGTTCTCTGTACAGTATCTTGGCGAAAGGAAATGAAGCAGAAGATACATGTGAAGTTTAAACTGTGTGAAGTGAATCGAAGTGGTCCTGCGACGGTTTAAGCAAAAACCCTTACACATTCCAAAGTCTTCGATTCTGGTATCAAAAGGGGATCTGAGACCAGGCGAGGGGGATCCATGGTCCGAGCCCGAATGAGGGAGACCAAACTGTGAACATTGCAGAAAAGGGGACTGAGCTGGACAACGGGGACCCGTGGTTCGAGCCTGAAGGAGGTCTGGAACTTGTGAAAGTGAAACCTTGGCAAAGGAAAGGAGCTGTCATGATGCCTACCCCCGGGCATCCGGACCAAGCCCATCAGCCCCGGGAGCAGGCATCCAGATATTTATTAAAACCCCAGCAGCCCCGGCTAGGGGCTATCTGGGTTCAGTCCTGGAGCCTTAGGCACCTGGCTCATAATAGAAATCAGTCCTGGCGCTGTAGGCGCCAGGCTCATAGACATTACTTACCTCATGCAGACCATGCTGCAACTGAATCCAAGCCAACGTGAGGCTTGGATGGGACTATTTTGTTACAGGGACTATTTTTTACTCGGGTGTGGTTCTGGGGAACTTCTTACCTGGAACTAATTTGGAGGCTATTTAAACCACGCCCGATCAGCAACACACGCTTCGCGTTATTCTGCATACAGCAGCGTAACGCTCACCGTGACTGCAGTCAGCATCCAGTCTTCAGCCACGCCCGTCTCGAATCCAGAGCTCCTAGCAAAAGAGGAAACAAGAAGGAAAGGTTAGAACACCGACCTTATTTCAATTCTTACCTGATTCCGGATCCATCACGTCTTTGAACTTGAACAGGACATTATTTCTGCATGCGTCGCATCGCCAGCTGCAGCGCCGCGCCATACTCACCAGTCCTCACAGCATTTTTCGATCGGGCGCTGCCCCCATCATTTTCTTCCCCGAACTCTTGCACCTGGGGGGAAACAAAAGAAACAACAAGGTGAGCTAAGAGAGCCGACAAATACAACCTCTTACCACTATAGGCTTACCTGATTTACCACCGGAGGCATTACCCTTTAATACGCCTCATCTTCATTTGCCGCACCTATAAAAGGAAAAAACAACAAGTTAAACTCATCCAACTTTTACCGGACAGTGTTGGGTAACACAGACGCTTACCTGAACGCCATCTGCTGCCTCCAAGCAATATTCTTTTGAACCAGTTGCAATTCAACAAGGGAATGGAATAAGAGTGATCATCGGACATAATGAACTCTTTGAACTTTATAAACCCCGGAGTCAATATTCCTCCGGAACTCCACCAGCACCTTCAAACCAGTGAAGTAACTGGTATCTATGCGCCCCTGTGTGCCATGCAGGATGGAGAGCTCATCATTTAAAAACATAAGGTGAGGTTAGTAAAAGGGGATATCGGAGGTGACAAGATGGGAGAACAGTGGGAGGGGGCCATCGCTAAAATCCATGGGTGGCTAAATCCCTTTCTCCACCTGCAGGAGAATACTTCTACGGATCAGGCAGACGACATTAGGCGGGCCGGTCCAGACAGTCATCTCAGCACTACGCATCACGTTGGTGGAGACCGCAGCTGTCCGGGTCCGATCGACGCCCCCTTGGGAAACAGGTGAGCGTAACAGGAACTTTTGTGTTTTGTTTGCTGCATCAGGCCCTATGCATTAAGAGGCTGTCATTGCGAGAGAGACTTTGGCAGAAGGCCCTGATGCCTATGTGTTGACTCTTACCTCATGGCCAAGAAGCTACAGTGCGTGTGAAGACCTTGCCCCATGCTGAAAACGTGGGGAAGGGAAGCTAACTGCTCAACTATCCTGACATATAATTTCTTGAACACTTTTCTTTTGCATACATTGTTATCCCGAACCATTTTGTATTAAAGAGTAAGGATTGGCAATAGGTTTATTAGCATAGGCCATTTTATTTTGACAGACTCCACTAGGACTGCGTTATTATTTGATGGTCGTAGCTTGCTCCCATCCTTAGATTTAGGTTTAGATAGGGGTTTTACCAACCCATTGAAGTTCAATAAACACCTTTGAACTGTGATCACTTGTGTCTGTCTTCACTGTTTGATACCATGCCTTCCTTACATGACAAGCTGAACTTGTGTGTGCTGCATCAAAAGGGGCCTAAACCTGGGGAAGGAACCCCGAGAGGCCTACAGAGTTATTGGAAGATGAACTTTTGTGTGTTGCATCAAAGGGACCTAGGCTTGGGGAAGGGAACCCTGAGAGGCCCACTAAGGCTGAATACTTATTTTTGAAACAGAGTCATAGGCTTGGGGTAGGGAACCCTGAGAAGCCTAAGGAGGGACTGTGTGATATTCAATTTGAGACTTGAACACATTGAAGCTTGGGGAAGGGAATCCCAAGGAACCAGTGACCTTGAAGGTTGTTTGAAAATATTGCAGGTACCCTGTGGAGAAGTTTTCACAAACAACCCCTTTTTGGTTGCGCTGATTTTTATGACATTGGCCAAACTACATCTTGTTGGAAAAAAACACCTAAAACCCACCTTGAAGAATATTCAGGGCTCAAAAAGAACCCCACTCCACTTGAGATCAAGCGCCACAAAAATGAAAAACGAGTATACACTCAAAATTGTTTGAATTTAGAAAGTATATTCAAAACAGGTTGCCCTATATGAGACACGTGTTTCAGCGAATCACTCGCCTTTTTCAATCAGGGCTAAAGTAATTTGACACAAAATGATTAATCATAGAGGATAGTAAACAAAAATAATATTGTAAGCGGTAAAACACAGATGACCAGGGGGGGTAAAGGGAGGAATTAATAGGGGCAATAGAGATAACATCAAAAAAGAGAAGAAAAGCACAATGTTAGTTGTTATATGTGTACAGATAGGCTTGTTTATGAAAAGCTGTTTTAAGCAAGTGGAATTGTCCTTAAAATAAGGATAAATGCTTACCGAATAGGTGAAAGCTATGGGTCAATTCTCGAGTTAAATGGTGGGGTTCATGGGAGAAATCCCGCCTGTTGAAAATTATATTTTCAATATTTCCTTAAGTATTATGTGGTGCTAGTCTGTTGGTGGCGATAACTATGCACCATCGGTAAGTTACATAATGTGCATTCTGATACTCGTGCCGGTTATAAAAGGTATCGTAGAGCAAAAAGAGATGGCCTTAAATACATGGTTTGTACTATTTTAGAACATTATGGTATTAGAGTACAGCCATGTTATGGTAGCTGAACAGTTTCCTGATCACATTAGTATGCCAAATTGTAGATTATTATCAATTGGACCCATTCTCAACAAAAATAGGGATTTGTTTACATATAGTCTTAGGGAGCAATGTTAATTTCCGAGCGGCATGCAAAATGAATGAGAAAGTAATTTTTTAAATGTTCACAGTTATAACATATTTAACCTTGCATTACTCGTGCGGCGCTGTATTGCTACCGCGAGCGCGAGTAGGACGAGCGTGCTATTGATGTGAGGGGCTTAGGGCTTACCTCATAAGAGGTGGTCTCCTTCACAAGCGTCAGCGTCTGGAAGCGAGCACAGACGCCGCGCTTTGCGTTAGTATTGTAACAGTCATCTCCATGACGACGACAGTCCTATTTCCCTTTCGGGGAATTGTTGTAAAGCAGGGCGCCATGTTTGAAGGCCTAATGGAGCCTAATTTTACTTTTAAAATAGGGGGTCTGCAGTTATACAAAGCCTAAATAAGAGGTTGTATCCATAGGTAAATTAACCATTATCAAAAAAACGAAGGTATTAAATGTAATTTGAAAGTTAAATTCAAGAGAATATTGAATTCAAAGAGTTCCTGAGCATGGTAAAAAGGCAAAATCTCAGTTTAGTATTATCATAATTTAGATATTATTAATTATGGTCTTAGAGAGGTACAGATCCGCCCTACTGATGAGGTCCAACCAGACCGAAACACATGTCTGGGGTTTCTGTTGGTACTCTTGTTCAGAGGAGAATTGCCTAGCATTTCGGTGCTGGACTGCCGCAGGGCAGGACAAAGGGCCTCATTACACAGTAGGCGCTAAGGGTTTACCGGTACCGGTATTTTACCGGTACCGGTAAACCCTTACCGCCTTACTACGAGGTCCCTTTGTGGGTTGGGGAATTTAACGCCTGCTTTTTGCAGGCGGTAAAAACCAACCCGCAAAGGGACCAGGGAGCTAATTACGGTACCGCAATTTGCGGTACCGTAATTAGCGCCTTCCCCATTCCCATAGAGCCCTATGGGGCAAAAATGGGAATGGGGAAGGGCAATGGGGGAAGGGGGAATTACCGACCCACCAACCTTGGAATAGGGCGGTAATTCCCCTTTCCACCAAGGCGGTGCCGGTATTTTACCGGCATGGACCAAGGTGCTAACAGCACCTTGGTCCACTGCCATCCGTGTAATGAGGCCCACAGACTGATATGTTTGGGATATTTTTCTCTGTGAAAGATAGTGAGCTAAAGACTCTGAGTAAGTCTCTCGTAACCAGGACTAATGTCTGGCAGAGGGACTCCCAGGACCCCCTTGTTAATTTGCATATTTAAGTAACTTTGGGTCTCACCCTAAGTTACTAGGGGAATCCAGACATGGACCCTTTGCTCACTATTCTTAGAGAGGCACAGATCCACCCTACTGATGAGGTCCAACCAGACCGAAACACGTGTCTGGGGTTTCTGTTGGTACTCTTGTTCAGAGGAGAATTGCCTAGCATTTCGGTGCTGGACTGCCCCAGGGCAGGATAGGGATAGGATGTTTGGGATATTTCTTCTCTGTGAAAGATAGTGAGCTAAAGACTCTGGGTAAGTCTCTCGTAACCAGGACTAATGTCTGGCAGAGGGACTCCCAGAAACCCCTTGTTAGTTTACAATGAGGTGACTGACAGCATGTGCCCTTTAGGGACTTATGCCATTCTCTGAAGCAATAGTAGCACCCATGGAAAGACCAGCCTTGCTTGAAATAGACACTGAAATGTGCACTTCCCAAACTAAAGTTGGTATGACTGCACCCAAACCAATCAACAAATGTCGGGTATCACAAACCAGAAATCCCTGTGAAGCACGCCACTCCATGGAATACGTGGCATGCACATGCAGACACAATGGTGCCTGGGCCTTACATTGGCTTACTCTGCAGAGCTGCAAAGAAAGGGGAGAGTTGGCCTAATACTGCCTGCCCATTGAAATACACTAATCAATATGGATAATAAAATACTTAGTTCGCCTGATGAGACTACAAATAGGGAGTTCCCAAGCGGTGGGCTGATGCCCCTAAAAAAGAGGCCAGTTTTGGCAGACCAGTGTGCAAACTTGGAGAGAGTGGAGGCAAAGACAAAGGAGTGCTGGAAGAGAGAGGGAGACTGATTTGGAGGGGGTTGATGGAAAGGAGATGAGATACCGGAGTAAGGGCGTGATTTGGTCAGGAGAGGAGGGATGTTATCTTGGGAGCAAGGGAATATAGGTGAAGATCATCAGAATAAGGATGTGGTGGCCGTTGGGAAGAGAAACATCCAAGAACCGGGGGATGGAGAGACCCAAGAGACTTGGAAGAAAAAGATCCAGGATGTTGGGAAAAGAGTGAACCACTAGGTTGGGAAGAGAGATAGCCAAGAAGAAGAGAAGAGGGACCCAGTACACTGAGAAGAGAGAAATACAGGAATCTGAGAAGAGAGCAGAGGGCAAATAACTACATTGTGAGTAGGAGGTGGAAGAAAAGGGACGTGAAGTACATCTTGGGCAAGGCATAGTACTAGGAGGTCAGGAGGAGGCGGTAGCCAGAGAATGAGAGGAGGTAGTGAAGGCACATGAGGAGGAAACACGATACCAAGAGGAGGTGGCTAAAGTACAGGAGGAGGTGAGTGAGCAAAAAAAACTACTGGGAAGGGGGTAGCATGGAAGGATGAAGAAGAGGTGGCATTTTTAAATAAGATGTTGCAGTAAAGTATGTGAGAGGTGAAAACAAAAAGCAAGAGCGCCTAGACAGATAGAAGCAGAGTCAAAGTGTTACCCTGATACGCCCTATATCTGCTGGACCAATGGGGGTGGGAGGAGGTATGAGCATGTGGCAAAGTGACAAGACAATGATAGGAAATCATAGTGAAGGAGTGAGTCGTTAAGGCAGTGAAGAGAGAAGGTAGTGAAGAGAGAAGGAAGCTCTATGAATGAGATTGTTAGAAAGGTGGGCCGAGGATAATGGGTTGGGGATAAGTAGTGAACCCCTGCGCTAGAGTCAGACTTCACTCTCTCTAGGACACCAGCTAACTTGCCAAAGACCAGGCAGAGAGCTCTGGAACAATACTTGGTGATCCTCTCCCTCCTTCCACTGGTCACCCGATTTTGGATGGGAGTGGTGGGCGACCCCGTGGAAAAAGACCAACCAGAATAAGTAAAAAATAAGAGGATGACTCCCACAAGGTTTGTGGAAAGAAGTGCTTGCTGAGGGCACTCAGAAAACCTAAACCTCAGACTAAGTGACTATCATCCCATGGATTGCCAGAAGGTGGACCCATACTTTGGGACTGTGAATCCAAAAGATTACGTGGTGGGATATTTGTTAAACACAGGGAGAATTTGTAGGGGCAGGCCCCTTAATCACTTCAACCCAAGCGGGCCCACCACTTGCAGAACGAGTGCACATTTTCTACATAAAGCAAGTTTATTCTACAATTAACCAGGGAGCAGTTACATGTTGTTGCAGGACCAAAGTAACCCAAGTTTCAACAAACCACATCAGTTGACATCTTTTATACATTTTGGCAACAGTTAAAACCTCCCAGATACTTTATAACAATCCAAGCCCCACATGTGATTGGAGAAAACCTTCTTCAAAGAAATCCCATATTTCTCCAATTCCTGCGTTTTCATTGGCCAGTTTTATCTTAACTATCATCTACAGCGCATGTGTAGAACACACATTTTAGGATTAGTTGTGATGGGTGTAAGGGAGGCATGGTATTGCAAGTATGACACTGACAAAAAAGGTACAATATGTAAAACCTTTATTCAATTTTCAGGGTTTGGAAAAACTCCTACTTTGCCCTATAGCGAAGATGGGAGTAGTCTCTACCATCCAATTATAAAGGAAACACAGTCCTAGTCAGTCTCTGTCAAATCAAAAATGGCCTATACCAACAAGACCTAATGCCTGCTCTCTTGTACAAAGAGTGCAACGGGGAATACGTATGCAAAGGAAAATCAATGTTAGAATGTAATGAATATGTATCAATTCTAGGGAAACAGTTAACATCCCATCCATAATTAACGACACTTTGATGCATATGAAATTGAAACATGGCGCCCAGATCGCTGCCGCCACCCCCAGTTATCCATACATCGTGGCAAACATGTATCCCTCGTAATCATGTGGACCTTTCCTGACCAGACCAACAAAATCTTCCTGTTATTTAATTCTTTTACAACCCAATGAGAAGCCATTTTGTTATTTATCTGAGTTGATACCCTTATCTTTTGTTACTTTTCAAATAAAATCCCTTTAAGCTCCTCCTTTGGTCTGTGTGTGTCATTGATTCCTAATCTGCTTTGTGACAGCTGACATGTCTAGGAGAAATTAAGAGGAAAGAAAACCAGAATATCTGAGTGGCATGCCCTGGGATACAGAATAAGAACCAGAAATGATAGAGAAAGGTAAATTACACCAACCAGTCAAAAAATAGGAAAAAGCTAGGATAGTACAGAAGAGCAAGTTACTTACCCCATGTAACGTTCTTTCGACTGGATGTTCCTCCCACGTATTCCTCATCTTTGATATTCAATATCCAGCTTCAGCTGCTTCAGAATTCTTTTTATTCAGCAGAGGACGCTGTGTGTTGATGCAGTTCACTCTTTGGGCCTCATTACGAGTCCGGCGATAAGCTGCCAGTTTTTCCGGCTCGGTTACCGCCGGACTCGTCTTACCATTCTGCCTCCGTGATTCCCGGAATTACCGGGGCATTACGACCCCGGTGTCCCGGGAATTCCAGAAGCGGAATTCGGTAAATCCCCATTCCCACTGAGTCCCATAGGACTCAATGGGAATGGGGAAGTGGAAACACTGGCACCATCGCGTGATGGTGCTGGTGTTTCCAAGTCCCCCTGCAGGCGGGCGGTGTTAAACCCGCCAGGTCAGACCTGGCGGGAATGCCACCTCCCGCCTGCAGGACTTGAGATCGGGCAGTCCGGAATTAACAGTGGCGGCAGGTTTACTGCATGGGAAATTCTTCTGCGGGGTAGGCTGGGAGGGCGATGAGGAATACATGGGAGGAACATCCAGTTGAAAGAATGTTACCAGGGGTAAGTAACTTGTTCTTCAAATGGATTGTGACCACCCACGTATTCCTCATCTTTGATAGACTCCCAAAGCAGTGTTTGTTTTGGTGGAGGAAGTAAGAATTTAGCGATCAATGGTTTCCATGACAGAATTGAGGACAGCCTTTCCAAAGCTTACATCCTGACTTAGGGAAGAATCAAGGCAGTAATGCTTCAGGAAAGTGTGTGTTGTAGACCACGTAGCTGCCTCACAAATGTTTTTAATAGGAACACCTCTTTGCAGAGCCGAAGAGGTAGCCATGACCCTGGTGCAATGGGCCTGCAAGCCTTCCGGGGATCTTTGCCCACCAGCCTGTAGCATTCTAAAATTGCTAGAATAATCCCACTGGATAAGGTCTGCTTTGCTACAGCCTGACCCAGTCTGTGACCCATATAACCTATAAATAGTTGTTCATCTAGACGAAGTTTGGACAATCTAGAAATGTAGAAGCATAGAGCTCTATGCGGATCTAATCTGTGCAACCTCTCTTCCTCTTTGCCAGGATAAGCAGGAGGATAGAAAGTGGGTAACACAATATTTTGTCCTACATGAAAATCTGAAATGATCTTCGGCAAAAATGAAGGCTTAACCCTCAGGACGACTTTTTCCTTGTGGAATACCATAAAGGGTGTTTTAGATGATAGTGCCTGCAACTCACTCACTCTACGGGCTGAAGTTAGTGCTACAAATAAAATGGCCTTGAACGTTAATAACCTTAAGGGACAAGAATGGAGTGGTTCAAATGGGGCACACATAAGACATTTTAACATCAGATTAAGGTCCCAGACGGGAACGTGAAAAGCAGATGGAGGGAACACATTAGTGAGTCCTTTCAGGAATTGTATTACCAGTGGTATCTTAAAATATGAAGTTTCTTCAGACGAGCGCTTGAAGATGGATAGCGCCGCCAAATAGCCTTTAATTGTTCCAACCCGGAGCCCAAGATCAGCTACGTACAGCAGAAAGGACAACACCTCCAGTGTTTTACATAGCAAAGGATCCATGTTCTTTTCCCTGGATCTGCAGCAGAATTTGTTCCAACGGCAGCGGTACAAAGACTACGTTGCTGGCCTTGTGGCTGAAAGCAAAATCTCCATGACATCATCCGGGAAGTCCCAATCCTTATACCTCAGCCTCTCAGAAACCATGCGTGAAGGCGCAGTGTCTTGACCTCTGGATGGAGAACCCAACCCTCCTCTTGCAAAAGAAGGTCCTCTCTTTGTGGCAGACGCATTGGAGGAGCAGATGGACATGTCCAGAATGTCCTCCTGGCCCAATCCGGGGCAATTAGGATAATGGATTTCCCAAATGTTCTCAACCTCCTGATCACGTGAAACATTTACAGGAGTGGCAACTCCCAGCCCACCATGGACGCGTCTCCTAGATTTTCTCTAGGGGGAAATTCCCTGGAGCAGTACTTTTCGCCCTTCCTGTTGACACTGGTCGCAAACCGGTCAACTTGAGGGGTTCCCCAAAGGGTGAAGATCTCTTGAAGGACTTCCTGAGCTAGTTCCCACTCATGGGAGACTGCACTGCCTGCTCAGAGCGTCTGCCGCCGTGTTCTCCTCTCCGGCTAGGTGAACAGCCAACAGGGAGATGCCTTCTTGAATTGCCCAGTACCAGAGCTGCATTGCCTCTCTGCATAGAGGTAGTGATCCTACACCTCCTCTCTTGTTGAGGTAGTACATGGCCACTGTGTTGTCTGTCATTATCAGGACATTCTTTCCCACAAACAAAAGGCAGAAAAGCTTTCAGCGCAAGTCTGATTGCTCTTAGCTCTAAAAGATTGATGTGTAGTTTGGACTCTGATGGAGACCAATGACCGCTGATTGTCAGATCATTGGCGTGGGCTCTCCACCCCATGAGTGAGGCATCTGCCACTACTGTTGTCTCCGGCCATGATTGCCAAAAGGTTCTCCCTTCAGGATGTTGTCCTTGCAGGCCCACCACAGGACATCCTGTGTGACCCTGCTTGGAACCTGAAGTAGGTCTGATATGTTGCCCGAGAATTGAGACCATTGTGTCCTGAGAGCCCAAAATGCAGGGTGCCATGAGGCTGAGCCACCTCAAAAAGTCGAAAGCCGGGAGACGCTGAGCACTCTGAAACTTGGAGACCATCTGTAGAATGACTTGCGCCCTCACCTCGGGTAGCAAGCTCTTTCCCAAGGATGTGTCCAGTATAGCCCTAATGAACTGGAGCTTCTGAGATGGTGTCATATGGGACTTCTTGTAACTGAGGGAGAAGCCCAATCTGTGAAGGGAGTGGCAGGTGATAATGAGATGATCCAGGACTTGTTCTGGAGAATGTGTCCTGATCATCAAGTCATCCAGGTAGGGGCGGAGGTCAGCCTGAATAGCAGAACTCGTAACTGATAATGAGAACCGCCAGCGGAGAAACCTCAGGTACTTTCTGTGCTTGAGATGGATTGGCACATGAAAGTAAGCATCCTGAAGATCCAATGACACCATACAATCCTGGAGTTGGAGGGCCTGAAGGATCTGAGAAAGTGTAACCATCTTGAACTTGTCCTTCCTGAGGAAGTTCATCAAGTATCTCAAGTCCAAGATAGGTCTCAGTCCTCCATCCTTTTTGGGGATTAGGAAATATGGAGAATACCAACCTTTGTTCCTCTCCATTACAGGTACCGGCTTAATAGCACCTTTCTCTAGCAGGGTCAGAATTCCTCCACAAGGAACGGATCTGGAACCTTCAAAGAATGGCTCCCCGGTGGATGGTTCTGAGGTGAATTAAGGGAAGGCAGTAACCTTGGGCTATGGTTTCTAATGCCCAAGCATACGAAGGAATGTCTCACAATTCTTTCAGATGCTGAGATAGTATGCCTCCCACAGGGGCGTTGTGACTCAAGACCTCAGAGAGGTTTTGAGGTGGCTGAAGCAGTAGCTGTTGGTAAAGATGCTGCTGCTTGAGCAGACTTTGCACCTCTCCCTCGTCCACCACGAGGGAATCTTCTTTGGTCTCTTTGACCAGCCATTCCTCTCGCTCTTCCAACTGAGGAGTAGTAGCGAAAGGATGTACCCCTCCAAGACTGGCCACTGGGGCAAAAAGGCTGAGGCTGCCTAATAGCGGCACCCAACAATTTGGCTGCCACCTTTGTGGTCTGCAGCTTCTCAAGGCTTTCGTCAGCATTACTGCCAAAAAGATGAGACCCGTCAAAAGGCATGTTAAGGAGTCTAGACTGCACATCCAGGGCAAATCCAGATTTCCTTAACCACGCAAATCTGTGAATTACGGTGCTTGCTGCCATGGCTCTGCTGATGCTGTCAGCAGAATACAGACCAGACTGAAGAGACTTTCACATGGCTTTCTTGCCGTCCCTAATAATGGCTAAGAAAACCTCCCTTTCCTCCCCTTCGGGAATATGCTCAGCCGCCATAGAAATGCAGTCCCATAGAGTGTATTGTAATTGTAATTGTTTATTTGTAAAGCGCTTATACACAAGTGAAGTGCTGTAAAGCTCTTCAAGGCGGGAAGGGAACAAGGGAATACAGTGGTCATTCTTAGGCTTCAAAGTTTCCGAATGATCTAACAAAAATTAACTAGCATACTAGGCCTGAGGCATTTCTACTAGTGCAAGTGCATGACAGCAGGGAACGTGGGGAGGAAAAGGGTGGAGCATATAATCAATTGGCTGCTGTACTAGGCCTAATGACTTGTCAGATAGTACAAGGCATGAGAAAGAGTGTGGAGAGAATGAAGGGGGAGGGGGAAAAGGCCATACAGAACAATAAACTACCGTACTAGGTCTGGCGGCATTCAGATTGATTGATAGGTAATCATCAAAATGCGCCTATGCACAAGTGTTTCATGCACAACCAAGCTAGGGAGGGTACAGAAATGGAGGACGAGGCAAACGATCTTGCGAGGCCTAGTTCATTGAAGGTGGTGCAAGTGCGCAGACAGGAAGTGCGAGGGAGGGGGAAGGGGAACAAGTGTGCCCTGTCCGTCAGAGGCCTGGTTTAAGTGCAGAGAGGTTGCCCCTCACGTGGAACGTATTGCGAGTGCAGTAGTGCAAGGCAGAGTGCAGCGGCCCAGAGGCAAGTGTGGGACTGGCAGGGGAGCCTGGGACCTGTGAGTCTCTGGAGGTACACCAGGCAATCAGGCAGGGAAACTGAGCAGATCTGTGGAGGATAAAGGATGAGGGGAAGAAGGAGGAGGAAAAAAGAGGTTAGCAGGGAAGAGATAGAGAGAAAGAGGAAGAGAAGAGGAAGGTCTTGAGGAGTTTCCGGAACTTGAGGAGATCCGGCTCAAGACAGAGAGGGGCAGGGAGGCTGTTCCAGAGGGAGGCACCTGCAGAGAATAATGTTCTACCTCAAATCTATGTTTGGAGAAACGTCTCACCCGCAGAGAGTTGGAGAAGGCAGAGCAGAGGCCTCTAGAAGGAGCGTATTTAGGAAGAGAGCGCTGTAGGTAGTGGGGGCCCGGACCCCAGAATGCCTTGTGGACTATGCAGAGGAACCTGAACTTGATCCTTGCAGCCACTGGGAGCCAGTGTAGGGATTTCAGCAACAGAGAGATGCGGTCACTTGGCCTGAGGCCTTGGATAAGTCTTGGGGCTCTGTTCTGGATACGTTGAAAACGTCAGAGAGTAGAAGTAGGAAGATTGAGAAAGCGACTGTTGCAGTAGTCCAGTCTAGAGACAACCAGGGCTCTGGAGACTGTGAGCTTCCGGAGGAAAGTGAGAAAAGGTAGAATACCTGAGGAGGTGCAGCTGGTAGTGGGACATTTTAGCTATGTACGAGATGTGAGAAGATAAGGAGGTTGAAGATGACCCCCAGATTGTTTGCCTCACTGGTGGGTGAGGGCAAAGGACCAAGAGAGGCCGGCCAGAGTGCAAGCGGGAAAGCAGGGGTCCCAATGAGGATGATCTCTGTCTTGCTGGAATTAAGACGCAGATCAGTGGCGGCACACCAAGACTGAATTGCGGACAGACAGTCAGGGATGCGCAAGGAGGAGGAAGAGCCTGTGGGGGAATCCTGAAAGAGAGCTGTGTGTCATCCGCATAACACTGAAAGTTGGAGGTAAAGACAGAGATCCTGTGGGCCAAAGGGGCCATGTAGACATTGAAGAACCAGGGGGACAGATTAGATCCCTGGGGAACATCAAAAGTAGAGAGAGTGAGAGCGGGGAGAAAGGACCCAAGTTCTACCTGGGAAGGAAGATCGGAGAAAAAGGACGCCAGCCACGCCATGGCCATCTCTGTGATGCCCAGAGTATCACGCAAACAGGAGATCAGGATGTTATGGTTTACTGTATCGAAAGCAGAAGAGAGGTCAAGAAGGATGAGGACAAAGGGAGAGTTTGAGTCAAGATTTGAGAGCAGGTTTTCACTGGTGTTTAGAAGAGCAGTTTCTGTGCCTCTGGATGCTATAAAGGCAGACTGATGGTCATGGAGACAGCCAACAGATTCGGTGTGTAAAGGTAAGCTGAGAGATAGTCAGTTTCTCCAAGAGTTTGCCCAGGAAAGGAGTGATGGAAATCGGCTGATAGTTTACTGGAATGGAAGGGTTGGCAGAGGGTTTTTTGAGCAAAGGGTGCACAAGAGAGTGCTTGAGAGAAGTGGGGAAAACTCCAGTGGCGAAGACCGGAGTGACAGAGTCGATGTTGTGCTTGATGGTTTTGGAGGGGCGGGGATCCACCTGTTTGGAAGATGCTTTCATAGACTGAACTAGACTGGAAACCGCCTGAGGTGTGACAGGGGAGAGGTAGGAGAGAAGAGGGGGAGGGAGAGGGAAAGCTGATGGGGACCCAAGAGATGATGATGCATGAGTGGGTGCAGAGGAGAGAGAGGACAGGATCTCCTGTGTTTTGGTGGTGAAGTGTGCAGCCAGGGGTGAGCAAAGGGTCTGGGTGGGTGGAATAGAGGATGAGGCTGCAGTAGGGGTGGCTACTTCCTTGCAGACTTTTAAAACTTTGGCCATGTTGTTGGATGCTGCTGAGATGCAGCCTTGAATATGGACTCTTTTCTAGGGCTGGATGGAGAGTCTGTATTGCCTTTGCAGAAGGCGGCAGGCCAGTTTGACAGAGGGTGCACCTGAAGATCCCCATTTCCGTTCCACTGCCCTGCACTTGTGTTTAAGGTCAGCCAAATCAGAGTCATACCAAGTGTTGCACTTTTTGGCAGGCTTCAGTCGATCCCTCATGACAGGGGTGAGGATGTCTAGAGTGTTGGAGATGGATAGGTGATGGTTAGTGAAGGCTGTGTCAGGGTGGGAGTCGGCCGCAAGAGTAGGAGGAGAAGAGTAGGTAGAGGCAAAGGCATCCACTGACACTTTTCATGGGTCAGATGACCTTGAAGGTGGGAGGCAATGCAGGATGTGCCAGTGTTAAAAGGTGAAGAAAGCTTCAAGTGAGAAGAGAGTGATCAGTCCAGGAGAGTAAGGTAGTGAGAGAGAGGGATGTCTGTGGAGATGAGAGCATCCGAGGTGTGATCAGCAGTGTGTGTTGGACCAGATGGTAGAATGGAGAGAGAGAGAGAGAGAGAGAGAGAGAGAGACTCCCATAGGTTGCGGAAAGATCCTGAAGAGTCAGGAGAGTCAAGATGGATGTTAAGATCACCCAGATCACTCAGCAGGAGATGTTGGGAGGAGGAGGAAAGGAGAGAAGATGCCAGGTCAGCCCATTCCGAGACGAAGAAGGTGGTCTAGCCTGGTGGCTGATCGAAGGGGGCCAGAGTAAGAGAGGAGACAGGTGGACAGGTGAAAGAGAGAGCCTGCAGACCAGACATTAAAAGGAAGAATATACCTGGGTGGGAATGATGGAAACAGGGATCCACTCAGGAAAGATCAGGGCCACTTCCCCTCCTGGCATGTTGGGCCTGGGTTCAGAGAGGATCTTGTAGCCTTTAGGGAGAAGTGTGTCAAAACTCATGACAGAGCTGTCCTTAAACAATGTCTCGGTGCAAGCAAGAACATCAAGGTCCAGGTGTTCAAGGAGGTGACAGATGTCAGAAGAGTGCTTGACTGCAGAGCGAGAGTTAAGTGTGGCAACGTGGAATCGATTGCCATCTTTGAAAGACTTAGGAGGGGGTGTGCAGGGGACAGAAATACCCCCCGTAAGCGGCACGAGCGCCTGTGAGATAGAGGCAGGAGAAGACAGAGGGGCCAAAGAAGACAACGAGGTTAGTGAGGAGAGCTCAGGCAATGGAGCCAGGTCAGTGGTAGATGGAAAGAGAGCCAGGGAAGGAGAGGCTATAGGGGGCAAGGGAGCCTCAGATGCATCAGGCAGTGGGTGCCAAGGGTACCAGAATGGGAGAGGCTGCAGAGATTGTCTGTGCAGAGTGTGTGGGCGAGGGAACCAGGGTGGCCCTACCAAGCAAGGGAGGTCGTAGGGGCAGATGGCAAGGGAGCCAGTGAGGAGGAAGGAGGAAAGTTGACAAGGCCTGGGAGGAGCCTATCAAAGAGAAGGAGGTTGGATTGAGGCCCCTGTACCAAGACGGTACTATTTTGTTAGACATTTATGATGACCCTGGAGGTCAAGAAGAGGGCAAGAAGGACCTCCCATCGGGTGCCACTATTGATGTTCGAGGAAGAGTAGGGAGAGAGAAGAGCAACCATATGTAGAGTCCATAGGTTGGGAGAAGGAACAACAAAGAGGATGTTGGTGAGAGTCTCTCTGGCGGATGCACTGACGTGTTTGCATATAGCAAAAGTAGAACAATTCCTGATCATCTAATCAAATCTGACTTCAGCCATAAGAAAACAAATACAAGGAACTTCAGAGGAACTATCCCATGCAACAACTGTAATTGTTGCAACAATATAATTAAAGGCAACTCCATTAACCATCCACGTAAAGGACACAAAATCCCACTACGACACACCTCTACATGTGACACCGTGAGTGTCATATATCGGATCAAATGCCCGTGTGGGCTATACTACGTGAGTCTCACTGGCAGAAAAGCAAAAATCAGATGAGGCGAACATAAATCAAACATCAGACAACAATCATTAAAATCACCAGTAGCACAACACTTCAGGGACCAGAAACATATGATTGCACAGATCCAATTTGTGATTCTTGAACATGTGACCTTGCCAAGGAGAGGTGGGAACCTAGCCAAAAAACCTCAACAAAGAGAAATTCATTGGATTGAGAAACTGGACAGCATGTACCCTCATGGGATGAATATGGAATGGGATTTGAACTGTTATTTATGAATTAGGAACCTACTGTCACCATAGGGGTTCCATGATAGAATGATGAGAAATTCAGGATTGAGATGTTGGAATCTGCTTAACGCCAAAGACAGGCAGCCTGTAACAATCAGGCTACAATATGACATCATTGTATATGTACTGATAAATAATATTGATGATGAATGTAGAAAATGCTACAACCTCATAGGGCAAAGATATATGGCTAGAACACAAAATGTCTTTTGAAACATATGTGGGTAGCATATTATTGTGATATGTACTGATTATACTCAGAGATATGTGAGAAATAATGTATGCATAATAGTATAAGAGGTTGATGCATCACAATCAGGCCATACCCCCCCCGTGGATGCGGACAGAGAGTCGACTAAAGGGAACCACTAACAGAGAAGTGGTGTAGGAATTTACAACAAGCAATTATGTCAGTAACAACTAGATACATAATATCAGTTGCCTGAAACAGCCACAGGAATATATCCAGCGGGAATTAATTTAAATAACACCTTAAATGATGAGACACACAACATAGAAGGTTAGATGTATGTTGAACGAGCATAGGACCTTAAATCAGAATCGATTATCTGTATGATCCCCACTCAAGTTATGATGCCGTTGAGGTTAATGGGAAGAAAGATATACCTTTAATACACCTAAGATGACGGACGGGAATGCACAATAGCAGGAGAGTACGTTTGCATATAAGGCGTACCAGCCCTCCTGGTCGCTTTGCAACGGCCCGATGCATTCAGAGCGAGAGACCGAACACACGGACCAAAGATGACTCTAAGCCAAGCAGCACATAAAGTAAAGGTAAAATACTTATTATATCTTATCCGCAGGCGCATTCGGCTTAGAACTATAGTCACAGGACTAATCTATGCAAACGAACATTTTCAGCAAGCGAGCCGCGGACAATAGATTTCGGAAACAGAGGAACGTGACAGCAAACTGCAGTGCTACACGCGCTCTCCATTTACAACAGAGAAGAGCCAGATAGGAACCTAATAGCGACCAAGAAAGAACACTGCAGCGCATCGCTCAGCAGGCACTGCTTAAGTAGCAGAGAAGAGCCAGACAAGAATGTAATAGCGATTCAGGTATGAACAAAACCCTGTAATGCATAAATACATCTTGTATATAAACATAACGTGATGAATATAACGCATGTTGAAAGATCTAAGAAATTCACGTCATTATTTACAGTTAAGGAGGACTAAACCCACTCCACGAGTTGGCCCAATAGAGAGATATTACCCGCACAGAGACAGCCGCTAGGTAAGTGCATAAATATATTTGTGTCAATATGAAATGAGTCTCAAGACTGACAGTGATCTCCGAGTGGGACCCAGCGCCTTACAAGCAACTTGTCCCACAGGAGATCACCCATCTTTTTATCTATAAACAACTAACAGTTAATGTGCTTTTCAATTTAGTGTCCTTTCTCTACAGAAAAGACACAAGATGACAGAGCATCGCTACACGGCGAACTAGTGAATTATGAAATCCTGTGTGATCAAACACAGAGCATTATGAATGTGCTCAGAACCAATTCCGAGGTGATTGAGTGTGTTAAGAACAAACAATTTAACTAAAGAATGACACTAGATAGGATTGTATTACAAATCAATCTCTAAACGTAGCTCAATCTACTTTTTTCAAGAAAAAAAGCCTAGATGAAACTTGAATGTTAGCAGGTGCCACACTTAAAATTGCGAACACCAGCCTGCGCTGCATCCAGATTAAGTTATGAATGTTAGCATGCCCACACCTAGACAGATTTCTAAACACTAGCCTGCGCCACACCTAGAAAAGACTGTGAATGTAGGCATGCCCACATGTGAATGCCAGCAAGTGCCACACTTAGACAAAACTGTGAATGTTAGCATGCTAAAGGTCATGTAACCCACTAACCAATATAAGCTCAAATTCTGCATACTTACCTCACTCAAAAAACTCACACAACCATCTCTCGCACAACAAGCTGCACGCACTTCACAACTCTGCAACAACACATAAGCCGGAGCAACAGCACACGCGGACTGACACCGATCCAATACCCGCACCAAAGCTCAGCACCCGGTGTACACCGAGTTGAAGCTGCCAACAGAACACCACTCCTCTCACTATCCTACTCCCTCTTCACCCTACTAACCAATACCCCCTTATCATTTACAGATCCGCAAGAGCGCCTGGGGACCAATTCCGTTGGTGACGTTGCGTGGTACAAATACCTTTAACATTTAACAAAAATATTCAAAGTTCTGATATCCTAACCTGAAGGGCACATAGAAGCCTGAAACACGTAGTGAAAGATAGAAGATGTGCATATGAGAATCATCATAATCAGAGAATCCATATAAGATCTAACCAAGATATCTGGACTTAACATAGTACTTGGACAATATAATACATGGACCACAATATAGAGAACACGTTGTGACTACATGTGGAATGTTGAACTAAAATGATGAACTATTGAATTCGAAATTGTTGGTGTGAAAAGCATTGTAATGAAGATAATTACTTTGTTAAACATACCTATGATATATTTATTTAGGAATTGAGATCACTAATCAAAATATTGACTGTGAAGAACATGTTTTTCTGCAGACATATATAAAATATTTTAACCATAAGGATTTGGATATTTGACTCGTTATCAATTACATTGGAATAAGTGTGCCCTTGTTTGCCTCCCTTTTCATACGGGGGACCACCTTCATTCACAGGTTTTCGGCCTGGTGCATAGACCCAACAAGGTGCACCTGAGAGAGATTTACCACAAGGACAGAATTTGACACATGCGACAAACTAGAAAGAATTTACCTCTACAACCAATCCACCTGTCTGTGATAGGAAGGCCTGGATTGGAGCCACGTGTATCCTTCTTTAAGTTTCTTCCTGCCAGACTTAGTGAGCGGTGAAGTATAGGAGATAGAGAAACAGTTAGAGAAGATAGGAGAGATAGAAAGCACCATTGTGAGGAAGCACAGAGTGTGGTGCAGTTAACCAAGCTTCACTGCTGGGTCACAGGGGAGGGATTTGACAGGAGGGTGCAAGCGCACAGGAACTACACAATAGGGCAGAGAAAAAACAGTGAGGGCTAAGGGGGGTGTGAGGGATCAAAACAGAAACAGTACAGAGGGCAAGGGAGTAAGTTGGATTTTTGACTAGCAGACACAAAACAGTGCAATGGTGAGAGCAGACCTATATGTGGTTTTTGACTAGCATACACAAAACACCTAAATTCGATTTTTGACTAGCATACACAAAACACCTAAATTCGATTTTTAACTAGCGTACACAAAACATCTAAATTCGATGTTTGACAAGCATACACAAAACACCCAAGTTTGTTTTTTCACTAGCATACACAAAACACCTACATTCGATTTTTTGACTAGCATAGACAAAACACTAAATACGATTTTTGACTAGCTTATAAAAACCACCTAAATAGCATTTTTGACTAGCATACACAAAACACCTAAATTCGATTTTTTGACTAGCATACACAAAACACCCAAGTTTGTTTTTTCACCAGCATATACAAAACACCTACATTTGATTTTTTGACTAGCGTACACAAAACTACTAAATACAGTTTTTGACTAGCATACACAAAACACCTAAATACGATTATTGACTAGCATAGACAAAACACCTAAGTTACATTTTTTTACTAGCATACATTTGATTTTTTGACTAGCGTACACAAAACTACTAAATACAGTTTTTGACTAGCATACACAAAACACTAAATACGATTTTTGACTAGTTTATAAACACCTAATACGATTTTTGACTAGCAGAAACAAAACACCTACATTTGGATATTTTGACAAGCATACACAAAACCCCTAAATTCGATTTTTGACTAGCATACACAAAACACCTAAATTCAATATTTTGACTACCATATAAAAAAACACATAAATATGATTTTTGACTAGCATACAAAAAACACCTAAATACGATTTTTGACTAGCATACACAAAACACCTAAATACAATTTTTGACTAGCATAAACAAAACACCCAAATACGATTTTAAGAAGGGTAATGCAGTACAGCAGTGCAGTAGTGGAGACAGTGCGAATGGGAGCTCTGGGAGGGAAGGCAACGTAAAATGTTTTGAGCATGTAGTAAAGGGGAGAATGTCAGCTGGGAGAGAATATTGACAATGTCAGGAGTGGCACAGGCATAGAGAGAGCTGGCCAGGCAACAGAGCAAACAGTCAACAGTCACGTAATGTCAGGAGGGGTAGATGCCATGATCCAAGGGTGCATGAAAGATGTACCCGACATCAAGACGAATTTCAATATCCGTATAACAATGTAGGGCCCAGAGCCCAGCCAGGCACAGACAGGAGCCTTAGATGTGGGCCTTCAGTGAATGAGCCGGCTGCCGCGTTCCGATGTCACTGATTGGCTGATGTAGGTACAAGGCAGCTAATCATGGGGGGCCAGGCTCAGGCAAAGATGGTGCCTCCAAAGCCCAAAATGGGGGCGGCCATCTTGAAGAAGGCCACAAGCAGCAGGGCCAATCCAAAATAATAAAAGAGAACCCTTTAAGGGATCGCTTTCATCCCAGATGCATCTGGAGGTAAATAATGCCATGAAGAATCCATTAAGCAACAATATGCTTGCTTTTAGGTGTCTGTTATGCACGTGGTGAAAATATGGTGAAATTGCAGATTTCTGTTGCAAAGATGCAAAGGACGGTGCACAACGATTTTCAAGCTATACTTTGGCCGTACCTTCCTGGTATGCTGCTCAGGATGAGGACAGCAGCAGAAGAAGAAAGGTGTAGGGCTGGAGGGAGCACCATGATCAGCTTCTTCTAAGAAAAAGTATGGAAACTTTGCCAAGGCACATGTGGAGTTGGCTGACTTAATGGTCATGCTCCCAGCAGATAATACCTCTCTTGCACAGGCATCTACCCTTTTGTCATCCATACCCAGTGGGATGATTGGATAAACTGCTTGTTTTGAGGTTGCGGTTGCTGCCTCCACCACCAGACTTTCTGGGTTGGGGTGTTTTTATAAGTAGTTGGGGTCACTACTAGATGGACAGTATTTTCTTGTCAAGTTCTTGTTTACTGCCGGACTTGACTTCGGCGTTTCCCAATTGGTGCTCACCCTTTTTTGAAGAGCAATGTGGAAAGGTAAAATGGGTGTCCTTTTGAGGACCTTTATCTAGGATGTCTGTGAGATCATCCTGCTCGAAGGGGAGGGCAGGTCTGCTCCATACTTCCCATTTGGCAGGAGTGGAGGCCTTAGTGGGACAGGATATAGATCTCTCAGGAGAGGAGTCGGATTAGGACGTCAAAGTAGGCGATTTATGGGGCCTCTTCTTTGACTTTGACTTCAACGAGGAGTGGTGGGAGCCACTCCTTGACCTGGACCTTTTTGCCTTCTTTCTTCGAGGAGAGTCGCCGCTCGCATTGTCAAAAGAAGGTTTCTTCGACAGGGTAGTCGATTGGGATTTCGAGCAGGCTATGGTCTTGTGCTCCACACTGAGACACCACAAGCATACTCGATGCAGATCGGTTAGCGACATCTTGGAGCCGCAGTCTTGACAGTTCTTAAACCCGGTCTTTCATATTTCGCGAATGAAGTACTGAAGCGCGCCCTAGTTTTCGAAGCGTAAGCTTACTTGGAAAAATGGAACTGAAGCCAACGGGCACTGCATTTGCTATATATGCCTTCGATGACATCATCCTCAAGACGGAGGCCCTCGAGGGCCATCTAGTGGACTGCATCAACGCACAGCGCCCTCTGCCAAATAATTTTTTCCAAAGCAGCTGAAGCTGGATATTCAATATCAAAGATGAGGAATACGTGGGAGGTCACAATCAATTCGAAATTTAAAGCATGGAGAAAGAAAGAATGGTGGAATTTAAAAGAGAGCATAAGAGACCGGAGAGACAGTGAGAGATCTGATGAGTGAAGGTCACCACAAATTCATAATTTGAAAAAGATATTTCTTTACAATTGAAATAAATAAATATCCTATGATTGGAATAATCTGTTTTGATTCTTTTTCTGTTTATGACACTCTGCGACAACTCTCAGTTTGCAAACACCCAGTAAAGTCACTGCTTGAAAAATAACTTTATGTTTACTGTTTATCCAACCATAGTATATGCAGTTAGAAAATCCCAGGATATTCACAGTTTGCACTATCCCAGTATAGTAACAGCTTGTTCAACTATATGTTCAGTTTGCACAACAAAAGTAGATACACAGTCTGCACAAATCCAGTATACTTGAAGATGTAAAATATCAGAATACGTCCTGTTTTCTCTTCCCTCTTAACATTGTTGATATATTCTCAATTTGACAAACCCAGTATTCCAAGTGTAACAACCCTAGTATACTCCTAGTTTGATGTTTATATGTTGTGGTTAGCATTTTGTCTTTTCACTGCACTGTCCTTTCGAAAGTGGAGTACATCTGGAATCATTTAGACTGCCTTTCTACGAAACTGATTGTCCGCTGCAAATCGGAATTGGACATGAACTGCTAGAAATGACTTAAGGATTGCCTGCTCTTTTCCCAAATAGTATTAACAAAATAAGACAACTTTTGTCGGTTCAGTTGCAGATGTATAGTTTAGCTGTAGGTTGCGGATTCATAATTTGCACTATAGAATTGTGTGTATACCGATTGTGCTGTCAAGTGTTGGTCAGTCTAGCTGGTATACTATTATTTCAGTTAGTTCCTGGCAATTTGTTTGTGTAAAATGAGTCAGCATTTAATTAAAATTGATCCAACATTTGTTTTGCTAGAGACGGCTTCTTCAGGGCTCTACATAGGTGATGAACTAGATCTGCATGAATAAGGAGGCATTTTTACTTGTATTGCATGTTTGATAGTGGCACTATTAGTGCTGCATAATTAGGACAATTCTATGTGTTCATCAGTGAAGTTTGATGGTGAAAAAAATAAATCAAGTCTTGTTTGGTGTGCATCGTTTTGCTAGCACTATGGCCACACCATATGTTGGTAGGTTTATGTCTCAGCCCATGGTACGGCCTCGGTTGTGGAAGTAGAAGTAGAGTTAGTCCTATTGTTGGTTGAGTCTTCGCTGTGCTTGACCTGGGTTGAGTGGCCAAAGAATGTGCTTAGAGTGAAAACGTCAGCATATTCAATAAAGTCTAGATGCTTGTAAATCATAACATATGCTTTCCCTGCTGGTCATGTCAAAGGGAAAGGTATGTATCAACAATTGAAACTACAGTCTCACCATAAATAGTTTGAGCTATGAAGATAAAAACCGTACTCAGCACCATGGTGTATGTGGTTCAACCTATGAAAGGTGTCCATCCGTCCCCCCTTTTCACGACAGATCTCCATTAGAGTGTTATGACTATATTCTTGGATTCCCGTGTGTTTGCAATATTGACAGTCATCCCTCCATATTTCCTTACTGTACCTTCAGTTACGGTCTAGAATTATATATCCATCAAAGATGTGCAGGGTGCCCATTACCTGTAATGCCTGTTGGGAGCGATGTTCAGATACAGGAAGTTAATTTTCCCAAGATGTCGGTGTTGTATAAAGAGCTCGGCGGCCATCTTCCCTGTCATTGGTTGGGGTTTTACCAGCTTAGGCTTGATAGGCTCCTCTGCAACTGATGCTGGATGTACCTCTGTGTCAATCACACTGTAAGGGTAGCAAAGCAGAATTTTCAGATCAGGGACAACACTGTGCTTTGTGATGTAATACATAATATGCCAACTAGGTAAATGCTGGCAGACCACACACTTCCAATAGCAAATCACACTGCATGCGTGAAGCATGAGTGAATATTTTCTCTAAACTTGAAGGGCCAAGGAGAGAGACACTCTAGTACCAACAGCTCAGATGGGAAAGAGTGCTTGCACTCTATACCCTGCCTTCTTGGTGAGCAATTCAAGTAGGGCAATTACATTTCATTCAGTGTACCTAAGTTAGATTTCTCTTATTGTAGGTAAGGGATGAGCAAGAACATTACTTTATTGTAATTGTTTGCAATGCCCGTATAACCACGCCACCTGAGGGTTGCCGTCTGAGATCCCGACTTCAAATTTGCTGCACTGCTGCTAGTACTCTCCTAGCTCCCTACCCGCATCCCTGATGCTACTGGTGCTGCCACCCTCCACTGTGCAGAGTTATGTGAGAGGTCACGTAACCCACTCTGCCCCTTCTTAATTCATCTCGGCTGGGCGTCCCGACATAAGGGCTACCCATGTAAAGGCAGTTTTCTACTCCTGTTTGCCCCGGTTCGCACCTGATCATGCACCTATTTGGTTCCACTGCCTCTTGCCATTTCTGTCCTTGCCCCTGTTTATTCCTTCTAACAGCATGCCTACACCTATATTTATTAGGCTTTCCTCTCGTCTTTTTCCCCCTCGTACTGCCCAGCTGTCCAGTAATATATCTAAGCTCTCCTAATCCACTGTTTTCTCAGATTCTTTCCGCTCTATTATTGTTGCACTTCTAAATAACCATTCTGTATGTAACAAATCTCACTCTATTCTCAACATTTTATCTGCTTCAATTGCATTTTCTTTGCCTCACTGAGACCTGGATCACGCCTGGCAACACCTCTATCCATGCCTCTCTTCATACTTCTGCTTCCCAATTTTCCCACACTCCATGCCCTTCTGGTTGCCAGTAGGGTGGGGGGGGAGTACCGGGATTCTCTACCACCCCTCCTGGAGCCCTGTTTCGAACACGCCAGGCATTCCTTCCTTCCTTCCCAACTTTTGAGTATCACCTCTGATCTTTGTCTAACCCCTTTTCTTTTTCTTTCCTCATTATCTATAGGCCCCCTGACAGCTTACTGATTTCCTTCCTCATCTGGATTCTCTATTTTCTGCTCTCCGTCCTTCCTCTTCTGTCTTCTTTCTTATGTGTGACTGTAATCTCCCTCTCCTCTCCTGCTCAATCTTCATTCCTTGCTGTCATGCTTACCACTTAAACATTCTCTCACACCCTTTTCTCATTGCTCATGTTCTTGTCTTGACCCTCTCTTCTCCTCACTCCTCTGTCTTGGGACCATCGCTCCTTATCCTCTTTACTCTTCTGATAACCTTTCTCTCATTGTAACATTGTAACCTTCGTTCCTTTGATTCCTCTTCTTTTCATTCTTCCCTTTCTTGCTCTCGTCTCCCATCTCTTCTTTCTCTATTTGTTTCTCCTGAGAAGGCTGACAATTATCTTCAGTCTTCTCTTGGATTTAACTCTTGTCCATATATACAACATTCACGATCCTTAACTCCCTCTCTGAGACTTGCCCCCCCCAACCCTGGCTTGCCCCTGCTCTAACCTCTCTCTTTTCTGATCTACGCAAGGCAGAGCGGTGCAGTAAAAAGTCAGTCTCCTTCGGATCACTCTGCACTATCATGACTGCATTCTTCCTATGACTCAACATTGCTTACAGCTAAAAACACTATTATTCTCTCTCATCATCCCAATCATCTCTTTCAGCTTCATTTATTTATTTACTTACATTTGTAAAGCGCGCTAGCAGCCCAAAGGCATCAAGGCGCTTCTCCACACAATTCTCTCCCCTCGCTTTCCTGATCCTTCCATTCTTCCCCTCTTACTTCCTCAGACTTAGCACACTACTTTGATTCTAAAGTTTTTCTTCGTTTCTCCGTCCCATCTGTCTCTGCCCAATCTCCCTCTTTAACTATTCTCCCTTGTTATTACCTATCCTCATTCTCTAGTCTCTCCGATATTGACACCTCTACTCTTCTTGCTTGTGCCCATATATGATATGGCATTTATAACGCACCTGTACACAAGATTTACTAGGCGCAACAAGACAAGAAGGGGGAAACAGAGGGAGGACAAAACAACGATCATACTAGACCTTGTGTATTTCAGATCATGCAAGTGCAGGGAATTAGTAACAGAGAAGTGCCGTGGGGGCGGGAGGGCAAGAAGTGCAGGTAACTCAATAAGTACAGCCAGCCAGTGGCTAATAAGTGCAGGGAGAAGGGATTGTAGGGTTGCAGATACAGACCATAAGTGCTGGGGCAACTGGACATACAGGAGCCTGGGCCTGAGTTCAGCGGGTAGCCAGGTAACCAGTGCGCGGAGCAGTAGGGACATCAGCAGGGGAGAGGAAGCGAGAAAGCAGAAGTGAAAAAGAAGGTCTTGAGTTGCTTCCGGAACCAGAGTTGGTTCTGCTCAAGTTTGAGAGAGGCAGGAAGGCTGTTCCAGAGGGAGGCCCCAGCCGAAGAGAGGGCTCTGCCCCCAACTCTCTGCTTGGAAAAGCATCTGCCCCTAAGAGAGTTGGAGGTGGATGAGCGGAGAGCTCGAGAAGAGAGATGTTTTGGAAGAGAGAGTTGGAGGTAGTACGGTCCCAGGCTCCAGAAAGCCTTGTGGAGGATGCAAAGGGTCTTGAATTTGATCCTTACCGCCACAGGGAGCCAGTGAAGAGATTTCGCAGCTGGAGAGATACGATCCCTGGGCCTGCGGTCAAGGACAAGTCTCAAAGTCCTATTCTGGATGAGTTGTAGAGGTCAGAGAGTAGAGGCAGGCAGATTTAGAAAGAGGCTATTGTAGTAGTCCAGCCTAGAAAGAACCAGAGCTCTGGAGACAGTGAGCTTCTGTGGGAAAGTGAGGAAAGGAAGAATACCTCTGACGAGGTGCAGATGACAGTTTGAATTCTTGGAGACTTCAGAGATGTGAGGAGAGACGGAGAGGGTGGAGTCGAAGAAGACACCAAGGTTCTTAGCCTCACAGGTAGGAAGAGGAAGAGGACCCAGAGTGGGCGGTGTAAGGAAGACATGATATAAACAGTAAAACATACACTAGTGACCACAGTTCAAGGGTGTTTATTGAACTTCAAAAAGGGTTTGATAAACACCTATCCAATCCTAAATCTACAGTTAGGAGTAAGCTAGTCCCATCAAATAATAATAACGCAGTCCTAGTGGTGTCTTGTCAAAATAAAAGGGCCTGTACTAAAAAACCTATTGCCAATCCTTACCTATAAATACAATAGTGTGGGGAATAATGTTATGAAAAAGAAAGAAGTGTTCAAAATGATATGTCAGGATGTTCAGGCTGTTGGCCTCCCTTCACCATGTTTTCAGCACGGAACAAGGTGGTTCACTCGAGCGTAGCACAGTCTGCGACATCTTTAGCACGAGGATACAGTTCAATTATTAGCATAAGAGCCATCGATGCGCAAGTCTCCTTGCTTCTCCTTGCTTCAGAGGGCGTGATGCAACAAAATAAACAAGTTATTTTCCTCTTTAGATTTGCACAATGTTTGTCATCTTGGATCCCCTTAACACCATATTTATAGGATATTCCTTTTCGGGTGACTCACGGTTCACCCCGGAAACCGCTCAGAAATGGTCAGATCCCTTTTAACACAATTAGTCTCCCTCATCTGGGCTCGGAACAATTTCAATTTACTTCTAGTATTGAAGACTTTTGAATGTGCACAGGGAAGCTCTGAAGCCAGACTGGTGGTCGTGGAGACAACCAACAGATTCAGTGTGCAGATTAAGATGGGAGATGGCCAGCTTTTCCAAGAGTTTGCCCAGGAAAGGAGTGATGGAGATCGGGCGATAGTTAGCCAGAGATGAAGGATCGGCAAAGGGCTTCTTTAGAAGGGGGTGCACAAGGGAGTGCTTAAGGAGGGAGGGGAAGGTTTCAGTGGCAAAGGAGTGATTTCAGAAATTGGCCAAGGCTGGAGCAGGGATGTCAATGTGGTCCATGATGGTTCTGGCTGAGCAAGGGAGAAAACTGATTTGACAAGACTTTCATAGAAACATCATCAGGGGTGTACAGGAGACCGGAGGAAAAAGGAGGCGGAGAGATGGCCTCAGACGGGCCAGGAGTGGTAGAGGAGGAGGAAGAGGAGGTAGAGAAAGAGATGGTGGACAAGATGTCCTGAGTTTTAGTGATGAAATAAGAAGCCAAGGCCATGCAGAGGGCCTGGGAGTGAACAGGAGAGGTAGAGACTGGCCAGCTCCTTGCAGATTTTGAAGAGTTGATCCCAGTTGTTAGATGCTGCAGAGACGCAGGCTTGGATGTGGGCTCTATTCTTAGTGAGGACAGAGAGTCTGTATTGCCTTTCGGGCAGGTGGCAGGCCAGTTTGTCAGGGGGTGTGCCTGATGCCCTCCACTTCCTCTGAGCGACCCTTCACTTGCATTTAAGGGTGATTGGGGTGTCATCTGACTGCTTCCCCACCTTTTTCCTCTGTCCTTATTCCCTTAGTCCATCATCTCATTCCTTATCTGACTTCCCTTATTAATTCTTCCTTTTCAAATTCTCCTTTTCCCTCTGTATTTAAACATGCTCTCACTCTTTCCATTCGGAAAAAAGTCAGTACTTGACCCTTCTGTCCCCGCTAATTTCCACCCTATCTCTCTTCTCTCTTTCCTCTCATAACTCCCTGAGCACGCTGTCTATTCTCGGATAACTTCTTAACTCATTCTTCATTCACTCTTTCCCCACTACAATCTGGTTTCTGTCTGTGCCACTCAACCGAGACTGCTCTTCTATATATGTCTCCAACTCCCTCATCTCTGCTCACCACTCCAAGCTATACTCTATTCCTATCCTTCTTGATATTTCTGCTGCTTTTGGTTTGGGACACAGGGGTATTGTGCGAACTGTAGTCCATCTGAGGTTGGTTTAAGCACACAATTTTGCTGGCCAAGACATGCTTCTGGATGTTATTTCTTTTCATTTCAATATAGTGTGCTATTGTTAACAATAAACTTTTCACACTTATATAATACCTTATACATAATCTTTAAAATGTCTACCATCACATCACAAATTGAAACACTCAAGTAGTTATACAGTTATCAATCACATCACTTCCGTCAAACATTTCCTCAATGATAATCCATAAATTAATTATTGCTAAAGTTAAGGATATGTGTTTACCGGATAGACAGCAGAGGTAAAATTACTTTAGCTTTATTGTCTTCCTGTTATGCACAGAATGTGACACGCATATTCCTTTTTGTACTCCAACCCGAAAACATCGACAAAATCTCTTTCTGGTTTCAATCCCGACTCTTGGACCACATACCACAAGTGTCAATACTAAATTCATCCTGTTTTGCGTAAAATATTTTTTCACAATGTCTTCTATGACTTAAGTGGCTTTCCTGAGTATTTTGTTAGGTCCTAATTCCGATTTGTGGTTCCAGTCGGGTTTTATTTCTCTTGCCAAGGGGCACTTTGGGAAAGGAATTTTCTAATTGGTCGGCTAGGTACCTGGCTCCCTAAGTCGCCCGTGCTCACCAGACCCCAGGCAGGGAACCTCATCATACTTGCAATGCATGAGATAGGTGAAATGCCGTACAAGGCTCATCTTTTAAGCTGCACTAGTTGATAGGATTATTTCTGGACACAAACCAAATCATAATCCCAACTAAGCTGTTCCCGCAATCTGCGAACGTTGTTCTTGACAATATTGTTTGTATCCTGCTATATGGTAGGCTCTAAAAAGCACAATTATGTTACCCTTTTGTGTATGAAGGCAGGCCTTCTATTTATGCAAAGGAAAGGCCAGGCAAGCTGTATCCACCGGTCACACCATTGCCAATTCATCCCTGGACTGCATTTTTATATAGAAGGTATACAGTTGGCTGGGGTAATGAGTTGCAAAAATGGAAGGTATGGGGCGGCCCCACATAGAACAGCTATGGTAGAATGTGAACAAACATCCAGTGCAGTGAAATGTGGTAGGTACCAGTTTAGCATTTTAATGGCGATTTCAAACCAAGCTCTTCCCTGAGCAGTTTACAACTGCACCCCTGAACCAATCCATAATAGTAGACTAGGGGAGGCTAATTGGAAGTTCCCGGCAGTAGTCCCCCACTTCATGCAGCTGAGCCAAATTTTCTTCTCCACCCCTTAAGTTGGCACCATAAGTAATGCGCACTATGTAATGACTAGCGGAAGTTAATCTTTTGTTAATGAAATACTGACGCGCCACCTCCTAAACCTAGAAGCCCTCTTTGTACTTCCATATTATAAGGTCCAAAGTCTTTGCAATTGTCAGGAACCGAATTGCACATCATAACAAATTGAGTAACTCAGGACAAAGCAGGACCCATCAAATTCCTTATTAGGAAGCCCATATTCATGCAGCCTGTGCCAAACGTATGGGGCTTTAAAGTTGATTTCACTACTCAAGAATCCATGAACTTCTTATGCTTGTTAGAATCACCATTAAAATTGAATTCAGAAAAATGTATGCTCAGGGTCTTCTAACTCACTGCACAACCTTAAGGAAAAGCCTTAAGACTATTTGCCTAGACTGTTGTCCTCCCTGTTAATTTGTATTTGTTTTGTGTCTGTGCCCTGTTGCCTGTGGGCTGCGGCGCAATATAAGCCAATAAAAAAAACAAACAACCTGTCCCTGAGGCACCATTAAGACACATTTTATACCTTAAAGTTTTACCTAAAAGACTGTACCCCCATAGATAAATTCGGTAGAACAGAGACAGGGCTTTGTACCCGATTTACAATGTAGGTTGAATTCTTTGGTAGTCACATCTTGTTAGGGACGGGGTGTCAGCCTGCTCCTCTAACCTTGTTGCTGCACATTTCACATTCATCTGTCTGCGAGGGTGGCCCATATCTGTGCACCAAAAAGGTTACAGAAGTGGGCTGGCCCATCAAACCAGACACTAAAGGAGTTCACAGAGAACGCAAACACTTGATATGAGATTTACTGTTCTATGAAAAATAAAGCAAGTGGGGAAATACCTATTCTGGTTGGTGAAAAATATCTGGAGATATAGCTCTAAGGCCATAAACAGTATCATGATAGATCAAACATTATGGGATATTCTGTTCTAGGCAGACCACTGATGTCTGTGCCATGTCGCCTTCTAGGATGATGGTATGGCCTCTGGCGGTTGTGTTCTCAAGGGTATGAGGTGAGAAGGTGGGTTGTTCCCTCTCCTGACCTAGGAGACTCCTGTGCTTGGCTGTCCAGTCTGAGACAATCCAGGTAGATATTCAGTCCCCAGAGCATTGCCACTTAGCCTGGGAGGTAGTGTTGATGATACCTGCTAGTTGCCACCCTAGTTTGAACCTTGCACTGTTTTTCTGGTATGGTCCTGGGAATATAATGGCCTGCCCGCTCTGCCAACCCCCCTGGCTCAGTTCAGAAATGTTACTACCCCGCCAGCCTCTGTCCACCAGCCCTCACAAAGCCCTACATCCTTAATCCGGAGTGTCCACCTGTTCTTGCTTCTGTTTGTCCACCTCTCGCTGTTCATCCTCTTGCTCCTACGTCGCCGGCTCCTCCACCCACCTCTCACTCCCTACACACTGGAACACTGTCCTCTCGCCCACATGCCAAGTTGAGCACGGTTGCATTTCATTGTGTGGCTGACAAGGGGCTTTGGACCCTCGCTATGCCTCCACTTGTTCAAGGCTTTCTCTACCTTTGATTAACCTTGTATGTTTGCACACACCTCTATTGACTTGTGGTTCAATCTTGCACTTCCTTAGCACCGAATTTGATCCACTAAAATGTACACAGGGGTCCTCTGATCTCACCATGTAAAACTCGTAGTCAAAAGGAGCACACACCGGGCAAGAAGCAACACTGTTTATTACAGCTGGGTAAGCACAAATTAAACAGAACAGTAGACAGGTCCTGACTGATGAGAGCTGACATCTGTTTATACAGGGTGCATTAGGTTTATACTCTGCATACAATGGTCAAAGCATTAGACACAGTTACAGCTTGAAGGTTTGCATTTTCTGCTGTTCGCAAGAAATCAATTGGCTATGATATGTCATATCCTTAGTGCTAACGTATGTTAGTACAACCTGATTGGAGTTAAGTAATAAACAGTATCCCAATTTATCACCTGCCCATGTGGCCCCACATCGATTCTCACCCCTCCCAGGAACAGTTTGCAGTTAGTCAATTAACATTTGTGCTGACTGCCAGAACTTTAATATACTGCCATTTGTCAGCAACATTTGCGAAAAGAACACAAGACACCCTGCTTCCAGTGGGAAGGGAGGCATTCACACGGTACCTACTGGATGCTGGCCTTCGCAAACCTTGTAGTGAATACTCTAAAGACTGACCACCTCCCATGGACAGAGGAACTTACTGTTTGATTGGTCCTCCATGGAACGTCACTTTGTTCAGCTTTCCCATTCCCATAACCACCTGTCGATAGGCACTCGTGACCATGTGAACGTTTCTCTGGCTCATATCCACTTCCCCTCTACCCTGAAGTGCCCGCAGGATTGGCACGCTGCCTTGCTGTTACATCACCTATGTGTGTTTTTAGCTGCTTCTGCCTTCCCATGACGCGCATCTTGGGCTCTGTCTCCCTCCTCCCTAGCCCGCACAGTGGCCATTATGTGTCCAGAGCTGGGTTGCCTGGGCAGGGCCCGTCCCAGAGGCCTCCCTGCTGAATATGTTTGCTGGGATAATTTTTTTCCTCCAACTAGTGGTAATGATAGAAAGGTCCTGTGGGCCGGTAGTACACATAAGGCATTCCCAGTCCAGTGTTTACCGCAGAGTGGTTTTTCAGGTTGTAACTGCAATTTTGGTTGGGTTCCTGTGTTTCTCTTCCCCTGGAAAGGGTACCCCATTGCCCCTCTTTTATTCTCACCCATGTGACCCTGTTTATGTCCCCTTCTTCGTCATATTCCTCTATGTATTTTCCAAATACCAATATCTTTGTTCCATCAGGGGAGCACTCGTCCCAAAGGGCTTCATAATGTTTTAGGTCTTGTGGGGGTGCCGTAAATATTAATTCCACATCTTCCTCATTGTCATTCACACTTATGGGCTCCTTACCTAACATGTTACCAAGCTCAACTTTATTAGCAGACAGTATATATTGGGCTCCCCTTTGGTGGCAGTTGCACCAGCCGATGACCCACCGGCTGATGAAGATGGCGACGGCATCACAACGAGCAAAGGGACAGTTATTTTGAACAGTGCCACCAGCCAATCCGGGAACTATGCAAATAACATGTCTAACCAGTTGTTTGAGGTGATATCTTGTGTCTCCTTAGTCATCCTTTCATGCATATTTTATATCCTCGACAGCCTCTGTAAGTGTTCCGTTGGCTGCATCGTTTATGGCGATGGCAGTGCAACATGTGCTTCCGATCTTGTTGCACACATCATCTCCCATAGCAGTTATAAAGTAGTGTGAGATAATGTTCACAAAAAAAGAAAGAAATGTTTGCCAAATGATAAGTCAGGATGGTAGGGCTGGGGTCTCCCTTCCCCACATTTTTAGCACGGGACAAGGCAGGACCTTTCAGCACAGCACACTCCTAGACCTCATCAGAACGAGGTTACAGTTCCTTTCAATGATGCTAGGACCTTCTGGGTCCCAGTCTCTTGCCTGCAAAGTCTCTTGCCTTAGAAGGGCGGCTGAACCAGAACAATAGACAAGAGTTCCTTTGGTAATCTTTCACATTGGGTGATTGCTCTTCGCTCCTTTGGTTCTGATCTCTCTTGCAATGTTGACCTCCCTCAATTGGGTTCACTTCAGCCTTTCACTCAAAAACAATTCACTCAGAAGTCTCAGTGTCTTTTTAAGCAGCTATCCATTGTGGACACTCCTCAGTCGGGTTCACACTTGTCGTCACAATGTTCACGGGTACATCACTGTTTCCCTCAATTAGCAGGCATCCCTCTGTCAGGTTCACATTTGCCAGTTTCACAGTTCATTCATCTTTCTCCAATATGTCAAAGACATTCGAGTGTACGAGGGGTTTTGCTCGACCCTCGTAGGACCACTTTGACACTTCTCTCCGGCCTTCTGGCCTCTCTTACAGCTTCTTGGCTTTTGTAGTTTCAACAAAACAAAAACACAACCCAAAAAAGCCTTCAGTTAGAGTCCTTTGAATGAGCGTCCTGCGACATCTGACCACTCTGCTTCTGAACCTTTTACTGGGGTTTCATTAAAGATCATTTACACAGGTTCTTTGTTCAACAAGGTCACCGCCTGTAACGTTGGGCCAAGAACAGTTCGGTTTTACCATCTATCTTCTTCGACTCACCGGCTGTGCTGAACTGCCAGAGTTTTCTTGTCTTGTGAGTCAAGGACGGCACCACAGTTTCAAGCGCTTCCTCCAACTTTGGCTATCAGCGTGGGGGAGCCCTGTATGCCATTGACACCTGTCACACCCCACGCCAGCTGGACTTCCCAGTCTTATGATTTCCCTTTCGGAGGCTTTGTGGGTCTGAGCTGAAAAGGGCAATTCCCCATTTGTCGTCCCTCCAGGTCTCGCCGCCTTTCTCCTCCATTTGAACTGCCGGTCGGGTGTAGACGTTCCTTGTGCATTCGGCCATGCTCAAAGTGTACTCTCGTACTTCGCCTTTTATCCATGAGGGGAAGCGAAAGGGCCGTCAGATGTGCGTAGTTATTGTCAATTGCCTGGCTCTGCCTGGCCCTGGTGTTGGAACATATCAGGTAAACAGCTCTGGTCTTAGTCCATTGTCTTTCACGTTGTAGGAAAGGGTCCATGTTAGAAAAGGGGTAGGTAGGGCTTCTAAATATGGGGAAAAGGGGTTAGAAGGAAGGGGGTACCGCGTGTCACCCGTCGGTGTCCCACTTCCACTCCCCGAAGACCCCCCCCTTTCAGGGGATCCTTCCCCACTGGTCTACCTCCAGGAACTGGATTCAATAGTGATGGCCGTGTCCTGGCCACCTGGATGACATATCTCCCAGGACTAGCGGGTGCAACACTTTCAGGTTTTTCACAAGGGCCATTAGACGCAAAGCCCTAAGCTCTTCTTGGACTGCATTTAATTCTTTTTCATTTGCATTAGCCAATTAGAGCAGCTCATAACGCATGATTTGCAGCCATTTTGCGTTAGCTGCTGTTTGTACTCCAGGGAGTAGGAGTGCGATTAAAAACATGGATGCCTTGCTGAAGAGTCTAAAATGAGGTGAGGTAGCATCCAAGCCCTGGGTGGATTCTGCTGAGATATAGTTACTGGCCCTCTTCCTCCTCATTATCTTCAGTTCTCCTCAAGTCTCCTTGGACCCAATTACTTTATTCTTCCATTTCTGGATGGATAGCTTATTGGATGGTAGCAGATCTGCAGGCAGGGCTGTGGAGGATCACCAGTGGACAGATTCCTCCCCAATCTGAAGGCAGTTGGGTATATGCTCTTGTCCCACATGCCCAGCACACATCCATCACTGCTGCGGTCCCCCTCTGCAACGCTGTGATGCATCATCTTCCCGCAGCCAGGGTTCATCCCCAGCACCACTGTCCCGTTTGCACTGAAACACAAAGAATACTGCGTGAGCGGCTTTATGTAGACTGGGTGGTGCTTTTCGCCTATTCAGGTTAAGGCATGTATGTTATTATTTCATATTATTCTACATCCTGTGTCTATTTTCTTCACCACTTTTTCTTCAAATCCCACCAGCCCTTCTGCTTGGCACTGTACCATCCTTCTTTCCCATTTTCCATTGTAATACACTGAACCCCAAATTCGTATCAGGGGCCTGGTATGACAACATGGCATATCATGCCCTGTCGCATTCTTGCAGAATATTCTCCTATGGGCAGTGATAAGCTGCCTTCCCCTTTGAGCTCCCCGTTATATTCCAGGATCATGTGCTTGGTACCTTCACCCTGGCTATCGTTTCTAATTGCATATAGTTATTAGTGTACACCGCCTCCCCATCTATCCATTTTATCTCTATGGTGTGCACCTGGAAAAGCCCCCTGGTCTTACACAATGACATATGCATCAGACATACCCTTCCCCTACCATTACTTTTTGTGGCAGAAATTGTTTCAGTGTCCCTGTAAGGTGTGGGATGAGTGAACACACATAGCAGGTGCCATTAGTCCTCCCCGTCCCACCTTCTTCATCTCTCCTTAACATACGTTTTCAGAGGCTATGTCTCCTTCTTCCCCAATAGCAGTGTAAAATCCTTCATTACTGGGTATAATCCTCTTAGTGCATGTCTCCCTTTCACAATCAGCTGACGTGCTCATATTACCCCTATACAGTAGGAACCAGAAGAGGAGGAGAAGACAGAAAAGCACAACAATCCAATCCCTATTGTATTTGCATCAACTTTTGTTCTTCCCCCATTCCCCGTACTATTCTCTTGCGATACAATCTAATTGCAGTACACACAGTGTCTGTTAGCTGTCTGATAATCCCCATTACGTCATTCTTTCTGTTTCTGTTGCGCTGCTGTTGTCTTTGCGAACGTTAGACGTGTGGATCCATGCGCGTCTCTTATTTTCACTGCGGTAGGGGTTGCATACACCCCTTCGAAGCGGCCAAAAAATCTCGTCTCCTTCCAGTTTCTGATAACGCTGTGGAAGAGAATTCTATCACCCGGATAAAGAGGCTGTGCTTGCAGAAAGTCCTCCTCCTGTTGTGCACTTGTGTCCTCCTTAACGTTGGTCGGCCGACATGTGGGTTTGCTGAACCAGGTGGTGAGATGTAGTGGAGAACATTGGTCATCTCAGTCAGATATGCTTTCATTTAATCTCCCAGTATTTCGGAGCTAGGGTTAACACCCGAAACTGAACGTGCAGGAGGGGCAGGCCCATACATCCTCCCACCGGTTACAATTTCATACAGAGTCAGATGGTGATCCGGACTAAATGAATTATGCAGAGCAAAGAGGGCAAAGGGGAATCAAGAAAGCCAATTTTGGCACAGCAAAGAGGTTAGCTTCACCAAGCATTCTTTTAGTAAGCCATTGAATGCCATTCATTTGTAACCGGTACACTGTTTAAAGTTTATGTTGTATCCCCAAGTGACGCGTAATATCATCAGAAAGATCATTGGCGAAGTGCTGGCCATTATCCAACCTCATCTTCTCACAACCCCCATCCTGGGGACAACTCCCTCACCAAGAACTTGCCAGCACTTTTTGCATAATTGTTTGTACAGGGTCCCGCCTCAAGCCAACATGAGACTGGACAAACAACAACCAACATATACCTATAAGAGGCCTACTCGCGTGTCAACAAAGTCAATATGCAAGTGCTGGAAGGGCTCTCCCAGGCTGGGGTATTGTTCCTCAAATGGTCTTTAATGTATGAGCAGACAAAAACTGTTGACACGTCACACAGTTCCCCGTGAACTCTGCCACTCTCTCAGGCTTGGCACGGACCACCCTTCATTAATTTCTACTGCTATACTTTCTTTAGATGCATGGGTGGGGGAAGGGCAGCTGCTCTAGCTACACTTAGCAATTTACTGGGCATCACAGGTTTCCCAGTGCTATTCTGCCACCAAACCAAGTCAGTGGGTTAGAGTAAGCACCCGCGCTGTTTCAATAACTCTTCCTTCTTTCAGTGCTTCTCCCTGCAGCTCTATAATTTGGACAATGGGTATTGTGTTGAAACTTTCTTCTCTTTCTTCCTCCACACCCACCCTCCTTTCCGCAGCCATGAGTGGGGCTCTTTCTTTTGCTCCTGGGCACCTTCTTATACTTCCTTCAGGTATATAGGCTGCTTCTTACGCTGCTCTGTTGGCCATTTTGTTCCTTAGTGATATACTGTCTTGTTTACCTGTGTGGGCGCCGCATTTTATAATTGCCACTTCTAACTGTACTTTTAGGGCCTCAATGAACTGTGTGAGCAACTCTGCATGTTATACCAGGGACCTGTCACTCCTTTTGGACCTTCTTCTTTCCCATGAATGTATTGTTGATGTAACATTTGCAGAGTTGGTAAAAATGCGCACTGCATGTCCTTCCTTCATGTTTAATGCACTGATCATTGCTACTAGTTCTGCTGCCTGTGCTGAATGGTGGGAGGGTAGTTGTTGTTGGAATGCTATTACGTTTTCCCCATTTATGCTGCCCACCACTGCCGCTCCAGTATGCCTCCTCCCCGTCTCTGGCTCTATACTCGTTGACCTGTCAATATAAACCATGTCTGCAAAAAAGGTAGCAGGCGCCCCTCTCTAGAAAGAACATGGCATGATAACCTGTTCTGTGGTTTTTTCCCACTTTGAGAAACCGCGTTTTGCTCACTGTACTTTTCACAAAGGAGGAATATCCATTTGCATATCAGTCTTTGTCCCGCCCATATGTAAAGCGCAGTCAGATTTGAATCATACAGCATTCTGGAGCAGTGCTGTTGGATAAGCTCTTTCACTGTGATGATTGAATGCTCAAAGGCTTGATGATTCAAATCTGACATCGGCTTACATATCCTGCGGAGGTGAAGACAATTAGGAACTGCTCCAGTGAAGTGCACTAATGAGGATGTATGTGCTACGCAACAACCATTGATACTTACGAGCCACCGGTTTTGGGACGTTCTTAGGTCCAGATGCCATAGAGTAACGCTGTGGCTTTGCCTTTAAACACGAGCGAACAGGGCCTTCGCACCACAATTTCACTTGTCCTGATGAAGGCCTACAAAACAACAGCTACACAGTATAGCTAGAAAATGGTTGAAACACAGTAGTGTCGACTCTTTGTCCCTGTGTCCAACATACACACTGTCAAAACTGTGCAATTAACTACATCTCACTGCATATGCACATTTGTCCCCATGTTATCCTTCACAGATTGAATGGTTTGTATATGTCTTGCACCATCATCCAAGTCAACTAGCTTAGGTTAATACCGAATGTATTATGTGTAGATACTGTTTGTGAATTGATGAATGTCCTGAAAATATATCCTATCTTGAAATATAATTCATGTTATGTATTAAATATTTGACAAATGAAAAACTATCCAGTCCATTGTGTGGACATTTGTAGAAGTGTATGCACCGGGTTCAGTGACCCTGTTTGTTTGGTAACTTTTTTGGGATGTTGCATAATATTGTGGCGGGGCTTGGGACCAAAGGAAATTTAGTTTCAACCACCCTGTTTAGAGGGCGTAGATCCTGAATGAAATGCCATGACCCACCTTTGATTTCTTTATCGGGTATATTGCTGTGTTGAATGTAGATGTGGATGTCTGGATGATATCCCGCTGCCATAGTGTGTATAGGGTTCGGTATATTCCCTCATTTGCTTCTCTGGACAATTGTTATTGTTTTACACGGGACAATAGTGCTCCTTTCTTCAGCTTTATCTTCACTGCCACTACTCCTTTTAGTACCCCTATATTATGGGGCCCCTTGGTCCATAGCTGCACTGGTACTTTTTTGAGATCCTCTTATGTGTGTTTGCTCCCTTTTTTCACTAGTTGGGTTAGTATTGGTACCAGTTTTTCCATTACTTGAACTGGGCAAGGGATCTGTATCTGAAACACCATCTCTCTCTCCTCTTCTTCATCGGAGAACAATTATTTGTCCGATACTCCTGTGATTGTCAGTGCAGGGTTGATGCATAGCACTGTACGGCATCACATGTTATCATTATCTGTCCCACACAGAATCACCATGTCTTTGAGTATCACTACATCCTTTAGGTGGAACATAATTGTTGTTCCCTTCATGTCATCTTTCTGGCATTGTGCTGTAAATAGAAATTCTGAGGCCAATTGGAATGGTACAACATCCTTTAATCGCCAGAATTTTCAAAGCCTGCCACTTCAATGTGCACTAATGTTAATCACATTTTTTAGGGGGGTTGGAAAAGGGCAGATAAGGGTTTGGGGGTAGGGAATAGGTAAAATAGGTTGTGGGAGGGAGCAGGCTGGGGGCGACCCCCCAAAATAATTCAATGAACATTTCCACGTTGAAATGCCAGGCTTTGAAAAGTCAGGTGAGGAAATTACATGGAAACATTGGAACACCTGCCCCTGTATCCCCGGAGCCTATCCTAGCAGAGTCTCGTCCCCATAGAGAAACATGCCTGGGTACAAGGGCTGTCCTCGCAGAGTACTGTGTGTGTGTGCCGCCAAGGGGAGTGCGGCCACAACGGGGTTATAAATACCTGGCGTAGTGCACACCATCCCTTTTACTGTGAATGATATTGTTGTGTTCAATTTATTGAGCAAATCTCTCCCTACAATATTGATAGGAGTGCTTTTGGAGTATAGCAGTGACCCTACAATGTGCTGCGTCCCCATGGTTAGTGGTAAATCTGTCATAACTAGAACCGTGACCACCACCCCAGAGAAGCCCTGCGTATCCATTACTTTATTTGATAGTGGGAACTCCCCCTCCCTAGTGCAGGATTTGGTTGCTCCTAAGAAAGGAAAATTGGTTGCTTCCTAAGAAAGGAAAATTCTCTTGGTCCTATTTTCACTGCTACCTCGGGTTTGTCTTCAGGGTCGTCAGTTACTGATTGGACTGGACACACTCGGGTTCTCTGGGGGGCCCCCTATTGTTGCATGATTTTTGGCAGAAAAGGATTTTTCCCTACAACGCTGACCCCGCTATAGTGAGGTACCACGTTTTGTGCTACCACTACTGCTGTTTCTGCCACCGCTGCTGGTGGTTTTGTCACCATCAGGGCTGCTATACCCCCATCCGTTGTTCCTCCATGTATCTGTGTCCCACCCTGAACTGGTATCTGTGTTTGCTGTGGTTGTGCTGGAAGAAGCCACATTTGCTGCCTCTGTCGCGGTACTGTACAATACCGCAGCTGCTGCGCCACTTGGATCCCCTGTGCCTCATATTCTTGCATATATAGCACAGCCCGAAGACCTTGTAACCTGACCCTCAATAACCGACTCTTCCTCGCTACGGGTACCCTCAACCAATTAGAAAGAAACCACTCTGCGTGTAATTCCCTTGTGGTGGGGTTCCCCATTGTGGCATGTACCACGGCTGCACGTAACCCCCATGTTGTGGCACGTTGCCCACGGGAAAGCCTCTCTGTGGTGCGAGCACCACTGCTGCGGCATCTTGCACTAGCATTGCCACTTCCATCATGTATTTTGTCAGTTTCTTTTACACCAGTTTATTTACTGCTTTGGCAGTATTTTCGCTGTGTCTCTCGCTTTCTTGTTTTTGTTTGCAATAATGCACTATTGTTGCCTGCATTTCTAGCCACCCTTTAGCTTTGATGCCCACTATCTAGTCTAATAACCGTCGGCAAGAGGAAGTGGCGGCAGTAATCAAATCTCTGAAACCCAGGGCACGGGACCCATATGGGTTCTCACCCAAATTCTATAAACTCTTTAGTAATCAGCTGCTCCCCCACCTACGAAGGTCAGAGCTCAGGATATGCAATTTCTTGATTGCCTGAAAAATCGTAGGAGAGGAGTCACTTACAAATACGCAGCACGCTGACCAAGATTTTGCAAACACCTCTGCTGTCAGCCAAAATTATGTCAAGAGCCATTTTATTTTGACATGTCATTAATCTAACTGCTTTCTCTTCTAGGGTCATATTATACAATATGTCGGTTGTTCCATTAATAGTTTTTTCTAATATTCTAGACAGTCTCTGTATAATCCAGGAGTTTATTGCTTGGCCCCAGAATGGGATAAATGACTTTGCTATGTCCTCTGCAATTAATCCTATGCCATCCCGCCGGGCCTGGATCTAGATAATTTCGATATGTCTGATGTTCTGGAAAGGAATACACCTGTGAAAAGGATCCCTAAGTAACATGCCCCTCCCCAATTTCTAGGCAACCAGGGATAAGCTTTTTCTCCCTATATAAAATAAACGGGATCACCTACATATATTGGTTCTTCTCTCTCAAGAACGGCAATATTCATGCATCTATTGTATGTCCCTACTGAATAGGAACCTTTTTTCCGTAGGCAAAAAGGGACAGTGGGAGGATTGTAATTTATAGTATAGGAGGGGGGCACTACATCTTTGTTCCCTACTGGATTAATGTGAAATGTGATTACAGATGATTTGTACGCCACATAAAGTCTATCTATTGGCCTTACCACAGGGTTTTATCACTCTGTTAAATAGGGAACAACCCACCGGTTCCATTACCACTTTTTCAAATTCATCTATGTTAGTTCTATCTAACTTTTATTCCACTTCCCATAAAATAGTGCAGTTAGTGATGCATAACATGCCGTATTGAGGAGTAATGGCTGTACGTACAAACCCATTCCTTTTCCGTCAAGCTGGGGTAAATGGGAGCAGACCCAGCAGTTTGTGCTATTCAGGATAGAGTGAGTCATGTTCATGATCAAAAGCAACGTCTTATTGTCATAACCTTCCCAGTGTCTTTCTTCTAGTGGAGGGAAGCGTATAAGAGAGTACATGGACTGGAATGTCTGTGGCAGGTGCATTGGTAGCAGGTGTAAACAGAACTTAATGGATACACGCTCTCCAAATACCATAATACTGGGATCAGTGTACTCGGAATACAAAGTAGTATTATAATCATCAGCATGAATTTTCTACAGCAAATCCTTCTAGACATTTTTATAGTCTTTATATCTATTACGTCATCAGCATTGGTGCAGGAGGAAACAGAAGTGAATATTGGGTGCAATCCTTCTTTCCACCAAAGTTAGGCATGAATAATTTCTTTACAGGAGCGCCCGTAAAAACAGCAAAGCGTTCAAAAACGTCAGCAAAGCATCTTGGCCAGTTCTCATCAGCCCAAATTTCTAAACATGTGGCAAGATTATTGTGACCCTGTACAGTTCTCCAAAGACTTTAGAGCAGGCATCAATTGTGTTTGTACCATATGCGCCCCATGGGGTGATCAACATATGTCATTCACTTTTCAAAGATAGCACCAGGAAGCCGCGTTCCAGAGCTCCCGATTTGATGCAGATTGGTACAGCTCCCACGCTCCACTTCCCTAGGCCTCCGATTCCCAATTCATCCGTGTTGGGAATAGAGGCAAAACAAAACATGCAGATCAGATCACTTCCGATTTTGAGAACGTAGGTTGTACCTTATCGCTCCAGGTACTGTGTGATCTATGAACAATGTAGATTCACTTCTAGCTGCAGACTCAGTGTCAGCCTGTGATGCAGTGAGTGATGATGCAGGCTTAATGTCAGCCCGCGATGATGCAGGTTCAGCTGGGCAACGTTGGGGCACCTTTAGCCCTTCTTCCCTTGTGGCAATCTTTTCAGGTTCTTTCTCAGACTTAGGCAGTATTTGTGGCAGAGAACTGGCGATCGTGTCTTTCGAGTCGAGGGCAGCTGTTTCTTTCTTGTCGTCTGGATCAGGCGGCTCTTTCAACGGAAATGGAATTCTTTTTGTGTGGCTGGCATGAATCCATGCCTTTCGACCATCCACTCGGACTGCAGTCTGTGTTGCCAGGAGAATCTGGTACGGGCCCCTCCACCAAGGTGCGAGCAACGATTTTCTCTCCTGGCTGCAGACAATGCCCTGGGCCTGTGTATTCTACTTCATTCAATTGCGTAGGCTGCAGCGCGCACTAAACATTTGCGGGTCTCCCCATCACGATCTTGTATGGGAAGAGTCCAGTCCTTGTCTGCACAGATGTGTGCGCATACACATCAAAGCTAAGGGCAGCGCATCAGGCCACTTCAATTTACTTCCTGAACAGATTTTGCTAATTTTTCTTCTTCAAGATTCTGTTCTGGCGCTCAACAAGACCGGCACTCATCGGGTGTCTGGCCAAATGGAATAGTTTATCAATCTGAAGGCCTGCACAAATCTGTAATATCATGGCGGCAACGAAATGCAGGCCGTTGTCTGACCATATGACCCGTGGCAGGCCGAATCTGGAGAAGTACTCTTTCAGCATCACTTTTGCTGTGCTCATTGCTGTGCAGTCCTTAAGCGGATGTGCTTCCACCCATTTACTGAATGCACAGACTACCACCAGGATAAACTTAAGATTCTGACATCTTTCCATTTCTATGAAATCAAAATGGATGACTTCAAAGGGCATAGAGGGGGGGCCAAAACTACCAACTGGTGTAGATGTTCCTTTTCCAATGTTATGTTGCAAACAAGTCATACAATCCCGGACTAGTCTTTCAGCAGTTTTTCTGATGTGTGTATTCTGCCATACTGTGGCCAAATGCTGAATAATTTTTTTAGCACATATATGTGTGTGGGGCTGTGGGCCATGATGACCATTGCGGTTACATAAGAGTTGGGCAGCATCCACTTCCTACTTTCCTTGTCTACCCAGCAACCCTCTACGTCTAATTCTGCTGAACCGTCAGCCCATGCTTTTATTTTATCTGCAGTTGCTTCCGCTTGCATCTCTTTGACTGTGGCAATCCCATTTTCTATCATGCAAGGCACTTCTTCTGACTGAGCAATAAACATGCTCGTGTGTAGATCAGTGGCAGTTTGTTTCGCAATTTTGTCTGCAAATGCGTTTCCTTTTCCAACATTTCATGTTATTTTTTTATGCGCTTCGCATTTTATTTTTGCTAGTCGCTTAGGACGCGCCAGTGCAGACAACAATCTTGCTATCAAATGACCGTGTTGGATCTTGGTTCCATGTGATGTTAGGAAACCCCTCTCAGCCCAGAGTCGTCCAAAATTGTGTACCACCCCGAATGCATACTGACTATCAGTATATAGGTTTACATTTAAGTTTTCAGAAATGTCACATGCTCTTGTCAATGCTATTACCTCTGCAGCCTGTGCTGAATTATATGGGATCCTTTTACTCTCAACAATACTCTTCAGTGTCGTGATGACATATGCAGCAGTTGATGTGCCATCGGGCAATTTAAAACAGGAACCGTCACAAAACAGTTCTCCACCTGGCTCTTTCTGTGGGGTGTCTGTTAGGTTAATTCTTCCTTTCATTTCTTGTTCAGTAACCATTATACAATCATGGGGTGGTGATTCCTTCTCACCCGTTCTTTCATTGGGAGGGGGCATTCATTATGCAGGATTCAAAGTGCAACATCTCAAAATTTGAATATGCAGTGCAAACAGGACAATTTCATATCTCGTTCGTCTAGCTGATGTGAGATGTTGCGTCTGCGTTCTATTTAAAAAAATGTCTACTCAAAGTTAAGGCGTGACCCAAAACCATTCCCTCGGTTTGCTTTACTGATGTGGCAGCCGCAGCAACAGCTCGCAAACAGCGCGGCAAAGTGCATGCAACATGATCCAGCACGAAAGAAAAATGACCGCATGGTCTATTTCTTCCTCCTTGTTCCTGAGTCAAAACAGCCAACGCACAGCCATTATTTTCATGCACAAATAACTTAAAATCCTTTTCATAATTTGGTGTGCCCAAAACTGGAGCGGAGCACAACACAACTTTGAGCAGATCAAATGCATTCTGACATTCCATGCTCCATGGCAAAGGCAAAGCAACATCCTTCTTTGTCAATGCCACCATAGGTTTTACAATCATTGCAAAATTAGCGATCCACTGCCTGCAATATGAAGCCATGCCGATTATGGCTCTGACTTCCTTCTGTGTCTTTGGAATAGACATACCAGAGATGCTTTCTATCCTTTCTGGTGTCAGTCTCCTTCCCTCTTTCAAAAGAGGTAGCCCAAATAGGCCACCTCCTTTCGACAATACTGGAATTGTTTTAATGAAGCTTTATGTCCATGTGCTGCCAAATGTGTCAATTTAACTGTACTTTCCTTGCAAATGTCTTCTGTGTCAGCAGAAATCAATAAGTCATCAATGTACTGTAATAGTACACAACCCGCTGGCAACTCTAACATGTCTAGCTCTTCTTTAAGTGCTCTGCTATAAATACTCGGGCTCTCAGTGTAACCTTGTGGAATTTGTGTGAAAGTGAAAGAATATCCTCCTAATGTAAAGCAAATAAATATCTGCTATCCGGATGTACTGTAATGCTACAAAATGCATTCTTCATATCAACAACACTAAAATATGAAGCAGGGGCTGGAATCCTTGGCAAAATTGTAATGATATGTTAATGTTAAAGGACATTTGTACCGCGCACTATCACCACCGGAGTGGTCCCCTGGTGCTCTGGTGGTTCTGAAAGAGGGAGGGAAAGGGGAGTTAGTGGGTGGAGGCTGGAAAAGTGCAAGAGTGCAGTGATGTGCTGTTGGCAGCCTCAGCCCGGTGGGTCCGTCGGCTGTGCCTGGGGTGTATGCAGCCGGTAGTCGTTGTGTACTGATGTGCGAGTCTATGTGTGTTTATTGTTTTGTTGTTGCAGTGTAGTGAAGTTTGTGCAGTTTGTTCTGCTGGAGGTTTGTGGTTGTGTTTGGTTAGGAGTTTGAGTGGTGTATGCAGAGGAGGAAATTGTTAGTGGTATTGGTTAATTGGTATCTCTATCCTGAATTGACCAGTTGGGCTCGCGTAATCTCGCACAATCGGGTGCTTGGGCGCCCTGTGCCTCTGAAGGTTCGTGGCCGTTTTGCATTCGAGGCCCCTTGAGCATTTAGCTGCCTCCTCCGTCAACAACCTTTCATGTTCCTCACCCCCACTCACATGGCAAGCGCACCTGCTAGTGTCCTTACCTCAGTTAGTGCGGTGATTGGTGGTGTCACACCCGTTCCACAACCCCGTGGTGCCAGTTGTAGCTTTACAGGCGGTTGTTTTTAGTAGTTTTCTGAATTTAAGGTGATCTTTGGTGTTCCTTATTTCTTTTGGGATGTTGTTCCATGTTTTTGCGGCTAAGTTGTAGAAGACGGTGCCTCTGAGTTTTTTCTTAATGTAAGGTTTTAGTTCCAGGCGGATTTTGTTGGTTGACCTGAGGGGTCTCGTTGGCTTGTAGATTGCTATTTATTTTGGTAAGAATTCTGCTCCTTGTCCACAGATTGCCCTGTGCGTTATGCACATTATTTTGAAGGTGATACAGTGTTTTACTGGGAGCCAGTGTAGTGTTTTTAGGGCAGGGGTGATGTGGTCTCTTCTGGATCGTTTGAGGAGTAGTCTGGCTGCTGTGTTTTGGATCCGACATCTGCGACCAATGTAAATTGGGGATCAACTACTTTATTCAATCTGCGCAAATCAATTATAAAACAGTACGGTACTTCATTACCTCCTTTCTGATAAACTGGAAGAATGGGGCTGTAGCAAGTGCTACCAGTAATCTCTCCCATCACATTCTGTTTAATCAAATCAGAAACAATGCATTTCAATGCTTTTTCACCTTCCACTGAAATGTTATACTTTGGGATACGTGGCAATGTGAATCCCTCTTTTAAAACAATTCTCACTGGCTCTATTTTCAAACAACCAACATCGCTGTCATTCATTGCCCATATACAAGTTGGTACATTACTTAATTCAGTTGGTAATCGTTTAGACATAAACTGTGATACTGGCATTTTTTGTGGCGATATTGTCAAATACACTCCATCAGGAGAACAATGAATAACCGCACTCAATTTTTTCAACAAATGTAAACCCAATAAATTATCGCCACAATTTTGTGTCAAAAGGAATGGGCAAGACTCGGTTTATAGGTACTGACTGTGACACTGGGCTAATTACTGGTGTACCTGTGAACCCTACTGAAACATTCTTTTGCCCTGACAGTGGTATCTCTGGAACCACGCGATGGTCTATTGAGCACTTCTGCGCACCTGTGTCCACTAGAAAAGTATGCGCTCTATTCCCAAATTTCATCTCTACATAGGGCCCTTTATGATCAACGGGAATAGATACTGGTTCCGACCCCTGTCTTGGGCTGTCCTAGTAGTTGAATACTACATCATCCGATGTAAAGTCACCAGAATAGTATGAATTGGACTGAGTATCAAAAACATTTCCTTCACCTGCACTATTCTGCTGATGTTGGTTTTGGTTCTGATTCGGGTTATTATTTCCTTGGTTATTCTGATTCTGTGGCATCCTTGTGTTCCTATTTTGTCCTTGCGTTCCCGGGCGACCTCTATTCTGTCTTCTTGGGGCATTTCCATTCCTATTATGTAAATGTGGGCACTGTGCTCACCAGTGGCCTTCTTCCTTACAATATGCACATTGATTCAGTCCAATTGGACCTCCGTGCATGTTAGAGAAATTTCCTCTTGTTTGTGCATTTCCTCCGCCCTATTATTATTATTCACTACCTGTTGCATTAATACTCTCATTTTTAGATTCAACCTATCCCTCACCTTTTTCTCCTTCTCCGTATTTACTCTGTTCTCATAGTATTGTGTGCCATGTGTAATACTTACCTCTGTGATTTTGCTTGCCACGCACTTTCAGATGTCATTATTAAATTTTGAATTTTCGGTAGCAGCCCTCTCACATATTTGTCATCAAAAAGTCTCTTCCCGGGTTCAGTGCTTAAATCTTGCCCACCAAAATCTGCAAATACTTCTTCAAATCTATTAAAATAGACAGTAGCCAATTCATCTTTGCCTTGCACGCATGCCGTTAGTTTGTCCCAGATAATCCTCTTTTCAGGTACCAAAACTTTTAGTGTCTGTACTATTCACGCTGATAATGCTAACAGAGCTGGCAATGGCTTCTCGCCAGCTTTTCTGTCTATATCCTCTTTTATCAAATGTTCCCATGTATCACCCAAACTATCAGTGTCATCTACATTCCTAATTTGCTTCCATATGTGTACTGGGAGAATAGACGATTTCAAATAGGACTCAATTTCCTTATAAAATCCTGCCGGATTTTTTCTCAAATCAGGGACTGTTGGTTTTATATTATTCACATCTTGCCTATAAAAAGGGACATGCACAAATTGTGCCGTAGAGTGGGCTTCTATTACTCTCTGTGGATTTCCTTCAGCGGCAGGAATTTCTACTTTTGGCATAAACGTGGGAGGGCGTTTTCTCATCTGTTCTTTTATTTAGTACTATAGCTAAATCAAGGGAAATGCCAATCTTTCCAGTTTCAGGTGAAAATGCTCTTTTGTATATTGTCATTAAATCGGCGGGGCAACAATACTTCTTTCCAAAACATTCATCTTGTAAATACTCAACCATCAACTGTAATGCCTTTCTCTGCATCTCTACCGTATATTGATCAAACGTATCATGCAGCTCAATTGGAGAAATGTTAGCATCCGTAATCCATCTAAGCGTTTTTCGTGTACATATTCTCATCTCATCACTAACTGGTCTTGACGGTGGAAAAAAAATCGCCTCTCAACATATGGTACCACCTGTTGTTTCCCTCTCTTAACCTCTGCATGCAATTCATCCAGTTTATCTTTAAACTCAAATAGTCTGTCTACGTGCCCTTTTATCTCTGCCGCACTTTCTCTCATGCGCGAAAAAACATTTAGATCCCGTAACTTCTGCGGTGCTAACACACCAGTCAATTTCTTCCATCTGTCTATAAGATACTCCCCCATGCATTCTAACAATACCTGTTTTCACCAAGCTTCTGGTAGTCATACATGGCACTCGGCGTGGATCCCTCGTCATTCCCTTCAATATATGTTTCAGCCCATTCTTTAAGTTCTTCTCTCCTCTCCCTGCTAACCGTACTACGCGTTACTCTGGCACTTCCTCTCTGTGCAGGCCCCGCCTCTGTAAAGCTGCCTCCTCCGGCAGCTGCTAATTCATGCTCTGTTGGCGGAGGGGGAAATGGTATCACATGCTCAGGGGGAGATGGTGCAGTTGGAACAACAGGAATGGGGGGTGGCAACTGAGGTGGAGCAATGGGTACTGGTGGAGTTGTGTCAATATTACTTTGAGGGTGTTGTTGTCACCTTTCATTCAAAATGTTATGGATATATCTTTTCTATTCCTAATTGGATACTCCTATTCCCTCTCCTGATATCCTCAGCCCATTTGAGCTCTTCTAGTCCTATCGCTTTTTCTGTGTTCCATTTATGCCTTTGCGCATGTTTCTCTCTACTTTTTAAACAGAGGTTAGCTTCTTTCCTCCAGTAAGTTATGACGTCAAATGTCGCATGGCGTTCTTTCTTGCGCAGCAGTACTGATTCTAAGTGCTCTATACGGGCCATCTCAAAAGTTCCGTCTTTCGGCCACTGCAAATCTACTACATGTCTGGTCTGCCTATGCCAAATTTTATCAAACATTATTGCTCCTATTCCATATTTCGCATGCATTTCAAACGCTGGCGACCCTATGGGTGGCGCGACCGGGCCAGTTTCCAAAGATTGTCTACCGCAGTGGAAAAATCCCACTAGACAGGAAGACAATTTCCCAGACATTGTCACCTCTAAATGATTGCGCAGCCCTGAGCAAATGGTAAATGTCCTATTCAAATTGAGTGTGTAACTGGACAACAGATACGGTGAAACAAAGAGTCCAAAGCAAGTAGATTCTTCAGTCAAAATACGCTGTTGAAACAGATTTTATGAAATGATGCAAAAACAAGACTGCCGACACGTGTTTCGACCCAGAACAACGGGTCCTTTTCAAGGCAAGACTGTGGTGTTAGTATGATTCATATGCATTCAAATACAGCAATATATTATGTATATAGAAAATATAAAAGAAAGTATAGAGAATATATAAAAATATAGAAATAATAAAAATATTTTAATTGCTGTCCATTATTTTTACGCATTTGGATTTTTTTGACAACCCATTCAAGTCATAAGTCGATCTCTTGTCAAGGCAACTCATGCCTTGGGCTTCTCTGTTTATGTATTTTTCAGTTATTTGCCGCTTATTTTCTTGAGGAGAATCAACTACTTTAGAATTGGCCCATATATCTGTCCCCCCAGGAGGGCTTTGGGTTTTCCAATGCAGTTTGAATAACATACGGTAAAACATTTATTCATTCTAACATTTATATCACACACGGGTGACAATGCAACAATACATTTTACCACCATGAGGGATGAGCATTTTGATCCCTGGCACAATAGTTTGTTACCTTTGCACTATGCGTGTACATGGGATTAACTAATTGTAAAAATGTACCAGTTGTTTATTCATTTAGGATTCAGGCTTATGGTGGTTTTTTTTTTTTTTTCTCTCTCTCTTTTTTACATATTATTTTGTTTTCATCATATGGACACTCACATATTGGCACTTCGACCGCGATTTTTGGTTCAACAATATATGGTAATAAATCAAATGTTTTTTATTTACTTCTTATTTACTTGGAATATGTTTCACATTGAAATGGTTGCTTTGCTCTTTGACATGATGTAATGTACATATGGGCTTTTTTCTTTCTTGTTTGCATTCCTCTTCTTTAACCCTGGCCTCCTCTTCTTCCTCTGCTGGTTAATTTTGGTTTAAATTTCAAATGTTCTTATCTTTATGGCATGATTACATAATAAATTGCTGTATTTGAATGCATATGAATCATACTAACACCACAGTCTTGCCTTGAAAAGGACCCGTTGTTCTGGGTCGAAACACGTGTCGGCAGTCTTGTTTTTGCATCATTTCATAAAATCTGTTTCGACAGCGTATTTTGACTGAAGAATCTACTTGATTTGGACTCTTTGTTTCACCGTATCTGTTGTCCAGTTACACACTCAATTTGAATAGGACATTTACCATTTGCTCAGGGCTGCGCAATCATTTAGAGGTGACAATTTCAAGTGTTTGTATCTATTAGCAGTTTATGAGGTGACTGCTGGTCCCTCTTTCGTGCAGCAACCCAATCTTATTTGGTTTGTAAGGGTCTCATTGACTTTAGTTTGTCTTCTCAAATTTAGTTCTAACCCAGCGCCTCACCACACCGGCACACCTCAATTTTGTTTTTCAATTTCCCAGACATGTTGATCTTATTTGTACCTTACCCTGGGCATTTGATCTTGCAAGAGCAACACTTAATCAATGTCAGGGCTGTTAAGAACCGGGGCACGACTCACCTGATCAATCAGTTTGTCTCTCAAGACGCAATTCGTCCGTATACAGATGCAACCAAGCATCGTCGTCACTGCATATTCGGCTAAAGCTGCCTCGTTTCGGGACCCTCGTCTCGATGCTCTATGGCCGCTGCTCGTCGATCAGGGATTGGCTGTGTACAGATCTGCAGAGGAGTCTCTCATCACTTTCACAGGGGCGCCCCAAACACCTTTCGATCCCGGTTCGACGGCCTCGTCCTCAACTCATTTTCGCCTTCTTCAAATTCAACGTACACGATGGAGCAAATGGGGGAGGGTCCCTATTCGGGCACCATTTTTTGCTAGGCCCTGAAGACCCTTGCGCATAGAAACAAGGCACAATCACTATACGCCAAGTGATACGACAGACACGAGGATCGATTTCCAAGTACTAGGGCTTATTGTAAAGCAAATATTCTCAGTCGGCCGACTGGGTCTTAACATCTCGCAACGTGTGTCACCCAGACCTCGTGGGATGCAAGAGAGCGAACATTCAACAACAGTATTATATAAATATATATATAAAGACAATCGTACAATCTCTTTGTGACACATTTAAACCGCCCATAATGTATCTTCTTGAGCTAGTTTTCGGCGATTGACAATTATGACAAATATGACACGTTTCTTACTTAATCTCTATTACTCGTTTTAGCAACAGTTTTGCAGTAAGCAGACATAATTCTTTGTTATGAGGAACACAAGGCACTTGTTCAGTGAGAATACTGTGTTCGTAGGAGAGACTAATTCCCAAGTATGTTATCTGCTGATTTCTATTTGTGAACTAAGGGTCAGCCTGATCTAAAGAGGGCCCCGAAGGGGGGCCGCTAGGAGAGTATAATTCATGCTTTAACTGCTTGTTTCTACAGTTTCAGTGAGACCGGCTGGCACCTGGCCTGGTGATTAAATGCCTCGCTGCTCGCCTTCAAGGACTTGTGAGGGAGGAAAACAATGTATTTCTGTACTGTTTGGCATTCCTGTCTGGGACGGTCTCTCAACATGTAACTTGTGGTCTTGCTCCGCGCATGAGCAGAATGAAATAAGAATACATTGTGCAAAGCGTTTGAACAGAAAGGCAAAGAGAGCAATGGTGGATCTTACACAAAATGGACGCTCTAAGGTTATGCTGACGATTCTCTATTGGCGATGTAGGGCATGTAATGCGGTTGGTTTTCGTCCAACAAAACATACCTCTATGTTTTGGTAGGGTAATTTCTAGACTCACAGCCCATGGCATAGAATCAGCCGTATTGGACCTCCAGACCAAAATGTTGGGTATAATGGACAAAGGCAAATCAGGACTACTAATCTTGCTGGACCTCTCGGCAGCTTTTGATCTGCTAGATGATCGGAAGCTCTGAGAGGCCCTAGAGAAGTCAGGCAATTGCTCACCAGATGCCATTGAATGGATACCATCCTTCCTGGGAAATAGGAGCTCCAGAATCCAATGGGGTGACCACACATCGGCCTCCCAGCAGGTAGATTGTCGTGTCCCCAAGGAGCCAGTTTTTCACTGCTGCTTTATAACATCTATATGCGTCGTCTCTGCACCCTTCTCACCAACATGGGCATATTTTTCACGAACTTCGCAGATGATACGCAATTGGTATTAGAACTAACTGGCTGCCACACCACGGACAATAGTAGGCTTGACTCCGTCTACAACTCCATTGATGCATGGATGAAGACCAACTGGATGTGCCTCAACGGAGGGAAAACTGAACTCATGGTGTTTGGTTCCCCTCAAGCACGAGCGAAATTAGATCCAGCTTATGCGACCTTCCAAATTTAAAACTCACCGGTGAGGATCTCAGATAAAGTGAAGACTGTCGGTGTGTACCTGCAGTCCTCCTTGGGAGCAGAAGCACAGGTGGCATATCTCAAACGGACATGTCAATACCACCAAAGACTGTTAATACCAAATCAAACCCCACTTGAGCCAACAAAATAGCTCCAATATCGGTAGAGAGACCATATTATCCAGACTAGATTATGGAAATTCCCTAATGCTAGGTGCCAATAGAAAGTGCATAAAGCAATGCCAAGTCATTCAAAATAATGCCATAGGGACAATCACCGGCAAATCTAAAAGAGAACATATCACTGAAGAAACACTTAAATCCATGTCTCTTGTCCATCATTGTTTATATGGTTCTGCCCCGGATTACCTCAAAAAACAAATCAGCCCCTACGTACCCAGCCGGACGTTAAGATCGGAAAATAAAGGGCTTGTTAAAACTGGACAAACAAACAAAACCAACGGCTTGGGTCGAGATTTCCCCAGCCTAGCCACATTCAAATGGAACAGACTCCCACTAGATCTCTGACTTGAGCCCAACTACTTCAAATTCAGAAAAAACCTGAAAACTGCACGGTTTAAATAAAGACCTCTTCAACCAAGCACCGTCCCACTTACTGACTGAACCTTTCCTTTTGTCCTGTCCTCCTATGTTGTCCGGTGTCTTTTTGTCAGCGCCCTGATGCCTGCGGGCCGCAGCGCTAAATAAATAAATAAATAAATAAATATAAACATAGAAGCCATTACGGTTGGAAACAAACTCCCAGTCTGTCCAAAGACCCTGCTGCTGGGGGCCCCAGTGGTGGAAATATATCCAAAATCCGGGGCACGTGCTAAACTGTTGACACATTTTCTACTGGCAGCACGCATCAAGATCGCTCACGCTGGAAAGCTCCGGGAGGCCCGGACATGATGCTATGGTGGATTAAGGTCTGGGACGTGCTGGTGGCAGAGAAAGTGACTGCCATGAGGGATGGTCGCCACACCTGGAGTTCAATCTTAAATACCCAGCCCTTACCTACAAACCCCGCCTGGCACGATTATACTTTTTGGCTGTGTGCGATCTGAGTGAGGGGGGATGTATTTAGCATTTGACTTATATGCAATGCTTGCCTCTCAAGTTAAAAGTTGATATGTTATGCTCCAGCCGTTTAATAAAATCAATACAAATAGGTTTTTTAAAAAAAAGAAAGGTCCCATGGGCCGGTAGTACACAACGCATTCCCATCCCTGTGTTTCCCCGCAGAGTGGTTGTTAGGTCGTGACTGCAATTTTGGTTGAGTACCTGTGGTTCTCTTCCCCTGGAAAGGGTAACCCATTCCCCCCTTGTTTATTCTCATAGATGGTAGGTGTGGCCCCATATCTGGTGCTGAATTAGCACCTTGAATATATGGCAGTCTAGCCCTTATGTGTAGCCATCATCTTTGAATCAGACAAGGGGATAATGCTGGGATCGTGTTCTGACACTCCGCCTGCCTGGTAATTTAAGAATTGGCCTTGCCATCTATATTCACAAGCCAAGGATTGAATGCTTCAGTTTGCTATTGCACACCCAGGTTAAGCACCTGATTTCTGTTTCTGCCATGTGTTTTGCTTTGAGGTTTGGTCCACAATACATGTCAGGCTTTGTCCCCTGGGTGTGTGCTGCACTGCAATTTACTCTTGGTGCATGCACTAGACTGCTCTCAAACGTCTCAGGGCTCTCCCCTATATTTCCCTGTTCTCAGGATATTCTACCCAAGGAACCCAAACCATTATTCATGCAAAAGGATAGACAACTAAGTAAATCAATAGAACCCGGCATGGCAGAATGGGTCTCTCCAGGAATCCCTGGTCTAATGTAAGGTCTTGCAGATATAAAGCCTATTTGCTCCATGGAGCAAGACAAGATAGGTCTTAGGTTCAAAGCACTCACTTCTTGTCGTCTCAGTCCCATTTTATAGTGCCCAGCTCACTGCCTAGATTCACATTCTCAGGGAAATAGTGCCCAGCTAACTGCCTAGATTCACAATCTCAGGGATATAGTGCCCAGTACACTTCTTGGTACTCCTACAGCAAGTAGTTATTCCCCCTTGCTTAAGAGTACTACCGCTGCACACTACTACAAGCAAGCATTTATTCTCCACTTGGCTGTGGGCATTATGGTAACACACTCCTGCCACCAAGTATTTATTTTCCCTTTCTATAGGGTATTACTGTGAAATTCCCTTGCCAATAACTATTTCATACTCCTTAGCAAAAGGTATCACTACAATATTCTTCTCCCAGCAACTATTTCTTCCCCCTTGTTTAGGGAGGCTGTCAGTCTCTGTTATTGCCACCCACCAGCTTGGGGGTCGCCTTCCTAGATCAAAACTGTAAGCCCTCAACAGGCACTGGTCTCTTCTTTGAGACTCTGGCTCCTGCCAGGATCTGAGATACAGTCCCCGGTAGGCTTTTGACTCCCTCTCTTCTTTTATATCTGGTCTCTGCCAGTGCCTGAGATATAGCCCCCAGCAAATGTTCAGGTTTTGCTCTGGGGCTATGGCTCTTTCTCAGTCTCTCTCTAAGGGTCTGGATGTCTACTTATTTGGACTGACTCTCTCCCAGAGTCTGGTTCTCCCCTACGGTCAGTCTCCCTCTCAGTTCTCCTACTGTGGTTACATGCAATTATAACTAATGAAATAATAACTAATGAAAAAATAATGAATACAAAATAACTAATTCCAAAATAACTAATTTCTTTTTCTTGTTTTTTGGGGGGGGGGCTCGTCCCCCCAACCCTCTCTCCCCTTTCATAATAATACTTTTCCTCACCCCCCAACACCACTATTCCCTCTCACAACCCAATTGTTTTTTAAATTAGTTATTTTGGTATGAGTTGTTTTTTCATTCGTTATTTTTTCATTAGTTGATTTGTATTCAATATAATCACTGCATACCCTTACTGTGAAAGGCTTAAGGATCATTTCTTACTATAAAGCTGTCCTGGTCTCTGAAATCTCTCCATGCCACCTTCCCGCCACATTCAGTCCACTTCGAGCGTAATCCTTTTCCCAACAGGCCACCTTTCCCAAGGGGCGGCCTTTCCGAAAAAAGCACTCATGCTAATCAGGAATTATTCAGGGAGCAGGAAGTGGTGGCTATGGGACTGGTAAGGTAAGGAGAGGGATGGAGTAGGTGGCGGGATGTGGGTTTAGGGTGAGGGAAGGGGAAGGGGCAGAGTTATGGGAGGGAATGGAGCAGGGCTGATGGGGGACCAGGGGTTGTGGGGCTTTCACCCCAAAGGAAGAGGGTGGTCAGGGGTAGAGGGGGGATGAGGGAGAGAATGGAGTATATGGGTTGAAGGTGTGTCTCTGCATTAGAGGAAAGACAGGAGGGGCAGAGAGAGGTAAAGGGTGTCTCGTCTCAGCGGGGAAGCCGGGCACGGAAACACAGGCTTCGGCAAGCTTGGCCTATGGCTAGACATCCTGGAACCATTTCACACTATGCTGCTCTGAGTGAGTGGAGGCACTATGGCCTCATAACAAGTTTGGTGGTGCGGACAAAAAGTGGCAGTCATTCTGTTACTGCCACTTTTCCCACACCACCAAATTATAATTTTTGGCAGATTTACCATCTGCGTAATTACTGTGCAGTAAATCCGCTGATTTCCGGAGGGAAAGTGTCCGATTCAGATGCAGATTTTTGCTCCAGTCATATGGACTCCAAAAATTGGGAATTACCACCACTTGTAACCCTATGGTAACTCCACGGGACCAAGTGGTTGTAACGGTCAATTGGTTCGGAGGATTACCCACCAAAATACCACCATACTTGTAATGAGGCCTGTGAGGACAGTGTCAGAATGTTTTTCTTCTCCTCACTCTGGTGTACCTCACTTTTTGTCTCTGGGAAGCGGAGTAGTGGTTCCATTTGAAGCTACAAGATGTGTCCTTGTTGGATTTTGGGGTTGTGGCTAGAGGGGTTCTCCCATCACCCAGATCTTGGGAAGTCCTAGTAATGTTATGTTGTTATAAGAAATGTATGAAGCACAGCGTTCGCCAAGCGGCATCTTGGCGCTAACAGCAATCAAAAGAGGATTCCCAAAGAAAAACGCCCAATTAAAAAAAATAGGTCTTCAAACACTGCCTAAAAGACAGGTGGCACTTCATGGTATGAAGTGCCAAGGGAGGAGAATTCCATAGTTTAGCTGCAGCTACAGAGAAAGCACGGCCGCCAATGCAGGACGAATTGACACGTGAAACCTGAACCAAGCAAGCCTGAGCTGAGTGCAGTGTGCGATTAGGAGTGTAAGGACGACATTTTGCCTGCAAATACTGTGCTCCTGTACAATAAAACATGCAGTGATTGAACCAGGCAGGGAAATTAAACATGAATGCGCTTGGCCACAGGCAGCGAGTGGAGATGGCGAAGAACATGAGTAATGTGAGTGTGGCTGGATAATGACATAGCCAATCTGGCAGTAGAATTCTGCAGAGTTATAGGTGAAAGGATCGAATCAAAAGGATCGAAATGCAAGTTTTGAGTCAAAAGGCCCCAAGAAGGTTGATTTTTATTTCTTTTTTTTTTTTGAGGGGGGGGGTGAGGTCCACCCAAGCCCCTGTTTTTGGTATAAAAACCACTTTTACTTCCAAAACGGAAACCAACAAAAAAATATATTTAAAAAAAAGGTATTCAACCTTTTTTTCGGTCCTTTTGACTCTCAACTATTGTATTCGATCCTTTTGTTTTTGATCCTTTGACCAGACACCATTCTTGCAGGACCTGCAGCCGCAGGATGAGGTAATTAGGTTGATCTAAAAAAAAGGGCATTGCAGTAATCCAAAGAGGATAAAGCAAGAGAGGCAACAACTTGCGCCCTAAATTGGGCAGAAATCAATGAAAATAGCCTTTCCGACGCACAGCACTGATTTGATCACCAGCAGAAAGAGTGGAAGAGATATTGACCTCCAGATCCTTCACCACAGAAACAGCAGTAGGGAAAGGGCCAAGAGAGGAGGGCCAAAGAACAAAAGTATCCAACAGTCCTCCCCCTAATAGGCTTGGAAGCATCTGCTCCTGTCACTAAGGCACACAAAACGATGGGGATATGCAGGGCGACACAGAGTCATGGGTATGATCCTGTTATTGGAGTGGTTTGGGACCCCTGTTCTTACTACCCAGTATGTCCGGAGCTGTGTATGCTCATTGGTGACCCTTTCACTGAACCAATAACTATTAGTCACTGCCTGGCCTGGTCGCTTTTTCTATTCTTTAAGAGAATAGATGGCAGCACAAAGTAAAGAAAAACTAGAACTACACATATCGCAATGCACCTGGGCCCAATGGACAAGACCTGGCATGGAACAGGATGAACATACTGGTTACCCAAATGTGAAAGGACTTGGCTTCCCCCTTCGGAATCAACCACATAACTCACAAACCCCATTTGGGCAACAGGGGAGCTAGGACTGGTAAGGGACTGGATAGGGAGACCCAGGAATACTCCCCAAACCCTGTTTGAACAGGGACCAATGTATGGCCTCGATGCCTCTGGGCTGCAAGTGCGGTATACAAATGCAAAATAAATAAATAAATGGCGAGTACCAGAGAGCAAACAACCACTCTGACTGCATCGATGGCTGGAGGAAAATGGAGATTGAAAAGAGGGGTGGCGCTAGAGGGCATTTAGAAGACTTCCAGGAGTAGTCCTGGCCTTCAAGGGGACAGCTGAGACAGAGACTGGCCCAGGGGAGCAGCTGACTAGGGGAACCAATGACAGTCAGGAGGAGCTCCCGGACAGGAAGAAGAGGGCTATAAAAGACAACATAGTTAGGGTGACCAGATTTTCAAAACAAAAAACCGGGACGGCCAACAACATAAAAGAGGGACTACCCCATTGCAGCCGACCAATTACCGCCCCTCCCCCCAACACGCCCCCACAACCACCCCCAACCATATTTCCAGCACTTCTCCTTTCTATAAACTGTATATAATCTAATTTGTGCAGTTTTGTCTGTGAATCGTGGCATGTTAATTCAAAAAGAGCGTTAGCTCTCATTGATATTACATGGCTTGTTGTACAAAAATGTCCACACCTGTCTCTGTGGCACAGTCAGTAAGTGTTCTGACTTGTATCTGAGAGGTTGGGGGTTCAAATTGTGAAAGTGTTGTGAAAAATAATTATGGTTTTAATTACCGTAGCCCCCCAAACATGCAAAGCCCGGACAGGGTTTCAAAAATGAAAAAACTCCTGGGACCCCGGGCACAGAGGGTGATTTACCCGGACGTCAGATCACCCGAAACAGAGTCCACTGAGAGTGTGAGGTGCTCGGGGAGGTTGACGGAACTAGGAGACCAAGAGAGAGGAAAGCAGGGTGCAGTAGGTGGAGGAGGGCTTGGAGGATAATGTTGGCATGTTTGGAGAGAGTGAAGGGACAGTATTGGGATTGAGAGAATGTTACCGATTTGGCAGTTTGCATGCACATGAGACAGTGATAGAAGATCGTTTTGGAGGGAGGGCAGGGGAAAACATTGAGAGTAGATATGAGAGTGAGAGAGGGAAGTGAGAGGCAGGACGGAAGGGGAGAGTAGAGACAGGGGTTGTGTTGGGAGATGTGATAAAGAGAGAGAGGAAGAGAGGGTGAGAAGAAGACAGGAGACAAGCGTGTGAGGAAAAGGTTGAAAGATGAAAAGGGCACCAGAACAACCAGACTACCCCACTAGGTCACATAGAAAGTCCCTGAGGGAGTCAGAGAGATAAGGCCACTGCCTTCAGGTCTTCCCTATGGTGGGTATAGACCAAACAGTAAGCGTACCCTCTCTCTAGTAAATTGGCAGAGAATGATGACCTGTTGGAGTATGGAGACTTGGGTAGGCAGGTGGGAGCCACTGCAAAGGCTGAGGAGGAGGTGTTCAGGGATCCCACCTAGACCGCAAGCCCCAAAGTGACTGTATTTACATTTTGAAAATAAATATTGAACAGTTATTAGAGTTGTCTTGTGACTCATTGAGCAACTTGTCAAAACTAGTGGGATCATTAAGGCCCCAACACAGAGGCCACCCAAAAGGACAAACCAAGGTCACACACCTTCCCTAGGGGGACAACACAGATGGCCATCAAAAATCCACGGAGTCCTGGGTCACAGTATCTATCAAACCCATTGACAGGGGAGTCAGAGATCTACAAGTGGGCTATTCATTCTCAACTTAAAAACATTATTGGGTAAGTCCAATGGCTCCTGGAGGTCAGCTGGGTCAAAGGCTCCCATTTAAAGTTGCAGGACCCCAAAGACCATGCCATGCTGGCAGAATATTGCAAATCCGCCATATTGGCCATACTCTGTGAAGCTTGGGAGCTCTCCAGGGGGATAGATGAATGTCAGGCCAGTGGCAATGGCCTCCATGAAGTCTCAGGCCTACCTGCCTTGCAAATGTGGAGAAATCCCAACCTTAGTGACGAGGAGACTCCATTTTATCCATCCAGGGAACCAGAAACGATCCAGAGTTGCAGAAGCAAAGAACCTGCCTAGGTCGCCATGGAAGAGCTGCTACGGGCCCTAGTTGATGAACAACTGACTATGAACTTCTAATACCAGGATACGCTGATGGCCCTTCTTGGTGCCCTTGCAGAGACAGGGGAAGCCTTTAGTACCACAAAAGGAGCTCCAGAAGCTGGCGGTTTGAGAAGAACCAGCAGCCTTCTTTGCAAACTTCGAGGGGGCCACTGCAGAATCCATATGGCACAGAGACTGTTGAGTTCAATAGGTAGCACCATTACTAACTGACAAGGCTCAACAGGCCGTCCAAGACAGGCGAGTAGGAAAGGTTGAGAGACGGTCATCTGGAGGAAAAGGGTGCTAGGACAACGAGACTATCCGCTAGGTCACCCAGGAAGTCCCACCGTGCTTGTATTTGTACATTTTGATAGTAAAAACTAAACACATATTAGAGTTGTCTTGTGGCTTATTGATGGCTCTGGATAATTCTGCTTATACCACTTCCGCTTCCAGCACAAGGGAAGTACCCACAGATTCAATCCTTCAGGATCAGCAACAAGAGATCCCTAAATCCCTGCAGGAACAAGATCCCTGAAACCCATTCTCACACAAGTTCAGAGGTAGCAGAAAGGTGTGCAACGTACAAATCTGAACAGGTGCAATAGAAACAGATTAATTTCTTTGAAGGTGAAAATGTCTTGAGCGACAATCATATGCACCTTTTTTTAGGGCAATTGAAAAGACAAAACTTGAAGGATCTCTGGGTTTTTCAGTGCTTTGGAGACTCGCCAAGCTTCCCTTGCCAACACAAGTCTTCTGGCATAAAACACAACTTCATGAACGGAATAGTGTGCATCCCCAACCATATGTTGAGCATCACAAGAAATGCAGAGGGTACAGTAAGAAAAAGACAGCAGCAGTGGTTTTATCAAAACATAGATTTATTGATATAGTGTTTTTCAAAAGATCTCACAGACGGGCCGACATTCACAGGCCGATTCAGGGAATTAATGTGCGCTGAAAATTTCGACGCAAGCGTGCGAAAACGTGCGATTCGCAGTGAAAGAGCAAAAATCGCAGTGCAAGTGCGAATATCGCTGGGAAACCAGCGCACATCTATTCATGGAAGTCCGTGCGCGAGTAAAATCAGGGATGTGCGCTGAAAAAGTGTGCGGCGCATGTCGGCGCACAGGTCATCTAATGTCGTGCGCTAAGGCCTCAGTGAAAGCGCACATAGCGCGGCGCACATAACAAAAGTAGGCGGAACACGGGGCGTAAAACTCGGAATGGGGAACAACTCGTGAAAATGTGGGCATCACGGGGGAAGTAAAGGAGGCAAGTGTGCGGAACGCCCACACGCTCGCCTACAACATGTATTCATGGAATCGAATAGGGCAAACCAGCACACGGACAAAGACGCGCACAGACCCAAACCCGTCCACCACACGAAGGCAGGCGGTAGCGTCCCTGTGCTGGAAAAAAATGTGTGCCAAAAAGCACGAATATACAGCTCTGATGAATGTCCCAACTGTGGCCTCCTAGGACAAAGGATGTGCAAAGGGGTACGCGACAAACAGCGACACCCGCTGCGTGAAAAATAGCGTGTGCGTGTATTCCGGTGTGCGCGGGAAGTTTTACACGCGATCGGCCCTGGGGGAGCGGGGTACGTGTATTTCAGGGGTGCTCGTGAAGTTCTACACGCGATCGGGCCTGGGTGAGCGGGGTACGTGTATTCCAGGGGTGCGCGGGAAGTTTCACACGCGATCGAGCCTGGGTGAGCGGGGTATGTGTATTACTGGGGTGCGCGGGAAGTGTCACACGCGATTGGCCTGGGTATGTGTATTTCAGGGGTTCGCGTGAAGTTTCACACGCAATAGGGCCTGGGTGAGCGAGGTACGTGTATTCCAGGGATACGCGGGAAGTTTCACAAGCGATCAGGCCTGGGTGAGCGAGGTACGTGTATTACTGGGATGCACGGGAAGTGTCAAATGCGATCGGGCCAGGGTGGGCGGGGTACGTGTATTCCAGGGGTGCGCGGGAAGTTTCACACGCGATCGGGCCTGGGTGAGCGGGGTACGTGTATTACTGGGGTGCGCGGGAAGTGTCACATGTGATCGGGCCTGGCCGAGCGGGGTACGTGTATTACTGGGGTGCGCGGGAAGTTTCACACGCTCGCCTACAACACGTATTCATGGAATCGAACGTGGCTAAGGTATGCGCCCAAAAAGACAGGCCAATCCGGAAACACGTACGCCAGCAGGAAGCAGGCGTACGTCGACCCGCACAGCATAAAAGTGCGCACAAACAATAAACAAGCTCAGACGCCAGGATGAATATACCGTTCCTAGCAGCAGTGGCCATGGGATACCGCAGGAGGAGGCGGCGGATAGTCAGGGCCAGAATTTTTACACACAGAACCAGCCTTTTTGGGATGCCTGATGACCACGTGTATGGGATGTACAGGTTTCCACCTCACATAATACTCGACCTGGTCAGTGAGTGGGAGGATGACCTCACATCACCCACCCTGTGATCCCAAGCACTCAGCCCCCTGGAGAAGGTCCTTAATGTACTGCACTTCTTGGCCACTGGATCATTTCAGCAGACAAGTGCCATAGTGGGGGGGGCGTGTCACAGGCCACAAAGTCACGCTGCCTACACCAGGTCTTGGCCATCATCACTACACTAGTCCGCAGGCACAGATACCTGCCCAGACACCTGCAGAAAGGCAGGCTGCCGCCCAGGATTTCTACGGGGTGGCACAATTCCCCAAAGTGCTAGGTGCCATTGATTGCACCCATGTGGCTCTATGTCCCCCCAGGGCATCTGAGCACATCTATAGAAACCGCAAGCACTGGCATTCCATCAACGTCCAGGTAGTATGTGATGCCAAGGGAATCATCACCTCAGTATATGGCAACTATCCAGGGTCCACCCACGACAGTTTCATTTACAGTATGTCAACCCTAAACCGAGACCTAGAAGCTGGGCGGCATGACGATACATGGCTGCTTGGCGAGTATAAATGCCACTGCACATGCATGCATGTCAGATACTGAGTAATGTCACAACCCCACTAATGATACCCATCACCACCTCCCCAGGGGACAGTGCCTACCCTCTGAGCACCAACATGATGACGCCAATTCGGAACCCCACCACGCCACCCCAGGTAAGATACAACACAGCCCACATTGCAACCCGGGGCATAGTGGAGCGCACATTCGGAGTGCTCAAGTCACGCTTTCGCTCCCTTGACCGTTCTGGCGGGCAGCTGTTATATGCTCCCCCAGTAGTGTGCAGGATCATAGTGGCAGCATGTGTCCTGCACAACGTTGCAACACGCCGGGGCCTGGCCGTGGACATGGTGGTGCCCCCACATCCCCAACCACATGCACGCCAGCTGCGCATGGGAGGGGAAAGGGCACGGGGTGAGGTAGCCCGTACGCAGCTGGTGGATAATTACTTCACCTAAAATGACACCCCTGTGGAGTGCACACATCCCTGGCACATACCAGCTGACTATCAATGATGATGAGTCAAGTGACAGTCAACTGTCACAACCATACCAGCCTGAGATTGTTCACCTGGAAGTGTTCCATTGTTTGCATCCCTGCCTACACAAACACCACCAATGCTGTGTCATCAAAAGACACACTTCTATGCTGCTAAAATCATTGCCCCCTTGCAAGATACAACATGACAACAGTGCCATGTCACCCAACCCCTCCCCAGCACCGCCACCCAACACACCATGGCATGTCATGCTATGTGAGAGCAAACAAAGGAATCCCCAAAACATGACACAAGTGTCACAAAGTACAGTGTCCCGAATGGAAACTGGCCACACACAATATGCTCCCATTAATGTAGAACTGACAACACACACACATGACCAAATACTTACCACACTACAATGCAGCTACACAACCCCAAACGTAGCATTCACATGACAGTACTAAGTTAAAGGATACATAGTCTTACAACCTGGTGACGCTAGCACATCAACCACTTCCAACTGTACAGTGTTGGTGCCACGCAAATCTGGAAGTGCACTGCTTACAACATGAACTCCATCTCCAAAGTAGACGCCCTTGTGAAGACATGAGGAATGAACCTGCAAATTAGGAGGGAGACATGGATGCACAAGCACACATCAATACACCATGCAGTGTACAATACAACAACAATATGCACTAGGAATGTATACACAGTATTGACTACAGACTGCCCACACATGTCATGGGAGTCCAACGTCACTGTGTAAGTCACTGTCACTTGGGCACACCCTTTGCAAGCCCATGGAAACGGGAAGCAGGAGGGGTGTGTATCTCACGAACCCAAGCATCTAACCCAAACTCAGGACAAGCCTACATGTGCCCAGCCGGAATACAGTGGATGCCCACGGGAGCCACACAAGGCAACACACTAACAAAAAATCAAAAATCAAAAATGGCCATGTGTGGGCCAGGGGGTGTGGGGGAGGCCACCCAGGAGGTCCGAGGACAGGGTGCACACCAACAGCCACCTGTGTGGATGTTGCGGAAAAAAAACACCTCCATGGGCTCCTGGCCTGCACGGCTACGCTATCGTGAGAGATTCTAAATCGCTGTGGTCGCTCTCATCACTCTGTGCTGCTGCCGCCACAGGAGGTGGTGGTGCTATGGGAGGCAGCCCACGCAAAGCACTAGTCTGATCCTCCATGGCAGCAAGCATGCGGGTGTGGAAGGGCTCGTTCTGGAGGAATATGGTGCGGAGATCCCCATGCACCACCTGACGTGATGCCTGGAACTCCTCCCGAGTTGCCTGTATCTCTGCTGAGAGAGTACATGTGACCCGCTCCAGCAGCTGTTCTGTCCTCATGACAGTGGAAGCCTCAAGGTCCACAAGAGTCTGCCTGAGGTGATGGACTTCTAACCTCAGGGCTTCCCTCTGGCCCTGGGACTCTAAAGAAATGGCTTCCCACAGAGTGTCCAGGGCCGCCCGTCTGTCCCTGTTGGGCGCCAACATGTCCTCCCTGAGTGATTGGCAAATGGAGTCTGTTGCCTGCTGTAGTTGCTCCATCTGCCTTCTGGGGGGACAATGGAAGTGGCCACCCTCTCCATTGCTTGAGCCATCATCTCAGATGATGCTGCCTGTTGGTTTGCCATACCATATATGGATTGCTCCCATGCGGTATTGCCTGGTGGCGTACGGCCACCGCATCGGCGGGCACCACACCTGTCTGGGGCAAGCCGAACTGTGCCTTGCTGTGTCGGCACTGCCTGAGGCTGCAGGACTGCATTCCCTCTCTGATCTGCTGGCCCAGGAACAGGATCAGATGTTGCGGAGTGTGGCCCTGCATCCGTAACCACCAAAGGCGGACCTACCAACACTGACATCCCCATAGTGGGCTGTACCCCTGGTGCAGGTGGTTCGTACAGAACAGAATCCCTTCCAGAAACACCTACCTGCGAAGCCACATAGGTCTCATCATGCGAATCAACACCTGAATAGAGGTCTGGGGAGGTGCACCCAGAGACACCCCTGGAGAGAATGGTCTGCAACAAGAGTGGGTTCTCACCCACCACCACACCCCGTCCCCTACTGGTGCCCGGTCGTGCCTGAGATCCCTCCTGGGTCTGCACCATCTCCTCACCCTCAACAGCATCAAGTGTGTCATCCCCTGCAAAAACATGAAAGACAAAAAATGGAAACAGTCATTAACACCATTACACACAATTAGGCCTGACAAGCTACAGAACCAGTACTTGATTGACACATGTCCCACATGACTATAACCCTCACATGCATGCACTGTCACTGAGTTTAAAGAGGAGGAAAATGTCAGACACTGATGACACCAAGATGGAAGAGCAACACATTAGCTGCATGCTGGCTAGCAGTGCCATCACACATTGGCCTGTGAGTGGCATGTCCAATCCACATACATGACACATGCCATCACACAGATGGCATGTACCATAGGCATGTCACATATTGTTTGACAACAGGGCTGAGAAATGCATAGTGAAAATGTGGGAATTGAAACAATCAGCCTGAATGAACACTGAAAAATACGGAACAATGTTGTTGCAAGATGCCACTTCAAGGGCAACTGGTGTGATGTTGCACAAAATGTCTACTGTGGGCAGAAGGGATGCTGTAATACCCAAATACAGGGGCGCAGAATGTTTGGGATGAAGCACCAGGGTGACCCAAACCACTCACCTGGCACTCAAACAGAACCCCTCACACACACAACATACACATGGATCACACACACATACATGTGCACTCACCGGACAATGCCTCGTAATCTGGCAGTTCTCCCACACCTTGGATCTGTTCCTCTGTGACGTAGATCCCAGCAACAGACTAATGTACAGTGAGTTCAATGTCCTCTTGTGGAGAGCCACCTCCAGTCACCAGAGTAGCAGCATGACTTGAGGCCAGCTTTTTCTTTGCCCTGCACTTAAGGTCATTCCAGGGCATGTAGCACTCACCAGCTGTGCGCCTCACAAATCCAAGGGCACTTATGATGTCCGCGATGGTCTGCCAGTGTGCCTGACGTCGAGCAGGTGTGGTCTTGCACCCTGAAGTGATCAACATTTCGCTGTCATGTGCGGACACATACTGCACAAGTGCATCACGTTCGGCATCATTGAAGCTAGGCTTCCTTGGCGTGCCAGACTGCGTAGCCGTGTCTGGGGTATTAGCCTGTACTGGACGAGCACTCCTCCTCTTTCTTTTGGAAGGTGGTAGGGATCCTGAGTGGCCTACACCACTAGGGGCAGGAGCACCGGTGGACTGGGTAGTTGGAGTGTGGGAATGCACACTGAGCATGGGACTTGGTGCAGGCATTGGCTGAAGTGTGACGTAGTCAGGGGGAACGTTAGCAAGATGGACTGGGACCAACACTGCCCTGGCTGTGAGAGTCAGAGCTGGGGTGGATGGAGCTGCAGCTGCCCCTGCAGCCTCCCCACCCTGCCTACTCGGGGCAGCAGATGACATAGCTGCCCCTGATCCACTTGCACTGCCACACGTGACCTAGACTTGGCGACCTGGAAGTCAGCCTGGGAGTCACCCTGTGCCAGGTCAGGTGCCACAATGGGCCGGTCCAACAAGGGCTGAGCAGAGATGGTGTCAGCCACGTTTCCCTCAACCATGGGGGGGCATGGGTGTCCCTGACTGGTCCTCCACACATGGGGGGCTAGGGGTAGCCTGCAAATCCCGGCCACGTCCCCTACCGCACCCGCCACGTCCCCTACCGCACCCACCACGCCCACCTCTTGAGGGTCGGCCACCTTTGCCACCCTTACCGCTTGGTCGCCTCCCAACCATGGCACTGATGTTGTTGTGCGTATGTGAGTTGCAGTAAACTATTGTCCTGGGCAATTGGGGGTCAAAGGGGTAGGGTACTAGATGGAATTCATACCCTAGTGCTCTAGCAAGGCTGTATGTGACCCCTGGGGAACGATGACAGGTCACGCAACGCACAAGCACCCCAAAAACAGAAAAAAAGGTGCATGCAACCCCTCGTAGACCACGTGCGTTGAAAAATTAACCCGCACTACGCTGTGGCACCCAGAAACACAAAAATTAACGTACGCGTGTTACACGCAGCCTACAATGACCTCTGAAGGGGTACGCGACACACGGGGCAAGCACAATTGGTAAATACGTGCGCGACTCACCGTCTGCCTGTAAAAAGAGCGTGAAAAATATGCACGTGTGCGCATTGGCAACACCCCCGCCAAAAAAATAATTGTACGCTGTCTGAGGAGACAGGACAAAAGAAGAAGTGAACGCTGTTTGAGGACACAGGCCCAACAGAAAATCAGAAAAAAGCTGTCAGAGGTAACAGGGAGTATGAACTAGAAACCCTGTGAAGTAAATCACGTGTGAACCGAAAAGAAGTACAGAATTCACCTACTCGCTCTCCACAAAAAGCACGTACAAGGAAATTACGTCCTACACGTACCTTTTGAACCGGCCCACAGTTCCAACGTCACTTCCGCGTATACACGCTAAGGCCCTATCTAATTACACGAGCTGACACTCGGACGTGCAGTTCTTGGATGTGTAACATGCACCCGGGTTCAGGGAAACTCCCGCGCGCAAACGTCACAGACACGCTTACGCGCTAAGGGCCTTTGGTCCAATGAAATCGCGTACGCGTGCTGACGCGCTAAGGGCCTTTCCTCGAATTACACGCTGATGTGCAAGATTTTCACGTGCCAAATCACTCCGTATCAAGCTGGCCACGCGTTCGCACATGGAAGACCAAGGCTCCTGCCCAGAAGACCTAATTACTGCCCCCCAGAGCCCCGAGCATGCTCCCACCTGCCAACTGCTGCTGCCTGATTGCCTGCTGCCCACGTGCCCTGCCATTTGCTGCCTGCACATCCGCTCGGGGTGCTGTTGCTGTGACCACCCCTGCTGGAACCGAAGACTCCCGACTGCTATTCCATCGCTCCACAGCCCAGCCCCAGGACCCGGTTGCCCACCCACACCTGCCTCTGGGGTTGCCATGTTGGGCACTACACCATCTGGCACGACTGGCAACCCCCAGCCAGAGAGGCAGAGGGCCACCAGCTTCACTGCCACCGAAGTTGGTGTCCTGGTGGAGCAAGTCCTGGGGCAGCATGATGCCCTCTTCGGAAGGTCGGCCGCTGACAAGGAAGGACGGACTCGGATCTGGACGGACATCGTGACTGCCATCAACGCGGAGGGGGTGGCAGTGCGCGACTTCCAACATGTCAAGAAACGCTGGGAGGACTTCAGGTCCAGGACCCTCAACAAGGCCCGGCGCCTCTTGAAGGCAGCGGATGCTAAGGGGCACCGGGACCACCTGTCGGAACATCAGATGAGGGTCCTGAAATGCATATGCCCAGCGCTCCATGTCCAGGTCCTTGAGAGGCAGACCCGTCTGGAGTCGAGCGGTAAGTGTACATGTATACTGATTGGAAGCTGTGCGTGTGGTGGTGTGCAGGTTGTACATGTGGTTTTGTAGGGCCATGTATGGATGTGTATGTTCAGGGCTGTGAGGCTGACACATGCAAGTCCTTTCATGTGTGAGGCACATGGGTGGTGTATGTGTGGGTAAGCATGCAGGCCAAATGCAGATGTGTGAGCACACATGTTTGGATTACTGTGTATGTAAGTTGGCATGGTTGTGGTATCACACATGGATGTTGGTTCCAGCTGCATGTATCTGCACTGTATACATGTACATGTGTGTGTATTTGACATGGGTGCAACAGTGATGCAACATGGATGCATGTGAGACTGATATGTAGAAGACTGATTGCCAGATGTGACATGGATGCCAATCTCATCACTGCAACAGTTGGCGGAGGTGTACACATGCATGTAATTGTGGTGGCGTGTGTGCATGTCTAGTGCACTCCCTGTGTTTGATGTGATGTCTGGCTCACCTTTGGCTGCTCATGCTGTTGTATGTGTATGGATGGTGCTGGCTGTTGCAATATGGCTGTGGAATAGCTCATGTGTGAGTTGCAATGACATGTGTGTTGGGGATTGTGATGCCATGTCTGAAGTTTGACAATGCCACTCATGTACAACTGTCATGTGTGTATGAGTCAGTCCATTGTACAGTGCCCTGTTGCCTGTCTCCTATCTCTCCCTGTCTGCAGCGTCAACTGATGAAGAGGGCGGAGAAGGTGCTGTGGAGCACAGCGGCAGGGATCGCAACGCCAGCCGGAGACGCAAGGCCCGGCTCCCCTCCCAGGTTGTCATCTCGTCGGGGAGTGAGGAGTCCGGTGCCGCGTCCCAGGTCGCAGCTGCCGAGGGGAGGTCCAAGAGGCAGAGGTTGGAGTTGGACTCAGCCGAAGGGGCAGCTGAGACCCCACAGGGCCTGACAGAGGAAGAGTCATCCAGGTTGGTGGGGGGTTTGGTGGAGGAGGAGGCCATGCAAGGGACAGAGACGGGGTCTGGAGGTGAGGATTCCACTGGTGCTAGTGGTGCAGTGCAGGGGCAGGTACAGGAGGCAGCACAGGCCGCCGTGGAGGTGCCTGTGTGTAATCCTGTCCCCGATCCTGTGACTGCATCATCTTGCACCAGCAGGGATACCTACGTCCAGACCCGTTCTCAGGGAGGGGATTGGCTTACACCAACTGGCCTTCCTCTCCCTGTGGATGTGGCTATCCGGCACCGGGTTGAGCCTGTCCTGGGTGGGGTGGCGTTGCATCAACGTGCCATGTGAGCTGACCTGCAGTCTTTTCATGAGGAGAGTGCATGTCTTCTCGCATGGCTCGTTGACCGCGTTGACCCACTGGGACAGCTCACCAGGACCGGATTCCTCCGTTTTCGGGACCTTGTTCCGACCCCCTCCTCAACTGAACCCCCTATGCGCCAGTCGTCCTCCATGCCATCTTCCCACCCATGTGTCACTTGGGTGCCCTGTGGAGCTGCCTCTGACCCTGCGGCCAGGCTGGTGGAGGACACATCCCTGCCACAGTCGGGAGTCGGACGTCCAGCAGGGGTGGCCACCTCAACAACTGCACCCCAGCTGGAGGAGGACGTGCAGGCAGCAGGAGCCAGGGCACAGGCAGCGGCACAGCAGCAGCAGCAACAAGGTGGGAGCCATGATGGCTCGGGGCCTTCATCATCAGAGGGGCAGGCATCGGCCGGAGGGCAGGAGGACCCTGGATGGGAAGTGTCTTTGGTGTGGCAGCGGTTGGGCCATGCGATAGATGCGGAGCGGCAGCGGGCGGAAGAGGCACGGCTCACGATGGTCAGGGCAGAGAACTCCATGCGTAGGGTCCTGAGGCGGGCCGAGTGCCTCGAGGCCATTTGCAGGGACCTGGAGTTCCAGATGTCATCGTCCCTGCGAACCCTCGGGGCCATGGAAAAGGACTGCCTCCGGGACATTGAGCATGAGTTCGATGATGCCCTGGCCCGGGACATCAACATGTAAGCCGTTGGACTTGCCCGCTGCCCTTGTAAATAGTTAGATAGTGGTAGGTTTCCTTTGGTTTTTTTTTGTTTGGTTGCGCTTCGACAATGCACCACGTTTCTGTATATAGTTTTTCATTAGGTAGTATTTTTTATAGGTTTCATTTCTTCATTTGGGATCATGGACCCTGGATTGTTCATCTGTATATAGTTCACTATTGGATTCATCTTCTTTTTTTTGGTTTTCCCATGGAGCAATGGTTTTTCCCTTGGATTTGCTTTGTTGGACTGTGACTTTGGACACCTTTCCTTTGGATTATGATTTCTTGTTTTTCATTATTTTACAGACATGCAGCTTTTCTTTTTTTATTCCCATTGTTGTTTGTTTGATTTTAATTCCATTCATGTTGCTTTTAATACATTTTTTTCTTCATAATTCCATGTGTGGTATTATCTAATTGATTTCATGCATGTCATGATAAGGGTTTTCATATTCACTTGCAACCGTTGTGTGTGTGTGACGGACATGTGTTCATTTACATACTTGCCAGTGGGGTTGTATCATGTAATTGCCTTTTTTTATGTGTGTGGGTGCAATACTTGGTAGGGTCTTTGGTCTGGGGAGACTGGCCATAAGGGCCATGATTGAGGATCTTCATGACCTGGGGCAGGGGGACATGAGTGGGACATGAGTGGGGGCCTGCTGGCAGGTGCCCTGCACTGCTAGGGGGTGGGGGTGCAAGGGGACATGAGTGGAGGCCTGCTGGCAGGTGCCCCGCACTGCTGGGGGGTGGGGGTGCAAGGGGACATGAGTGGGACATGAGTGGGGGCCTGCTGGCAGGTGCCCCGCACTGCTGGGGGGTGGGGGTGCAAGGGGACATGAGTGGGGGCCTGCTGGCAGGTGCCCCTCAGTGCTGGGGGGTGGGGGTACAAGGGGACATGAGTGGGGGCCTGCTGTTAGGTGCCCCGCACTGCTGGGGGGTGGGTGTGCAAGGGGACATGAGTGGGGGCCTGCTGGCAGGTGCCCCTCAGTGCTGGGGGGTGGGGGTGCAAGGGGACATGAGTGGGGGCCTGCTGGCAGGTGCCCTGCACTGCTGTGGGGTGGGTGTGCAAGGGGGTAATGCGTTGGTGATCACTAGTGCAAGGTGACATGTGGCTTGGCTGGGGGGGCATGCCCATGGTGGATGGGCTGCCTGCGGGACATGACCAGGGGTGCAGGGTAGTCCCCTGTGGTGTGGTCTGCCTGCAGGGGCCGTGGAGAGTGTAGAGCGAACACCTGAGAGGACCCACACTGCCAATTCACGTGTAGGACTCCCCTGCACCCCCGAAATACACGTACCCCACTCGCACAGGGCCTATCGCGTGTGAAACTTGCCTGCACCCCAGTAATACACGTATCCTGCTGGAATCGCGTGTGGAACTTCCCGCGCACCCCAGTAATACACGTACCCTGCTGAAATTGCTTGTGGAACTTCCTGTGCACCCCTGTAATACACGTACCCTGCTGAAATCACATGTAAAACTTCCCCGCACCCCAGAAAGACACGTACCCTGCTGGAATCGCGTGTAAAACTTCCCCGCACCCCAGAAATACACGTACCCTACTGAAATCGCTTGCGGAACTTCCCGCGCACCCCTGTAATACACTTTGTAAAAGACTTCAATTCAACACTACAGCTAAGTCAATGCCTAGTCTGGGATGCTGATGGAAGCCCTTATTGATATATTTTTATGTCCAGTTTGTTTACTCTGGATGACAACCCTTATATAAACACCCCTCTCTTAGAATCCCCCTGACCCCACTGAGCCAAGAAGTAGGTTTGTTTTGCAAATTAAAAGGTTTATTTGAAAATTAAACAATATATATCTATCACACTTTTATAGTAAATTAATATTTGATATCACACTTGAGAATATGATGTTGATCAACAATGGATAATGTTATAGTGGTACACTCTTTTTAATGGCTTAGAAGTTGATATAGAGAGGATAAAGTAGCTGAGAATGCTTTTATGGATTCAAGGACAATGCAATGATGAATAAAAATGCAGTACAGAAAATAAACTTGATATGATTTCAACCAAAACAATGCAATCACTTTCACTTTTCCCCCTGGTAGCAATTCACCTCCTCCCCCCCTTATGCAATGTAAAGAGATAGAAGAAAAGCACACAGTTATCAGGAATGCAATCAGATATAATTCAGCTCCCAGCCCTAGCAAGCTTAGAGCAACAGGGATGATTTTAAACACAGGCAAAGTACTTTAAAGGTGGTATGCAAAGAAGTGAAACAAATGCTAAAATGATTTTAATTCCCTCTAGAGGTTCAGGGTGGTGACAGCTACTTTGTATTAGTTCAGGATCACTTTAGCAATGTTCTATGAATGATTGTCAGGTTGCAAACGAATTGTAGCAAAGGAAAGCAAGGACAAATATTTTTACACGTGGCTGAAATTAAGCAAAATGTCAAATTGCTGCAAATTTAGTTGCGTGCATCGAGCGCAATTACGGAGGCACTATAAGGGGTAGCAAGTCGCTTTTAGGTTCGTTGGAAAGCTTAGAATCTTAGCTTTAAGATGACAGTTAAAACTCGCTCCTAGCACAAACGGTCCCGGAGATACGCCGATTTAGTAAAGGTAGTTTTTCGGATTTGAAATTTTAAACCTCAGAATGACAGATGACAGTTTTCAGGTTTACGGATGACAGAATGACACGATTCTAGGAGGCAGTTCTAATAGGCTAAAATAGTTTGGATTAGATTATTTTAAACTAAGAGATTGGTTTTGGCACAGTGCTAGCTGGGTACTCACACTAGATTTTGGACAGGAATGCGACTTCGTCACGGATCGGGTCAGGATTGGACTGCGGTTCCCTCGCCACGGACAGTCTCTGCCTGGTTCTGCTCACAGCGGTCTGGTCTGTGGTTCTCTCTGGTTCCGGATACAGCACTGCTTTCTGGATACTGCTACAGGTTCTTCCAAAAGTTCTTGGCAAAGAATTCAAACAGCTTGCCCGGCTGTTGAATAGTTTGGTTGGTGTTGAGGCCTGCTGAAGAGAACTCAGCTTGTGGTTTAGGCCTTTGCTTTAAATTGTGGAGTCAGAGTTCTAAGTTCTGGTCTCTGTCTAGCTGGAGTCAGTCTAGGTCTCTAGAGTTCTGGATGTGAATTTGTCCGTCAGCGTGCTCCGCAGAAAATGGGAATTGAGTGTCTCTGCCTGTCCCAGCAGTCTCTTTTTATGTGTTTAGAAAGTGGGTGGGTCGGCTAATTCTGCATGCCCAACCCTCTCAACTTATCATTGGCAAGTTCCTCCTCTCTTCCTTGATTGGGGAGCTGGGTTGTGTGTCATCTTTATGGCTTACAGAAAGACACTCCCCTTGTCAATGTGCACACAAATCTATTTCTGATCCAAATACATATTTCCCCGATACACAATTTGTTGAAATTACATGTACATATTACAGATTCCTTATGGTCCATGCTTGTCCGACTCTGATCTTCCTGGGGTCTTGCATTAAAAAAATGACAACTTAATTTCGTTTTTTAATTGGTTTACCAATGTTAAATCTGTATCAAAAATTGCACCAATGTACACCCTCCTTCTACACACATTCCAGTAATTTACTAGGTTTCTAGCATAAACCTGGTGTCTGTAATATCAATAAATAGCGGGGTTTCGCCTCAGAACATGGTACAAAGTTGAATCAAGTCTTGAATTGTGGGTACATTTCTAGGATTAAGGTTCTCCAAATTGCACATTTTTGTGAGCTTAATACCATATTTTAGAAGCATTTAACTTAAACATATATTTGCTGCAATAGGAATCCACACTCAAGTCTGGCCCACCCCTCAAAGCTGGGTGGGTCAGCTGACATGTCCCTGCTCCCAGGCAGAGCTCTGTTTACAGTCCACATCCAAAATTAACATACTCCATTCAAGGGAAAGAGTCTATTGGGTGGTGTCCGGCAGGCTGAAGGGAAAACCCCTCCTTCCCAATCACCGGGGTCATGTGATATCCTGGGCTGTTGTGTGGGTCTCTGGGGTGAGAAGGTTTCCCAGCCTCTTGGCCTGTTAATTGAATCAGATTGTCTCTGGGAACAGCAGGTGGTTAAGAATTTTAATTAACCAACAGGCTTTGAAGTCCCAGTTGTCACGCCGCCCGCCTTGGGGTTCACTTACCTGAAGCGGCGCGCCCCATCCTGGAGGATGTACCCGCGCTTTCGCTTGGGGGGTCCGGGGTTGTCCTGGTCCTCGGGCGCTTCCGGGTTCCCTGGGCATGCTGGTCCGCGCATGCGCGGGCGGCCGTTTCGCGTTCTCTGTGCATGCGCGCTGCACAGGGCACTCGGTTTGGACAGTCTTGCGGTCCACGCCTCTCTCCGGGCTAACCAACGCCTGGGAGACAGCACGGCTTGCGTTCCAAGCCTCCCAGGTGTTGGTAGCCCTATTTAAGGAGCCCGGCCATTCATTCAAACCGCGTCTCAACGCGGTTTGAATTGGATCATGTTTCCTCGCTGGTTCCTTGTGCCTTCCTTACCTGTTGCCTGATTCCTGTTTTCCTTGTTCCTGGTACCCTCCTGGTACACTGCCTGGTTGAGTTGTCCTGTCCTCCCTTCTCCTTGTCCTGTGGTTGGGGCTCCCTTTTCCTTTCCTTCTGGGTTGGGGTGGTTCACCTTCTGTTCCTTTTAGTTGGTTCTCGCCCTTCTGTATCTTGCCGGCCTGCCTGCTCTGCCTCCCTCTGCCTAGGTACCTTTCATTGTGGGCCCACCACTACCTCTAAGATCTGATCCTCGGGTCTCCCATCTGCCGGATCCAGCCTTCAACCACTACCACAGAGACCTGATACTTGGGTCTTCTTTCTTCCGGATCCAGTCTTCCTTGGAACTCAGTACTGTCTTCTGGAAAGGCTCCCCCTGTCAGTGCTTGCACTGTCCTGATGCCACGCTAATCAGGGGAGAGCGCACCCGTGGCGTTGGGAGCTGGTTCACCGCCAACCCGGTTTCCACTCGGGCGGGAGCTGGGCTGGTTTCCCGCGTCATCCACCACATCTCCACAGGATTCCTGACAGCCTGGCATCATCTTCAAGGTCCTCAACCGGACGAACAAGTATGCAACGTCCTCGTGACGCAGTCTTTAACACCAGTTAGGCTGGATCCTCTTGCACTCCTGAGATACAGTCCTACTGTCAGAGTTTAGACAGCTAGCACCTGTTTGTGGACAAAGCTGGTACTGCACCCATTTTTGGGATCGGTCTTGAATTAATGCATTTCAATAGAGTGGTCTTTTGCTTGATAGTATAGGATCCTTGCTTAACATTGTTTTGATGGCATCCTTACAGTAGAGTGGTGATGTGGAACCCCCCCCACAAGAAGGTTGTACCTTTGGAGTGGTCTTGTGCCTATGATTTTAGCAACTTTTTTACATCAATAAAAACGGATTTTGAACAGAACCACCTTTCTTTGCACTGGTGGGTGGCAGATTAGGTGACCATTTTGGTGTGCGCAAATTGCGCAGTTCTCCTGGATTCTGGCGTGAATGTGAGCGGCGACAGCTCAACCCCACATCTACCCAGTCTATTGATTTAGTTTGTTCTGGGATAGAATAATGGGCGGCGACAGCTCATCCCCACATCTACCCAGTCTATTGGTTCAACATGGGTCAAAACCCTTGACAAGGTACCCTGCTGAAATCGCGTGTAAAACTTCCCGCGCACGCCAGTAATACACGTTCCCCGCTCGGCGTTTGCTGTTTGCCAGCCCTGTATACTGGTCCAGTGTTAGCGCAGCCCTTTGCGCTGAATTGGGAATTTGGATGGCTTTTCCTTGCGCGAGGGCGTTCTTGGGGGTGTAACTGGCGCTGCTGCAGGGACGCTGCGCCACGGCTGGTTTTAGAGGGTAAAATCCATGAATACGCTGTGCGCAGATATCGATTTGAGCGCACGCGGCTGGCGCAGACATTCGCACGCGCACACTGTGCGCCAGCCGCGTGCGCCACTTTTGTGAGAAATTCTATGAATTACCCTGTCAGAATATTTAGAGTATGGCACAGTAATTTAGTAGCCATCAAATCAAGCATCCAATTACAATCAGAACTGCAGAGTAGTTACCTTAAAAAGAGGATATAGAAAAGAAGGCCTACCTGCAATCACAGAAAGTCCGAAAATGTTTCCAGTTAATTCCAGGTGATTACTATTAGAATTCATCTCTCTCTAGATGGAAAATGTCTTTTATTTTGCTTTTATGAACGCAGAGGTGCGTTCTGTGTGTGTTGAAGGTTTAGCCAAGACATGTAACAGAGAAATTCAAGAATTAGGTTTTGGAAGATCAATATTGCCACTGAACACGCTGACCTTAGAAACAGGACGAAGCGTTGTGCAATGGCTCCGGTACACCAGTCAGGTTGGCGCAGCATTGATTATTACTGGGCCTAGAAGCTGGGGGAAACTGGCACGGAGCGCTAGAGAAACACCCAAATCACTGAAGTAAATAAGGCATAATCTACAGGAAATTTACAAGAAAGCAAGGTCCCTTAAAAGGACATTTTGAAATCCTGATTCAGCACATGTCCAGCAAGTGAAAAGGGGCTGGCCCGATTGCTGATGTGTGACTGGCCTACCATGAAAGATGGCGGCTTGTGGGCAGAATCCTACAATGTTACGTAAATGGCAAGCCTCCAACAGATATTTCGACTGCATTTTAAGAAACAAAATACGCAGACACGTACCCCGCATCTTGGGGGCAAAGACATGCAGCCAACACACTATTTTATTATCTGCTGGCCTGCAGCGTCTGATTCATGGGGGAAGAGGTTCCTCAGATTGCTTAGCTTGGCCTGGCCCTTAAAAGTGAGAGAGGCTACTGCTAAAATTGTGAACACTCTGGTGGGGATCAATTCAGACTTGGACAGTAATTGGACATGAACCCTTCTAGATGGATTAATAAGCCGGGTAATCACACAGATAATATGGAATAGGATTATACATTCACATACACAGAAAAGAAATATGGCAGCAAATAAGCAAAGAACATTAGGTAGATACCAAAAATGTGTTATGGCTGCACTTACCGTTCAGCTTCAGTCTCTTCAATAGGCAGGAACTGCACAGGGAGGTCAGTCTGGAGAGCAAGGGCTGTCAGTCCCATGCTTGATCTCCACGGCGCTTCCCCCTCAGCTAATTCTGCTCCCACCACACTCACACCCTTCTGCAGGTCTTGCAGGGACACCGGTGCAGGGCGGAAGTAATCTTCGGGTCTACTGCTTCCCCGTTCCAGAACAAAGGGGTACGGCTGCCCTGAGAAGGCCGGGTTTGGGGCAGCATGAAGTTCCTGAGGCAGTGGCTGGAGCTGGGACGGGCCACCTCTTCGAGACCGTGGGCGCTGGGGACTGTGGTAAAGCATGGAGGAGTCCTTTGGGAAAGCTTTATCCATGGCACCCAGAAGGTCCAGGTCAGACAGCAGGGCCTGGTTGCTCCGGTATTGGTTGTACACATTCTCCAAGTAGGGAAGGATCTCCTCCCTGCTGCCGAGGTGGTCTCGGTATGGTCTCAGAAGGTGGAACACCTCCTGAAGGAATAGCCAAGAGCCTCGGGTGTTCTTCTGGAGAGTTGTTGCAAACACATTGATGAGCTCTGCAGTGAGAAGATCCACATCCTGTCTCGCAGGTTTACCATGCTCCTTCAGCTGCTGGCTAATCCGCTGCCGCACGGTGTGTGCCCAGCTCCCGGCCCGCAGCTGGCTACTCCTGCCATCACTGCCACCTGCAGGGATTCAAAATGGCCTATTAGTAGTGGGGAGGGTAACATGGGTAATCATGCAACATGTACACCAATTGCATCTAACTACTTTTCCCACACACAAACTATAGTTTTTGCTGAATTAAGTAGCACCTTTGCATCGAGTTTTCCCTACTATTATGCTAACATTCGATAACGATATCTACATTCATTAAGGGATTGTTGGCTATGACAACCCACAGAGTTCATTGTTTGTATTTGTGAAGCAGGTATTCCATGGGTGTTCCAGCAATCGAAGAAGTAATTCAGTACATGAGTGAGCGACCATGTGAAATACCTGTGCAATGAGCTAGTGAGTGAGGATCCTCACGCGATTAAGACCATTCAGCACTTGGTTGCATAATGTGGGGAACGGTCTCTGGGTAACTGTTAAGTCTTGGATTGAAGCCCCTAAAGCAAAATCTCCATTTCTCTAAAGAAATAAAAACAGAGGGTGATGGTGTGGCTTAGACCTTCCTTCCACTTCTGCACCTCAAGCTTTGCTCTGTGGGGTCAGAGTACAGGTAAGTACCCATGCTCCGAAACTAAGAACATACGTATGCAAACTGCAATGAATGTTTGGGTGAGATGGAAACTGGACTGAGATCACAGAGACATGGCACAATGTACACAAACATGTCTCGAGATCACTGCCCATACTAGTAGCCTTTAGATAAATAGCCACATAACCCCGTGCTAAGGTTTGAGGCTCTGGTTTGAAAAGATTGGGAGTTTGTCGTAAACGTAGAAAAGATCATAACTATCAGAGAACAACATTAACCCAGTTTTAAGCATGTGGTGTGCTATTTTGCTGAGGTTTTGAAACACGCCATGTGCATAACGAAGTCCCTTCAGAGCAGCTTCCATTCCAGCTTATCTGCACAAGGTAAAACAAATTGTACTTGGTGTTTTATATCTAGAGTGCTTTAGAGCAAACCCTATTTTCATGTATCTAAATTACAGAAATATAAATATGTGAGCCAGTGTTAAACATATGATCATGTAAGAAATGTATCTATGACAGACCGCATGCATGGCCGACAGCAGAACGTGGGCTGTGGGAGCGATAAGGCAGGCTTACAAGCCTGTGCTTTAAAAAAAACTACATGTGCACCTTTGTGATAATGTCTCTAGGCCTTTAATTATGTCATTCGGCTTGGACTATGCATTAGCACGGCTCAAGGTCCTTGTGCTAAAAAGGAATTTCACGATGGTGTTTATATCCTTTTTACACGTAGGGAGCAGCAGAGAGGCTCACACGTGTGAGCCAGTGTTACACATCTGAATGTGTAATAAGTGTATTTCTGCCAAATTGCATCTCTATATACGTTAATTACAGGGTGCTTTTTTTTAATGATATGATTAAAAATAGAGTTCTGCGGGTTTGCATGTTAAATTTCATTATAAAGCATGGGCGTGTGAAAAACTACAAGGGTTTTAAAATGCAGGCTGGTGTAAATGTTTTTATTTTAAACTATAGGACTACACGTATATTGTTTTAGGGCTCTGTACTGTGTAGGCCTCATCAAACTTGGCTTATCAATGTTTATGCAGGCAGCCGGTGGAAGGGCATTTCTTTCTGTAGAGAAAAGTGTATTGTTGTTATGTAAAGCTGACTGCAATGATTCTGCATTCTGTAAAGTTTTTGTATTAACACAGGTTTGAATGACAAGCCTTTGTAAAAGGTGTCAAAGCGTGTGCTTTATGCAATTATTTAAACTTTTATTTTTGTAATGCTCAGGCCTGGTTGTGCACTCTGCATTGGGGGCCAGTGGGCCCGTGAGTAGTGGGCAGATAGCCCATGGGCTAATAGGACTCTTTGTGGAAAATAATGAGGTCTGTTTTTTTCTGTCACACAAGCAAATGGAAATGTTTATTTAAACAATGTTACAAGCGCATTAACGGTTGGGTCTTGTATGAACACGATGTATAAGAAACAGACAACATTGATAGCCCTGGGTTTTATGTAGGCCTAGTGAAGTTAGAGTTTGATGGTGAGATTGGTTTAAGCGAGCACACATGAATGGAGAATGTTACACCCAGGGATTTTATTTTATTTTATAACAAATGTAGTGTTTTTGGGGGGAATAGTCTGCCATATGCGAGCAATCTGAATTTGAATGTAGGGGTCTAGAGGGATGATTGTTATAGTCTGTATTAAAGACTCTGGGCCTATTTGGAAACGATTTCTTTTTTGTTCAGCATAGGCAAAGTGACACAATGTAAAACAATATCTGCAGCATCGCATATGTGTAGGGTGCTTTCTTAATTGTGTTCCACACAAGGCATTGACAAAGTTAATAGCCATGGCTTTTATATAGGTATACTAAAGTTTGCTTAAAGCAACCAGCATGCATGGAGAATGCTACACCCATGGTTTTATTTTATAGAAATTTAAAGTTTTTGTAAAAGTCTGTCGCATGGGAGCAATCTGGAAATAGGGGTGCAAAAAATATATTTTATGCAAGCTCTTTTAGTTATGAGGGCTGTGCTTACAGCCAGAATTCTAGGTTGATGGATTATAATAATTTAGACTGGGTCTAGCTGGCGAGTTCAATTTATAAATGGGGCCATAGCTGTTCTTGGCACTGTTGCATCTATGTTATGTATTAATTATATTATATTCATTAAGACTTTGGGCAATTAGGATTCATGTGCAGGGTGAATCAGGGTGCTATCATTTGAAAATACAATTGTGAGGTAGAAATGTGCCATCAATTTAAAAAATAAATGTTTCAACTTTTGCAGCATTTTAGAATAATGAGGGTTCTGCCAATGTGTCACAGTTGGTTGAAGTGTTGTAACAATGTGTTTGAAATTTTTCATTTTCAGAATGGTGTGCCTGGTTGTCATAAGGGTTTAAGATGCTGACATAATACGCTTGGTTTTTACTGTGTAAAATATGTTTTATACTGATTCTATATTTTTATTTTTTTTATAGAAATGTCTTTCAATAAATGTGTGATGGCACAGCCGGCAGGCTCTCTGAATGTGGATTGCAGAGCACAGCAAAAAGCGGTCAATGGCTTTACGGATAGTGCTGCAGCTGATTCAGCAAATTCTGGATGTTTTCAGGGTACATGGATGGGGCAGCCTATTTCTCTTGGAACAAATCCTGAATGTTGTAATGACCCAAGAATGGGGAACAATGTTTTTGTTGCATCAGCAAGGTCTGTTGGAATTCTGGGGGTCCCGACATAGCAGAATTGTTTCGTAGATTCATCGCTGGGCGCGGTTGGCTCTGGAGTCTTTGCAACAACAACAGCTGGAATGTCCGTGGGCCTATTGAATGATATAAAAGTCTTCAAGGAGGCAGCCTATTTCTCTTGACCAAAACATTCTGAATGTTTTAATGACCAAAGGATGAGGGCCAATTCTGGTTTATGTGCTATTCCTGCATTGAGCCGTGACAATGAGTACCTTGGAAATGGGCTGACGATTGATCCTTTAACAGGGGGTCTCATAATGCAAGCTGCCCGTCTGAGTTCTATCAAATGAACACGTCGCTTAACACAGTGCCAGCCCTTGAGCAAAATAGGGGGTGCTCTGTTTTTAAAATCTGGTTATGGAGTTATTCCCCCAGCACTGGGGTGCTCGAGGGCTCTGGCGGATATCATAGGACATTTAAATGCCCAAACATATCTCGCCAGTGCAGGAGTGAGAGTTCCTATATCATCAGCATCTTTAAACCTACCCCTCACTATTGGCTCTGGGCTGAAATCCTCCTTTAAAGTGTATATTCTGCGGTCCCTCAAATTGGGTTCTGAAATATAAGAAAAGGGACTGGCACCGTCCAGATATAAGATTGATCTGTACTTGAGGTTCACTCAACAAAGAATAGTTCATGGTATATACTGAACACCTTTGAAAATGAAGCAGTGTAAGCTTATGCAAGCAGACACATGCTGGAATTGCGGAATAGAGGTTAGTGATTTTTTATACATGTTTTAGTCCTGTGTAAAAATTGTGAGTTTTTGGGAGGAGGTCTTGCAGCGCATGCAACTCATACTAGACCTTTCACTCCATTGCTCCCCTTGTTTATGTGTGTTAAGATTGTTGCCAGTAGACATTCAACTATCTGTTGGGCAACTTTTTTGGTCTTACAGAGCACTTCTAATAGCAAACAAGCAGATTCTGAAGTGTTGGAAGAGTGTTGCCAGGCTGACAATTGATGCCTGGCTACAAGACCCGACTAATCCTTCGGTAAAAGAGAAGAATAGCTATCAGAGATTGAAAATAATAGACAAGTACCTTGCCATTTGGAATGCCTTCAATGATCTTTATGAGTGAATTCCAGATTTTATTTATTTATTTTTCTCTCTGTTGCTTGTCTCTTCCTAGCCCCCAGTTTCTGTCTATCCTTTCTTTTTCTCTATCCTTTAGGGGGACGTGCCCCCTGCAAATATTGTACAAAGTTGTTTTGAATTTACTCACTTAATTCTTGTTCATTAACCTTAATAATGTATTTTTATTGTCCTTTATTGTAAATTTCTAATAAAGAATGTTAAAAAAAAGTGTATATTCACAGGCCCGCCGGGGTGTGACGCAGAGTCAGCGGCATGATGGTATAACTTCTGGATAGTTCAAGCTGCAAAACTCAGTGCATAATGTTGAGAATGATTGGAATGCCACAAGGCAACCATGGGGGTGTGGCGCTAAACGCCGGCTAAAGAAAAATGATGCCATGGGAGCTGACAGTACAAACAGATGTGCACAGTTAGGGGCTGGCATAAGTGATGTGATTGTTATTAGCAACATTGAGACTGATATAATGATAGATAATTCTGTGAACGTAGCTGTTGCTAGTTTTGGAGGCTTAAATAACATTGCCAGCTCTGCCATTGTCGAAGTTTTAGATAACCTAGCAAATGCAGCAGTATACCTGGTCAATTTATTTATGCATTCAGGTGAGCTTGCACCGTCTCTGCAGGAAGATACTCGGACGATGGTGAATGAGGGCAGTGTGGATTATGTACAACCGGGTAGTACAGCCGTTATTCATAATGGAGAGATAAATGAGTTTGATACGTTCACTACCACAGTTTTCAGACAGTATCCCAACTAGCTGCTGTCTATCTCTTGAAGCGATTCTCAAGAACGTAGGCATTGTTAATAGCACCACTGAACCAGGTGCATGTATCGATACTGTTGACAGTCAAGATGCTGGTGTTCATTATACTACTTCTGTTGATGTTCAAGAGGAGGGTGGGCACAATGATGGGGGGTATATAACGCATGTGTTAATACTGTTCCTGTTGCTATTCAAGAGGAAGTTGTAGAGAACGATGGGGTGGCATGCAATGCTGGGGTTCCTAATATTATTTCTGTTGATGTACAAGAAGGGGGTGAACACGATGGGGGGGCATACAATGCTGGTATCTATAACATTTCAAATGCTCAGGTGAACAGTGTTCAGCCTCATATCCATGTTGTCCTGAAATTTGCATCAACATTGCACACTAACAACAATACGCCTGCTGAAACATCTCCCAATGACCCCATCCTCATTATGGATAGTGATGGTGATGCAGACACTCAGAATGAAGGTGGTCATAATGTGGGGTCAAGGCACAGTGCTGACATCATTAACACTTCAAATGACCTTGCCATTGGTGTTATTATGCTCTTCGCAGATTCAACTTGCAGTAGCTTTGCTAGACTTGATTACAGCTCCACCCTTCACAGGTGCAACAGCTTGTGACCCTACAGTGATTTTCTTCAACAAATGTTCTAACTTTGTGGAAGACTTTACTATCTAAGAAGTACCTCAGCTCCATAGACTGCTTTAATTGACTTTGGCTGCCCTGGCTCCCTATAGACTTCAAGTCAATTTGACTTTGATACTTACTGGCCCTCATAGGTGAGAACTTGGTTTTTAACTTATTGCTGGAGAAAGGTTTTTATCTAGTCTTCATTGGAAGATTTAAGTGCTCACATGCTTCTTCCACACCCACTCCCCTGGCCATCTGCCATGGGCAACTCACCAACTCCCTCTAACTCAGTAAAAAACCTTGGATGCACCCTTGACTCATACCTAACACTCTCGCGCCAAGTCAACAACGTCTCAAAATCCTGCCGCTACCACCTTAAAACTCTAATGCGCATCTTTCCATATCTCTCCTTTCCCAACAGACTCTCCGTGGTCCAATCAATTGTTATATCAAGACTAGACTACGCTAACCCCCTCTATCTCGGAGTCCACGCATACCAACTGAATAAACTTCAAAGAGCACAAAACGCCGCAGCCAAACTGCTACTAGCGCTCGGTCCGAGAGACCACATCTCCCCAACCCTTAAAACTCTGCACTGGCTTCCAGTGGCCCAAAGGGTGACTTTCAAAACCTTATGCATCTCTCATCGAGCATTGCATAAAGGCGGACCTCAATATCTTCAAGACAAGCTAAAACCCTATCACCTTCCACGTACTCTAAGCTCAAGTTCAGCCGGCCTCCTAGTCATACCTAAAACAAACTCAGTCAGGTTAGGCGGATCATCATTCTCAGCCTTGACACCCATGCTGTGGAACGCACTCCCACCCCACATCCGCCTAACTGAAGATCTAATGTCTTTCCGCAAACTACTGAAAACCTGGCTCTTCCCCTAAAACCAACCCGTACGCAAACTAACCCAAACTGATTAACAGCATCTCAAATGACATCAACTCAACAAACTACTAGATCTTGAATAACAATAAGACAAATACCAATAAAACATGAAGATCCATGCGAAAAAACTAATAGCCGCTAATGTAAACTAAAAGGACAAACTGAATAGAACGATTAAGGTAGATCAAAGCAGTAAAGCGGCTAAAAATAATAAATCGTATGAAAACAGTAATGAGGTCTAAATTAATGAAATAGATGTAATGAGTGCAATGAGTGTAGTGCATGAAACAGAGAACACAGAACGGATCCAGCGCGTATGACAAGTGACATGGCCTGAAATCGATAATGCATGACGAAGGAACGAAGTGAATGGAGTGGATGAAATCGTAGAATGGATAAAGCGCGTGGAACGGATGAGTGCGCTGAGCGGATGAAAGCGTTGAACGGATGAGTGTGTTGAGCGGATGGGGGTGTAGAGCGGATGAGTGTGCAGAGCGGATGAGTGTGCAGATCGGATGAGTGTGCAGAGCGGATGAGTGCGTGAGTGCGTAAATACGGAGGGGTGTGTAGAACGCAGGAGAGTACAGAGCAGATGACTGTGCAGAGGGGATGAGTGTGTAGAACAGACGAGTATGTAGAGCAGATGAATGCGTAAGTGCGGAGGAATGTGTAGAACACAGGAGTGCATAGAACAGATGAATGTGCAGAGCAGAGGAGTGTTTAGAGCGGAGGAGTGTATAGAGCGGAGGAGTGTATAGAGCGGATGAGTGTATAGAGCGGATGAGTGTATAGAGCGGATGAGTGTATAGAGCGGATGAGTGCATATAGCAGTTGAGTGCGTGGAAAGAAAGAGTGCATAGAGCGGATGAGTGCGTGAAGCGGATGAGTGCGTGGCGCAGATGAGTGCGTGGCGCGGATGATGCGCAGAGCGTGATGGGTGCGCAGAGCGAAAGAGTGTGCAGAGCGGAACAGCGGAGGAGTGTGTAAGAACGGAGGAGTGTGTAGAGTGGATGAACACGTAAAACAGACTAGCGGGTAGATCAGACGAGTGTATGGAGCAGACGAGTGCGTAAGAGTGGAGGGGTGCATAAGAGCGGAGGGGTGCATAAGAGCGGAGGGGTGCGTAAGAGCGGAGGGGTGCGTAAGAGCGGAGGGGTGCGTAAGAGCGGAGGGGTGCGTAAGAGCGGAGGGGTGCGTAAGAGCGGAGGGGTGCGTAAGAGCGGAGGGGTGCGTAGAGCGGATGAGTGCGTAGAGCGGATGAGTGCGTAGAGCGGATGAGTGCGTAGAGCGGATGAGTGCGTAGAGCGTGAGATGGCATAAAGCGGACAAATGCGTAGAGCGGACAAGTGCGTAGAACGGACGAGTGCGTAGAACGGACAGAACAGGTGAAATATGTGGAAGATACTGGTGTAATAAGTGAAAGGTACAGGGAAGTATCTGGATGGGACGGGTGAAATATGTGGATGGAGTGCATAAAACAACTTAGAAATACACGTAATGGATCAGAGGACATGGAACAGATTCAAATGCATGGCACGGATTGGAGTGCATGGAGCGGATTGGAGTGTGTGGAGCGGACTGGAGTGCACAAAGTGGACTGGAGTGCATGGAATTGCGCGACTTACATGGATCATTTGAAAGAGCATCTAACTCATCATATCACATCACCACGCTTACTCTCTTCTTTACACCACCATTCAACTAGAACACAGAGATACTATGACACCATTCGGTATAGCTGTTCTCATACCAACATCCGCCTCATACTTCTCATCACTCTAACTAAACACTGCTGGTTACACCCCCCACTCCCAAGCCAGGCGTTCTCCTCAGGCCTAATGCAGCCACAATCGGTCTGTATAAATCCTGCCAGAACTAACACATACTCTTGATCTCTCACCCACCACACCTACCGCTAAGAAGCAGCTATTACACGAATACCACACTGGCTGCACACATATCCGGTGCGCACATGCACCTTTGACTCTCTCTACTCTCTACTGACTTGAACTTCGGTTCCCAAGGGCGTCCAACCTACCAGCGCCTTCAGACCATACCAATGGTACATAAGGCGCTATATAAATGCAAAGTAACATAACATAACTTCAAATGACCTTGGTGTTGGTGTTATTATCATAGATAATGCTGAGGGTGCATGTGGCTATACAAGTGTTATTCAAAATAACAAAAAGAGAAAAGACCCCAGCAGATTGGGAAAAAGTCATAAAAATCAGAAGGGGAAGCACAATTTAAAACAAAATGATAAGAAATTGCTTAGCATTGTCAAACGTTTAAAGCCATACTGCAAAGAGAAGAACAATGTGAATTCTGAGGTTGAGGATGCTTTTAAACATGTGGAAGGGACAGTTTTTACATTTATACAACATTGAGAAATAACACTACCGCCTTATCGGTGGGGGGTTGAGAGTCAGCCGTAGGGGTGCAGACCGATACTGCAATAGTTAGTGTATCAGTTGTTGAACATAGCACATCAGTTACAGAGGGGTCTTGTGAAGCATCTTGTGAAACATCAAAATTAAGTCATAGGCGCCCCTCTGCGAGAATGAACACTCCCCATTTACCTGTTCGGTTTAGTCACCTTAAGTTTCCTAAGGTCATCCAGACGAGACACAGCTCCACCTCACTGTTGAGGCCCAACAAGGCTGAAACACGTGTATGGTGTTTCTGTTGGTACTCTGGTTCAGAGAGGAATTGCCATAGCATTTCGGTGCTGGACTGCCCATGTGGGCGCGACAAAGACTGATATGCAAATAGGTCTTTCCCATCTGTGAAAGGTACAGTGAGCTAAAGTGTGGCTGCGGACTCCCAAGTGGGTACCTTCCCAAAGAACAGGTGAACAATAGGCCATGTTTGTTCTCACAGAGGGGCGCCGATGGACTTTTTTTGACCGTTTAAGGGACTTAGGTTTAGTCACCTTAAGTTTCCTAGGGTCATCCAGATGTGGACCCCTTGCTCACTTTGCTCAAAGAGGCACAGCTCCACCTCAATGATGAGGCCCAACAAGGCTGAAACACGTGTATGGGGCTGTTGTTGGCATTTCAGTGCTGGACTGCCCATGTGGGCAGGACAATGGCTGATATGCAAATGGATATTTCTCATCTGTAAAAGGTACAGTTAGCTAAAGTGTGGTTGCGGACTCTCAAGTGGGTACCTTCCAAAGAACAGGTCAATGGTGTGTGTTTGTTCTCGCAGAGGTGCACCTATGGACTATTTTTTCTTGTGAAACATCCACACATGTGCAGCCCGTTACAGGGCTAGACAAGTCCCCAGCTGTTGAACACCACACACTAACCCCCCGAGGTCTCCACAAATTCAGAAAATCACACTGCAACCGCTATCCCACCAATACCATTGTGAATACAAGAGCCAGCTCCCTATCAACACCGACTCCAGGAATATCAAACATATCAGGCAAGCGCAAAGAGTTATGCCTATCAACTAACAACCCACTCAAACCAGTCCTGTTGGAAAACAAAAAACACACTCAAGAACAAGCACACACCCCCCTGTGCTCTGGCAAACTGAGTAAAATTAAAAACACAGACACTGTCACAGCCAGTGTTGCAAAGGGGATAATTGTCCAGAGTGGGGTAGATATTTGTTAAGGCGGAACCCTAAAGACAGAGGGTGAGACTTAAAATGGGTCAGATCTTGAGCTCAGATGCGTTGGTTATTTAAAATCTTAAAAAAGGCCTGCTTGGTTATATCCAGATGTGATCGGGCTAGCACGCCACAGGCACCAACCGCCAGACACCAAAAGGCCCTATTTATTTGCAGAGGGTGCGGAACTATCAAAGAAGTTATAAATCATTTCTCAGCTGTAGAGCATTAATGAGGGGTTCAGAATCATGAACTTGGAACAGTTGTGCTCCCTGGGACACAAAGACCTGTGGCTACCGACGGACACTCCTGTAGGTTTTTAGACAGCTGGCTTTCTTTGAGGAATATTTTGATAGACCCATCAAGATACTCTGTTTTAACAATGGAGTGTGGCAGTATTTCCAGCTAACGGCTCTAAACTCCCAGAAACACTTTGTATGTTTTACACCACAATGACCATTTCTATTGTATAATCAATCTAAAAGGTTTCCTGGGTGCTAAATATCTTTGCCGTCACTGCCATCAAATTTCCAAAAGCAAATAAACACAGTTGTCAGTATCACTGTGGCTTCTGTTTAAGATACGAATGTAAAACGCTTAAGGAGAAACCTGAAAAAGTGTCCTCTGTGTCATGCGTTCGCATGGTCTCGGGGCGGTCTTGACACACATTGGGGGTGGTCGTGGGCATACTGCGCAATGACTGCCTCGCGTATGAAAACTATCTTCCCAAGAGTCATAACTGTAGCAGCATGATCCGTATGGTGTGCAAAGTTTCCATTGTCAACACGGAGGAAAACTTGTGCTACATAACACCTGGTCAACATCAAAATAAAACAGAGAACTACATAGTATGACATGGAGGCCCGCCAAGAAAATGTAACCCACCAACCAAACAATATCTATGCCAGACATATAACTGGGGACAGCTGTTGGGGTTGTGAGGAAGACTCATGTGCGGTACCTTTGTAAACACTCTTATTATAACAAGCACATTCATGAGCTACACCTTTCTAGCTCATAATTCCAGGGGATATGTTGAGTACTTCATATTACGACAATTGGTTTGGGCGAAAATTAAAGTTAAACTTATCACCCAGGGTGCTAAGCTCATGGCCATCTTTGTGGTGCCTCTACAAATACGCTTTGATTCCTTGAACTTTTTACTCATGAAACTCCCAAAAGCTTTTAGTTTTCCCAGTTCAAAGGGCTTCTTTATGCATCTTTTCAGCACAGCGAATAACCAAAACTACATTGGTCAGTTTCCAACACCGGACCATTATGGCATTCAATATATGATGCCTAGCGAAAATGATCAGTTTATGGCATGGTACAATGCGACTGAAAATGGTGTGTTTGACTTTCGAGTTAAGGGCCTACTGTCCAGAAGCTTTCAACATTTTAAGACAGACTTGTAACTTGTTGAGGGACGGGATCAAGTGACTGGTCGCGAAAAACACCTATAAGGGGTGGAGTACACGTGTCCTACATCGATCCCTTTCAACATATCACAGTGGCTAGCTATTGTATGCAGATCTACAGACAACTATGTCTAAAACCTGAAACAATCGCGCTACTGCCCCATTATTCACATCACGGACGGCAAAAACGTTATTCTACGCAGTCTATTCAGTGGCTCTTATACATCTGCAATGAATGTAAAAATGCATTTGCTTTCATTCCAATACGGAGTCAAGATGAAAAGCATTCTGGGAGCGAGCAAAAACTGGATTTCCAGCTACTGTGAAAGCCCATTTTCTGAGCACAGTGTGCGTTTTGCTGCCTGTTTATGTGCTCAGAAGCAGAGGTTTGTTTTGCATTCTTTTCAGCTGGCACGCTGCTGGCTTCACATCGGAAAGAAGAGTATTTACCGAAACCCAGTGAAGTTCAGATAACTGCCTCAGCCAAGCAGTTCTCTGGAAAAATACTGAGTTAACATTACAAGGAAAGACACCAAAGAGGCAGAGACAATCAAGTCACTTTTGTATCCGGCTGGGGTGGCAAACAGATGTGTTTGAAAAGCATGCTCTGTTTGGCAGAGTAACACTCTCTTCTGCCCTGGTGTGCCAGTGAAGCAACGGAGAAGGGATGAGGTATTATCAAAATATGCCAAGGTGATGTAATTCTTTGAAATGTCTGCTTTATATGTTAGTTTTCCTTTCCATATTCGGATAAGAGTTAATAAAGAGGGCCAGATAAGAGACCATTTTACAAGTTACACGGAGTGTTGATGGATTTTTGTGTTCCAAAGCAAATGGAGTTCCTCCTTTGGGGAATCCCATAAAGGTCAAGTTACATTTACTGAGAAAAACGGAAGGTAAGACATTTGGCGTCACGTTCAGTTACCTTTGTGATGCTAATTTCCTTGGCAAGCATCTGTAGGTTGTGTTGGGGAACACAAAACTTCACTAGGAGGTATTTAATATGTTGTGATATTTTAAAGAGGTTTTTTTTATTTGTTTTTTTATTTTTATTTGCATGTGAATCACTGGGCTGTTTGCGCTGATCACTGTAGCAAATGTGATTTGGTTTACTTTGGCTTTTTAAAGTGATGTCGGTGACTTTTTGTTGTAATTGAGTTTGTGCGTAGCTTTGTGGAAATGAATGCGTTATTTAGGAAGAAAGAGAAAAATGTTCCTTCTGGCAGGAACCCATGTGAATTCCTCCTACCTGTTGGAACAGTGCCCCATATAAAGCACTGGTTTATGTGAGGATTTGTTGTCTGAAGTAAATCCTGTTAATGGTATTTCCTGTTTACAAAATGTCCCAGGCTTTAGGGGAAAGCATTTGATTCTGTAGGCATGAGAGGGTGGATTGTTTTGCAAGCATATCGTAAGGTACATCAAAGAACTGTGTTTTTAAAAGACGAGGTTCAGCGCTTAGAAAAAACATTTGCAATAGAAAGACAGGCTTCATTAATGGATCAGTTATAACTGAAAATTTGCAGTGATAACGCGTCCACATTTCAACATATTTCAGAAAAGGCAGCGAATAGGGTTGCCCAATTTTAGGTATAAAAAACACATATGCAGAATTGATAAGCGCATAATTGCGAATGTTATTGCAACAGCTGATGTAAATTGGGACATAAATGGAGGCTGGAAGACAAACATATGGTGCTCTTCTTCAAAGTAGCACTTCTTCTGACTCTGAAATTAAGGTTGAACTTGAAATGAAACAAGATGGCAGAAAACTTACAGTGAATCTGGTTACCCGACACAGGGCCGGTCCGCATCTGCATAATCCGGCGGGTGGCACAGTTGTTACCACACTTGAGGATTTCACTCGGCAAGAGGTGGGAGAAATAATTACTAGATTAAGGCAGAAGTCAGGCGGACCTCTATTGAACTGGATGGGGCGGCAGGTGGCTTATTAGTTGACTCGACGGACTCACCACGCTTTTTACCTTTGTCAAGTGATACAAATATTCAAGAAGTGCTTTGGGAAGGTCCAGGGCCTGATGCCAATGGCCAGGCCTCACAGGTGTCATTGTTGTACCTTGCTGCTCAAGGATGTAATAGAAAGTACCATATTACCACTGATTGGCCCTTGGCAGAGAAGAGATGGTATACTTTGAAAGAAGCTATTCAAAAGATTACAGAATGTGCTATGAAGGAGGCGATCCATGTGGATGAGCCAGGGCACATGACTGTAGTACAACTGTCAGTATTGTAGGGGAGGCATGGTATCACAAGTATGACACTGACACGATAGGTACAATTTGTAAAACCTTTATTGAAGTTTCTGGGGTTGGAAAAACTCCTGCGTTGCCCTATAACTAAGATGGGAGTGGTCTCAACCATCAAACGATAAACAAAACAGTCCTACTGGAGTACGTCAAATCAAAATGGCCTATGCTAACAAAACCGAATGCCTGCCCTATCTCTTGTACAAAAAGTGTATAAAGGAGAAATGCACGTAAAGGAAAAATCAGTGTTTAAAATATTGAATCGAGCTGAATCAGCTCTGCTCCCCACGTTAGACCACAAGGAGTAAGGCGGTCCCTGTAAGCAGGATGACACACTCTGGCTTGGATTTTCAACACAATTAATAGTTCCAAAACGTGGATCGAGGAATGCCTGGCTTTCCACGTTAAAGTCTCCCTCTTTCCAATTCCAATAATGTTTCAACAAAAGTTCACGTGGGTTCACGTGGGTCCTCCTCTGTTGGGCTCAGACCTCTTGAGAACAAAGTTCAACACAACTTGCAAGCGGGCTCCCTTCCCCAAGCTTATTACACTTTGGGTCTCCCTCAGTCAAGTTCAGACCGTTTCCTGATGTCGAAGACTTTCGAATATGGGTAGCTTTCTTTACAGACGTCCGCAGAACCACTTCGACTAAAAGTTCAAAGTTCAACTTTCACTCTCTAGGAGTTAATTTTGCTTAATTCGCTTTGCCGTTCATTCGCTTTATTGTTACAAAAAATGCACCTTTCACAGACACTTTCGAGTGGGCTACTACCTTTCGCCAGACCACTCTATTACTCAGTATCGCTGATTTCACAGCTGTCCTTACTTCAAAGTTCATTCACAGGTCTGCCCCTCTTCGAGTCTCATCCACACCCGTGCAGCCTTTACTTTCGATATAATGATACCACTTCAAACGTTAACACACACCGGTCTCTCAGGTTGCTTGCTAACTCACCAGCTGTGTACGTTTTTTTTTCTTGGTTTTATGATTTTTCATTCACGAGTCAAGTTTAGTGCCACAGGCTTGGCCTCGCCTCCCCAACTCTGCCGCTCATCCTGGAGGATCGCTGGCATCCTTAAACACAATGCAGCCTTATGTTATGGGATCGGGGCTTCTCTAATTTTCTTTCACGGCCTGTCAGAGGCAACTATCTCCAATACGGAACTCTTGGGGTTTTCAACCTGCTGCTCTAGTCCCTTGGTCCATCCGTCTGCTCCAGTAGTTTTGCCTTTAACCCAGAAGTTCTGCACATTCTCGTGTTCCACCTTGCTCACAGTGTGTCTTTAGGTTTTGCCTCTCAGCCGTGTAAGGAGAGCTAATGGTATCAGGTGTATGCACTTAAAGTGAAGTGCCTGCCTTTGCCTGACGCGGTTAGCGGTACATGCCCAGTACGATGTATGAGAATTAGTCTTGTTAATCTCAGTCTGCCTCTTCCTCAGCCCAGTGTTTGTGTAAAAGGGGGGGGGATATCGCATCTCAACATCGGCTGCCCCAACGCAAATCCCTGAAGATCCCTCACCCAGGTGATCCTCCCACACTGGTCCACCCCCAGGAAATGGATCCAAAAGCGATGGCCGCAACTGACCATCTGGATGACAAGTCCCTGAGGACTAGCGGGTGAGACACCTTTTGGTTTTTTGTTTTCTCAAAGTGTCAATCAGAAATATGTTTATTAGAACTGTCCCTCCGGCATACAAGAGTGTCATTATGACTTTTCTAGTAGGAATGACTGGCAAACCCACTAATTAAGTTGTGGATGCCATACAGCATTTCTAAGACCTGGGTGAATGGGACACAACTGATGATAAGCCCTGTGAGAGGGAGGGGCGGTACGAGAAGAGAACAGAGGGCAGAAGTCAAGACAGCAGAGATGCCCGAGTATCTAGCGTGGTATTCTCCCAAATAGACTTTGAGAATCCCTTATTAAGGTGGCATGGGAAGGGCTGGCTCTCTCAGATACCAACCCTGGGGGCAGATCACAGAGGGAAGATCACCTGGGTAGAGGAACCCGGGGTTGTACTCAGGGGAATACCCCAGGTGAGACACAGTATTATACCGTGGGAAAATTAGGGGACAACGAGGTCTCTGATGCTTTTGTAGGCTGTATCACATCTACCTCCCTTCCACCCAATCTCCCTTATCCAAATTCATTGACCCCTCCATATCTGATCAATCCCCTAGCGCTAGGAGCCTGTTGCACTCGAAAACCACTTCTCTCAGAATCCCTGTATTCCCGTTTCCTACCCGAATACTTCCAGTCATTCCTCTTCACGTCTCTCTGATTATTATTTCTCGAACTCGCAGTATGACTTCACAGAACACTACCGTTCCCACAATACCCCTATTCATTTCACAGACCTCACAAATCTTACCTTTCAAAGCCGAACAACAACCCCCTTCCTTATAACACCTTTTCCCCATCCTACCAGGTAGGATACTCTATCTCCCCCCCCTTTCCAACATGAACACTTTCCTACACCATGGACAACGGACTAACCCCAGTCAGGCAACTGACAATAACCACACACAGCTGATGGCCCTTTACCTTCCCCACAGGGATAAAAGGCAGAGCACAAGAGCACACGACAAGCAAAGCCAACCGCACGAGGAAGCAGCTATTCCAGGACGGCAGTTCAAACGGAGAAGAAAGGTGGCGAAAGCTGAAAGAACGACAAGGAAGGAAGTGCCCTTACCCTTTTCAACCCAGACCTGTGAAACCTCAGAAAAAGGAAACATAATACCGGGATTTACAGCCGACGTGTGGAGTAACAGATGTCAACCGTGCACGTGGGCCTCCCGCATTGATAGTACAGGCGTGGAGGCACGCTGGCTACCGTGATATCTTCCTTGACTCCAGAAGCAAGACAAGCCAATGGGTTCAGCACAGCCGGTTAGTCGGAGAAAGCTGATAGCAAACCTAACTGTTCAGCCCAGGGTTGCAATCAGCAACATTATACGAATGCAAGAAACTTGTGAACAAAGAACTTGTGAGTGTTTGAATTTTTGGGAAAGCCCAAAGAAGGGCCAGCTGCAGAGTGGTCAGGCCCGCAGGAGTGCTCATTCGAAGGACTCTGGCTGGCCCCCTTTTCTTTGTCATACAATTACGAGAACCAAGAAGCCTTGGGGAAGGCTGGCATGAGGTGTCAGAGTGGCCCTACAAGTGTCCCGTAAAATCCTTTGTACAATCGGAAGTCTCTGACCCGTTACCTAGAGAAAGCTAGGGGAGGGCAACCCCCGCTTTCCAAAGGTTGTGACATTGTGAACTATGGCAAATGTGAACCCGACGGAGGGATGCCGAAAGAAAACTAGGGGAAGGGAACTGCACTTTCTGATAAGATAAACCAATCGTGAACTGCATTAGAAAAGTAAAATGAACATTGTGTTAATATGGCTATGTGAACCCGACGGAGGGATGCAAGGGAAAACTAATGAAAGTGAATCCCCTACTGTGATAAAAAACAAAGTGAACTGTGTATCTGGCAAGTGTGAACCCAGCGGAGGGATGCCTGCGAATCAGGGTGAAGCATAATACACCCGAGAACATTATGTTGACAAGAGTGAACCCGAACGAGGGAAGTCCATAGTGATTGACTGTTGAGAAGGACATTTAGACTCTTCAGTGTTACTTTGTGAACAAAAGACCATAGTGAACCCGACAGATGGAGGCCAGCATGGAGAGAAAGATCAGAGCCCGGCAGAGGGGGATCCTAAGGCGAATGTGTCATGCTTCATAGGCACAGATGGTCTGTGTGGCACAGATGGAAGCGAATTGCATTGCTATGCTGAGGTTCCCCTAAGATGGCGCTGCTTAGTGTGCGCAGCATTGCAGGCATTCCCGATGATCCTATGAGTCTGGCTCTGCCCCCGGCGTACGATGGAGTTTATCTGATGTCTCAGACAGAGCAGCGTCGCGTTGCTACTTCTTTCCCAGCTACGCTCCAAATCTCTTTCGCCTTCCTCTGCTCTTAGCTCCATCACATTGCACAATCACTGGAGATATTGCATCAGCCGAAGCCTACCGCCTCTCCCTGGTGCCCACGGCATCGGAGCTTGATTCCAGCATACACAGAAGTGGCCGCCTCTCCCTCACTTCCACTGCAGTGGCGCCTTGTGCACTCTTACAGGGGATAGATCCCGCAAACTCTAAAACGCAAGCAGCAATCTTCCCAGAACGCTCTATTCTCCTTCATGAAGATTCAAGCACGCTGTTAGACTCTGTCTTTCTCTCCTTTGACACCACACTAAGGGTAATCCATAATTTTGTATTTCCTAAATATCAATTGCTCACAGTCCAAACCCCTACTAACTCTTCACTTTGTACTTACAGTGCCTTTAGGAAATACAAGCCCACTGCTCCACTGCGAGAAGTCCTTCCTCAAACCCAGAACATACGAGGGCACTGATCCAGCAAGAACAGAAAACAGGGTTTTCTTCCCCAGAGGGTTTCCCTGGATGCCCTATTCTGCCCTGGCCATTTATCCTCAGGGAAGAATGGGTAACTAGGTGGATTCTCCACTCTACTAGACTGCTGCCTCTGATTCAGGTTGGTGCCCTTTGTATGTATGAATTGGGCGGTACCAAGATTGCTAGTTCTCACAGTTAGAAATGCCCGTCTACCAGCATAGATCAGATGCAGCAGTTAGTCGCAGCAGTTAGTCGCCGCAGTTCAGTCCTTGAGTGCGGAAGTCCAAAATCTTAAACAAGAGTATGGGGTACTAAGACAACAAATGGTCCGGTCCCCTCAAAGCTCTGCGATACCACCAGGTCTCCTACCCGGGGGTAGGTTCGATGGGAACCCCCACAAGTTAAAAGAATTTCTCGAAGCCTGAACAGTACAATTTGCTTTCAAAGCTGCCTTCTTCCCTACGGATAGAGACAGAGTGGGGCACATGATCTCCCATCTAATGGGGGCTGCCCTGGCCTGGGCGACTCCTTTGATTACAACCAATAGCCCTATCCTTGCTTCGTATCCTGCCTTCTCTAATAGCCTCAAGGTTATGTTTGGAAGAAAAGAAATCACTATTGCATCCCAAGAACATCTGTTATATTTCGAGCAAGGCAGTCAAGACCTATTGACATACACAACCTGATTTAAACAGATGGCAGCAGACAAAGCCTGACCAGATGATGCCCTTATTACTATCTTTCACAGAGGCCTTTCGGAGGAACTAAAAAGATGAGGTTTCTCGCGTTTCCCGAACCGTAAATCTGGCAGAAATTATAACACTAGTCATGCAACTAGATTACCGGTTACAGGAGAGACACTCAGAAAAGAGGAAGAGTAGACCCACAAGAACTCTTCCAGACTTTTCCTTAAATCCTAGTAAAACCCTGGCTCCAGACGAGCCCATGCAGTTGGGGGTGGCTCATAGCCCTTTATCAGCTAAGGAACAGGCCCGCAGGAGATCATTAGGTCTGTGCATGTACTGTGGGGCTAAAGACCATCTAGTCCGAGATTGTCCCATCGCTCCTCCTAGAAGGCAGGGAAATGCCAGTGCCCGACCGTAGGGGGAACCACGGTTTGGGACTGTCCTATTGGTTCCCATTCACCTAGCCTTTCTTCTCATTGTACTGCTACCCCTGACTCTCCCATGGTGGCTCTGCTGACCACCTTTTCCTGGGGAAACTCCAAAGTCAGCAACATACCGGCCTTAGTGGACAGCGGGGCCACTGGAGATTTCATAGACGACAGATGGGCAGGTGATCATGGTATTCCCTGCTCAACCAAGGCCCTCTCCATCCCGTCAAAAGTGTTGACGGGAGTCCTCTTACATCTGGGCCCATCATAATGTCATAATGCAAACCCGTCCCCTCTAGATGGGTATTTTCAATCACAAAGAAGAGATTTTGTCTTAGACATTATAAAGGCAGCTCACTATCTGGTCATCCCAGAACTGCCTTGGCTGAGGGGTACATAACCCATTTGTGAATTGGTCTTCAAGCACATTTTTCCTGGGCTTCGAACATTGTCTCACACATTGTCTTCCTCAGGGAGTCGCAGACCTCCATACTCCCTCTGCCTCCAGTACTAGTGCTACCAACACCACCATCCTTAACCAAATATAAGAGATCCCTGAGCAATACCAACGGTACCAGGAAGTTTATTCTACATCAGAATATTCAGAGTTACCACCACATCGTAGAGATGATTGTGCGATAACTCTCATCCCTGACCACCCTCTTTTTGCAGAATGTACATCCTCTCTGCCAAGGAAAAAGAGGTAATGAAAGAATATCTCCAGGTCATCCTCAGGAATTATCTAGTTGCAGAATCCACTTCCCCAGCAGGGGCATCCCTTTTCTTTATACCCAAGAAGAATTCTACTGATTGACTTTCGCTGACTCAATAAGATCAGGATACCCGATCGTTAACCGATGCCACTCATTCCAGATATCCTAGAGGCAGTTAAGGGTGCCACTTTATATACCAAACTGGATCTGCGAGTCGCCTATCACCTCATCTGGATAAAGCAGGGAGATGAGTGAAAGACAGCCTTCCGCACGCCTTTCGGGCACTATGAATACCGGGTGATGCCCTTCGTGTTGTCCAATGCTCAGGCCGTCTTCCAACGGTTCATGGACCATCTCTTCACTGACTACGTTATTGTCTATTTAGATGATATTTTGGTAATCTCCTCCTCAGCATCAGAACATGTACTTCATGACCAAGAAGTCTTGAGTCGTCTCCAGCAAAACCATTTTGTGATTTCTCTTGTTACCACCATCGGTGGTCGGTGTGGCGCCGTGGAGATGTTTGGCTGCAATATGTTGTAATCCTCCCAAGATGGCATCGCCATCGGCAGTCAGCAGTGCAGACATCAGCCAGAAGCCTTCAGTCTTGACTCCGCTACCGGCTTCGGGAGTGGTACTTCAGAACTCCCAGCCAGAGCAATTTCGGGTTGCTACTTTCTTTGTGGCCACGCTCGCGAGTTCGTTTCTTCATAGCATTTACTATCTTCCTGTGAATAATCGCCTAGACATACATTTTGTAAACATGTTCTTCCTGTCTTTATACACAGTAGCGCTGTTGCCTTACGTGACCTCTCTCGCACCCGCTTCGGTCCTGCTTACCTCGCTCTTCCTTCAAGCACCTCCCAGTCTTCGATACGTTTCATTCTTTACGATCTGGTTTTCTCGGGAACCATTAGATATCACTAACCCTTTCTCTGAAGCCGTTCTGCAACCAATACATTCAGCGGGTACGGATTACACTTTCCAGAATTCGCTGCTCTCAGCTTCATTTTCCCCGCAAGCCTGGCTTCTCTCACGATTCACAGAGTGTCATACACGGTAGGACTGCATTTCACAACGAGCATACCAACATCATTCTTTCATTAGTCTTACCAATGTCAATCCCCTGTAGCTTTGCAAGCCGCCAATCCTTCTTGTATCCAGGAAAGATCCAGACTGCAAATCACATGGAGCACTCCATAGACGTCCTTAAAGGGGTAAATCTCTCTATTGCCTACACTAGGAGGAATTCATTATGCAGATTTACTTACATTTCCCCTTACCTTGCAGTGTCCTCCTTAAAGACCACGCGACGGTATTGCATCCTGGGACCAGCTTCGAGTTCTACACTTCAAGACCCCTGCCAGCAAGCAAAGAGTTTTATTCCCCACAAGGGTTTCCCTGGAAACGCCACTCTGCCCCCGTCTTTAAGCCAGGGGTAGAGATGGATGACTAGGTATATTCTCTACTCTTCTAGACTGCTGTATCTGTGACAGGTTGGTGATTTTCTCATACTCCTAGTTTCAGTATAAGTACTTATAAACCATATTGTTAACACATTTATTTTGCAAATTGGAAAAATGCTAATTTAACCAGAGCAGTGTCTCCTATCTAGGTTACATTTTGTCTGCAGGAGGTGTGACCATGGATCCGTACAAGGTGGCCAAAGTCCTGGATTGGCCATCCGCAACCTTGGCTAATGAAATACAACGTTTCCTTGGTTTTGCCAATTTTTATAGATGATTTAGCCCAGGTTTTTCTGCCATCATTCGTCCCCTGACTTCCCTTCTCAAGAAAGGTGTTCCGTTCATCTGGTCAGTTGACACCCAACATGCATTTGACTGTCTAAAAGAGCTTTTTACTACCACCCCCATATTAATCTCCCCAGATCAAAACAAGAAGTTTGTTCTGGAATCCGATGCCTCCCATCATGCCTTGGGGGCTGTCCTCTTATAAGCAGACAGCCAAGGAAGAGAATGTCTGGTTGCGTACCTTTCGAATACTCCGTCTCCCACAGAATTGAATTATACTGTACTTGAGAAAGAACTCCTAGCAATAAAAAGATTGTTCGAAGAATGGAGACATCTCTTATTAGGAGTCAAGTACCCTATGAAAGTACAACAGACCATCACAATCTTCGAGCTTAACAGTACGCTCAGACCAGAAACAGCAGGCAAGCCCGGGTGGCTCAATTTTCTCTCCATACAATATTGCCTTCACCTTTATTCCAGGCTGAGTCAACCTCCGGGCAGATGCACTATCAAGGAAGGAACCGGTGCGGTTCTCCCAGTTCCATTAGGAACCAGTCTTCCCCAAGGCTGTGTTTATACATGTCATCACTGACTTTCTATGCAAGATTGAGATGAAGTCTAGGTTTTTAGAGACTGAGTGTCCTCGGGTCCTTTCCAGATACCAACTCACCAAAGTGAAGGGGTGTTACTTCCGAGGCCAGTAGGTCTATCTCCTGACAGATTCCGTCTGGGAAGAAGTTCTTCGGCTCTGCCATGATACCCAAGCGGCAGGACACAGGGGAGTTGCCAACACTACAGAACTCGTCCAGAGGCATTTCTGGTGGCCCTCTCTACCGACATATGTGCATGATTACGTCTCATCTTGTGTGGTTTGCCTGCAGACCAAGATTCCTTGCAACCCTCCTGTAGGATACATAGTTAGAATGACTTTACCGGATAAACCATGGTAAATAATCTCCACCGACTTTATAGTGGACTTACCTCCTTCACACAGTTGTACCGCAGTCATGGTCACTGTGGACTACTTTACGGAACTTGCCCATTTCATACCTCTACCCGGCGTTACTTCCGCTGCACAAATGGCATGTATCTTCATTGAATGCATCTTTTCCCTCCATGGACTACCAGAGACGATCATTTCCGACAGGGGTTCCCAATACACCTCTCGTTACTGGAAACCGGTTAGCTCCATTCTCAACATTAAGCGTGCCTTAAACGCTGGTTTTAACCCACAGACGAACGGTCAGACCGAGCGGCTGAATCAGACCTTTGAGGGATATCTCAGGTGCTACATTTCCGCTGCCCAAGACAATTGGAAGAATCTTCTCCCCCTGGCGGAGTGAGTGTATAACAATGCTTCTCATGCCTCCCTCAAACCTAGTCCCCTCTATTGCACTTAAGGGTATCATCCTACAGTCTTCCCAACTCTGGTATCCCCTGCCACATCCTTACCAGACATTGATGGTTTGAGTGAGAACATTCGGCAAGGCCATAAGACCGCTAGGACAGCCTTACAAGTGGCACAGGAGCGGGTCAAGTTCTTTGCCGAACGTCATCGGACCCCGGTGTCCAAGATCAACATAGGTGAAAAATTGTGGTTGGCCACCCGATTCCTCCCGCAGCATTTGGTCCCTTCAAAACTGTCCCCCGGTACTTTGGTTCCTTCTCTGTCCTGGGTCAGAGGGGTCAGTGGCCTTTCATGATTACCCCACTCCTGGGCCAGGATCCACCCTGTTTTTCATGTATCACAACTCAAGCTGAACGCCCGCAGCCGATTCCATCTGAGAGGGCCTGCGGGACCTCCACCCATCCCTACTCCATCTGGACCTGAATTTGAGGTTGCAGGCATTTGTGTTTCTCATTATCGTAGGGGTACCCTGCAGTATCTCGTTGACTGGAAAGGGAATTCCACTGCAGAGCGGACGTGGGAGCCCACGGCTGTGGTTAATGCGCCCAGTTGCCCTAGTGCCTGGTGCGCTATATATAAATTAAAAATATACTAATACAAATGCCCTCGCCTGGTGCAGAGGTTTCACCTTTGGCACCCAGGGAAGCCTGGTACCTCTTCCCTTAGGAGGGGGTATATTGTCATGCCTCATAGGCACAGATGGTCTGTGTGGTGCAGATGATAGCGAATTGCATTGCTATGCAGCGGTTCCCCCAAGATGGCGCTGCTTAGTGAGCGCAGCATTGCAGGCATTCCAGAGGATCCTACAGTCCGTGCTCCGACCCGGCGTCTGATGGAGTTTATCTGATGTCTCAGACAGAGCAGCGTCGTGTTGCTACTCCTTTCCCAGATGATGATTTGTTATTTATATAGCGCCTTAAACCAAATCGCTTTACAGAGAACATATTTACATACATTTATCATCACAACCGAAGTTGGTACTCATTTATCGACCTCAGAAGGATGAAAGGCGGAGTTGGCCTTGCCGGGATTCGAACTTGCGACCTGCAGATCACACATAGATTGCAGCAGCGAGCGCTCAACCCGCTGAGCTATCTTACCAGCCTATCTATACACTCTAAATCTCTTTCGCCTTCCACGGCTCTCTCGCTCTCAGTTCCAGACCCGATCACATTGCACAATCACCAGAGACATTGCATCAGCCGAAGCCTACCGCTCACCCTCGTGCCTCTGGCATCGGAGCTCGATCCCAGCATACACTGAAGTTCTCCGCCTGTCCCTCACGTTCACTGCAGTGACACCTCTTGCACTCTTACAGGGGAATAGATCCCACCCACTCTAAACCGCAAGTAGCAATCTTCCCGGAACACTCTACTCTCCTTCATGAAGATTCAAGCACGCTGTTAGACTCTGTCTTTCTCTCCTTTGACACCACACAGAGGGTAATCCATACTTTTGAATTTCCTAAATATCAATTGCTCACAGCCTTAACTCCTACTAACTCTCCTCTTTGTACTTACAGTGCCTTTAGGAAATACAAGCCCACTGCGAGAAGTCATCCCTCAAACCCAGCACATAGGAGGGCACTGATCCAGCAAGAACAGAAAACAGGGTTTTCTTCCCCAGAGGGTTTCCCTGGAAATCCTATTCTGCCCTGGCCATTGAGTCTCAGGGAAGAATAGGGTAACTAGGTGGATTCTCCACTCTACCAGACTGCTGCCTCTGATTCAGGTTGGTGCCCTTTGTATTTATGAATTGGGTGGAATCAAGATTGCTAGTTCTCACAGAAGGGTAATCGCCCTGTGAAGATTTATTGAAGGAACTTTTTGTTTGTTGTTTTTGGCACATCAGGTCTTCTGAGGCAAGAGCCTTTGTGTAAAAGAGACTTGGCCACAGTAGGCCCTGCTATTTTTGGAAACAAACTGTAGCTCATGTTGGCGAGGCCCAGGAGTGTGCTGTGCTCAGGAGTCCCGACTTGTCCCGTGCTAAAAAAGTGAGGAAGAGAGACCCCAGCCATACCATCCTGACTTATCATTTTGAGAACACTCCTTTCTTTTCTGGTGAACATTATCCCGCACTCTTTTGTTATATGGTAGTAAGGATTGACAATCGTTTTTTCTTTTTTAGTATAGGCCTTTTTATTTCACAAAACACCACTAGGACTGCCTTATTATTATTTGATGGTTGTTGCTTGCTCCCATCTTAGCTTTAGGTGTAGATTAGATTCATTCATTAAACATTCATGCAGTTTAATAAACACCCTTGAACTGTGATCACTTGTGTCTGTCTTTACTGTTGCCACCATGAGTTCCTTACACTAGATAGGACATGTTTTTGGCACTATTGAAAGATGGTGTGCCACGGGAAGGATTAGATGGAATTGAAACCAAAGAGATGTATGAACTCTATGTGAAGAGGGAGTTGCTGGTAAAGAGCGATACAAGCTGTAAGAGACAGATGGTGTCCAAGCAGAAGGGATATACTTCACCTTCTGCGCCTCGGCAGGAGGAGCAGGGGGAAAGTTCTTTGGGAACTTCTTCCCAGTATCACCCAACATATACTGACTTGGGAAAAGCAGTGAGTGCAATGTTGAAGGCTGAGTTTGGTTATGATCACTAAAAATTTGAATAGGATAATGGCCAAGTCCCGGTGGTGTCAGCTCACATAAAAGCGGACAGACGACCTAATTTTGATGTGAAGATATTTTGGGAGTTTGGAAACACACAGGAGGTCAGGGCTTTGATTGACACCGGGGAAGAGGCCTCCTTGATTCATGGAAACCCTTCCAGATTTAAAGGCAGACATTTTACCATTACTGGACTGGATGGAAAAGAGACACCTGCAGTGCAAACCAGAGTGGAGATACAACTTGGAAATTTGAAAAAATAAAAGTACCAAGTATTAATTGTCCCAATGCCCGAGTATATAATAGGTTTTGACATTTTAGAAGGGTTGACCATAGGGTCAGGATGAAAAACCTATCAATTTGGAGTAAATGCATTGATTTGTGCACCAGTGATTGTAGGTAAATTGAAAATCCCTCCGGTGCACCTGGCATTGGCCACAAGGCGCGTGTCAATGAAACAATACCGCATTCCTGGGGGGCATAAAGAAATTTCAGACACCATCAAAAAATATGTAGAAGCAGATGTGTTAAGGACAATCTCTACTGCCTGAAACAATCCGATCTGGCCTCTTAAAAAGGGGGATGGCAGCTGGAGGATGTCTGTGGACTATAGAGAGTTAAATAAACACACTCCCACTTTGATTCCTGCAGTGCCAGATACTGTTACCTTGATTGAGAACATATAGATGTTTGAGGGAACCTGGTACGCTGGGATAGATTTGGCAAATGCATTTTTCATTGTGCCAATTGCTGAATAGTGCCAGGAGCCGTTTTCATTTTATTTTTTGGGGGTGGGGGAGGGAGGCATCAGTGCACCTTCTGTAGATTGCCTATGGGGTACTTGTATAGTCCCACCATCTATCACCGTCTGGTGGCAGAACACTTAGACAAAATACCAGGTAAGCCTGACATAGAAATCTCACATTACATTGATGATCTGATACAGTGCAAAGATGAGCGCAGTGTGCAAAATCAATTGGAAGCAATCATTGAAGGATTGAAAAAGGAAGGCTGGGAAATTAACGCCAACAAAATTCAAGGGCCACCTGAGACTGCAATATTTTTGGGAATTTAATGGCATAATGGCCAACGGGAGATAGTGCCAAAAGCCAAGCAAATGATACGTGAATTTGCAACTCCAATCCAAGCAAAAGATACTTGAATGCACTACTCCAATGAACAAGAAGCAAGCTCAACAGTTCATAGGGCTGTTTGGGTTTTGGAGACAGTACCTACCACATTTAGTGCAAATATTAGCCCCACTTTACAAAGTGACCCGAAAGAAATATGAATTTAAACGGGGTGAAGAGCAACAAAGAGCCTTTGAATTGGCAAAGGACACTGTGCAACACGTGCTTGATTTGTGGCCTTTGAAGCCAGGAGAAGTAGAGTTAAACGTCTCTGTGCAGCAAAATTATGCTAACTGGATTCTGTGGCAGAAGGAAGACAATAAGCGAGTCCCTTTGGCATTTTGGGGTCACATATTGCCTGAGGCAGGTGTTAAATACACTCCATTTGAGAAGTAATTGTTAGAATTTTATTGGGCCCGGATTGTTACAGAATAATTGATCTATTTGCCATGATATATTGATTAGACCTGAAATCCCAATCAAGCACTCTCTTAAAAGTCACAGGATAGGTCATGCCCAAGAGGCCAGCATAATGAAGTTAAAATGGTACATTCAAGACGGAGCCAAATCTGGAAAGGGTGGAGTGGCAAAACTACATGAACAAGTAGCGAATATACCACCCTTAAACTACATACCACAGGAAGTGACTAAAGTACAGGAATCTCCGGTGAAATGGAAAGTACCTCATGGAGAACTGACAGTGGAGCAGACAGAGCATGCCTGGTTCACTGATGGCTCTGCTCGCTATGTAGGGAATGAGCATTACTAGAAAGCAGTGTCATAGTCCCAAGACGAAAAAGATCTTGACAACATTAGGGAAAGGGAAGAGTAGTCAGTTTGCAGAACTCTACGTAGTCTATCAAGCTTTGAAACAAGGGACACCTGGTCAATGTTTCTCTTGCCGGTCAGATAGCAAAGCGAGTAGAGCGATTGCTTTGGGATCCGTGCAGAGCCTGCCGACGCAGGTTGGAATCCCGGCTGGGCCAAACTCAACCTTTCATCCTTCCGAGGTCCATGAATGAGCACCACACGCTGTGGTTAATAAGCAGCGCTCAGATGCCTGAGGGTTCGTAGCGTTATATAAATGCAAAATATTTATATATTTTTTAATTTATGTCATTTGTACAGAGATTCATGGTTAGTGGCCAATGGGCTAGCTATGTGGCTGCCCACATAGCAAAAGAATTGATGGAAAATGCGTACAAAAGAATTGGGGGGAAAGGAGTTGTGGCAGGATATCTGGGAAATTCTATCACAATGTGAAGTAACAGTGTAACAGTGTTTTATGTGGATGTGCATTGTACTACTGACTCATTAGAATCTTTGTTTAATTCTATTGCAGATGAACACACCAATATTCCATCTGTGGACGCAGAGGATCGGGAGGACTTTTGGGAGAGTCTGGCCAAGTTGGGTCACCAGAAAAGCGATTCGCAGTTGGGCACAAGCTTGGGGGAATAATATCCCTTTAGAGATAGTAAAGACAGGTTTTTTGCAGCGTCAACAACAGCGACATAGACCCATTCCTCATACTGTCCAGGGTACTTTCCAAAGAGACAAGTTACCAGGTGAAATTTGGCAAATTGATTATATTGGTCCTATGGCCATCAGTAAAGTCTTCCAATATGCATGCACCATTGTGGATACTTTTTCAGGATATTTGATGGTATTACCATGCAAGCCGGCTACACAATTGAACACCATTCATTTGCTGGACCAGATCATATTGCATTATGGTGTGCCCTTGCAAATTCAAAGTGACAATGGCACACATTTCAAAGGCAAACTAATTCAGGAGTATTGTCAAGAGACCAATATTGAATGGCTGTACCATGCGTTAGGAATTTGTCTTCTTGGCGACAGAGACATCCGTACGGTTCATTGACTCACTCAAAATGGTGGAAAATGGGTCCTCATTTACTTTTCAAACCTAGTATTCTAAAGTTTCCACATTATGGCAGCACTGAGCTCTGCTTGCCGATACATGCTGTCAGAGACAGTTCATAAGCAGTTACACAGTAAGCAACGGCGCACTGCTTTGTGCTTTTCTTGCATATGCTACTTTTTTCTCTTCTCCTTGTGCGCTGACTACTGCTAGTATTCCGCTTCTATTTCCTCTCCCTGGTATTCACGCCGGTTCACTCCCCTTTCATTCTGCGGTTTCTGGGGTTTCCTCCTTGCCCTTTCCCCGCTCTCTGTCAGAATTCCCCTTGCTGCCATTCCATTATTCCCGTCATTGCTCTACTTCTACGGCAATCGGATTCACTCTGCAGTCCCTCACATTCACGGCTTCGCAACACGGCAGCCACGTTTGATCTGCTGTTTCCTGCTTCAACACTGTCCTACCTTTCTCCTTCTCGGCTGTCGCTCACAATCCGCGGGACTCCCGCTCTGCTTACACTCTGCCTACCAATTGTAAACAAGTTCACGAGACCTTGCAAGGGTGCTGGGACCCATCTGACAAGCATGCATCCAGACACTGAGTGCCAGAGAGATCCTGCCATCTGTTTTTCTACGGAACAACTTATGAGGAAGAAAGAACACCAATACAGGGTTTGTCCCTTTCAATGGCTCTTTCCTCGTGGATATTCTGGGCTCAGCCCAGAAAGTCCCTCCAGAGTTTTTTTCGATTTCACGGCTCTGGAAAGGCTTCCGTATAGATCAGTTCCCCATCAAGACGGCAAAGAAGAACAGACAAGCAACCATCAATACTGCAAAGAAGAACAGGCAAGTCCATTATCTACAGACCGTTACAGTGCAACATTGTGCCACATTGACTTTCTGGTTGTCTAATTCTAACACCATGTCCATTACCACCCATAAAGGGCGGCTCTCATTGAGAGGATGAATGGACTGCTGAAAGAGGAGTTACGTAAGTCAGGGAATAGAAGCCCAATAGGCTGGAGTAAGCGGGTGTTTGATGCAGTAGAGATCTTTAATAATTGCCCTGTAGCAGAGTGTGAAGCTCCACCGAATCGCATGTTGATGCCTACTGTGCAGATGCAACCTCAGTTAGCTATAGAAACACAGATTTACTGGGAACTGAAATCTCTACACTGGCTCCCAGTGGCTGCGAGGATAAAGTTCAAAACCCTCTGCATTGTCCACAAGGCCTTCTGGGGCCTGGGGCCTAAATACCTTCAACTCTCTCTTCCTAAATATCTTCCTTCCCGAGCCCTTCGCTCATCCGCCTCCAACTCCCTCTGGAACAGCCTTCCTGCCTCCCTGAAACTTGAGGAGAACCATCCCCGGTTCCGGAAGTACCTCAAAACCTTCCTCTTTGCTTCTGCTTTCTCTCTCCCTCTCCCCTGCTGAATTCTTCACTGAAACTGCACTGAATCTGCAACTGGGCCTCTCTCACCGACCTCGGTCCTGGGCCCAGCCACTCTCCACTTGCACTGCCTCCATGGCAGGCAACCCCTGCACTGCGGCACTGTCTCTGTATCCCCACAGCCCCCCGTTCCCAGCACTTGTCTGCACTTACCTTGCACTTGCCACCAGCTGGCCCTATTTATTTATTTTATTCTACTTACTTGTACTGCACTTCCCCCCTCCCCTTCCCCAAGCACTTTTTCCCTTCCCCCTACCCCTGCACTTGCGCGATCTGAAATGACACCTGGCCTAGTAGGATCGTTGTCTGTCTTCCCCTTGTTCCCCCCTCCCTGCCTCGTCGCGCCTTGAAACACTTGTGTATAGGCGCGTTACAAATGCCTTATCATATCATAACTGACACCAGGTGCTTTGGCTCCTTAGCGAGCAACTACAGAATCTCCAGGAGTAGATTTGCATGCTCAGAAAGAAATCAGACTGCAACCCAGAGATAGAGTAGTCATTGAGACAGGGATTGAAGTACGAATTCCCTCAGAACATATGGGACTAATTACCCCTAGATCTGGATTAGCCTTAAAGGGCACCAAGTACTGGGAGGAGTGATAAATGCAGACTAGTTATTTTGATGAACAGTGGATATCAGATATTGCCTATCCATGCAGTGGAAAGGATAGCTCAATTGATTATAATACCTATCACACTGTCCATAATCAAAAAGGGGGAGCCGCCGACGATATTAACCATTTGGGGGCACCGTGGTTTTGGTTCATCAGACCACATGGTACTTGGTGCAAAGGTATGGAAGGAAAAGCCGAATGGTCCACCTATGCTTGCAGATGTCATTGCATCTGGCAGAGATCAAGTTGTTTTAGTGTTGGAACCCGGACAAACAAAGTGGAACTATGGTCCTGCTGATAGGTGTTACCTGAGAGATTAAAATATCAACATTGATATGCCTGTTTCTGGTTTGCTGTACTGGATGTGCCTGGCTGGTGTAGTTGTAACTGGAAATGGTCTCCATTTGTGAGACTCAAATCAAAACATTGAGAAACCAGTGCAAAATGCCATATCTGTGCAGAGAAGCTGTGACAGTGACCCCAATGGAGAGTGAGTCACTTGATATCGATGCCAAAACACCAGCCCAGGTCGGCATGATGGAACGGATTCGAAAAAAGATCAGACTAAAATAAAGGAAACTTGCTCAAACACAAAACATTTGGAGATGACAATTGCTCAAACTGGAAAAAAAGAAGGATAAGCAATCTTAAACAATTTCTAATTAGATCTACTGACAATGTTTCACAAAGATTCTTCAGCTGAGACAAGAGATAAATAACCAATCGAACTATAAGACATGGAGACATACCAATAACATTGTCAATGGAAATATTTTAGTCAAAATGACTTGTCAGGGAAAGGAGGTTGGCAAGTGTAAATGATTAAACACAAACAGGGAAATCAACCGAATCAAGTCAAAAAGAGAGACTTTGGGCCTCATTATAACTCAGGCGGTCCGGAAATAACGGTGGCGGTAAACCCGCCGCCACCGTTGTTTCCGGACCGCCTGATCCCGACTCCTGCAGGCGGGAGGTGATGTTCCCGCCAGGTCTGACCTTGCGGGTTTAACACCGCCGCCTGCAGGCGGACGACGAAACACCGGCAGCATTACGAGATGCTGCCGGTGTTTCCATGATCCCCATTCCCATCGAGTCCCACAGGACTCGATGGGAATGGGGATTAACACCATTCCGCCTCCGTGATTCCCGGAAAAACAGGGTTGTAATGCCCCGGTAATTCCGGGAATCACGGAGGCAGAATGGTAATAAGAGTCTGGCGGTAACCAGGCAGTTTTACCGCCACGGTTACCGCCGGACTCGTAATGAGGCCCTATGTGTGCATGCCTCAAGTACCGGCACCAACGTGACAAACGTGATTGTAGTTGCCAGTTATATAATTGATATTACTAACCCTACTTTCTTTGCAGCTAACAGTGTTAAGAATTAAGAAATATTGAGTATTACAAAGTATTTTTTAGCTGAGCTATAACGCTGTGTAGATTTAAAAAACATAATTTAGTGCCATTAAGCTATGGAAATCAAATGTCCAAGGGTGGAATGTAATGACTGTAAAAATGCATTAGCTTTGATTCCAATATGGAGTCAAGATGAAAAGCATTCTGGGAATAAGTGAACATTGGATTTCCTGCTACTGTGAAAGCCCATTTTGCTGCCCGTTTACGTGGTCAGAGGCAGAGGTTTGCTTTGCATTCTTTTCAGCAGCCGCTGGGCTTCACATGGGAAAGAAGAAGAGTATTTATTGAAACTCTGTGAAGTTCAGATAACTGCCTCGGCTAAGCAGTTCTCTGGAAAAATAATGAGTTGACATTACAGGGAAGGACACCATAGAGGCAGAGAAAATCAAGTCACTTTTGTATCCGGCTGGGCTGACAAACAGACGTGTTTGAAAAGCCTGTTCTCGTTTGGCTAAGTGACGCTCTCTTCTGACCTGGTGTGCCAGTGAAGCAACAGAGGAGGTCTGAAGTATTATCAAACACTGCCAAAGGTGATGTCATTCTTTGAAATTTCTGCTTTGTGTGTTTTTTTTGCTTTCTGTATTCTGATAAGAGTTAATATATAGAGGGCCAGATGAGAGCCCATTTTACAAGTTACACAGAGTGTTGATGGATTTTTGTTTTTCAAATCACATGGCCTTCCTCCATTGGGGAACCCCATAAAGGTCAAATATAACACTATGGACAATATTGGTTGGACGGCTATGCTGTGGTTCAGGGAGTGGAAACAGCCTATGAATTATACGGTTGCTTTTATCACAGCTGTCCCGATTGTTATGCAGCCGGGGTGGTTCAATACTTTGACAGGCACAATTTATGAATAGTTGTATAGACACACTCTGTTGAAACAGACATTCCTAATCACTTTGCGTCATCATCCTGAGGTGTGTCGTTTTATTAAAAAGATGAATCAGCTCGATCCCCTAATACCTTGAGATGCGCTATATGGTGGCCAGACAAATGATTTAAAGTTACACCACTGCATCTCAGAGGGTGAGCAAACACACTACCTAGATTTTACCAGTCTATATCCCTCTGTGAATAATTATGAACCATACTCTGTGGGACATCCCAGGATCATCTGTAACAATTCTGGCAATATAGACCAATGTTTTGGTCTAATCCGATACAAGGTCTATCCACCCTGAGGTCTTTACATACCTGTTACCCTATAATCTTTCTGCTTTGCCAAACATGTGTCGAGACAAAACAGGCCAGTTGCATGGACACGGATGAGGAGCGACACCAGATCGTTACTTGGTGTACAATCGAGGTACAGGCGGCTCTGAAGCAGGGATAGCATCTGGGGCGCATACACAAAATATGGCATTTTGAAACAGTCACCCTTAAGTTCAACTGTGAATATGTATGCAGGTTTCTACATCAGAAATAGGAAGCCTCTGGCTTGCCTGTCAGCTGTGTGGATGATGCCGCTAAACAGGCCTGCATTGATGAATATTATAATCATCAGGGTGTATGCTTGTGTATGGAACACATTGAGGACAACCCCGCTCGGCGGCTGTTGGCAGAATTATGCCTTGACCTGTTGTGGGGTAAGTTTGCACAAAGAGTTAATTTGCCCAACACATCCATCATCACAAGCCCTGATGTGCTTCACGCCTATCTATTTGATCATTCTTATGACGTGAGCAGCTGTGTGTTCATAGATGATGAAACAGCTGGTCTGTGCTGGCGCTAAGCCACGGAATATCCAACAACTACAGACAACACATTCATAGCAGCGTTCACAACCGCTCATGCACGCTTAAAACCAGTTACTGTGATGAGCAATTATAAGAGCAGGTTTTGTATCATGATACCAATAGTATTCATTTTGTCAGCTGCCCTGGGGATGTCAATCCGCCCATCGCAATTAGGGGGATCTAACTTCTGAGCTACCTCCTGAAGAATACATTACAGAGTTTGTTTCCGCTGACCCCAAAACATACACCTATCGCACATCTCTAGGAACTGTCCGCATGAAAGTAAAAGGTATAACATTAAATGATAACAACACGGCTGAAATACATTTTGACAGTTTAAAAGATCAGATGCAATCCTTTATACAGATAGATGCGTGTAACATCCCACAGTCTACCGTTGTTAGACAACCAGGTATAGTACACAATAGAAAACTGTGGGATATTGGCACAGTCACTCTACAAAAGAAACTCAGTGTTGTGTTTGATAAAAGTACACTGTCACCATGCGGATTGATGCCCCCCTACGGCTATTAAATATTTTAGTGTTAATCTGTTTCAGCCGCTTCACTATTCCACAGCACCCCTGCCATCTCGCTATCTCTAAATCATCTATGCCACACAAGTAACACGTCCCTTCTAGCTGTTTGTCTGAGAGTTGGTTATTTGAATCTGTATGTTTATTTTTTCTTTTGCATTAAATGTTTGCCTTTCTGTATTAAATATTTCTTTTGTATATAAAAAAATATTTGTACAACTCACATAAATGGTCTGGCTCTTTATTATGTAGTCCTATTTATTATGCATAATAACACAGATCACTTGTTGATTTTTAAAAGTTTATTTCATTCATACGTAGAATGCTGGTTGTAATGGAGTCAACAAATCTTTAGAGGAACTGCTTTTAATCCCATGGTGGGAGTTAATACAGAGGCTAAAACTTGGTGTTATTTTCAAATGTTGGCTTTTTCATTTTTGCACATGATGTTATCACCCATTTGTCATAATATATTGTTGACAGCTTTATGAAGGGCATGCTCACCCCATAACGGTTCAACATAAAGACACAAGCAGGTTTTATAAAAACAGATTTTTTTATTAACATTTAAAATATGTATTTTTGTCCAGATTGTATTCTGATTAAATGGTGTGAGTTAGCAGATGTTGTACAACAATCTTCTTGGATACAGATTTCGATGCATCATCGATTACTTCATACACAGATTGTCTTTCACTTCATCGATAAGCAAACATACATAATAGAGGAATGATTGACAGAAATTCATAAAGCTCCCTGTGAAACAACGAATGTCCTTTAACGCAGTGAAAACTTTATTGCAGGTTGGCCGCCTTTACTCGCAACAACGATCCCACCGGCAAGCTTAAATCGCCGAGAACCCCCTTTGTGGTACTTTTGCCAGTAGTTGTCCATTAACGGGTGGCCGGTGTTGGCGCATAGGTTTGCGATGCATAAAGAATTGCTACATTCCCTTCCTTATAACTGGTGGGTTTCCAGATAACATACCAGCCTTGGACATATCTTACTTTGATGCTCTTTAAGTAAATCCAGCAATTATCATTGTGCACATCCAGTGGCGGGTTTCACATTAAATTGATTGCTTTCCAACGGTTCTTAGTGATTCCATCAACAGCCAAACCATCGACAACCATACAATTGACAAAAAAAGCATAGAAAAAAACATCAAATTAAATTTTTTAAAACATTTTTTTTAATGGGGGTTCCCCCCAATGCCCCTTTTTTGAAACATTAAAACACATTTTTACTAAACTAAACCCTTTACCATTTAAAAAAATGTATTTGATGGGGGTTTTGTTTGATGCATTTTTTTCAATGGTATGGTCTGTCAATGCAATGACAATAACCCTTTCCAACAGGTCTTCATTTTTATGTCTCCTGAAAATAAGCGCAAATACATATGAAAACATCTACAGTCTCATTCCTCATAGGTCAGTTTACGGGGCCCCATGCATGTTGCTGTTTTCTCAATAATGCTTATAACATATATCGGGCACCCCCATCTAAATTGATTCATTTTCAAATGGGGGTTAATCGCCCTTTGTATAGCCCACAATGTTTTAGATATGCATCGTTCCGCCCCATACCCAACCCTTAGCTGTGTTAGCGAATGTATCAAGCGCATAATTTCTACAAGGCGTTTAGGGCTCACCATGTGACATTTTACGTAGCAAATTATCCATGTAAGCTTTTTCCAAACACTTGTGAGCATCCTGTCGGGGGTCATAAATGTTGTGCCTTAAACAGGTTTTCACAACAATGGCCGTAAAACCTTTGATGGCCAGAATTTCGATCCACGTCACAGCCGGTGTAACCGCATTATTTTTAATGCCATCAGTTTCCATTAGCGAAACACAGGATATTTACAGAATCCCCTGTATTTTCAATTTGGTTTAAACAGCAAGTACAGTAAATATTGATAGTCCCTGCTACAGCCTGGTTCTCCTCATTCTCGTCCACTTTATCAATTAAAGGCTGTAAACAAAACAAATATGCATAGTTTTAACTATAGCTAGTTCTTACGCCCTACAAAATACAAAACGTATGCATTAAAATATACTCACCGGATAACAGGCCGTCCGATACCCAGGGCGCTTGGCACCCCGGTTTTTCTGTTGGCACAATGATGATAAATCACTCAACGGTGTCAAGGCTGCATCCGTCTGCAGAACCATAGAATCATATCCACTGTCTTCGGAGTTCGCATTGGTCGCGGATGGTTGTCCTGCAAACAAGGCCGGGGGCTGCTCCAAAATGAAATCATTGTCATTCCGGTTAGCCTTTTCCAGATTAGCAACTGTTATTTGTTATGGGGACATGCTCCTTAATGTTTTGAACGCAATCTCCAACAGACTCCCCCACAGCCGTAACAGTAAGCGCTGGTTCATTAACGACAGAGTGCAGACATGTTCTTGCAGAGCTCACCGGTGTCGCAATCCGCAAACAAGCCCTGGACAATCTCCAACTGATTCGCCATAAAACAATAAGGGATCTAAATATTGTCAGAAACCCTTAGGCTTCCTGGGGGTGTTTTCCCCTTGTCGTAACTGTAGCTGTTCAAAATTGTTGTTTCCTGAATAGCCCTTAGAAAGCTCAAAAAAGCGCTGTGTTTTCCACCCCACTGCAAAAGCTATTTATCCGGGTTGTAAAGCCTCCCCCCCCCCGACACCATCACAGACTTAAGCTGACTGTTTGATCGACATCTATATCAAACATTCTTGAAATTCTTTAAATAAATCAATTTTATTAGACGTTGTATGAAATGCACACCAACTTTATATAAAAATATAAAGTTTATATAAACAGTATTCAAAAGGCTTAGCAAATGTACGGCAAATTTATATAATAATAATAATAATATCAAATGTATATAAAGTGAATATAAAATGTTTGGAATTTAATACAATTGCTGTCAAAATCTTTGGGGGTCTTATCACCTTGGGGCGGAATCCCTCTGCCGCGTCATTGCTGCGTCACTCTGCCAAACCCCTAGATTCACAGTCTCGCTCTTAGCTGCTCACTTCACCCTCAAACCACCACCAAACAACACCATCAGCACATGCTCCCAGCCGCATTTTTATATACGTTATATTCACTTTATATCAAACTGGTATAAAATATACCCTTTTAGATATAACATTTAAATACAATTTATATCAAAATAGATATTTGATATTAAATTGATATCGAAGATGATATATTTTTATATCTTTTTTTATATAAAATGTGTATAAACTTGATATCAAAAGCCCTATCAAAAGAGGGAGGGACTAAGGCCGGAAGCTGGGGGCATTCCCGCCTGTCAAAAGTTTGAATGGAGAAAAAAAAGGGAGTCTACTTAACTACTGAGGGTTACTATTTTAATACATGTTCAACTCGCTGCATAGTAACAGTTGAGATATTAGATAGCAAAATATTCTGTCAAATTGATCACAGAAAGCCCTTGTTGAAGGCAAAAGGTAATTTTTCAAAAAATACAACTGTATAGATACGGGAGAAAAAGAGAAAGACAAACATGCAAAAGTAGTTAGTAACAAAACCTCCAATGAGGAGTCATAATAGATCTTTGTTAGAATAATGAGGTCAGTATTCAGGGTCTGAACACACCCAAAGTAAACATAGTACTGGTGCAATTGCTGGTAATGAAACTTGTTTCACCAACTGGAATACAGCTTTTTAGTATTGTACTGGAGTTTGGTCAGAGACAGTACATAAGGAACCTTGCTAATCCATGTTCATATTGGAGCGTGATTTGAACAGTGAAGTAGATATCAGTAACTTGAGTAAGCACTGATTTGTAGTAACTGTATTTTTGATAGCTAAATATCTAATTCTAGCTGTCTAGGAAATCACTCACCACTTGTGTTGTTGTTGCATAGATAATATCATTGTAAAGCTGTTACAGGTCCTTCTTCTGTGAATGTTTCTGTTCTTGCTACTGATTATTTTGAGAAAATGGTAACAGGATATAAGTAGTTACTCACAACCTTTGGCTGCAGGATTCATACTGGTGATATTATAGAGTCATTGACACTCAGATAATTTAATGTAATGTAATTGTTCCCATTTGTTGTGGCTCTGGCTATTTCAATAGTGTTCCATCCATAATTAATATTAGTTGGCTATATTATGCTGACTAATGCAATGATATTGTAAGATTAGGGAACAGAGGTGCAGGATATAATTTATGTGCATTTTAAGTACATATGTACCTCCTTGGTGTTGTGGTCGCAAGTTATCTAAAGTAGACCTTCTTGGGCAATCTTGTATGCAGAACCAGAGCATATTTGCAAGTAAGCACCACCTTTGTAATTGTATGTTCTTCTTTAATTATGTGTTTTAATACTAGAACTGTAGTAATGTGAACGTAGGGGGTGGATCTCAGTACTAGAAATACACTATCTTGGGTGTGCTTCGTAAATAACTAGTGCAGGCTACAGTAAAAGTCATTTAGAGTTCTAAAACAATGTTATGGATTAAAAAATATCATGCTTGTATAATTAAAGATGAAGACGTAATGACACCACCTTTACAGTAGTAGTCTCCATCCAACAGTAACACAATTGGCGAGTGATATCCTAGACAGCTATATTCAGATACTGTTACTAGAGATCAGTACTTACTCAAGTTACTGATATTTACCTTGTACTTCATAACACCGTTCAATCTGAACACGCATTGAAAAGGATTCGTAGGTACTGTGTCTAACCAAATTGTAGCATAATAATAAAAAGCCTTATTTCAGTTGATCGGACAATTTTCCTTACTTATTAATTTCTCTATTCAATGGTTGTGTCTCTAAGCACAATTTAGTGAATATGTGCAATACACCTTTCGTGATTTGTACTAGATTAAAGCAATGTTTACGTTATAAAAACACCAACCATCATGTATGTAGATGATTTAGCATGCTCTTTTCACATGTGTGATTTCAAACCCCGAGCAATGTCATCATTACTCTAACAAAGATCGTTATGGCTCAACATTGGAGGTTTTTACACTCGATACCATGAATTTTTTTTCTCCTCTATTTATGCAATTGTATTTTATGAAAATGACCTGTCTCATCAACAGGGGTGTTCTGGGGTCAATTTTATTGAATATTTTGTTGATTATGAAAACATTGATTATCATATATCAACTGACATCATGGTGGAGTTGAACATGTATCAAAAGAGTAGCACTCTTTTCTCTACGGAAGCCCATCAGTGGTGAAATACGTGTTGGTAAGAGCTAATTTCATACATAATCATAACTGCTTATCAAAAGGAATATCAAAATGTATTCACTCTGGCCACTTATACTTGAACTAATTCTTGAAACGGAATCAACTGCAATATGAGAGGCGCAATTGTGTCAACAAAGCCTCCACATAGGAAATATTATGTATCACATTATGCACAGAATCTGTAGACATGGCAGCCAATCATTGCAGATTACACATTGCAGCAAATGTGTAGACTCATTGTAGACATTGCTGCCAATCACTCACATTACAATGAAAAGGTAAAGCGCTAACACCACCCATCTTTCCCCACTTACGTATCATATCTATTGACAACTGCAAAAAACACATGCCCTATCTCATGGACTGCACCCCATTTATTTCAGTTTTTCAGAGTGCTCAAATTCTAAAGAGACAGCCACATATGCCAACTTACTAATGAGGGATATTCAAAACCCATCTCCAAACTGGGACACTCTTGTCCACATAATTTGAGTCACTTTAACTTACTGGTTGTCTGTGTACCCTTTGTAGATCTCTGCATTGCTGTTTCCTAGGTGGTCTTCACCGTCACACATTATATTCCACATGTGGTGTGACAGAGTCATACGGGAGCGATACTATCCAATGGCAAGAGGGCGTTATGAAAAACACCAATGACATTAACATTAACTGTTCTGTTTATGGCATTGTTCTATTTACTTAATTTTTAAAACAATGCCTTTTCAATGCAATACTTCTGAGGTGTCCTCTGGAACAGGTCCATCTTAACTAGGGATGCAGCAGTGAATGATGGCAGATGCGCTGAATGCATGCTGGTCCTCGGATTCTGTTTTCTGTTACTTTATAGCGATTGAGCGCTGCATTCTCAAAGGATCATGGGCAAGTGGATCGCTGCTTGACGTCCAAAAGCGACAGGGAAATTCCCCATTCGTGTATGAATACTTAAATGTATTTGATCTATGAAGAAAAGGTGCACTAAACATGTGTAGGCTACGGTGAAATAAAAAGTTGTCACCGTCATATATACCAAATCTCAACTATTTGATTTATTTAGAAATAAATATATATGTCTAAGCATATAAAAATCTGCATATATTTATGTGCTAATGCGAGTTGGGTATTTTCCTCTCTTGCATGGAGTTGTTTTAACTGATCTATTGAGGGTAGGCCCTGGTAAAGCTGGAGGCATTTTGCTTTCATGCTAGGGGACGGATCATTCTATACCTTGCTCAGTCTCCAGTGCCTTTGACAGGTGACAGAGGAGTCTTACCTGAGACGGCAGCAGCTGGAAGGGGTGGCAGGGAGGGAAACGGATGTAGCGATGCAGCAGGAGCCTGCGTCTGATTTCGGGTAGAAGCCATTGGATCTAGTTATTGATTGCAATGCTGTCTTGGTAATTTCGTTGGAAAAGCCTGAAATGAAAAGGCAACCTTCCAGTTAGCATCGCTACCACGCAAATTCACCAGTACATGCCCGATTTGTATAATTAAAACATATTTTTGGCGCTTAAACTGAACTGGTTCCTCTGAGGCATTACATTTCGATAAAGTATTCAGCTAGCCAGCTCACAGGGTCAAGCGTGAGCAGCATGCCTTGTTACTTTCCCCTTGCATTATGGAACTTGGAGTTTTGCTGTCCATTGTAAATGCGAGACTACGAAAATACCACTAGACGAGCAGCTCACATCATGAAAGGAGAGCTTTAGATTACTCCATTAAAAATAAAACATTGTTTGCTGCAAGTCATGCCAGGTGACCACACTTTAAACTGGATGCCCCACTTACTTGGAAACACTTACTCCGCAAGATGCCATGAGCGAGTGGTGTGGACCAATTTGCCAGAGGCTGCCTCCGCCCTCAAGTCCTCTTCTCGGCCCCTCCACGGTCCACCAATTCTGTCACCGCTCTCGGCTCACATCGAACCAGCAAACCCCAAGGTTCATCGACGTCCATAGCATGAATCTGGGCGGTTGCTAGGGACTCTCTGAGGCGGTTACCAACGGACGGCGAGCGGCAGCCGTCATATCTAAACAAACGCGGAATAATCACAGGATCATTAGTGGAGCAAAAGAAGGACTAGAGCGAAGCAGTTGCGCACGTTACTGCATCGGCCATCTTGGAACATTTTATGTCGTCGTGTCCTTCAATGGGACATGTTACACTATGTTAATAGAAAGGGCTTTTAAGAAATAATCCGTTCAAACAGGCAATTAAAAATCCCTTTGTTGGTAGACAATAGGATTTGTAAAATACCTTTATGAATCAGTAGTAAAATATTTTTAAAGCTATAATCTGTGTCAGAACTAAACACCTAATTTTAATATGTTTGTGACATGATATATATTAGGCTACACGCTTACCCTCAACATCTACGCTTAGTGGCATCCAGCGTGGCCATTCTGTTATATTGAAATTGTTTAGGTAAGCATGGAGCATCAGTAAGAGTAGGAGCCGAATATGGCATATGTCATATGCCAGTGACACGTGCCACTGCATGTCACCATTACAAGTGACACGTGCTACAGGCAGGTGTCACATGCCATGCCACAAAAAAGGTTTCACGTGTCACGGTAAATCTGTCTCTTCGTTTTTCAAATTAAAATCCTCCTTTTCTTTTTAAAAATAAGAATACGAAGCGCCAATTATAATCCTTGTTTAAACATAAAATTGAGAGCCTCCATGGAGGATTCCAACTCAAGACCTCATGTTGTTGGGCCTGGCTCCATTAAGCACTACCCACTACATCTCAGGCCATGGAAGGTCAAATTCTAACTCTAATGTGAACTGTTGCATGGTTCAATGATGCTCTCTTTTTTATTTTCAGTTACATCTTAAAATAAACTGCAAGTGCGATTCTGAAAGTTTGCAGGATAGAAACAATTTACTCAAAGTATTTGCATCTTGTGCTTTTCTTGCATAATACTACATTTAAAAAACAGTTCAATCCAAAACCTATTACTGTGTAATGCTTTAAATGTCAAACATGTATTGTGTACATGTTTTCCAAAACAGTATGGACGCAATATTAAAGTGTGTATGTTTGTACATTAATTCATGCGTTTCACACTTGACTGTACGAACTGTGATAACTACAGTACAACCATATCCTACTGATAATATTTATAACTTAAATATCTGAGTATATGCACGATCATGAAAACATCATTTACAAATGTTGCTAAATCTTCCGATTTAGGGCCAAATTCATAGAATTCAGCGCAGAAGCAGAGCAAGTGCCGCGCGCCGAGAAGGAGCATGTGCCACGCGTCCACCAGCTATGGCGCAAACCAGCAATTGCGTGGCACGCGTATTCATGGATTTTCCGAGGCATCAGTAGCCGTGGTGCAATGAACACCAATCAGCGTCAGTAACGCCCCCAAAACACCCCCTTGCGCAGGCAAAAGCCAGTGAAATGCCCAATACGACATTAGGCCCACGCCATCCGTGACCCAGCACACAGCCCCCTCCCCATCGTGATCGCGTGAAAAATCAGAGCGTACCCCGCTTGCACCAACCAAATCGCGTGGGAAGGCCTGCGCGTACCCCATCCGCACTCCATTGAACTGACATACCCCGCCCGCATCAGCCAAATGGCATGGGAAGGGCCGTGCATACCCCGTCCGCACCCCAGCAAAATTATGTACCCCACTCGCATTAGCAAAATAGCGTGGGAAGGCTCGCGCGTACCCCATCTGCGCTCCAGCGAAATTGCGTACCCCGCTCGCACCAGCCAAATCACGTGGGAAGGCCCGCGTGCACCCCATGATACACACACAACTCCCCTGGAAGCAGACGCCTCCTCGCGGGACAGCCAAACCACAACAGTGGACCATACCCCGCAGGCAGCCCACACCATATGACCCCCCGCATCACCCGTGACCACACCCCGCAGGCAGCCCACACCACATGGGATCTCCACCATCACCTGTGAACATACCCCGCAGGCAGCCCACACCACATGGGGTCCCAACCATCACCTGTGAACATACCCTGCAGGCAACACACACCACATGGGACACCACCATCACCTGTGAACATACACCGCAGGCAGCCACACCACATGGGACCCCCACCATCACCCGTGACCACACCCCGCAGGCAGCCCACACCATATGGGACCCCCACCATCACCTTTGAACATACCCCGCAGGCAGCCCACACCACGTGGCCACCCCATCACCCGTGACCACACCCCGCAGGCAGCCCATACCATATGGGACCCCCACCGTTACCCATGACCATACCCTGCAGGCAGCCCACATCACATGGGACCCCTACCATCACCTTTGAACATACCACGCAAGCAGCCCACACCACATGGGATACCCACCATCACCTGTGAACATACCCCACAGGCAGCCCACATCACATGGGGCCCCCACCATCAACTGTGAACATACCCCGCAGGCAGCCCACTCCACATGGGGCCCCCACCATCACCTGTGAACATACCCTGCAGGCAGCCCACACCACATGGGGTCCCAACCATCATCTGTGAACATACCCCGCAGGCAACCGACACCACATGGGACACCACCATCACCTGTGAACATACACCGCAGGCAGCCACACCACATGGGAACCCCACATCACCCGTGACCACACCCCGCAGGCAGCCCACACCATATGGGACCCCCACCGTTACCCATGACCATACCCTGCAGGCAGCCCACATCACATGGGACCCCCACCAACACCTTTGAACATACCCCGCAGGCAGCCCACACCACGTGGCCACCCCATCACCCGTGACCACACCCCGCAGGCTGCCCACACCATATCGGTTCCCCACCGTTACCTGTGAACATACCCTGCAGGCAGCCCACATCACATGGGACCCCCACCATCACCTTTGAACATACCCCGCAGGCAGCCCACACCTCATGGGACACCAACCATCCCCTGTGAACATACCCCACAGGCAGCTCACATCACATGGGGCCCCCACCATCACCTGTGAACATACCCCGCAGGCAGCCCACACCACATGGGGCCCCCACCATCACCTGTGAACATACCCCGCAGGCAGCCCACACCACATGACCACCCCATCACCCGTGACCATACCCCGCAGGCAGGCCCCGCCTCATGTCCCCAACCCCCACCAGTGACGGCAACCTGCAGGCAGGCCCCGCTTCATGTCCCCACCCCCCACCAGAGACAGCAACCTGCAGGCAGGCCCTGTCACATGTCCCCACCTGTGACGGCAACCTGCAGGCAAGCCCCGCCTTATGTCCCCACCACCCACCAGTGATGGCAACCTGCAGGCAGGCCCCGCCACATGTCCCCGGCCCCCACCCCAAAACACATTGGACCAACATACAAAACACGCAGCATATGCCAACTAAAATGCCACCACACGCTGCATCCCCCTGGTGCACCTCAACACCCATCCATTGGTCATGCTCCCTATGTCATGTGAATCCTACCATCACACATGCATGCATGTGCACACACATGAACAACATTGCAGCAGACACACAAATGAGTCATGGAGGAGTGAAACTTGCACTAAACCGCTGATACCAGATACCACTGCGATTTCAATGTCAAAAAGTGATATTAAAAAACATGTATATAAGTCACACACAGTAAAAACAACAAATTAAACATTCATGAACCAAATCAAAAACCAAAAGAAAGTAAAAACCAAAATTAATGTGATGTAAAAAATGAAAGAGTCAAATGTGGTCCGTGTCCATTAACGTATGTGCAAATGAAATCACATATAATGTGAAAACCATTCCTTCATGGTTAAAATAACTGTTCAAATTAAAATCCAAATATTTACAAAGATCCAGGGTCCATGATCCAAAAACATGTAGAAAAATCCTAAAAATACAATACAAAAATGACTATATACAAGATGCGGAGCAAAGTCCAGGAACTCCAAATAAAAAGAAAAAAAAAATGAAACCTACTCCTAAAGAACTGTATAAAAGGCAGCGGGCTAGCCCATCTCCTCACCATGCTCTCTCATAGTCCCCACCAGGGCATCTGGTGGAACTCCCTGCTAGTCTCCTCGACGACCACTGCCCGCCTCTCTGCCCGACACAGTGAATTCTCCGCCCTGGCCATGGTGAGGTGCGCCTCCTGTGCCCGCTGCCGCTCTGCCCCGATTTGCTGGCCCAAACACTCCAACACGGAAGACATCCTTGTCGTAAGGTCCACGTTTGCCTCCTGCCCGATGGCCCATACCTGCCTGTTACGCTCACCTGGTATCCACAGGGACGCCACCCAGCTGGGTTACTTGCTGGTATACTTCTCAGCTTTGCCCAGATGTGGTCTGCGGGGAAGGTTCTGCCTTGTGGTAGAGTTAAGCATGCTCTCCGTTCTGCCTTCTTTGCAGGGGCGCGTTGTCTTTCATGGGCATGTGCGGTCCAGTTTCTTCACTGACGCTGTCCCGTTTGATATTGTTCAGGTAGGTCTTATTGCTGTTCTTTAGTATTGTTGCTATCCTGCATGCCTTTCTTTGTTTAAAATGTCTCTTTTTCTCCCTTAGGTATGCGGAGCTTCAGCGTGGCGAACTGGCTTGGTTGAGCCCCGCTGGTAAATGATGGCGCATTAAGAGCACTATGATGCGTTCCTTCCTTGTAGGTCGCAGTGTTCTTCAGCGCAAGTGGAATGTCCGGAATGGTGTTAGCCGAGAGGCGACCAGCCAGGTAAGCCTTTTGAGCAGTTCATAATTTGCAAATGTCTTTACTGCTTTCTTTAATGTTGCCTCTATCTTCCTCTTTCAGGTCGTTCTATCCGGGAGGTGTGTAGATTCGCGGAAGCTGTTCTCAGGAGCTGCAAGTGGCTAAAGATGAAGACTGCAGTTAAGATGCTGCTGCTAATGATGTTCCTTTTGTCTCCTTGCAGGTTCTGCTTCTCTGAGGTTCGTGGGGAATAGCTGGACACGGTGAGCATCACGTTGCAAGCTGCAAAGTAACGCGAAGCGTGTTGTCTTGCTCGGGTGTGGTTTAAATAGCCCCAACAAAATAGGCCAGGTAAAATAATCCCTAGGCTACCACACCCAAAACACTAGACCGCATAGCTTGGTTCCTAGGATGTTGGCCTCCATGCCTCCATGTTGGCTGACAGTACAGTAAAGTAGTTCCCAAGCACATTGTTTTTCATGGTGTATGAGCCTGGCGCCATAGGCACCAGGACTGGCCCCATGCGGACCTTTGAAGAGGATGCCAGGCTCTAGAGGCCCGAGTCCTGACTCCACCTGGCCAATGGGTTTGCCAGAGGGGGTTTTGGGTGATGGTCATGACAGCACTCCCCCCTAAGACCCCTCTCACGGTGTTCCTTCTGTCTGGCCCAGGTTTAGTTGAGAAGTTCCGATGGAATTTCCTGATTAGATGCGGTGCGTGGATGTTCTCACTGGGCTCCCAGGATCTATCTTGTGGTCCAAATCCTTTCCAATAGACGAGATAATATAGTTTGGACCTAGAGTATTTAGAATCCAAGATATCTTTGACTTCGAATTCTGGTTCTCCGTCAACAAGTATAGGCTTAGGTGGTGTCCCAATTCGTGTGCCGGATTGCATTGGTTTCAAGAGGGACACATGAAATACCGGGCGGATTTGTAGATTAGGTGGTAAATCCAGTTTCACGGCTACTGGGTTGATAATTGCCTTAATGGTATAGGGTCCTAAGTATCTGGGATGAAAGGTCCGGGTTCCCTTGATGGGTACGAATTTAGCGGCTAACCAAACTTTGTCTCCTACTTGATAATCAGGGGCCTTTTTCCGGTGTTGGTCGGCGAATCTCTTTTGTTTTTCTTTGGCATGAATAAGATGTTCTTTCACCTTCTTGAAAGCCTGAGTAATGGTTGTGTGTAGAGTCTTTACCGCTGGCATTTCCGAGCTGGCTGGAAGGTCTAGTTCAGAGTTACGTGGATGTCTGCCATAAAGGGTATAGAAGGGCGTTTGTCCCGTGCTTGAATGCAAGGAATTGTTTTTTTTTTTTTTAAATATATTTTTATTTTGTTTTAAGTGAAAACAGTATAAACAAACTTGTGACATTATATACAATAAGACAATAAACACTTAAAAAAACACAACACTACACTCCCCCCCCCCCAAGAGCTTATCCACAGGGTAGTTCTGTATCGACCTGGTGTGGCCGGGTGACTTCCTCCTCCGAGGCAGTAGGTTCGCCTCGTACCCCAAACAGACCAGTGACTAATAACCTCCAGGCTACTAGGTTGCCCACATCCTCCTCCCCACATTTACTGCATGCCTCTTGCCAGACCATGGTTTCGGCTTCCGCCCATTTTTGGAGATCCCTCCACCACATCTCTATCCTAGGTTTGTAGCATTGCTTCCAGTTCATAGCTATCCTCCTCTTAGCGAGTATATACGCTAGGTCTCTCAGTTTCCCCAGATGTCTGGTGTTCTTCGGTCTGGGGAACCCCCCTAGAAGGCAAGCCCAGGTCGTGTCAATGCTTATCGGGACCCCTTTGTCAGCCAACTTCTGTGACACTTCTCTCCAGTGACTTCGATTACTGGGCAGGACCAGAACATATGCGTCATGTCCGCGTCCTCCTCGTTACATTTTCGGGCATGCCTGCCTGCCCGAGTTCGCAAACTTAGCTATTCTCTTGGGGGTCATATACGCTCTGTGTGTGATATATAGTTGGATTTGCTGTAATCTAGCATTTCTGGACACTTTTTTATGATATCCCAGAGCCCGTTCCCACATCCCATCAGTCATCTGGACCCCCACCTCCATTTCCCAATCTAGTCTCAAGTCTGTCAAGTCCTTTCCCACTCGGGACATCACCACCTCATACAATCTGGAGATCTCGTGTCCGCCCTCTGATATGTCATATATTGTATCAATCAGGGCGTCCGGATCCTCCGCTAACACCGTCTCAGGCCAAGATTTTCGGATAATCCGTACCAACCTGAGGTATGTAACGTATTGGCCCCCATGTAACCCAGTTTCTTCTTCTAGGTCTGCAAAATCCTTGATGGCCCCATCTTGCCATATATCTCCTAGCGTGGCCAACCCAACCGATTCCCAGTACATTCTGATCGTTTTTCTAAGTTGACCATCCCCCGCAGTCAAGGCAACCAGTGGCACCTGCGGCGAACACGGATCCGGGCTTTCCAGTAGCCGGCATGCTCTACGCCACATTTTCCACCCAAGTAACAGCATACCAGGGCGAAGATTTAAGTCTTGTCTAGGGACCCAGATGATCTCCTTCAAATAAAACGGGGTGCAATCTGTCCCAACCAACCTGGACTCGGGAGATTCCTCATCAGAGAGCCACTGTGTAACATATTGCAATTGGCTCGCTACATAATAGGCCTCAAAATGTGGTAATTTAATCCCTCCTTTATCGTGGAAGTTTTGTAGCTTCCACAGCGCCACTCGGTTGCGAGTGCCGTGCCATAGGAAGTCCCTCCACATGCTGTCGAGTTTGGTAAAGAACTTCCTAGCTATTAAGTATGGTATGTTGTTGAAGAAATGCAGCAGTCTAGGCAAGACAACCATTTTAAGCAACGCCCCTCGCCCTATCATCGCTAGCGGCAGCTTTTCCCAAAATCGCATGGACGCACGGATTTTATCCACAGCAACCTCGGTGTTATGCAGATGTTCATTTCCCAAAGTGTGATATATGTCTATTCCAAGGCACGGGCAATACCGGTAAGCGTTCCGTGGGGACCCTCGAATAGTACCCTAGGGGGAACATGCTCGACTTGCCGGGATTAACCGCTATGCCGGACAATTCGGCATACTTCTGCATGACCTCCAAAACATACTGGAGGTTCTCTTCCGGATACTTTAGGTACAGCAGCAAGTCATCGGCATATAAGGATATCAAATGGCTCTTTCCTCCCACCTCGATGCCCACCAGGTCATATTGCTGTCTAAGATATACCGCTAAGGGTTCCAAGGCCAATATGTATAACATCGGGGACCAAGGACATCCCTGCCTAGTACCCCTACTTAGGTGCCACTTATCGGATATCACTGATCCCGTACGCACCCTAGCCGTTGGCTGGCTATACAGTAGTCTCGCCCATCTGATATAGCCTGGCCCAAACCCATATTCCCTCAGGACCGCAAACAGCCACGGCCACCTCACCGAATCAAATGCCTTAACTGCGTCTAGGGAGATCACTGCCATTTCCTCATCTCTTCTGTTCCCTTCTTCTATCACTCGGTGGAGCCGCCTGTGATTATGAGTTATATTCCTGCCAGGGACATAACCTGTCTGATCCGAGTGTATCAGTCTGCCGATGACCTTGCGCAGCCTGTCCGCCAAGACCGCTGTCAGGATCTTACTGTCTTGGTTCAACATCGACAGCGGTCTGTACGATCCACAGTGTTGTCTCGGCTTGTTAGGCTTGGGTAGTGGTACGATCAGCGCTTCTCTGAGCGTGTCTGGCAATCGGCCTCCCTCGAATGATTCGTTATACATCTCCAGCATAGGGGGGAGTATCTCTGCGCTATACGTTTTGTAGAACTCACTCGGGAGTCCATCAGTGCCCGGGGTCTTGCAAGTAGGCAGCCGTTTCACCACCTCTTCCAGTTCATCTAGCGTAATGGGGCCATCTAACTCCTCCCTTTCCTCTGCACTAATCCTGGGCAGTTCTATATCTTCCAGTGTGTCCCTGATTTTATCCAGATTGTCTTCCCCTTTGTCCTCATACAGCGCTTTATAATAATCTAAGAAAGCAGCGTTAACCTCTTCCTGAGTGTGAGCCTCCTCTCCGTCTTCCCTTTCTATCATCATGACCGGGGCCCTGGGGGTTTCCCTCTTATAAAGCCATGCCAGTAGGCGACCAGTTTTGTCACCTCCTGCATGTTGCCTCTCCACGTATTTCCTGTAATTGAGGTCACAAAGCCGCTCCCAAAGCTCTGAGCATCGTTGTTGTAATTTGAGTACTAGGTCTGTGTCCCCTCCCCCTCTGGTACATTCACGCTCCAATTCTTTCTCCACTTTCTCCAGCTCAGCTAAAACCCCCCCCTGAAGGCCCTTTGATTTAGAAATAGCGTCGCCCCTCACTACCACCTTGAAGGCCTCCCAAAGTGTACCAGCCGAATCCACACTGCCCGTGTTCTCCTCAAAATACCTTGTAATCGTCTCTCTAATATCTTCTCTAAAGACCGGGTCTCTGAGTGCCTCCGCCCGAAGGCGCCATGTTGGAATCCGCCCTCTGGGGCGGCCATATTGCCAGGCCATCACCAAGGGCGAATGGTCCGACAGGACCCTCGCTCTGTATTCAACCTGTGTAGTTGTTATCGCCACTTCTGGCGTAGCAAAGAAGTAATCTAGTCTCGTGTGCAACTGTTGAGGGGCCGAATAATGAGAGTACTGCAAGGCCGTGGGGTGTTTCAATCTCCAGACATCTTCTAGTCCATAGTCGTCTAATAGTACCCGTAGAGCCCTGGCCGCTGGGGTGGGCCTGTCTACTTTACTGTCGGACCTATCTATCTTGGGGTCAAGAACACAGTTAAAGTCCCCCCCCCCCAGATGATCGGTTCCCCTGCGCACGGGCCCAGGCGTGTACATAGAGTCCTGAAGTATACAGCAGTATTCTGATTGGGGGCATATGTATTAATAATACTCAGTCCTCTGTTCTCGATCAGTACCCTCAGTATTACCAGCCTACCCTCCGTGTCTACCTCCTCTCGTACAATTCTGAGTGGGACATGCGGGGCCACCCAGATCAGCACACCTCTGGCATAGGCCGAGTACGGGGAGCCCACCACTGTACCACCCCATTTTTTCTTTACAAGGTCTAGTTTATGTTGGGCCAGGTGCGTTTCTTGTAGTAGGGCAATGTCGATCTTCTGTCGTTTAAGATACAACATGACTTTATTTCTTTTCAGGTAATTATTGAGGCCTCGGACGTTCCAGGTGGCAATCTTGAGGTCACCCATGGCAGCTATGTGTCTTCCCACCCCACTTACGGGAACCTCCAGCGGTTCTCATGACACAGAAGGCGTCCCACTGCAGCCACTCCGCGAATAAGCTCATTCCCAAACCAACCACACACACAACCAAACTCCAACTCCCCTTCCCCTCCCTCTCCCACCCTCCCCCCAACACCACACACCCCAACTGTTGCCCAGCTTCAACAAAAGAGCTCAGGCACCCCCACATCTGGTTCCGCAAACACCGGTCCGTGCACAGAGCCCAGTAGGGTGAGGTCGCCCTAATGGCCACCTAAACTAAGCTATTGCGGGGAGAGAGTATCGCTCCATGGGGCTCCCGTTCAATGATAATCTCAGTGTTTGTGACAAACAGTACAACCAACTGACCTTCCATACCGAAGGTTCCGAACCGACTATAATCAAGTCTCAGGGTCCATGAGTCGCGCCATCTTGCGACGCCATTTTACATCTTCCGCAGCTCCTCCGAGTCCTTCTGGGGCCGGTCCGCCGATTCTTGAGGGCACCCCTGTGCGTCGAGCCACTCCATGGCGTCCTCTGGGGTCTCGAAAAATAAAGTTTCATGCGCCTGTATGACCTTCAGTTTTGCAGGGTAAAGCAACATATATTTGTAACCTGCCTCCCTCAGCCTCCGTTTCACAGTCCCAAAGTTCATGCGGCTCCGCTGCACAGCTAGGGTGTAATCCGGATACGCCGTGATGTTTGCTGTTCCTCTCTTGATCGTGCCTCCTTTTCGAAAATGTTCTAATATTCTTTCCCGATCACGATAGTTAAGAATTTTGGCAATGATGGGTCTGGGCGGGTTTCCGGGAGGCGGCCTCCTCGTTAGGGCTCTATGTGCTCTCTCCACTGCGAAGCCTTGGGATAAGGCCCCTCCGGATATCTCTTGCAGCAACATGGTCTCAACAAAGTCAGTAGGGTCACGGCCCTCCGTCCCCTCCGGTAGGCCCACAATGCGGATATTGTTGCGACGGGCCCGTCCTTCCGCCTCCTCCACTCTACTTTCCAAGTTGCCCACCCTTTGGATTAGGGCGTGCAGTTTTGCCTTGTGGGTGGCACAGTCCGCCGTATTCGGGCCAACTTCTTTTTCCAGGGACTCTGTGCGCTCCGCCAGAACCCTAACGTCTTGTCTCAGTAGATTGACGTCCTCCTGGACCTCCCCAACTTTGAGGTCCAATGCCGTTTTTAATTCAGAGACAGCCAGTTCTAATTTCGACTCCCAGGCCGCTCTCAGGTCTGCAATCGCTGCCAGGATTTCTTGGTTAGAGCTCGAAGTCGTCGCGCTACCCACGGCCGGTGCATCCTTATTCTTGGTGGCGTCCGGGCCCGGGGACGTTTTGGTGAAGTCGTCCAGCGTGGGCTGTTTCGCCTTAGGTCGCACTGCCTTACTGGACATGGTTCTGAGGATGTGCAGGTCTGCCGAATGATGAGTGGGCGCACTGCACGCTGACCTGGTTAGGTCTTCCCGCAACTCTTTTCAATCCCGTCTCGGGCCTATGTCGGCCATTTTGAGTCTCCCTTTGTTCTCAGCGTCTCTCGACTTTTCTTCTCCGATCTTAGCCGTCGTAGCTGCTATGACCTCCAAAAGTTCACAGTACTTCGGTAGCACCTTCACACGCTGGCATGCATATCGTCGGTATTCAATAAGCAGTCGTACTGCACTGATTTGCCCGGATCTGTTCAGGATCTCAGGAGCTCCGCTGGAACGCGTCCTCCTACATGGCTCTCGTAGCCACGCCCCCTGCAAGGAATTGTTATATGCATATTCGGCTATCCATAGTAAGTCTTTCCAATTCCTTTGTTCGTGGTGCAGCATACACCGTAAATATTGCTCAAGCGTCTGATTGGTTCTCTTGGTTTGGCTGTCTGTTTGGGGATTGTGACTGGTAGATAGCCGAACGTCGATCTGTGCTATAGCACAACATTTCTTCCAGAAGTTCGAAACAAACTGGCTGCCTCGATCAGAGACCAGAACTGAAGGGAAGCCATGTAGCTTAACAACACCCTCTAGGAATACTTTTGCCAAAGTGGCTGCGCCTGGGAAGCCTTGAAGAGGAATAAAATGTGCCATTTTCGAGAATAAGTCCACAACTACAAGGATGGTGTTGAACCTTGGCTGGGAGGTGATCAGTGATGAAGTCAAGGGAAAGAGTGTGCCATGGAACTGGAGGAATGTCCAATGGTTGTAGGAGACCAGAAAGCTTTTGTTTCTGTGATTTGTTTTGTGCGCAGACACTACAGGACTGAATATACTGAATGATGTCCTTACGCCAGGTAGGCCACCAAAAGTTCTCCCCTCTGGGCCTACTCATTCTGCAGGGCACACTCTTGATGCTCTGATCTCTTCTGACCTTCCCCTCTCCGTCCCTCTCTCCACTCCTCTCTCCTGGAGTGATCACTTTCTCCTATCCTCCCACCTCACCCTCCCTACCCCACAGGCAAAGCCACCCTCACCACTGCCACCCACCTTCTCGGTCATCCGACCCATGAAGCACGTGTCAGTTGAGGCTTTCGCAGCCACCTTCTCACCCCCACCTCACCCCTCGGCTGACTCCCACCCTGACACAGCCCTCTCCATGCTCCACTCTGCTATATCTGATACTCTTGATATCCTTGCCCCTGTCATGAGAATCCGCCTGAAGCCCAAAGCCAAATGTAACTCCTGGTATGACTCGGATCTCGTCACCCTAAAACGCAAGTGCAGGGTGGCAGAGAGGAAATGGCGTGCTTCATGTTCATACTCTGACAAACTGGCCTGCCACCTGCTTCAAAGGCAATACCGTCTCTCCGTTCTCACCAAGAAGAGAGCCCTTATCCAAGCCCGCATCTCTGCGGCATCTAACAACTCGGCCAAACTCTTTAAAATCTGCAAGGAGCTTGCCAACCCTGCTGCAGTCTCTACCTCTCCTGTCCCCTCCCAGGCCCTCTGCACTGCACTGGCCTCTCACTTCATCTCCAAAACTCAGGACATCCTATCCTCACTCTCCTCCTACCACCTCCCTCCCTCTCTGTCCGGCTCTTCCTCGGGCCCTTCTGCAGCCACCCCTCCTCCCTCCTTCTCTGCCTTTCCCCTTTTTTCTGCTGACGAGGTTTAAAGACAAGTCCGATCTATGAAAGTCTCGTCTAAACAGGTTCACCCCTGTTCCTCCAAAACTATCAAGGACCACATTGACTCCCTGGCCCCTGCCCTGGCTGACTTTTGCAACCACTCCTTCGCCTCTGGAGTTTTCCCATCCCCCCCTTAAGCACTCCCTTGTGCACCCTCTTCTTAAAAAACCCTCTTCTGACCCCTCCTGGCCGGCTAACTATCGCCCAATCTCCATCACTCCCTTCCTGGGCAAGCTCCTGGAGAAACTGGCCATCTCCCAGCTTAACCTCCATGCTGAATCTGTTGGAAGTCTTCATGACCATCAATCTGGCTTCAGAGCTGCCAGAAGCACGGAAACTGTTCTCCTGAACATCTGTGAGGACCTGCTTTTGAACCTCGACTCCAACACTCCGTGTGTTCTCATTCTGCTCGATCTCTCTTCTGCCTTTGACACTGTCAACCATGCCATCCTGCTCAACCGTCTCCGTGATAACCTGGGTATCACTGGTCAGGCTCTGGCGTGGCTGACCTCTTTCCTCTCCAATCGACCCTCCCAGGTCCAACTCGGGTCCTTCCACTCTGACATCTTTTTCTCCACCTGTGGTGTCCCCCAGGGATCTAATCTCTCTCCCTGGCTGTTCAACCAGTATCTGGCACTCCTTGCCCACCGCATCGCCGCTCTCTGCCCCAACTTTCAGTGCTATGCGGACGATACCCAGCTCATTTTCAGGCTACCCTCGGCCTCCTCCTCTCCCTCCCTCATCTCTGACTGTCTGTCTGCTATCCAGGAATGGTGTGCCGCCAATGACCTCTGCCTTAATGCCAGTAAGACTGAGATTCTGCTCATCGGCACACCCACTCCCTCCTTCCCTGCAACTCTCTGGCCGGCCTCTCTTGGCCCTCTTCCTGCTCCTACCTGCAAGGCAAAAAACCTTGGGGTTATCTTCGACTCCACACTCTCCTTCTCTCCTCATATATCTGACGTCTCTAAGAAGTCACACTACCAGCTGCACCTCCTCAGAGGTATTCTTCCCTTCCTCTCCTTCCCCCAGAAGCTCGCTGTCTCCCGAGCCCTGGTTCTCTCAAAACTGGACTACTGTAACAGCCTCTATCTTAATCTGCCTGCCTCCACACTACGCCCTCTGCAACTCATCCAGAACAGAACTACGAGACTTGTCCTTGGCCTCAAGCCCAGGGACCGTATCTCTCCAGGACTGAAATCTCTACACTGGCTCCCAGTGGCTGCGAGGATAAAGTTCAAAACCCTCTGCATTGTCCACAAGGCCTTCTGGGGCCTGGGGCCTAAATACCTTCAACTCTCTCTTCCTAAATATCTTCCTTCCCGAGCCCTTCGCTCATCCGTCTCCAACTCCCTCAGGGTCAGCCGCTTCTCGAAGCAACGAGCTGGGGGTAGATCTCTCTCCGCGGCAGGGGCCTCCTTCTGGAACAGCCTTCCTGCCCCCCTGGAACTTGAGGAGAACCATCTCCGGTTCCGGAAGCACCTCAAAACCTTCCTCTTTGATTCTGCTTTCTCTCTCCCTCTCCCCTGCTAATTCTTCTCTGAAACTGCACTGAATCTGCAACTGGGCCACTCTCACCGACCTCGGTCCTGGGCCCAGCCACTCTCCACTTGCACTGCCTCCCTGGCAACCCCTGCATTGCGGGACTGTCTCTGTATCCCTACAGCCCCCCTTCCCAGCACTTGTTCTGCACTTACCGTGCACTTGCCACCAGCTGGCCCTTTTATTTATTTATTCTACTTACCTGTACTGCACTTCCCCCCTCCCCTTCCCCATGCACCTCTCCCCTCCCCCTCCCCCTGCACTTGCGCGATCTGAATGACACCTGGCCTAGTAGGATCGTTGTCCGTCTTCCCCTTGTTCCCCCCTCCCTGCCTCGTCGCGCCTTGAAACACTTGTGTATAGGCACGTTACAAATGCCCTATCATATCATATTTCACCTTAGCTAGGGTTTTGGCGATTCCAGGATGCCCTTCAATCAGTGAATCGTGATAATTTGAAATAATATGCTGTTGTAATTCCTTCTTGGGTACCTATAGGCGATCCCTAAAAAAGGGTAGATGGTCCTTGATGGTATATTGTTCTCCTTGAGTTTGTCATGCAAGGAAAACATCAGGATTTATTGTCCATTGAATTTCTTTTTGTAGTTCTGCTTGTGTCAAGGCTGTCATGATACCAAAGAGTTTGTCTTCAGGTATAATAGGTTCTGGATCTGGAGTTGTATATACCATTTCATCTATGCCCATGCGAGATAAGGCATCCTCCTTTCCGTTTCTGACTCCTGGTCCAAACGTGATTACGTAATCATATTCGGCGAAGAAAAGGGCCCACCATAATTGGCGCGAGGACTGGGCTTTGGCTGTTTTGAGATAGTGCAGGTTTCGGTGGTCTGTGATAACTGTAATGGTGTGTCTGGCCCCCAGAAGGTAGTGCCTCCAGGCTTTAAAGGCGGATTTAATAGCCAGGAGTTCCTTGTCCGTGATGGCATAATTAATTTCTGGAGGTGAGAACCTTTTTGACCAGAAGGCCACAGGATGTAGTTGGCCGTTTTCCGGGTCTCTCTGTGAAAGGACAGCCCCCATTGCGAGACTGGACGCATCAGTTTCAACGACATAAGGGAGGTCTGGACAAGGGTGTCGCAGGATTGGAGTGGAGGTAAACCTTCGTTTAAGTTCCTGAAAGGCTTCTTCTGCTTCTTCAGTCCAAGCAAACTTTTTATTGTTTTTTCGTAACGTTACTGTCATTGGGTGCACAACCTGAGAGAAATCTGGATGAACCGGCGCTAGAAGTTCGCAAAGCCCAGCATGTTTTGTGCCCCTTTCAGAGACGTCAGTGAAGGCCATTTCAGAATGGCATCTACCTTGTGCACGTCCATTCTGATGCCTCCTGGAGTAAGGATAAAACCAAGAAACTCTACTTCGGTAACGTGAAAAAAAATGTTTTCAAGCTTTGCAAACAAGCGATGTTGACGGAGCTTGGTGAGGACTGAACGAACGTGCATGACATGATCTTGTTTCGAGGCTGAGTATACTAAGATGTCGTCTATGTACACTAAGGCGCACACATCAATTAACTCCCTCAAGATGTCATTCATGAAATATTGGAATGCCGCAGGAGTGTTGCATAACCCGAAGGGCATGACTTGATATTCAAACAAGCCGTACTTAGTACGGAAGGCGGTTTTCCATTCATCTCCATTTCTGACTCGGACCAGGTGGTACGCCCTTTCGAAGGTCCAATTTAGTATAAATCTGGGCATCTTTAACTTGGTGTAGCATCTCAGGGATAAGTGGCAAGGGATAGCAGTTCTTCACGGTGATCTGGTTCAATGGGCGGTAGTCAATACAGGTTCTCAAGTCCCCTTCTTTTTTTGGTACGAAGAACAAAGGACTGGCTGCGGGGGACTTCGAAGGACGGATAAATCCGTTTGCAAGGTACTGGTCTAAATAGGATTTCAAATGAAGGTTTTTGGCTCTGTGAGAGCGTAGATCCTGCCGCAAGGGATTTGTGCACCAGGAACAAGGTCAATCTGACAATCATAGCACCTGTGCACAGGCAATGTATTGGCTTGGTCCTTTCGGAATACATCTTGGAAATCATGGTACTCACTTGGCAAGGTATTAGTTACTCCCAAGGTTGATACTGTCGCTCCGGGAGTCATGGGGCTAAAGACGTCGGGTTTCTCCTCTTGATAATAGCAGGCAGGGGAGCAGTCATCGGGGAAGGTTAATTTTCGTGCCCGCCAGTCTATCAAAGGGTTGTGAGCAACCAACCATGGCATCCCTAGTATTAGCCTGAACTGAGGTGCCCTGATGAGATCAAACGAAATAGACTCCCGATGTCCGTCCTGGCACAGCAAGGTTATCCTGGCTGTGCACTGGGTTACTTGTCCGGAAGCGATTTCTGTCCCATCCACTGTGGTTACCTTGTCCATAGTTGGCTTAGAACACAAAGGAAGCCCCATCTCTGCTGCCAGTTCTTGATCAATATAATTTCCCACTGCTCCGCTGTCGATGTATGCTTCAACAGCATGCATTCTTGACGACCATTGGTGGTTGATTAAGATCATTGGTATTGCAAAGAGTGAGGTCAGCAACTCTTTCTTCTCACTCGACAAACTGACCTCTACGTTTGTCAAGCTTGGTAGTTTTCCGATTCCTTAGCTTCATCCTTCTCTGTGGCCCTGACTGTTCTTCTTTTGTCCCGCTCTTGTTTTGTTAATGGAGGCCGTATCCCTCCAATCTGCATGGGTTCTACAGCATTCTCAGGTATACGGGATGTGTTTTCCCTTGGTCGAACATACACGGTCCGAGGGTCCGTCTTAGACCGGTCTGCTTTTCGGTCCTTGAACTGGTGGTCTAGCTGCACGACCAGATTTATGAATTCGGCACAGTCTCTGGGCAGATCAACCACCTGGGCTAAGACGTCCTTTAATTCGCCTCGTAAGCCTCGATGGAATAACGTGGTTCTTTTGTTTTCTGGCCACCTAGCTTCTGCAGCCTTCCACTGCCCTGTATGCTTTCAGCCCCTCAGGGGTCTCTCCTCACCTTGTTGATTCAGGTGTGCTCTCCGTCCTGCTTTCGTGACAGGGGCGCGTTGTCCTTTGTGGGCGGATGCAATCTAGTTACTTCACTGATGCCGGCCCGTTTGGTGTCTTTCAGGTAGGTCTTATTGCTGTGATATAGTGCTGTTATTCCTGCATGCCTTTCTTGATTTGATAATGTCTCTTTATCCTCCTTAGATATGCGGAAGTTCAGTCGAATGCATTGGCTGAATTGGGTCTCGCCAGAAATGATGGTGCGTAATGAGCGCTATGAAGCGGTAAGTAGGCGCTACGCTCAGCGCAGTGATGTCTTGCCTTTGCTAACCTGTTTGCTTTTCTTTTCCAACAGATCGCGGTGTTCACCCAGGGTGTGGGATTCCGAGATGATGCTGGTTGAAGGGCGACCTGCCAGGTAAGCCTTTTGGCACAGTTCGTAATATTGTAATGTCTCTAATACCTTGTTTCTTTCCTTTTTTCAGATCCGTCGGTCCGGAAGAGGCGCTGATCTTAGGAAGCTGTTCGCAGGAGCTGAGGGCAGCTAAAGAAGAAAATTGCAGGTAAGAGGCTGCTGCTGACAATGCTTCTTTTGTCTCCTTACAGGTGCTGCTTCTCTGAGGTTCGCGGGTATAGCTGGACACGGTGAGCGTCATGTTGCAAAGCGTGTTTTCCAAGTTGGGTGTGGTTTAAATAGCTTCAAGAAAGTAGTCCAGGTAAAGTAGTTCCTAGGCTACCATACCCAAAACACTATACCACATTCCTTGGTTCCTAGGAACCAAGCTATATGGATGCCTCCATGTTGGCTGGCAGCTTCAAATAAAGTAGTTCCCCAAACACATGTCTCCCCTATATATGAGCCTGGCGCCATAGGCGCCAGGACTGGCTCCAAGAGGGCCTAGGCAGTGGATGCCAAGATTTATTGGAGACCCGAGCCAAGACCTCTCCTGGCCCATGGGCTTGCCAGAGGGGTTTTTGGCTGTGGGTCATGACAGCTGGCAGCAGCAGATGGCTCGTAGGAGGCAGCTCGTGAAGTTGGGAGGCAGGTAAATGGCCTTGTAGGCAGGAGCGTGGGTTTTCCGTGTTCTTTTGCGTGGACGGCTGGAAACAGAGTGACCATGCATGTGCGGAAACAGCACATTAGCGTGTAATCAGAGGAAAGGCCCTAAGCGCGTAAGTTAGGAGGCACTCGCTGGACGTTGGGCGTTGCCGGTCAGTATCGGGTTAAAGGTCTGCATAGGACAACAGTGCACTGTATGTGCTTTTTGTGGGGACGGACGCGTGAACTTTATATATTTGTGGGTTCACACACGAATAGTTCACTACTATGGCATTGCGTACTTCTTGTTTTTGGGAGGGGAGTTGCCTACGCGCGTGAGATTGTTTTCATTCTACGAGACAGACGGTGAGTCGTGCATGCATTTTTCACACTGTAGTTGCCCCTTTGTGTCGCGTACCCCATTTTCGAGTTCATAGTAGCCTACGTGTTCCTCGCGTATGCATTTTTTGTGTTGCTGGGTGACACAGCGTATTGCAGGATGTTTTTTACTCACACGTGGGCTACCGAGCGGTCGCTTACAGGTTGATTTTTGTTTTTGGGGTCTCTGGGCATTGCACGACCCGTTATTTTTTCATCAGGGGTCACATAGAGCCTTCCTGGAGCCCAGTGGTACGTTTTCCATCATGCACCCTGCCCCCTCACTCCAATTGCCCAGGACAATTGTTGGCTGCACCTCCCATTGCGCTAGTCCATCAGTGCCATGACTGGGAGGGCAACAAGTGGGAAGGGAGGCAAAGGTGGACGACTTGCCAGAGGTGGCCAAGGTGGGCGACGTGGCCAGGGTGGCCAAGGTGGGCGACGTGGCCAGGGTGGCCAAGGTGGTCCACGTGAGCAAGGTGTCCAGGACCATGCAGGAAGAACTATGCCCCCCACCCAACCGGGGCAGGGAGATGCAGCAGCTGCTGGACATACCCAGCACCCGTGGTCCCAGACAAGCAGTGCCATCTGCTGTCCAGAGCAGCCAGGGTGTGGAAGCTGCAGGGGGAGTTGCGGCTACCACTACCCAGGCTCTGGGTCAGCCAGCCCAGACTGTAGTGGTCCCGGCACAATGGCAGGGTGACTCAATGGCTGATTTCCATGTCCCGAAGGCCAAGACACATTTGGTGCAAGTTCCAGGCACTGGCACCCGGAGATCTGGAGCAGCAGTGTCATCTGCTGTTCACACCGGCCAGGTCTGGAAGCTGCAGGGGCAGCTGTAGCAACCGGTACCCTGGCTCAGGGTCACCCAGCCAGGACTGGATTGGTCCAAGCCCAGTGTGACTCAGGGGCCAAGTCCCTTGTCACTAAGGCCAAGACACATGTGGCGCAGAAGCTGACCTTCTGTAGTTACATTGGTGGCTGATTCCATAGGCCAGTCCACCTGTACTCCAGCCCCTAGTGACCAGAACGGTACAAGCCACTCAGGTTGTGCACCACCTCACAAGAAGCAGAAGCATGCTCCAGCGGTACAGGCTAAGACCTCAGACACGGCACAGGAGTCTAACACGTTGAGAAAGAGGAGTTTCTGTGATGAGGAACTGGACATGCTCGTGGACTACATGTTGGAACACGGCTGTGACATGCTGGTGCAAGCAGGGAGCACACATACACCTGCTCAGCGTATGACCCACTGGCAGTGCCTCGCGGACTATGTTAGTGCCTTGGGCTATGAGAGGCGCACAGCTGGTGATGTTGTGAAGCGTTGGAATGACATCTGACACTGAGCAAAAGACAAGCTGGCACCAAAGCTCACCTCTACTCTGGTGACTGGCAGTGGGTCACCACCAGAGGACGATGAACTCACTGAACATGAGGAGATCACTAGTGATTTCATTGCAGTGGAGCAGATCCAAGGCGTGGGAGACCTGCCAATGTATGAGGGAATGTCCAGTGAGTGGTGATGCATGTGTTTACAGGCCATGTATATGTTGCTTGGGTGATGTGTTATGATTGTCTGCCAGTTCAGGCTACATTGTCATGACTGCCATGTGTGACCCATGTGATGTTGGACTGATACGTGCTTGCTGTCATGCAGACTGCATACAAACAATGTGCTGCACACAGAGGCAATCCTCATCACCACACCTGCTACCTCCTTCCATGACACTCTCTGTCCAGCCTCTCTTGACCCTATTCTTGCTCCAACCTGTGGTCGCGGATAGCTTGTGATGATCTTCCACTCAACAGTCGCCTTCTATCGTCACATGACTGACGTCTCTGTGAGGTCACCCTGCAAGTCACTCCTCCTCAGAGGCATACTTCCTTTCATCTCCATCCCCCAGCAGCTCACTGTCTCCAGAGGACTGGTAATTCCTATGGTGGACTACTGCAACAGGCTTTACCAGGATTTCTGTGACTCTACACTCTTCCCTCTGCAACTCTGCCAGTCCTGAACTGTGTGAAAAGTCCTTTTAGACTTGGTGCAAGGTATCTCTCTAGGACTGTGATGATGGCACAGGCTCACAGTGGCTATGAGTGTTCATTCCTAAACCCTGTGCATTCCTAGCAAGTCCCTATGGGTCCTGGGCCAGAAATTCCTTCAACTCCACCTCCAGTATTTACTTCATTATCATGGTCTTTGATCATCCCTTTCTTACTCCCTCAGGGTCAGTTGCTCCTCAGAGAAATTAGTTTGTGGTTCACGTCTGTGTTGAGCTGGGGCCTCCCTCTGGTACAGCCTCCCTGCCTCTATGTAACTGGAGGTGCAGCTTCTCTGGGTCCGCAGGCACTTCTGATGCTTCCTCATGTGTTGTGCTTTCTGTCCTCCTCTCCCCTGCTGTAGTCCCAGATGACGGAGAGAATGCACTTGCCCCTGCCCACACTGTCTGCTACGACACGGTCCTCTGAGCAACCATTTTAACCCATGCACTGCCTCCCAGCCACCCCCTGCCCTTATGGGTGGGGTTTACTGTATCCCTACAACCCACTACCAACACTTTACACATGATGACGGCACTTACCCTTACACTGCCATCAGGCCACGACATTGACATTACTGGATCTGTGTTTTTATTCATAGTTGAGGCCGTACCCATGTACTGCACTGCACGCACACACTTCTAAACCCTGTTATCCCCTTCAACATGCCTATTCACTTGAGTGATGTCAATGTGACCTAGCATTATTGAATCCGTATGCCTGCCCTCACTGTATTACAACACCCTAGCGTTGTTGCACCATGTGACACGTGTGTGTTTTCTAATAGTGAATTCCATGAAATGTCATCTGACATGCATTGTACATGGCTCATGGTCAGTAGTATTCAACTTCCATCTGAGGCTGGTTTACAATTCTGGCATGGCTATGCTACGTACCATCTGTGTATTGGCATCAGTCATGTTTGTGGAAGGACTATGCCAGTCACATGCTTGTGTGTGATGCAGGTGCTATGCAGTATATGTGTTATTTGGCCCTTTGACACACATCCATGTCTGCTTTCAGGCTCCCCTTCCCTTTCATTGACACTGCGTGCATGCCTGACTTTGTGTCATGTGTGACATGGCAGGTTCATGTGTTGGCTGACATCATTGTAATACCTATGTGTGTGGCCTATGCTATTAACATTTGTATTCATGTTTTTTTTATTTGTGCAGATGATGAGGCACTGGATGCAGTGGAGGAGGACGTCGTGTGGTAGTCCATGAGAATCCATTGGTGCTACAGACCATCCTGGCCAGGGGTGTCTCTGAGTACACCTCTGAGGAAACCTTAGCCTCTGGTGCTGAAACGGACATGAAACCCTAATTTCTGTGGCATGTGAGTGATTCTAATGTGGATGCTGTTCAGAGGTCGTTTGGAGCACACCACGACTGAATTGCAGCCAGACAGTCAGGTATTAGTGAGGAAGAGGAAGAGGCAGAGGGTAGCTTGAAGGAGAGCTATGTGTCATCCGTGTAACACTGAACGTTGGAGGTGAAGGTGGCTATCATACGGGGCAGGAGGGCCATGTAGCCATTGAAAATCCAGGGGGGTGGGTCAGATCTCTGGGGGAAAACGCAAGTAGAGGGAGTGATAGGGGAAAGGAAAGACCCCAGTTCCACCAGGGATGGGCTGTCGGAGTGAAAGGAGGTTAGCCATGCCAGGGCCTGATCAATGATGAGCAGGGTATCACAGAGACGTGCGATGAGTGTGATGTGGTTCACCGTATCGAAGGCAGAGGAGAGGTCAAGTAGAATGAGGACAGAGGGAGAGTTAGAACCAAGATTTGAGAGCATATCTTCACAGGTGTTCAGAAGAGCAGTTTCCATGCCTCTGGATGGTCTAAAACCAGACTTGTGGTCTTGGAAGGGGCCAACAGATTCAGTGCAGAGGGTAAGCTGGGAAATAGCAAACTTCTCCAGGAGTTTGCCCAGGAAAGGAGTGATAGAGAATGGGGGCGATAGTTTTCCAGGGGAGGGTGCACAAGGGAGTGCTTAAGAGCAGTGGTGGGGAAAACTCCAGTGGCGAAGGAGAGGTTGCAGAGGTCAGCCAAGGATGGAGCGTGAGAATCAATGTTGTCCTTGATGATTTTGGAGAGACAGGGGTCCACCTGTCTGGAGGAGGCTTTCATAGACCAGACTTGTCTAGTAACCTCCTCAGGTGTGACAGGGGAGACAGAAGGGAGAAGAAGGGGAGGGGTGGAGGTGGCCAAGGGTGGTACAAGAGATGTTGCTACATGAGGTGGTGAGGAAGAGAGGGAGGATAAAATGTCCACTGTTTTTGAGGTGAGTGTGCAGCCAAGGCCGAGCAAATTGCTTTGGGTGGGTGCAATGGTGGAGGAGGCTGCGGTAGGGTTGGCTAATTCCTTGCAGACTTTGAAAAGTGTGTCTGTGTTATTGGATACCGCAGAGATGCAGGCTTGTATAAAGACTCTTTTCTGGGAGCAGATGCAGAGTCTATACTGCCTTTGGAGGCGGCGGCAGGCCAGTTTGTTAGAGGGTGCACCAGAGGAATCCCATTTCCATTTGGCTGCCCTGCTCTTGTGTTTAACGGAAGCTGATTTGGAGTCATACCAAGAGTTGCACTTTTTGATAGGCTTCAGTCGTACCCTCATGACAGAGGCAAGAATATAAAGAGTATTGGAAACAGAGAGGTTACAGTTTTCGAGGGCTCTGGCAGGGTGGGAGTCAGTTGCAGGAGTGGAAGGAGCATAATAGGTGGAGGCAAATGCAGCTACTGAGACTCTTTTCATGGGTCGGATGACCTTGTAGACGGGCGGCAGTGCTGGGCTTACCGGTGCAAGGGGAGAAGAGAGCTTCAAGTGAGAAGAGAGGATAAAATGATCAGTCCAGGAGCGAGAAGTAGTGTGAGGGATAGATAGCGGAATGTCAGTTGAGAAAAGAGCATCCAAGGTGTGGCCAACGCTGTGCGTTGGGCCAGACGGTAAGATGGAAAGAAAGGGAGAGTCGCAAAGGTTGCATAAAGGTCTTAAGGAATCAGGTGAGTCGAGATGGATGTTGGGATCCCCCAGTAGGAGGAGATGAGAAGAGGAGGAAAGGAGAGAGGAGGCCAGGTCAGTCCATTACGAAAGGAAGAGGGAGGGCTGCCCAGGTGGCCGATAGAAGGTGGACAGTAGCAGTGAAGTGCTTGGAGAGAGGGACAGCCTGCAGATCAGGCACTCAAAGGATGAGTAGGCCTGATTGGGAATGACAGACACAGGGATACACTCAGGGAAGATCAATGCTACTCCCCCACCTGGTCTGTTTGGTCTAGGAAGAGAGAGTATTGTGAAGCCTTCTGGGAGAAGTGTGTCAAAACTTGTGACAGAGCAATCCTTGAACCAGGTTTCAGTGATGGCAAGAACATCACAATCCAGGAGTTCAAGGAGGTTGCAGATGTCAGAGGAGTGTTTGACAGCTGAGCGAGTGCTTACCATGGCAATGTGGAGCAGATTGCAATCAGTGAAAGACTTACGGGGGCAGCCGGGGGCAGTGGGCCCCCCTAAGTGACTATAGTGCCTAAGGGATAGAGGTAGAAGGGGGCAGAGGAGCCAAGGCCGGTAAGGTAGCCGGGACCATAATGGGTGAGGAGGGAGCCCCAGATACAGTGTTAGTGGGTGACTGGTTCAACCAAGAGGAGAAGGCAGACAGGTTGTCAATGTGTGGGGTGGTGGCAAGAAAGCCATGGCGAGGTTGGAGCCAAGGTGGGCACAGCTGGCATGGGAGCCAGGGCAGCTGAAGGAGCTGGTGCAGAAGGCGCAGGGAGGTTTATAAGGCGGGGGAGGAGCCTATCAAAGAGTAGAAGGTTGGGTTGAGGGCCATGGACCATGATAGTACCATTGCAGTAGACATTAATATTGACCCTGTAGGTGGAGAGGGCAAGAAAGACCTCCCAGCTGGTGCCACCATTGATGGACGAAGAAGAGAAAGGAGAGAGAAGAGCAATTATATGGAGAGTCCATAGGACGGGTGAGCGAACGACATAGAGTATGTCCGCGAGAGTCTCTCTGGCAGAGGAAATTATGTAGGTGCCTGCAATTGGAAGGCCTGGGAGAGATAGATAGCGCCATAGCAAACTGCAGAGAGTGAGGTACACTTAACCAGGCTGAGGCCACAGAGGCGCAGCGAGAGCAGAAGGTAGGGGGGGAGACAGGGAACTAGACTGGGAGAAAAACAATGGGAGCTGGGGGAGGTAATATACACAGAAAAACAGTGAACACGCAGAGGAAGGGGGGTAGCAGGTGTAGGGCAGAGGGGAATAACAGCACAGAGGGACAATGGGACTGAGGAAGGGTGAGGGAACCGGTAGCAGACTAGACAGAGTACAGAGGGGTGGACTTGTTAACACATTCTCATAAAAAGCAGGTTATGCACACAGCTAAAAACAAATGTAAACAGGAGCAGGACAATCAAGATGGGCACACAGCTGAAAACGAATTTAAAAAGCAGCAGGACAATCAAGATGTGCACACAGCTAAAAACAAATTTAAATAGCAGCAGGACAATCAAGATGTGCACACAGCTGAACACGAATTTAAATAGCAGCAGGACGAGTCGTCGATCTGACCATGCTAAGCAGAGCTTTTGCCTCAACTTCCACTGCCTCCAATGTCGACGCCCGAAGACCTGGATAACCCAGCAGGTAGTCCTTGTGGGTGCCAGCCACTGCATCGAAATGGACAGTGACCATGTAATCTGACAGTTGCAATCAAGTGCTCTAATGGGAGTGGTGTGTGAAGAAATGACCCTTGGAAAATTGGCAGTAGGGGTTTTGGGTCCATCACGATCATGATAGGATGATGAAAAATGTAAAGGTGGACAGGACAACACCATAACAGACCAAAGAACACCTCACACTCTATTTGTAAATGTCGCATTTCTGTTTGTATCAATGCTTTGGGAGCCCCCAATCTCTGCACCCCCTATTCCAGGGTAAAGGGCCTTCCTTCTTTCCTTATGCAGTTCCTGAAATGCCTGGCTTGTTTAATATACCAGGGGACCCCAGGCTCCATCTAGCCATTGTGTCTCTGGAAATATTGTTTTTAACTAAACCCTGTCATGCTTTTCTTCTATTATTTGATCCACTGCTGAGATCCCACACAGTAACATGTAAAATGTGACTCAGAAGCAATGGGCCTCACAAAATGAACGACTTATCAAAATGCAACACATCACACACATCTATGACTCCAAGAAATCAACAGCCTACAGAAGGACAAACATATGATACATAGATTTTAAGACAAAGCTATATTTCACATGGGCCTGCAGTATAAGAATATTGTTACTCTCTTGCCAACATGGACTAGGGGAAAAGCCATATAATTGCTGCCATTTCTGCCATAAAGCTGTGGCCCTGAGGCCTCCATTTCATGCATGCCTTTGAAGGACAATAGAGCTCGGGCAGAGTGTGAGACATATGAGCCACAGTGACATTCAGAGGGACCAGTCTGTTGGGAAGTGTCTGGATTGTCCTCAGGCTGAGGCTTAAGAAAAGTAGACATTAAGGTGAAGTAGTCCCTCCGTGAAGCCTATCCCTTGACGTTGACCGGGGTCCGCAGCACCGACCTGGTAGCGATGAACTTGCACATGAAATCAATAAGAGAATTGCAAGGTCCTCTCCTTTCCTGATGTAACAATAAACAACGAAAGGTCTGGCTTAGAAACCTTAAACTGTGCTTCATATGAGACTGCAGGATGTGGTTTCTAATCAAATTTAGAAGCAAAGCAAGAATATGTCCTGTCAGACACTACAGTCATGTTTGTGTGCCAGAATATGCATGTCAGACCATCACATGGGCTGTGTAGCCTCTCGCACACCACCTGTGCGGAAATTACACACATGATCATCTTATCTATCCCATTTATCCCTCTTTAGCCAATGTTGCCACTGAGATCAGCTGGAAATTCAGCAGTCGAGGTGTACAGGACATAGCTTAGCCCCAGTCAGACCAGCATGTGCTGTTGGGTGCTGTGTTCAGCAGTGTGTTACTTACTTCAACCCAGTGTTGCCACAAAGAAAGGGACTGTCTGAGGCACAGCTGAAGATCTTTGCAGATGTAGAAAGAAAATCCTGCGAGAGTGCAGGTGTCTGACTCCTTTTGCTAGAGACTCCCACGATTTTAGGGAGACTCGGCAGCACTGTTGACAGAGAAATGTAGGGGGCACTCCATGACACAATATTGAATTGTGCCAGAAAAAAGGGACTAGCCAGAAATGCTGTCTGATGGTAAACTCCATTGAGCAGTTAGTACTGTGGTAGAGTCCAGATTGTCCATGATTCTATTAAAGACACAGAGGCTCGTATTATGCATACTATTCTTTATTAAAACTCAAGCCGCAATCTTAAAAAAGAAAAACAACATTAAACAAAATTCAAAGAAAAAAAACATTTTTGGTGTCAATGTAGTCTTTGCAGTTTGAAACTCTGTTGCCCTCAGGCATGACACTTGTCCTAGTCCATGAATCACAACGTTATGGTCCTATCACCTCACAATTCCTCATCCCCAATTCCTCGTTCTTTCACTGTCTCGCTGTAGCTTCCTAATGAATGACTCCATCTCGAACAGGGTATAGCGAAGAACAAAACGTGTAATGAACCGCCTCCATATCCAGCAGGGATCCGCCCTGTGTTGTCTGCCTGTTTAGTGTTCGCACCTGCTGTCAGGTTCCCTTGGAGGTTCAGCAGATTCCTTCTTAGATAAGTGACTGTAAAATTACTGACGAATGCAACTTGTTTTGACATATGATTGATGGAAAATTGATCAGTTAGTTAAAAGAACTTTTAAACAGAAGAGGTGATTGAGCAAAGATAAGACTGTCAAGTAAAGTTTGGTCTTTAATGGAAAGTCAATATTGTGATGTTTCAAAGGGTTGTTCATGTTCTACAGGGGCAGAGACAGTGCCCCAGCTTTGAGTCTGTGATAAACCGCAGGAACTCCATTATCTGCTGTGGCCTGGTCTCGGATTTCTCCCAATTGATGAGAAATCCCAGCGTCTCTAGGAGACCCGTCATTGGGACCATTTGCATCGGATCCTGCGCCATGAGACAAATATCCTCGATGTATAAAATCAGTCTCACTCCTAAGTAGCTTTGTGAAGCACCACAGTGCTGAAGTTAGTCTGAAAAGGGAGGCACATAAACTCCCACCTTTGCCATCACCAGAGGAATTCTAAACATTGCTGGTGCATCTCAGGAATGGGTACTGCTAGATAGGCATCCCTCAAATCTATGCAGGTTAGCCAGTGCCCCTTCTGCAAAATGTCCCTGAAGAGATGGATTTCCTCCATCTTGCAGTGTCAGTACACGAGAAAGTCGTTAAATTGTCTGAGATTATCACCGGCCTGACCTTTTGCTTCTGTTTCACCAGTAAGACATTGCTTGGGAAGCGTTGCGCCACCTGCTACGCTGGCCTTATCACCCTTTTCTTTAGAAACTCTCCTACTTCCTTGTCCATGAGGCATTGTTTGTCCTCTGTGTTAGGGAGAATTCTCAAAATGTGCTAATTTCCCTTACCTTTTGGGACCCCCAGCAACTTTGCTGGATTTCTAGGATTTGATTTTTATATCTGGGAAGAGTGTGAACCTTTATTCCCACTCTCCCATGTATTTTGGTGTGAGTTTTACTTTTGTGTTCTTTGGTTATGGTGTTTTAAAACAACTCCATAGGCATGGTCTTTTTCTTTGTGTCACACAGCACCTTCAGTGCAGTGGCACAGGGGTGTCTTTCAGACTCCCCAAGGTTTAAACACTCTCTGGGACTGACTACTGTCTCCCAGAGCATGTAAAGTTAAATTGACTTTTCTAGTCTCTTTATATTTACTGGCCCAGCACACACTATCTTCCTATAGAGTGCTGGAGGGGGTGTCTAGTATTCCATGAGTCAAAACACTAATGTAACAGTTAAATGTTACCAGCCATTTAAAGTCGGAAAGGGTGGCAGTGGTTTAGATCAAACTACCATGATTTTACCCGACCGCGAACAATGGTAGCAAAAAATCGGGTCAGCTATGTTTTTCAAGAGGGCGCCCAAGACCTATCTGTAAAAACAGACTCTGGTTGACTTTTTTCACCGTTTCTTTTAGGAAAGATCCTTCTTGTGTTTAACTCTGCGCGCCAAAGGGCGTGGCTTGGATGGCCACGTAGGAGGCTGTGTCTTCACGGAGCTCCGCAGATCCGGCATCGATCCTGGGAAGAAGGGGCGTACGCAGTGACCAGCCGGCGCTGCAAACTCACACATCCGTGTATGAAGGTTGTGGCGACATTCGCCGAAAGTTTGGTGCGTGGGGAGTGCTCCGGACTCGAGTTATCCTCGCCGCAGTGCAGCGGGTCCAGAACTGAAGACGCAGACAAAATGGCGGCCAGCACAAAGAAGACGACGCGAGCGGTGGTCATGGGCCTGAAACTATTGAGACCCCAATAACGAACTTTTCGCTTGCCGCCCGAAGCGTGTTCGAAGAGCGGAGCGGGAGCGAACACTGTGGGGGCTGTGGACAAGACAGACTCCAGCGAGGGACAGCACGGTGAGACCGTGCCTAATTGTCGCGACAAGATGTCTGCCAAAGCGGGGCGACCCCGGGCCAAGCAGCCCACGATGGAGGCCTACACCAAGTCTCCCCGAGCGCCCCTGCGGTCGCGGGGGACCCACCGGGCACAATCCAGGAGGTGCTGGCAGCAATCGCTGATTTGAAGGTGGCCTGGGAAACGAAGCTAGGCCTGGCCATGAAGGAGCTGCAAGTGGGCCTGGACCTCAAGATCGGAGCGGTCCAGGAAGAGGTGAACCTGCTGCGACAAGATGTGCGTACGATCGCAGAGCGCACAGGGGCACTGGAAAAGGAGCTGATCCCGAATGCGGAGGCGTGCGCTTCACATGCTAAGGAGCTGCATGCCCTGATTCAGCGAGTTGGCAACTTGGAGGATAGAGCAGAGCAAGCGGAAGGGCGCGCCAGACGCAGCAACATTCGTATAGTGGGTGTCCCAGAAGGAATTGAGGGCCCGAATCCCACGGAATACGTCGAAACAATGCTTTTGCAGGAGATAACTGGCGGGGTGCTGATCCAGGGGTTTGCGGTAGAAAGGGCGCATAGGGCCCTGACCAGGAGGCCGGCCCCGGGGGCCCCCCCACGGTCGCTGATCGCGAAGATCTTGAATTATCGTGACCGCGAGAGGATTCTTGAATTTTTTCGGAAAGGAGGAACGATTGAAAGGGGGTCGGCGAATATAACGGCGTACCCGGATTATACGCTCCTGGTGCAGCGGAATCGAATGAACTTCGGAGCGGTAAAGAGGAGGCTCAGGGAAGTAGGCCTCCGCTACATGTTGCTTTACCCCGCCAGGCTGAAGGTATTTTACAAGAACAAATCCTTGTTCTTCGAGACTCCTACTGAGGCGATGGACTGGCTGGACTTGCAGGGCCAACCTCAAGAACCGGATGCCCAGACGGAAGAGGCTGAGGATAAGTAATACGTGGCGAGAGCACCCTAAGTGCCATAGTTATGACATTGGGACTGGAATATAGGATGCTGTTGTGCTGGTGGGACGGAAGCCAAGGTATTTGCCGGCGGGTCCCGTCGGGCGCGCCTCTCCTGACATAGATGATAGGGCTCCCGTGAAGCGCTCTCTGACCCCAATAGTAGTTTGTTTAGTTAGGTCACCGTTAGATTGGTGACGCCCTACAGGGTCCGGGTCCTCAAATACGGGACAGGTCCAGAAGTGGGTAGGCCTGAGATCCAGGGATGGAGCTGGGCAATTGTTGGGGGTTGGTAGGAAGGGGGGAGGGTGGGAGTTGTGTGCTGTGGGGTGGATGGGGGGGATGGGATAAGGGGATTCCGTTTGTAACTTTTTGGGAAAGAGCCGGAAAACTAATTAGCAACGGGAGCATCGGGAGTAGGGTTGGGATGGGAACGGCCAGAACGGATGGCGTCGGGTAACCTCAAAGTTGTGACCTGGAACGTACGGGGCCTCAACAGCTACCTGAAATGGAATAAAGTAATGCTGTACTTAAAGAGAATGCGTATAGATATAGCCCTGCTGCAGGAGACACACCTTACTAGCGAGAAGCAGGAGATGGTTAAGAAGAAATGGAAGGGCACGGTGGTGGGGGCTGCATACTCTGCATATGCTAGAGGGGTCATCACGTGGGTGGCGCCGCACGTGCCGTTCCGAGTGCTTAGCCACACGGCAGACTCTGAGGGCAGGATGGTGGTGGTGACGGGCCTCTTGGAGAACAGGGGAGTGCACATTGTAAACATGTATGCCCCCAACAACGATACGGCAGCTTCCTTTAGGACTCTTTATGGTACAATGGGGTCCCTGGCAGGGAGTACGGTAGTGTGGGGGGGGGACTTCAATTGCACCCTGAATCCTAGGATGGATAGATCAATGGACAGGGCAGGAAAAACGTTGCCGGCGGCCAGAGCGTTAGGAACATTATTGAGGGACCTAAACCTAGTGGATGTATGGAGGAGAATGCACCCAGAGGATAGGCAATATTCACACTACGCAGCGCCACATAACTTGCACACCAGGCTCGACTACATATTTGTGACGGCCGAGATATTGGGGGACATAGTGGGGGCGGAATATAGGGCCCGAGTATTATCTGATCACTCGCCCCTGATAGTGGAATGGAAACACCAGCCCCCAAGACCGCGGATCCCGACATGGAGGCTTAGGACCGAGGCGCTACAGGATGAGGGGTTTCGGGAAGGCCTACGGGATTCCATTGAGGAATACTTTGATATAAATACGGGCAGTGTACGCTCGATGGGCACTCTGTGGGAAGCGTTTAAGGTGGTAGTGCGCGGGGTGGCCATTTCTAAGGCTAAAGGGCTCCAGGGGGGTGTAGAAAAGGAACTCCAAGCAGCGGAAGGTGAGCTAGAAGACCTCACGCGGTGTGAAAACACCGCTCCTGGCAATAGAACTAGGATAAAAGACTTGCAGACTACCTGCAGTGAACTCTGGGACAGGCTGTGCAGACTTAATCACAGGAGATACACTGAGAGGATACATGCAGGTGGCGACAAGCCAGGCAGACTGCTGGCCTGGCTATATAAGTGTGAGACTCCCCGCTCGGTGATTAGTGAGGTCAAGGGCGATGGAGGTTGCATGTGTAACACCCAAGTGGAGGTAAACAAGCAGTTCCACAAGTTCTATAGGCACTTGTACGAGGACACTGGGGAGGACATGGGACAAGTTATACGCGATACATTGGAGGACATAGAGTTGCCCACCCTAGATGACCTAGAGCGTGCAGAGTTAGACGCACCTATCACCTCTGATGAGCTGGAGGTAGTGATCCAGAATCTGCCCACATGTAAGGCGCCTGGCACAGACGGATTGCCTGGCGAGTTCTACAAAACATATAAGCAGGAGCTAATCCAACCACTGCTAGCTACTTTTAATGAGGCCTACGAGCAGGGCGAACTCCCGTCGTCCCTCAGTGAGGCCGTGATCGTCCCACTCCTGAAACCAGGGAAGCCAGCCGACGAGTGCGGCTCTTATAGACCACTGTCCATGCTCAACCAGGACAGCAAAATACTCACGGCGGTGCTGGCCAACAGGTTGAAGAGGGTGATTGGGAAGCTGATACACCCAGACCAGACAGGTTACGTCCCGGGTAGAAACATTACAGATAACCACAGAAGGCTACACCATGTTATTGATCAGACTGAAAGGGAATCGGGTGAGATAACCATAGTGTCACTGGACGCAGTCAAGGCCTTTGACTCGGTAAGATGGCCCTAGCTGAAAGCGGTCTTGAAGGGATTCGGAATGGGACCGGGATACCTCAGGTGGGTCCAGCTGCTCTACAGCGCCCCGCTAGCGAGAGTTAAAACTGGGGCCATAATCTCTGACGCCTGGCAACTTAGTAGAGGGACCAGACAGGGGTGCCCCTGGTCGCCTATGCTATACATACTAGCATTAGAACCGTTGGCGGTGTGTCTGCGTCACCAATACGGGGAGGTGGGCATAAGAACGAATAGCGGCACGCACCTGATATCACTATATGCGGACGATATGTTGCTCTACCTGCGTTATCCAGAGGAAAACCTGCAGTATGTGTTAGAGGTAATGGAGCGATATGCCACCCTTTCTGGCATATCGGTGAACCTCGGAAAGTCCAGTCTCTTTCCTCTGGGCAGATACAGGAACGTCCCGTCGCAGAGGTTGCCTGTCCTACTGATACCATGGCAGACAGAAACGTTCAGGTACCTGGGATTAAACATCTACCATAAAATAGAGGCAGAACATAAACACAATACGGAAAGAGCGCTTGAAGGGATTAAAAACAGCATGGTTTTTTGGGCCAAACTGCCCCTGACCATGATGGGGAGAGCGGCCTTGCTCAAGATGGTGATCCTGCCTAGACTTTTGCACTTTTTTGTGAACATCCCGTTTCTGATACCGAAAAGCCTTTTCGTTAAACTACACAGCATGTGCAGGGGTTTTCTATGGGGAAGCTCCAGGAATAGGGTGGCCCTGTGGAAGCTCCAGAACCCGTACGACAAAGGTGGCATAGACCTGCCAAATTTTGAGCTCTACTACCTCGCGGGGCAGCTGTTGTATGTGGCTAGGTGGCTCTCAGTGGAAGATTCGGCAGAGGTGCGACTTCTGCATGGAGATTAAGCCCCGTACTTCCTGCAAGAGGTGGTGTGGTTGCGCAGGGATCAAATGGTGGGCAGGGGACGGCTGTTGAGACTGGGCTGGGAGATCTGGCAAAGGACTTGGAAGATGATGGGTGACCGAGAACCATACTCTCGGCAGGCCCCGCTGGTGGTCCTGTGCGGGGACGACCCTCAGCTATTCGAATCAGTTTGAAGATACTGGGAGCAGGTGGGCCTGGCCACCCTTGGGGATATATGGCAGGGTGGTGAGGCGCTGGACTTCCAGAGGTTGCAGGAGGAGGCGGGGGTGCATGAAGGCCAATATATTACTTATGCCAGGCTCATTAATAAGACTAGGGAAAGATGGCCCGAGACAGTGCTTGCGAAGGACCCTGAGACCTCCCTAGAAACCATGTATGATGTGTCAGAGGGCGGGCACGAAATCTCGAGAATATATGAACTATTACGAGAGAGGGCGGGGAAGGAGTTGCCCCGACTAAGACAGGAATGGGAGGAGGAGGTGGGAGGACCTATGCTGGATGGGCAATGGGAATGGGCACAGAGATACCATAAAAAGGTGTCTCGCAATGCTAGATTTCAACAGCTTCAGCTGTATGTTACCCACAGGGCCTACCTGACCCCGGGGAAGATTGCAAGGTTCGGGGGCCCAGCCACGCAGCAATGCCCTAGGTGTGGGGAGGTGGACGCGGGGCTGCTGCATATGTTCTGGGCCTGCCCGGAAGTGCGCAAGTTCTGGAACGAGGCCAAAACGAGGCTGGCTGGCGGGGGAGTGGCGCTGGATGTAGAATCGGCTTGGTCATGTATGCTAGGGCTCTTTCCCAGACCCAGGCACTCCAAACACATAAGTAAAATGAAGGACCTGGCCTATGTTCTGGCCAAGCGCAGGATCGCAATGGGCTGGAAGGGGGCCCGTCGACCCAGGGTGGAACTGTGGTGGGCAGACCTCTTAAAGTGGGCGGAAGCCGAATCTGTTGTCTGGTTTGAGGCAGTCACCAGGGGGGGCGAAGAGGAAGTGGGGCCCCTGTTGGCCTGGCGGCAATTGGTGTCCTCCATAGCTAATTCCTGCCAGAGTAACAACGAAACAGAAGACTTGGGAAATGTCTTCTTAGACACTGCTCTGCCCGAGAATGCTCCAGCAGCTGACATGGAAGATTTGGCTCTAGTTGAAGGGGGGGGGGTGAGTTGGGGAGTTCCAATGGACACTAAATGACACATGATGCGTTTGTATATTGAAACAGTTGAAAGGTATGTTTGGTTTTAAAAAAAAAATTTGAATAAAAATATTTAAAAAAAAAAAAAACTCTGCGCGCCAAACCAGGTTTGGTCCCTTTGTCGGGTTTCAGTGCTGAAGCCCTCCTCTGCGGCCTGAGTGCCTGGGGTGGACAGGATGTGAGGGAGGTGCCGAAATTCCCTGTGCTTAGTCTCCTAGGAGACCTGAATGCACTCTGGCATGAAGAACCGGCTGGCTCTCCTGCAAGGACAGCCTCCCTGCTGTGTGAGTGACAGCCAGGCTGGAATGAATAGGGGAAAACTGTTTAAAAGCATGTCTCTGGGACTTGGAAAGCAGAGTCGACCACTGGAACGAAAGAACCGAAGACGAGCTGAAGGAAGAGGGCTGCTGCAACTCCTGGACGACCGGTAAAGCCCTGCTGCAGGTCCGAATTGCCTGAAACTCCATCGACAGAGAAGCCCTTCAAGGTTAACTTCTTCCCTTGAGTTTGATGGGACCAACCAACACACAAGCTGCCTGGAAACCGTCCGCTCCTGGTCGAATTTTCTACAGAGTGCTGTGGAAAAACCAGATAGCCAGTGGGAAGGATACCAGTTTGTGGTCTTTAAGGCACTCGCACCTTAAACCGACATTTATCCAAGCTTGTGGCCTCTTCCCTGGGCAGTGCAGGAGCCTCCCGACATCCTCCTTCTTGTCCCCACGACTGAAGCACAGGAACAGCAAGGTCTGCTTGAACTGCCAGGAACAACTGCCTCCGCTACAGCTCTTCTTCACTTTAAAGGTACTGTCCAAACGCGGTCCGGAAATCTTTTCAACCACCAAGAATGTTTGTGAAACTTTCCCCTCTTTGAAGGCTGGTCTTTCCCTAAACATTTGTCTAACTTTTCACCTAGCCAAATTCTTCTAAAAACCGTGCAAAGACTTAACCGTTATCTACAAGAACTGTGCTATTCCATAAAAAGATTCAGAACCATTGAATTTGGCCCAGGCCTATCAAATTGAATTGCTGGTTGTAGTAAACTGAAACCCTTTACCCTACCTATGAATGTATTTGGGCTGCCTTTCTTATAGCCTTGTCTTTTTACCCCTTTTTAAGCAACAGAAGTGCCATTTTGCTCCCACTTCAGCTGAACTTGTTCAGTAACTTATTGATTGTGTATTGTGCTGTATTAGTGTATGATATTAAGCTGCTTTTGCTAGTGTAATGTTTTCTAATTGACTGTGTAAATAAATGTATATTCCTTTACCAAGAAACCTTGAGTGAGTGTTTGTTTGAACCACTGTATTTGTTGGTCCCTATGTGTAACTTGTTCTACTGCTCACTTAAACTCTTGAGATAAGTCTGGCTGCTCAGCCAATGCTACCACATAACTGTGTAGTACAGGCTTGTACCAAAGGTGAAATTGTACTGACACTTGTAGTCTTAATTGCATCTAGTGTTCCCAAAGGGTACTGCATGTGATTCTGCCTAACATTCTGAAATTGCAAAATGTTGCTGCAGTTTCGTTTGTCTGTGCTTTTTCAAAAATTACAGACAACACCCCTGCACAGTCTCTGCGACCCAAGAGTCACGGTAAGCTCCTCCCAAGCGCTTAGGTGCATCGCTAGCCTACCACCTATCGCGGGAATGCTTTGCTTGCTGCTGCGCTGTGTGCATACGACTGTACTCTCACCTGCTGCTGCAGTCCCAGCCCTGACGCCTGCCTCTTCCACGGAGGGGAAGGAAGGATTCAGCCTTCTGTCTTCCTGCTGTCACCAGTTGTTTCCTCTATAGGCCTCTGGCCTCCTCAGCGGCTGGCGGAGATGCCTCTGCTTCTGCCGCCCTGGCGGATACACAGGGCACAAACACTCTTTTAACAATGTCTGATCTTTGTCCAGAGCAGCAAAGGTGCTAACAAATCTGGACATGTCTTTGACAAAAGCTTCTCCAAACAAAAGCCCTTTAGCTGCTGCAGCGGCCTCAGAGGATGCCAACTTCCTGAGTTTCAGGTTGATCTTTACTAAAATCGATCGTCTGCACTCCGATGCTATCGTACAGTTGGTATTACTTATTAAACAAACTGCTCTTTGTGCCCAATTAGCCAGAATATGCACATCCATAGGCAGGGCCTCTTTGGTCTCTTACACCATTTTAATGATCTTGGCCAACGGACCTATGGAATCGGGGAGCGTGTCCTGGCATGCTATCCATGAGCGGTCAATGCCCTTTTCAGGTCCTTGGTGTGCTTCACCATGAATGAGTTCACCTCCAGAGTGTCCGCTACTTTATCCGGCAGAGAAGGTCTAGGATATTGTGCCTTAAATTAGACTCTCACCTCCTTATTTAGAGGCGTGCGCAGTCGCTTGCTCAAGTACCTTTTGGCCTTATGTGGGGGCTTCCCCTCCAAGTATCTCGGGTAGAGTAGCAGGTCTGGATGAAAGGGGTCGACCAGGGAACGATCTCTGCATTTCTAAACGCTCTTATTGTGCCTTTTGCGCAGTTCCCCTTCCTAAGGAGTGGCTAAGCTCACAGAAAGGTGAGAACTCTCAGTGCTACTGGAATCCCGTTCAGTGCCCTCTTGGTCTTCCTGTGGGCTAAGGGGTATGCATAGCTCTAAACCATTTGTTTTGCAAAGGCGGGTGAAATCACCCGATTTTGTTTTTGGCGGGTTTGGAATGAATGGGCGTGCAGGAGGCTTGGCATGCCTCTATTTTGTGTGTCCTTTGCATGATTCGGACAGTGGTTTGCCACTGGCCTTATGTTCCTCCTGCCATTGTCTCTTGCAGGCTCTGGGCCTCACAGTTGTCAGCCCTTGCAAAAAGGCGACCCAGCCCAGGAGAAAGTCCAGTTTATGGGACAGCGGCCCTAGACCTGCCCATGCTGCTTTCTCCATCAGCTGTCCCAGAGAGGGGTCGTGCAGAATGTTTGAAGGCCTTTCTCTGCTTTACTTGCCGTCAGAGGATTCTACTTCTACCCAGGCCATATTGTGTAATGCACAGGAGACAGACAACTAGCAGCCGCAAGGTGATGCACAGTATTCTATTATTAAATTTGATTTATAACATCTCACAATGGTTGTGAGGCTATTTCTTCACTTGTTTAATGACTTTGAAGTCATTTAAACTGCACAGTTTACATCAGCTAGTCCCAAGATTGGTGGCATGCTGTGGCATGCTGGAGTTCCAAGTGCTTTAAACCATTCAATTGCTGTAAATCATGAAATATAAGGCAAGAGCCTGAGAGGTGAGATGCCTGAAGTAATTTTGAAGCAATAAAAAACGGATTTGAAGCAGATATAAATAAATATCTAGGTGGCATGCCACTTTAGAATTGACGCTGAAAAGGGACTTGCAGGCCCTGCTTTCTGATTAGGTCATAAGAACTAGCACCAGTTATTTACCATCTAAAGCATTGGTGCAATGGTAGAACTTCTGACTACAGTCCATGAGGTCTTGTGTTCAAGGGAGCTATTGGAAATTAATGATTTTTTAATTTTTTTATTTGATTTACAACATCTCACAATGGCTGTGAGGCTTTATATTCACTTGTTTAATGTCGTTGAAGTCATTTAAACAGTAAATTTCCCATCAGCTAGTCCCGAGAGCGGTGACATGCTGTGGCATGCTGGAGTTCCAAGTGCTTTAAACCATTCAATTGCTGTAAGTTATGAAATATAAGACAAGAGCCTAAGAGGTGAGATGCCTGAAGTCATTTCGAAGCAATGAAAACATGGATTTGAAGCAGATATTACTCTGTCCAAATATTCAAATATTATTATTAAAAACTTGACCAGTGCCAGCAGAATGGAAACGTGTATACCAGTCATCAATCTGGTCCATAACGATTCCGTTATCACTGCTGTCGTGGAGTGAAGGTCGGGATCAAAGGCCACTATTCTGTCCTTCACATGGTAATTACATTCCATGACCAGATGGTGTAAAGTTTCTGGAACCTCAGAGGTACATAAGCGACAATTTTGAACCTCTGATGGAATGTTTAGTTGAGGTCCTAATATCTCCATTGTGGGTAGGCAATTTACTCTAAATGTGAGGTACCATTGTGGGTCCGTTGCTGATGGAAACCTCTTCAAATAGAGTTCTTTTTTAGGTAAATATAAGTGAGCCCAGGTCTGATACTTTATTAGTCTCTGTAAATCTTGGATGTCCCATTTTTTCACCGTGGACTTTAGGACTTCCAAATTGACTATGTTGGTCAGGTCCGTTTTATCCATGTACACACTGCATCTCCTATTGAAATTTACGATTGCTTTATTTGAATTAGCTAGACAGAGCCTCTTAAAGTAAGGTGATATTGCAGTTTGTTCTTCATCTGTGATTATATCGAGTAATCTTCTACTTTTGTATTGGTACATGGACCACCAGGATTGTAGACCCAGTTCAAGGCGCATAACACTAATGGAAGTAATCCAGGTATGCCCAGGACCTCTCTCAGAATGCAACCTTCTAGAGAGTCCAAAAACCTTCTGGCTTTGGAATCCATGAGTTCAACACCATACAGGATGATGGGGGTAACCTTCAGCCTACAAAACTTCAGGAGGGCTGCCAATGGGAATTCACAGCATCTTGATCCCACCTTTTTCATCATTGCTGTGTAGGTTCTTACTTTGTCATGCATTCTGAGATTCAAGTGTAAGTGCGTTTGGTGAAAAGATACCCTAAACAAATGAATGCATCGACTTGAGGTATCTTTATGTCGGAAATAGTCCAAGAGTAACTCTTAATCTTCCGTTTGTTGGTAAATATAATGGTCTTAGATTTGGCTGGACTGAGCGTGAGCCCATTGTCATTTAGAAATGTGTAACTCCATTCAGGACTCGCTTCAGACCAGCGGGCGTAAAATCCAGTAAGATTAAATCGTCTGCATACCCAATGCAGCTCACACCTAATTGACCCATTTTGGGAGGGTAACTGCTGCTTAGTTCTTTGTATTGCCAGAGATCCAACATATATAAATTGAACAGAATAGGGGCAACGACACACCCCTGTCACACCCTTTTATTCGCTTTAATTTCCCTGAAAATATCACCTTTAGAGTTCAGCCTTACATTCATACTGTTATTTTCATACAGTAGTTGTAGCATTCTTATTAATCCACCAGGCATGCTGCATTTGGCCCATAATAAAGTCCTGTTTATGTTATCAAAAGCATCTGAAAGATGTAGAACTGCTAAATATAGTGTTCTATCAGTTCCAGGGCCCAATTGGGCTAGCCAGGACCGTAAAGTGAGGCCACAGAGTGTAGTGCCCCTCTTTTTCCTATAGCCCATCTGGAGCGTATTAAGCCTACCTGTAGTTTCTGCCCTGGTGGTCACCTCTTTTAAAAATGATCAAATATTTTGGAAGAGGTATCGAGTAAAATAAATGGGTCTACAAGAAGTTGGCATATACCGCGGTCCTTTCTTGTGGATCGGAATAATGATTGCTTGTCGACAGGGCATTGGAACTCACCACTGTCAACTACCTGAGTAAAGAGGCGACATAGAATATCCAACAACAAAGCAATATTAGATTTTAAGAGAGCATTCACAATACCACCCAGACCACAAGCTCTAGAGTTCTTCAATTTTATGATGCACTTCAAAATTTCCGCCCTGTCAAACGTCCTGTTCCAATGAGGAGAGCACCTCCTATCTTTTCTATTCTCAGCCAACCCTTAAAACCATTTTTTAGAGTGGCTATAGTTTTGATCTTTTGATCTTTTGCTGGTAGGATTCGTTTGTGTTTTTTTAAACACTCTAATGGATTTTCTTAGTGCCCGTTTCTTTAGACTTATTGCCTGATGAAAGACATAAGGCTTTTTCCTCTTGCAGAGTCTTATGCTCCCAAATCAATGAGGCTTTGGTGACATCTTTCCATTTAGTAAGATTTTTGCCCTCTTCGTTGCATTAGTCCCACCAGTCTACCAGTCTCATATTGAATTTTGCATGATTTTTTACAAACTGTGAGAGTCTGTTTCCTGCTGTGTTGACTACCAAATTCTGGCAATGAGGTTTTCTAGAATCAGACGATGTAAAAACTTGTACAAACGTTGTGAGCAGTTTGGCGTGGTCGCTATTAAGTGTATTGACTACCTCAAATGATTTGATCTGAGAAAGACCTATATTCACTATAAAGATGTAGTCAGTCGTTTAGGAGGATACCGGACCAGACTACATGGGGGTAATCATCCTGTGTTTATTCTACTACTGGAGAGGCCACGTTACTGACATTACACTGGACCATTTTTCAGCAGTCAATCATGTATTTGTCCATCTCCTACTAGGCATACCTCTCAACTAACACACTTTAGGTGGGAATCATTTGCCTTGGAATTAATTCATTCAATCACCATTACACCTACCCATCCATTCATTTCAATGGACTGTCACCCACCCATAATAAAATTCTCCTCTTTCATCCGCCCTGGAGAATTAAAAGATTGAGAAGTATGGCTAGGAGACAAATATGCTTCCATCATTAAGGCAAGGCCACTGCCACCCCTTAAAAAACTTGCCACTTGTATCAATTGCCAACAGAAATTGCACCTGTCTTAAATCATGCGACAGAACATTTAATAATGCTCTTGACTCTTCCTGGGTAAGATAGTTAAAATAAAATCAGAAATTTGCTGCAACTCATCAGGATATCACACAAAAGTGTTCAAGTGATTCTCAAATACTCAGTGAGTTGCCAATTGCCTCGGGTAATGCCTAAATATGAAGGAAAACGGTGATGCTATGTCAGTGGCAACCCTAGAAAAAACACATTGACATGCGTGTCCTACCTGTGAGATACTTCTGCTTCTTTTGCATCAGCACACCAACAGTGAAAACAGCAACGCAAGACTAACGCTATACATGTCATGAATCCTCGCTACCGCCCCCCTTTGGACCTCCTGGTCCATTCAACAGCATGGCAGAATGCACCCAACACCCTCCTAACATGGCGGGCGCCGCTCCTTGATCAACAATATAGTTTCTAGCCCGCCTAGATAAGCGCCCCGCCCCTGCGGATCGGCGCGTAGCAATGCGCTCACAATTCCTTACTCGAGTGTTGTTCCTTGCGCTCGCTCCTAGGATTGTGCCTTCCTTGCTCTCCATGGCCGTGTCTGTCTGTCTTCCACGGCCCTCCTTCCAGGACTGCTCTTGCGGTTGCCTTCTGACAGCTTATCTTCACCCAGGACTTCCGGAACATATCGGATATCGACTGCAGCAGCGACTCACCACTTCTGCAGTCCTCCATTCCGGACTGCTCTTGCGGTTTCCCTCAGACCGCTCACTTCCACCCAGGACTCCCGGAACATATCGGATATTGACTGCAGCTGCGACTCACCACTTCCGCGGTCCTCTATTCCGGACTGCTCTTGCGGCCGCCCTCGGACCGCTCACTTCCATCCAGGTCTCCTGGAACCTTCTGAACACTGACAGTGTGGCGTCCGAAGAAGCCGGTCCTTACCTCCACGAGTCCCGCACCTGCAAGAAACGCGGGCAGCCAGAACCATCAAGAAAGAAGTTTACAAAGCCTAAACAGGTGAGCCCTCAATGAAGTCGTGACAGTTTGACACGCCAGTTGTCTGACAAGACAGCAGAGATGGATCCTTCCATGCAGGATCTCTTACGAGGAATGCAAGAACTCTCCACGGAGGTACAGAATCTTAAGGCAGAGAATGCTGCCTTGAAGCAACTGGTCCTTTCCCGAGATTCAGCCTATCAGGACAGCGCTTCCACAGGTTGAGTAGTGGATAAATACGGTGGTTCTCCTAAAATGCTCCGCTCATTCTTGGATTCCTGTCTGGTGCACTTCATGTTTAAGCCATACTACTTTTCAACCCCTAGTGCGAAGGTGGGGTTTGTCATCGCACATTTCACCGGCAATGCCCTGGCCTGGGATACACCAGGAGGAGATCCCTTGCTAGACAATTACGACGGGTTCATCCAGGCCTTTAAGGAGATGTTTGATCGCCCTGACCAGGTGTATACTGCACAAGAAAGGCTGTTGGAGTTTCACCAAGGATCTCAGGATATGTTATCCTATGTCACCAGATTTAAACAACTTGCCAAGGAAGCTACTCGTCTAACAAGGTATGCTTTACCCTGTTTTGGCGTGGCCTTAAGGATGAAGTAAAGGATGAACTAGTCAGAATAGCCCGTCCAAGCTCCTTCCAGACCCTTATGGATTTGTCTCTGCAAATTGATTTTAGAATCCAAGAAAGAAAGGCAGAAAGAAGATGGACGAAAAGCTCCCCTCCCAAGATGTCTCCGTTTGCTCCAATCTCAAAGGAAAACCTGATTACTGAACCGGAACCCATGCAACTGGAAGCAATGAGAGGCCCTATTTCAAACCAGCAGGGAAGCCACCGATTTGACAGTGGGTTGTGCATGTACTGTGCTTCAGACAAACATCTGTTTAGGAACTGTCCCAAAGCACCATCAAGGCGTTTGGGAAACGCCAGCTCCCTATCATGAATGGAGCCCAGTTTCGGGAGAACAAGGACCGCTCAGTCCCTCCGATCCTGGATCTTTCATCAAGATGCAACCAGGTAGTCCTTGAGGTCACTCTTCTCCCTTCATTTGGGGCACCTCAGACGGTTCTGGCTTTGGTTGATTGTGGTGCTATGGGCATATTTATGGATGACCAGTGGCATTCCGACACAATATACCCAGAGAACAGAAGGATATCATTCAGACAGTCGAAAGGATTGATGGCTCCCCTCTGTCTTCGGGACCAATCACCCAACAAACCAGGAAAATGATGCTTTCAATCCACAACCATCATGAAAGTTTACGGTTCATAGTCATTTTTTCGAAAACAAAAATGTCGAAAGTCATTTTTTTGAAAAAAAAAAAAAGAAAAAAAAAAGTCGAATTTCTTTTTCAATATGTTTTTTTTTAAACCCCCCCTTTTTTCTATTTATTTTTATTTTACCCCTTTTTTTTATTCCCGGACCCCAAAATAAATATATAATAAAAATAAAAAAAAGAATTCGACTTTTTTTTTCGATATTTTTTTTTCAACATTATTGTCTTTCGACATTATGTTTTCGGAAAAATGACTGCACACCAAAGTTTACAGTTCGTCATAATTAGAGCCGCCCACTATCCAGTGGTCCTGGGCATGCCCTGGTTAAAGAAGCATAATCCATACATCAACTGGGCTGCCGGCTCTTTGTTTTTGGGTTCTGAATATTGTCTATCACACTGTTTAACATCTACCACCAACCCAGACCTATCCAAGGAGGACAAGAGGATTAATTCTTCTCTTACCATCTCCAATAGCAATCATGTACCTGAGGTTTACCAGCAGTTATCTGACGTCTTTTCCTCTGTCATTGTTCAAACCCTGCCTCCACATAGGCCAGAAGATTGTGCTATCGATACTGAAGAAGATGCTATGATTCCCTTTGGCAGGATGTTCATTCTGTCAGAACCAGAAAAGAAGGCCCTAAGAGAATATTTGGATACCAATCTTACTAACGGCACCATTCGTCCTTCCAAGTCTCCTGCGGGGACCTCCTTGTGTTTTATACCCAAGAAAGACACTAAGGAGCTACTGTCTAGACTATCACTAATATCAGACATTCTGGAAGCACTCAGAGGCGCTGTGATTTTCGCTAAACTGGATTTGAGAGGAGCCTACCATCTAGTCCGAATAAGGGAAGGCGATGAATAGAAGACCGCCTTTTGAACTCCATTCAGACATTTTGAGTATTTGGTCATGCCCTTTGGCCTAGCCAACGCCCCGGCTGTGTTTCAGCGATTTATGGATCGGGTTTATTCGGATATGTTGTTCCTCTCTGTTATTGTGTATCTATATGATATTTTGGTGTACTCCAGGAACCCAACACAGCATCAAGATCATGTCTCCGCTGTGTTACAATGACTCGGAGAACATCACCTATTGGCCAAACCTTAGAAATGCACCTTCCATATTTCTACTGTACGCTACTTAGGATTTGTTCTGAACGCCCAGGGAGTGGCTATGGACCCTGCCAAAATGGAAGCAATCACATCCTGGCCAGTCCCCTGCTCTCTAAAACAAGTCCAATCCTTCCTGGGCCTTGAAAACTTTTACAGGAAGTTCATACCTTCCTTTTCAGCCATTGTTTAACCAATCGTAAAACTGCTCAAGAAGAATACGCCCTTTCTATGGACTTTTTCTCAAGAAGACGCCTTTGTAAAGCTTAAGGAGATGTTCACTCAAGAACCCATTTTGATACAGCCTGACGTTACAAGACCCTTTCTGGTCGAGACTAACGCCTCTGAATATGCGATAGGCGCAGTTTTGAAACAACAAGCCCAAGATGGGCTCGAACATCCTGTGGCTTACGTATCCCGGACCTTGTTCCCATGCGAAACTCACTATTCAGTGCTAGAGAAGGAACTGTTGCCATTCGTCAAGCCTTTAAAGACTGGTGTCATCTCCTCCTGGGTGCAGCTCATCCCATGCAAGTACGAACAGATCACAGAAATGTACAAGTTCTTCAATCCATGGAGTGCAGGAACAGCCGACAAGCACGATGGGCCTTCTTCTTTGCTCAATACCAATTCCAGATTACTCACATTCCAGGGAACTCAAATGTCATCGCAGATTCCTTATCCAGACGTCCTGAATACCCTACTCAGGAAAGGCTCGACCTACCTAAAATGTTCCCCAGCACTATGTTCATCGCACAGGCATCAGACATCCTGGAAGCCATAAAGAACGAGACTACAACCACAGACCTTTGGAAGGAATTCCTAGGACTCAATCCCTGGGGTCTCACGCACAAGGATGGGTTCCTTTTTCGGGATTCCCAACTAGTCATACCAACCCAGTCGTTACAGGAATGCATATTACACCTATGCCATGACACCTATTAATCTGGACATCGTGGAGTCAGTGGTACTCTTCTTTCCATACAAAGAAACTTCTGGTGGCCCAAGATGCTGAAAGATGTTCAATTGTATGTCCGGGCATGTGCCGTCTGCAATCAGAACAAGCCAGATAACAAGAGACCTGCAGGACTGCTTCTCCAACCCGCTCCTTCTTCCCGACCCTGGGAAGCCATTGCAATGGATTTCATTGTTGATCTTCCCCCTTCCAGGGGACATACAGCCATAATGGTAACCATCGACCATCGATCTCTTTTCTCACATGGCTCACTTCACACCGTTAACAAAATTGCCTTCTGCCCCCGAAATGGCCAAACTCTTTGTAAAGCACATATTCCGACTACATGGGCTGCCATCTAAAATCATCTCTGATCGTACATCTCCAAGTTTTGGAAAAACCTCTGTAAGTGTTGGGAATTCAGCGGGCGCTTTCATCCGGATACCATCCCCAAATCAACGGTATTACGGAGCGGGTAAACCAGACCCTTGAACAATACCTACGCTGCTTTTCCACCAAGGTTCAGGATGACTGGTCTGTTCTCATACCAGTCGCAGAATTCGCCTACAACAATTCTGAGCACTCCTCGATAAAGACCAGTCCCTTCTTTTGCAACCTAGGGTTTCATCCATCTGTGCTTCCTTCTGTGCTTCCTTCTTCTAGTCCTGTTCCATCTGTTGATTCCTGGACTGCTCAGCTGGGATCAGTTCATCAAGAGGCTCTGAACCATTTATCCAGGGCTAGGGAAGATATTAGAAGGTTTGCAGATACAAAGAGACGCCCTGCTCCAGACTATGATGTTGGGGACAAGGTTTGGTTATCCTCCCGATATTTGCCCAGACACTTGAGACCCAACAAGCTGGCACCCCGTTACTACAGACCTTTCGATGTTTCCAAGAAAATCAACCCAGTAGCCTATCAACTGCGTTTGCCTCCAACGTGGAATAGAATCCATCCTGTCTTCCATACTTCCCTGTTGAAACCTTACCACAGCTCTACCAAGAACGCCCCCCGTTCTCCTCCTCTACTCGTCCCGGGTCAGATTGAGTATGAAGTATCCCGAATCTGCAATTCCAGGTACAGAAGAGGACGTTTACAATACTTTGTAGAATGGAAAGGCTATCCACCCAGTGAACGAACCTGGGAACCATTGTCATGACCTACAGAACGCGCCCCTTTTGGACTCTTCCTGATCCTTGTCTCAACGGGGCTTACACTCCCTGGTACTCCCAACATGGCCGGCAGCGTGAAACACCTTCCTCGCTCTACACGTTGGACGTAGCGTGTTCTATTAATAGACCACGCCCCCAACAGCTCCGCGCGTCTCAATGCTATTGCGAAATAGAGACCAGACGTGTGCTCCGTAGCTCGCGGTATTGTTTCCCTGATTCTGTCCCTTCTAACTCCATTCCTAGTCCCTCTCCTTTCCTTCTTACTTCCTGGACTTGTGTGCTGTGTAGTGCACTTTCTTAATTTTCTCCGGAATCCTGGATCATTGCATCCCGGAACTTTGAACGCACGCTGGAGTCGGAAGAGACTCGTGCAGCCTTATTCAAGACCCAATCCGTCCGCAAGAAGACATCGACCAAGAAATCCAGCAAAGATCGGACTCAGGTGAGAAGAGGGGAACTCCTTCACAGTTTGAGACGCCACCCGACCAAACTCGATGGACCAAACTCGATGGACCTGATGCGTGGCATGCAAGAACTATCAACCGAGGTACAGAATCTCAAGGCGGAAAACGCCGCTCTCAAACAATTGGTTCTATCCTCTGATTCTGCCACAAAAGAAAGTGTGTTGCTGGGCGGCATAGTTGACAAATACAATGGGTCGGCATAAACCCTTTGTGCATTCCTGGATTCATGTTTGATCGCCCAGAGCAGGTCTATAGTGCCCAGGAACGCCAGTTAGACTTTCAGCAGGGATCCCAGGATATGCTCACCTTTGTAACCCGATTCAAGCAATTAGCCAAGGAAGCTGATTGGTCCCCTGAGGCGAGTTTTACCCTTTTCAGGAGAGGACTGAATGAGGAGATTAAGGATGAGTTGGCCAGAATGGCTCGCCCAAACTCATTCCAGGAACTAATGGACCTTGCCATGCAAATAGACTTTCGAATCCAGGAAAGGAAGGCTGAGAAGAAAGAATCCAGAGGAAATCCTCCGAAAGTGTCCTTTGAGACTACCACCAAGACGGCCACAAACCCAGGCTCAGTCACTGAACCAGAACCCATGCAGATAGGAGCCTTCCGTGGACCTATATCCCCGCAAGAAAGGATGAGAAGGATTCATACGGGGTTGTGCATGTATTGTGCCTCAGATAAACACTTGGTTAGGGAGTGTCCTCTAGCCACTCCTCGGGGTTCGGGAAACGCCAGCTCCCGATCCTAGATGGAGCAGAGCTTCGGGAGAGAGATGTTTGCTCTACATCAATTCCATCGTTGAACTCTCCTGGACAAAACAATTTGGTGATACTGCAGGCCTTCCTATCGCCGTCCAAGAATAAGACCTATTCCATTTTGGCTTTGGTAGACTGCGGAGCTATGGGGATTTTCATTGATCAAGATTGGGTTGTTAGTCATCATATTCCATACGAGAAACGAAGCACCATGCAGCCGGTGGAAGCAATCGACGGAAGACCCCTCACCTCAGGGCCCATAAACCTGCAGACTAAAGAGATCCAGATTTCTATAAACCATCACCAAGAGCGGATTAGATTCGACATCATTAAGTCAGCTCATTACCCCATGGTATTGGGTATGCCCTGGTTACAGAAGCACAATACGTACATCAATTGGACAGCAGGATCACTATTCCTAGGCTCAGAGTTTTGTATGTCTCACTGTCTATTCCTGGATCCCTCCTTGACACCCCCTAAAGAACCACCAAGAGACCAGCAAACACCACTCATGGTTTCAATATCATACAAGTCCCTGAGGCCTATCAGGGATATGCTGATGTATTTTCAACTGCCATAGTCCAGGCCTTACCCCCTCACAGACCTGAAGACTGCGCCATAGATACAGATCCCTCAGCAGTGATTCCCTTCGGCAGAATGTTCATCCTTTCCGAACCTGAGAAAAAGGCCCTCCCGGGAATACCTGGATACCAACCTTGAAAATGGCACCATAAGACCTTCAAAATCTCCAGCGGGAGCTTTGTTGTTCTTTGTTCCCAAGAAGGACACCAAGGAACTCAGACATTGCCTCGACTATCATGGCTTAAATCAATGCACCCTCAAAGATCGGTACCCATTGCCCTTGATCTCGGATATCCTGGAAGCTGTGAGATGCTCTGTAACACTTGAAACACTTGTGTATAGGCGCGTTACAAATACCATATCATATCAATATTCACAAAGTTGGATCTCCGGGGTGCCTACCATTTGATCCGGGTCCGGGAAGGAGACAAATGGAAAACAGCCTTTAGAACACCCTTTGGTCACTATGGATATCTAGTCATGCCCTTTGAACTAGCTAATGCCCCCGCAGTTTTTCAACGTTTCATGGATAGGGTGTTCTCTGACACGTTATTCCTTTTCGTCATTGTCTATCTGGACGACATATTGATCTTTTCCAAGGACCTTCTAATGCATGAAGAACATGTAAAGGCAGTATTACAATGACTCCCTGAACACAAACTTTTAGCCAAACCCGAAAAATGCTTGTTTCACGTTACTTCTGTTCACTAGCTAGGATTCATCCTTAGCCCAGAAGGAATTGGTATGGACCCTTCAAAGGTAAAGGCCATACTGGCATGGCCCGCTCCCACGTCCGTGAAACAAGTTCAATCCTTCCTGGGGCTTGCCAATTTCTACCGGAAGTTCATATCCACCTTTTCCGAGATCGTTCAGCCGATCGTTGCTCTCTTGAAGAAAGACACCCCCTTTATCTGGTCTACACCGCAAGATAAGGCATTCCAACGTTCAAAGGCAGAGTTCACGCAAGCCCCCATCTTAGCCCAACCCGACATAAATCGACCATTCCTAGTGGAAACGGATGCCTCTAACTACGCCATAGGAGCGGTGTTGAAGCAGGAATTGGAGGATAAACTGGAACACCCCATTGCTTACCTTTCACAAACCCTGACTCCCAGTGAGACACACTACTCCGTCCTGGAAAAGGAACTGTTAGCCATCCGCCAAGCCTTCACTGAATGGCAAAATTTACTTCTGGGTGCTAGACATCCAGTTCAGGTCCGCACGGACCATCAGAATCTTCAAATTCTACAGTCATTGGAGTGTAGGAACAGTCGTCAGGCGCGTTGGGCCTACTTCTTTGCCCAGTACCAGTTCCACATCACTCATGTTCCCGGATCACAAAACCTGATTGCTGACGCCTTATCACAACGTCCTGACTATGTAACTACTGAAGATAGGGCCTGCCCTAAGATGTTTCCCCACACAATCTTTGTAGCTCAAGCAGTCAATCTCCTGGAAGAAATCCGAGTGCAAACCCAATCCTCTGATCTGTGGAAGGATATTTCAAGGAAGAATCAATGGAATCTAAGAGTCAATGAAGGATATTTATTCAAGGACAATGCACTGGTCATTCCCACACAGAAATTGCAACAAAGAATAATAAACCTCTGTCATGATACCCGTCACTCCGGACATCGTGGCATAACCAACACCCTCCGCCTCATACAAAGACAGTTTTGGTGGCCTGGAATGAAGACCGACGTACAGCAGAACATCCAAGCTTGTGCTATCTGTAGTCAAAATAAACATGATAACAAGAGACCGGTGGGTCTTCTACTGCAGCCTACACTGCCAACAAAGACATGGGAATTCATTGCTATAGACTTCATTGTGTAATTACCACCTTCCCGAGGATACACCACCAATCTGGTTACCGTTGACTTGTTCACTCATACGGCACATTTTACACCCCTGTGTAAGCTACCATCCTCGTCCGAACTTGCTGGAATCTTTCTGGAACACACATTCCGTCTGCATGGACTTCCTTCCAAGATCATATCTGATCGAGGACCTCAATACGTCTCACAATTCTGGAAACATCTGTGTCGCATTGTGGGAATCCAACGCGCCCTCTCATCAGGTTATCATCCCCAAACCAACGGGGCCACAGAATGTGCTAATCAGACCCTGGAACAGTATCTTCGATGTTTCGCCACCAAGGTTCAGGATGACTGGTCGCTCCTGATACCCGTGGCTGAATTCGCCTACAACAATTCCGATCATTCAGCACTTAAGACCAGTCCCTTTTATTGTAGCCAAAGTTTCCATCCATCGGTTCTACCCTCTGTTCTCCCTCATCCCACACCGGTACTTACTGTCGACTCCTGGATCGAAACCCTCATCAACGTACACCAGGAGGCCAAAGAAAACTTAGAGAAGGCCAGAACACAGACTAAGAGGTATGCAGATTCCAAAAGAAGACCAGGGCCTTCTTATGCAATTGGTGATCAAGTCTGGTTGTCCTCAAAATTACTACCCCAACATCTACGGCCAAACAAATTGGCCCCTCGGTACTATGGTCCATTTCCCATCAAGGAAATTATAAATCCAGTCTCATACCGGATCAAACTACCAGACTCCTGGAAGAAAATTCACCCAGTTTTTCACACATCCTTATTAAAGCCCTACATCCAATCCTCCCGGAAATCCTGCAGACCCCCTCCTCTGCTGGTCGACAACCAACTGGAATATGAAGTGTCCCGAATATGCGACTCCAGGTATAAGCTTCAATACCTGGTTGAATGGAAGGGATATCCTCCTAGTGAAAGAACCTGGGAACCACTTTCTAATCTCAAGACTCCTCAACTGCTCGGACAATTTCACCTCATACACCCGGGCAAACCTGGAGGAACGGGTCTTCGGAGGAGGCATGCTGTCATGACCTACAGAACGCAGCCCTTTTGGACTTCCTGGTCCTTGTCTCAACGGGGCTTACACTCCCTGTTACTCCCAACATGGCCGGCCAGCGTGAAACACCTTCCTCGCTCTACACATTGGACGTAGCATGTTCTATTAATAGACCACGCATCTGCAGCTCTGCGCGTCTCAATGCTATTGCGAAGTAGCGACCAGACGTGTGCTCCGTAGCTTGCGGTATTGTTTCCCTGATTCTGTCCCTTCTAACTCCATTCCTAGTCCCTCTCCTTTCCTTCTTACTTCCTGGACTCGTGTGCTGTGTAGTGCACTTTCTTAATTTCCCGGATTCCTGGATCGTGGCATCCCAGAACTTTGAACGCACGCTGGAGTCGTAAGAGACTTGTGCAGCCTTATTCAAGACGCGATCCGGCCGCAAGAAGGCATCGACCAAGAAATCCAGCAAAGATCGGACTCAGGTGAGAAGGGGGGAACTCCTTCACAACCAGTCTCCAACCTCAATGCCCCCAGATTGGTTCAACGGTTCCATCAGTTACACCCTAGCAAACCAGGAGGAACGAGGCTTCGAAGGGGGCATACTGTCATGAATCCTCGCTACCGTCCCCTTTGGACCTCCTGGTCCATTCAACAGCGTGCCAGAACGTGCCCAACACCCTCCCAACATGGCAGTCGCTGCTCCTTGATCAATGGTATAGTTTCTAGCCCGCCTAGATAAGCGCCCCGCCCATGCGGATCGGCGCGTGTCAATGTGCTCGTAATTCCTTACTCGAGTGTTGTTCCTTGCGCTCGCTCCTAGGAATGTCCTTCCTCGCTCTCCGTGGCCGTGTCTGTCTGTCTTTGACGGCCCTTCTTCCAGGACTGCTCTTGCGGTCGCCCTCGGACTTCTCACTTCCACCCAGGACTCCCGGAACATATCGGATATCGACTGCAGCTGCGACTCACCACTTCCACGGTCCTACATTCCGGACTGCTCTTGCGGCTGCCCTCGGACCGCTCACTTCCATCCAGGACTCCCAGAACATAACGGACATCGGTTGCGATTTACCTGTTCCACGGCCCTCCTTCCAGGACTGCTCTTGCGGTTGCCCTCGGACCGCTTACCTCTACCTAGGAATTCTGGAACCTTCCGAACACTGACAGTGTGGCGTCCGAAGAAGCCCGTCCTGCTGTGGTGTCAAAGTCCTAAACAGCATCTGTTTGGAGAGACCCCTGTTTTTTTGCATTTATCCTAATCAGTTAACCCAACTTTTCCCTGATCAGTCCGCATCGCAGGGATGACAATCCTATATGTGCCCCAGAGATATTTTGTACATGATAGAAAATGTTTTTCATTTTTTATCTTTTAAAAAACATTTTGAAGTTTTAGGTATGTGTTCTTCCACTTTGTATTGTTCGATTCTAAACAGGGTGATCATCATTTGTAATATTGACTACCAGCCACCTTTGTATGCATATTTATTTTCCTCAAACTGTGCAGTTTTATAATGAGATTCAATTTGAGGGTGGCACGGGTGAGTGTCGGGCTAGTGGTGGACTGAGGATGAGTGCATGTGTGAGTGAGTGGTGCGTATGTTAGTGTCGGGGTAGGTGGGTGACTTAGGCTGAGTGCATGTGAGTGAGTATCAGGGCAGGTGAGGGCCTGAGGCTAAGTGAGAGTCTGCGTGTGTGTGTATGTGTGCGCATGTATGTGTGTGCGTGCATGCGTGGGAGCGAGTGTCAAGGCCTGTTGTCTCTACTTTCAGTACCTCTATAGGACGCCCCCCTAGCCCACTCTTTTCTCCCCTTCTTCCGTCTGTCTTGTGTCTAAATCCTTCATTACCATGCCTCATGCCTCTTCTCCCCTCCCCCACAGTGGGGTCTGTTACAGGAGCCTGCAGATGCAATGAGAGGCAGTTCTGGCCTAAACCTGCTTTACCAAAGACTTTGGGAAATTGGGAAAGCAGTCTAATGTTGTTCTGAAACTGTTGTATTTTGGAAATATTCCTTTCACCTAATTATAGGAGAAAGCAATATTTATTTTGCAATATACAACAATTTCAGAGCAACATGTGATGGGGTCATCAGCAGCATTGCTGGATGTGCAGTTTCACTGGCAGGCATGTGGCACAGCAGTGCAGTAAATCTTGTTTCATTACTAAACATGGGCTTTTTCAGTAATGAAACATGATTTACTATGCAGGGTGATGAGCGAGGGACAGGAACTGGGGCTTGAATCCGTTATATAATCATTATTATCCCTAAAGAGGCAGAAGAATCTTTGCCGTATTTAGGCATAATAATGAATATAAAACGGTATGCTTTGGCTTTGCCCTGAAACTCCTGTGAGGCGTCAGAAATGAGAGCCAGACACAAGGTTGTCACGTTTTCACAGGAGACATTTAATAAAATAAAAAGGGTTGGGAAAATGCATCTCAGACCTATGCTAAAGAGGATTTTCCCTGCCTGTAAACCAAAAACGAAGGATCTGTCTGTGTCAGGATGTCAATAACTGAAAAACTGTCCTTGTGTCCAAAATGTCCTATCCTGTCCCTCACACTATGAACAAATGACAATATGTAGGGAAAAATATCGTCAACCGGCCAAAAAGTGTTCACAACTAAAATAAGTATAATTGCAACAAGAATATTCTCCAAGGCGGGAGCCTTTGGTTCCAGAGGGCGGATCCCTTCGCCTGGAAGAATAGTCACTTTTGTAAACAGTTCCTTTTTATCTTGTATGGGCTCACAAGATTCCTGTTTAGGCAAACAAGTCTTTAACAGTCTTTCTTTAATGCAACTTTCTCTGCGGTATGGATAGCAATGTCTTTCTTTAACATCAAACTTTCCAAGGTTCAATAAATAAACACCAATCTTTACTTTACTATTTCTTGGGGCTTGCAAATTGCATGGTTTAGTCTCCTACCAGGTTTGTTTATGCAACGTCAACTGCCTGGTGTACTCGCCTACCAGGTTTTCACTTATGAGTTTCACTTGCCTGGTATACTTCCCCTCCAGGACTTTTATGTCTATATCAATTGCTTGCGGTCCTGCTTGTCAGGATTTCTCATATATATTTCATTTGCCTAGCGTCTTTGGTTTACCCAGAATTCTCATATGCTTTACTCCCCTGGTGTCTTTGGTTTATCAGAGCTTTTCATATATACTTCACTCACTCTGTATCTTGCTTTACTAGGACTTTCTCATACACTTCACTCACCTGGTATCTTGCTTTACCAGGACTCCTTTCACAGTTCTCTGGCTTTACCACAACTGCATATGCTGTGATGTACTTGCTATATCTGTTTATGGTAATATTTGCTCACACTTCACCTCACACTTGCATGTCATGCATCTATATCTGAGTGGGGGTTTGCCTTTGTACGTTGTCTTGTCTGCATACAAACCTTCTTTTTGTTGGGTGTGGAATTTGTACTTTGCCTTGACTGCGTTCAAACAAAGCTCAGGTCTTTTCTGCATCAGAAATCCTGTATCATTCAAAGAGCTGTTGGCGATTGATGGAATGCCCCGGGGTTCCCAGCTGCTTTGGGCAGACTCACTGGCTCTTTCCTTCGTCTCCGATCCTGCCTGTGCTTCTGTTTCCACTTTGGACTATGCAGACGTTCCTTTGGCTTCCTTCGCGGCTACGCAGTCACACTAGCAGCCTTCCTTTTCGCTCCAGAATGGAGATCGCTGTCTCTCCGAGCTGCCAGGAATCCAGGAGCTCCCTTGCGGCTACCAGCATCTCCACAGCACCTCCTGCTCCCCTGCTGTGTTTCTTCTCCTGTCTCGGCAGCCTCCCCTGCTCCGCCACACCGGTACAGCTGGTTTGTACTTGTGAGCCCCAGCATTAGCTTCAACATCTTCTCCTGCACTGCTTGACTCAATAGTGTGGTTGCCGCCTTTACATGTCCAGCGCACTGAAGGCTAGGAAAAACAACAAGCTTACATGTGATGCTTCGAACTCCTTTCACCTTTCACAACCTCCTTCATCTTCCTCATCTCAGTGCTCAGAGAATTCTGGGAGTTGGAGTTCCTAGATGTTGTTAAACACATGGCATTGGAATAGTTCTGTTTACTGGTTTTATAATAAGGAACCTTAGAAGAAAAAGGTGTTATGTTGGAGCAGTGTGGGTTGGTGTCATGGTTGTGTGTTTGGCCATAAACATATGAAGAAGAAAGTTCACTTCTCCCAGCAGCGGGAACACCCATCTGACAATATGTCATGAGGGTCTGGGTAATCAGAGGGTCTTCCACATGGAAAAGGGTCTTCGGTACAAGGGGGACTTCCTCATGGGAAAGGGGGAGATACTGCGTCCCACCTGATGGACTCAGGGTATCTCCCTGGAGGCTGTCTACCCCCCATATGATCCACATGGGAGCGTGTCACCGCCAGGAAAAAAGTGGTGAGTCCATCGGATTCATCACACCCCTTTCCCAAAGGGTTTGGGAAATTGGGAAAGCAATTTCACATTGCTGAGTTGCTCTGAAACTGTTTTATATTGTAATTATGATTTTCTCCTAATTTTAAGAGAAAGGAATATTTATTTTCTAATATACAACAATTTGAGAGCACAGGAACGTGTCATGGGATATCATTACAGCAGCAGCACTGTGCAGACCGTGGCACTGGCAGGCAAGTGGCCAGTCAGTTCAGTAAATCTGGTTTCATTCCTGTTCAGGATTTACTGAGAGGGGCCTGGTGACTAAGGAGTGACAGGCTAAGGACCTGTGCTTGCTTGCATCCAGTATATAGTCATTGAATCTTCGCCGTCTTTAGGGATAATGATGAGTAAAAAAAATAGATGCAAGTAAGCAACTAAAGCTATTGTGCACAGACGAGGAAGCTCACCCTTAATAGTAGGTTCAAGTTAATTCATTTTAAATACCTCCACCAATTGTATAACAACGCTGCGAAACTGCATAAATTGTTTCCTGATACCCTGGATGAATGCGCCCGGTGCACCCCAACATCGGCAGATTTTCTACATATAGCATGGAGCTGCCTGTCAATATTTCAGTTTTGGGGAGGGGTCTTTGATTCATTGAGTGATATTATAGGGGAAAAGGTGATAACTGACCCGAAAGTGGCGCTAGTAGGATATACCAAGCAGATTGCAGCACGGGTGCGAAAGCTTTCCGGGCTACTGCTACTTTTGGCTAAAAGGAAGGTGGCAATGGTGTGGGGAAGAGTGAAAAGTCCTACACTGGTGCAGTGGAAGAAGAAAGATATTCTTTATTGTAATGAAATGGACATGGAACACCGGAGAATAGTTCACCCATGTGCCACACCAAAAGATATTTGGGGACCGTATAAGCATTATCGTAAACTGCTATATACAAGGGAGTGAATGCCATTGAGGAGGGGTGTGTCTCTCTCTCTCTCTCTCTCTCTCTCCCTCTCTCCCTCTCTCTCTCCCTCTCTCCCTCCCTCCCTCCCTCCCCATGCTTCACCCACGTGCACTTGAGGCAAGTTTATTTGTATTCTTATATATGATCAGCTCAGGCAGCTCCCTAGGTTAGTGATCTGCCTGAGCTGACAGGTACTCTGGCTCAGGCTAATTAATAGGCATTTGCCGAATCGCAGTACCTTTGTGAAATAGCTTGTGAGGCTCACAGGCTAATTGAACAAGGAATTTTCTATTCAGCAAATGCCTTTGTTAATTAGCCTGAGTGAGAGCAATACAGGCACTCAGGCAGCTGTTTAAGGAGAGGGTCGGGATTCCTGACCCTCCTAGAGGCTCATTAAAACCATACATGCCAACATTCAGATGCACCTAGGAGGGAAATTTCCACAGGGAAATCGGGAGACGCACATTTCCCTATAGGCAAGCATTGGGGCTACAGTTATTTTAGGCAGTAGACTGTTAAAAATAGCAATATTTTTCACCTAAAAATAAGGAGTCTCCCGCCTAAATCGGGAGGGTTGTCATGTATGTTAAAAACTATAATTCTTTTTAATTGGGGGGGTGTAAATATTTGCCACAGATATGCCAGAGCGACCGAGTGTAGCGTCAGGGTTCAAACCAACCAAGGGGGGTTTGGTAGGGTCTTCCTTCCGAGAAAGGTTTTTGAATAACAGGTTAAAATGAAGCAATATACAGCACACGTTCCTTGAAAAATTTGGTAAAAAGCAAGACATTTTGCAATCTGTTTTATAGCATAACTCATGAAAAAAGCCATTAGATGCAAAGCATCAACAGTGCACAGGAGCATTTCCCAACGCATTTTCATGATGCCTTTCCTCGCACTATATTCCAGCATAAAAACATTTTCGGGCTGGCTGTGCGCATACATGCTGTCTGCACAAATATATGACTGTATTTTCATATATGATATGATGAATCCTGCTGAGTCATCACTAAACCCCAGCCAGAGATCTCCTCCCATGTGGCCAGGGGACGACATTCGCTACCAGATCCAGACCCTGCAAATGGTATTATGAGGGAGGATCACATGGGAGGAGATGGCTGTCGGGGAGATGTAGTGACCCCATCAGGAGCGACACAGTATTATTCTGTTCCATGTTAAGAAGACCCTATAAATCCTAAAATCCTAATGGCATGTTGGCATTTTACAAGTCCCTCCCATTGTAGAACCCAAAGAACTCTTTCTACAAAACACTCTAGGCAAAATACCATTACACATAACGCTCATCTAAAATCTCATGTCCCTGATGGGGTTGATTCAAACAAGGATTCAAAACAAAATAACCATAAAGCCTCAAGTACTAGGGTGAGTAAGAGGAAGAAGGAGTTAATGGGGATTGAAAGGAACACCAAGTTAAACGTGAGGACTAGTGTTACAATAGCAATCAGCTGTGTGGGACATTTAAACAAGCTGAACACCTTCAATGGGAGATTGCAGGTGTAGACGAGAGATGCAGAGCATGCGAAGCGGGAAGCAGAACTGAAGGCAGACACCGGCGCACAGTAACGGATTGTGATAAGAGAGACAGGCTCTCTCAAGCCACCGCTTGCGAGCCTGACTTACCTGAGAAGCGGGAGACCGAAGAAAGCACATCGAGTGCTGTGAGAGGACCTCTTCACAACCGGCAACGGCAGCGAGGCTGCTGGAGACAAGGCCGGTGAGGGAGTTGAGCAAAAGTCTGCCGTGCAGGGAAAACCATCCCCCCGAAGAGAAAGCGCTGCTGCATCAGAGTGTCATGAGTCGGAAGCACCAGCAAACACCAGCGAGTCTGCCCTTAGGCGCTGGGAGACCTGGGGCATACTGTGATGATTCAGTAAGGATTCCTCCCAAAAACCTGGTCTGGGATCCTTCTCATGTGGCCAGAGAATGGCAGACGCTTCCTGATCCAGACCCTGGAAATGGTGTACTGTGGGAGGATCACATGGGGTAGGGGTGGACATACCAGGAATACTGGGCAAACCCCCTGTTTAACTTTCATCATAATCCCAAACTTTGAATAGATGTTTGTCAAACCAAAGAGTTTCACTTTGTTGAAGTGGACTACAAGACCCAGAATCCCATGGGAACTGGGATGCAGAAGATCATTGAAGAGGAGTGTGGCAGTGGCAGTCAGACAATTAAGCCTAACAGTCAGGCAGTTAAACTTTACTGCCCACGTGAGGGAGACTGAGAGGCTTAAAGGACTTCCTCAGGTGCACACAGTAGGAAGGAGCTGGAAAGGAAGGGGCTGGTACAAGAGCTGGGAGGCTGGCTGTAGAAGCAGAGGTAGAGGAGAAGCACAGGGCTGGCATATCTCAAGAAAGTGGAAGAACAGAAGCAACACTGGAGCATGGAGACTGCAGGTCTCACCTGCAAGCTCTGAGAGAGTCCAGTTCTCCCAAACTCTTAAGTGCAGAGGCTGCAGAGTTTTTCCCATGTGAGCCTTGTTGCTATGATGGCAAGCCAAGGGTCTCAGGAGAAAAGGGTACTCCCAAATCAACTGGACGGAAAGGAGACACTTGTGCTGGAGAAGGGTGTGGGTCCCCGGCGAGCCAGAAGTAGTAGAAGAAGCAGAGGAAGTTGGGAAAGCAGTGTAACCCGCAAAGCCAGTGTCATTGAAGCCGGTGAGTGAAGCACAGTGTTCAGATACACTGCGCAAGCCTTGCCGGTATCTGTAGCCAGTTCCTAATAGACTAGCACATTGTTAAATGCTAGTAAAAACTGTTAGTTATGTCAGAAGCTTTACGGACAATGCATTTGTAGCACTTGCGTATAACAGTGAAGATTACTATTTGGGTGAGAAGCAAAAGCACTTGAAACCCATTGTTAAGGTATCTAAAGACTGTTGCTATATAACAGAGTGGTCGAGTGTCTCTAATTAGGACAGGAGAACACTACCTAAGCCATTCCTGATTACTTAACATTCTCATTTCAAGTTGGTTAAAGCAAGCATTGCCCAAGCTAAGGACATTTCCCCATTAAGTGTGAAAACAGCCTTTTCTAAAGCCAGAGAATAGTTTAAATCTTTTACACTTTTCAAGATACAAGTATAACCTGAAGACAAGAGAGTGGCACCAACGCTTCTGGGTAATTATCTTGAAGAATAATTGTCAAAGAGATAAAGGCAAGGTTGGGGAAATTAAACTTGCAGTCTATGTTTACATCTTTGGAGTTGATAAACCCACATTTCCAAAGACAGTACATGAAAGAGGGAAGTGCATTTTAAAGGCAATATGGGTTGTTGTGGTTGCAGACAAGCGAGAAAGGCAAAGAGGCTGCCCCCTGTTTAGAGGAAGAGTGCCTTGTCTACTCAAAGGGGTTGAGGTACCTGAAAGCGAGTCTTGTCATAACCAAATGATGCTTGAAGTTACAAAGTACTGAAGCTGTAGTAGTGTCAGCAAGGATTGAAGTTGTGGAAATACTTGTGGTTGTCAGTGAATGTGGAAACTTCAGAAGCACTGTGAACTGTGGAACATTATGGAGGTAGGAGAGTGAGGTCACCTCCATAGTCAAATCTTGCAGAAGTTCATTTGAGATGAAATGTAGTAGAATTGAAGTGGAAGTGCTTTTGAAGTAATTTGTTGTACATTATACCAGAAGTTCAAACTATTGGAGAAAGTAGAAGTTCGCTATTCAAGAGAGCAGATCTTTTCTATTGGATGAACTATGGCTGATTAAATGTAAATGTAAAATGCTGAATGATTGAAGAACTCAACTGAAACTTATTTGCCCACATGGATTTCCTTGTTTCTTTTTGTTGAACTTTGGAACTGAATCCAATTTAAAACCTCGGGAAGGGGAATTCACCCAGATTATTAAAAGAGACTGTGAATATATTTCTAACACAATTGATGTTGTTCTGAAATGCCAGATATTTTGTTATATGTTTGATGCCTACCTGTGAGGGCCAGACTTCTTTGATAAGAGATAGTTTATTTAGGCTGGGAAATCCACAATAGTATAGGGCAAGTGAGGAGTTTATTTGACAATTTTAATTTGATAAAATGGGATTGTTTGAAAAATCATCAAAGAGTTGTTTGCCTCTCATGTCTGACTCCTCACAGTACCGACAGACATATGGACGTTTAAAACCATGTTTTGAATACCGGCCACATAAAATGGAAAGACAAGATTTACACAAGTCCTCGTGTCAGAGAAGTCATTATGGGGAAATTTGGAGTACATATCATCGGCAGCAAATGAATAATAATGAAGAAGTTGAAAGGCAATATATGTACAATTCTCCATATATGAGATGTCAAACTGGGGGAAAACTGGAACAAGCATTGCCACAAGCAAATAACTACTAGTGAAGTAGTGTGTAGACAGGACCTGCACAAGTCTCCATTTGTGACATGTCAATATGGAGAAAGTTGGAACAAGTGGTATCTGAAGTCAAGGCAGTATAAACAGTGGAGGAATACAGCTTTGTTATACTCAAAGGGAACATTGTGGAAAGTCCTGAGGAGAGAGGCACATCAGGCAGTGAGCCATTGGGAGAAAGATACCTGGCAGGGGACTATACCAGGGGATCTGCAAAACCCAGGGGGGATTCCTGGCAGGGGAGTATACCAGGTAATCCACATAAAAAGGAAAACACATTTTGAAAAGATATCTGGTAGAAGAGAACAGATTAACATAAGAAGTCATTATCCGATCCTCTTCCACATGTAGTCCATGTCTGCCCCCCTTGCTCCCTTAGGGACATGATGTGCCCCCACTTTCCTTCTCATAGTTCTATGACCTATCTTCCCTCTTTCCGGGTCATTGTTAGTTCCTGCCTTTCGCCTCTTTCCGTAGTTTTGTTGACGTCTCTGTGACCCTGGAGGGGCAGGGCCCTCAGATGATTCCCAACACTTTCATTCTCCTTGGCCACCAGGCATTTCTGGGGTCCTTCATAAGAAATTGCATTGCTAGGTCCCAGTCCATAAGGAATTTTTGTGATCTCCCCGGAGAGCGTATGTTACCCTTTCCATAGCTACTAGGTTCCATATCTTCCCTACCCATTTGTGTTCTGTAGGCACTTCTTTTGATTTCCATTTGCGGGCTACTAGCAGGGCCCCGGCCATCACCAGGATCACATAGACTTTGTGTTGAGCTTTCGTGGGCAGGCTTTCTAGTTCCCCGTCTAGGCCCATGATGAACATGCCAAGGTTTTCCTTCTCCTCCACTCCCCGTTTTTCTTTTACCGCTTCTTGAATCAACCCCCAGAACGGTTGGACTTTCGGGCATTGCCACCATATATGTCCCCAGTTCCCTTCCTCCACGCATCCCCTCCAGCATAGCTTAGACAATGATTGGTGGAATTTGGACAACCTAATGTGGGTGAGATGCCATTGGTACATCATTTTTATACAGATTTCCTGAATCTGTATTGACTGTGCCAGTTTGGAGATGTTTGTCCAAAGACCTTGCCATTAAGTACGACATAGGGATTTTTGTGGGGAGTGCCATGAATGCATATAGCAATTTTGGTAGGAGGACTATTTTCAAGGCATTAATTCTGCCCATCAATGAAATGGTCAGGGGGGCCCAGTTGTGCAGCGCATTCTTAATGGAAGGATAATTGGCTGAGAATAGTTGGTCTATGGATTTGGTGATATAAATTCCCAAATATTTTATCCTGTTGGGGGCCCATGAGTATGGAAATCTGGATTTCAGCTACCTCTCCCTTTCAGAAGGTGTGTACAGGTTCAGTGTCTCAGATTTGTTTCTATTTATCTTTAGGCCAGCAACCTCTCCGAACGGGGCCAGTACCCTATCTATTGCCTATAGGGATTGCCCTGGGTTGGTTATTGTTAAGAGCATGTCATCAGCGAAGTCTGCCACCTTATGGTCTCTAACCCCAAAAGCCACCCCCTCTATTTCCTTTGTGGTTCTTATTATACTCAGGAGAGGTTCTAGGTGGATGGCATATAAAAGCGGGAATGTGAGGCAGCCCTGTTTTGTTCCTTTTGATACCGCCATCAGGTCGGATAGGTCCCCATTTATGAGTAGGTGTAGGGAGGGGTTTTGGTAGTTGGCAGCTATTTTGGACATTAAGGCCTCTCCAAATCAATTTTGTACATGGTGAGGTAGAGAAATTGCCACTCTACCCTGTCAAAGGCTTTTTCTGCATCCAGGGCCGGTGTGCATGTTTTGTTGACTTTTTCTATGATGTGGGTGATTCTCCTGGTGTTATCATGCGTCTGTCTGCTTCGTATAAAGCCTGACTAATCTGGGTCTATGAGTTTGGGGAGAAGAAGTTCTAGGTGATTTGCTAGGAATTTAGTAACGATCTTGGCGTCTATGTTAATGAGCGCTATTGGCCTGGATGAGTCGCATAATGTCAGGTCCTTCCCTGGTTTGGGCAACAAGACTACATTTGGTTCTTCCATTGAGGGTGAAATCCTTGCCCCCGCCCCAAACGTGTTGAACAAGGAGGCCAATCAAGAGGATAGGTCCTCCTTGGATGTTTTATAAAAGTCTGACGTGAAGCCATCTGGACTTGGAGCTTTATTGGCAGGGAGTAAGCTGATGGCTCTGTGGACATCCTCCCTGGTTATTTCTTTTTCCAGGCCTGCCCTTTCTTGGGACGTTATTTCTGGCAAGCTTAATTTTTCCAGGTATTCTAATTGGCCCTGTTTCTCTGGGTCATCCGTTTTGTATAGATTCCCGTAAAATTTCATGAATTCCCTCTTGATGGATGTTTGATCTGAACTCACACCCCCCCCCCCCCCCCTGGCATTCTGATCTCTAGAATAGTCTTTTCCTTCTCCTCTTTCCTCAGCATCCTTGCTAGGAGCCTATCTGTTTTGTTTGCTTTAATATAGTATTTCTGTCTGAGATGCATGAGGGATCGCTCTGCTCTACATGTTTGCATGGTTTCGAGTTGGCCTCTGATTGCCTGTACTCCATCTTTATCTCCCCTGTAGGCCCTGCTGCTATCTTAAGCATGATTATCTTCAACTCTAGGCCCTCCTCTAGGAGTCTACGTTCTGTGTCCCTCTGGGCCTTTATCGCTATTATTTTCCCTCGTATGGTGGCCTTGCAAGCATCACATATTATGAATGGGCTTATTTACTGGCTCTCGTTTGTTTGGAAGAAGTTCGCTACCCCCTTCCTTAGTTCTCCCTTCAGGATCTCGTCTTTAAATATGTGTGCTGGGTATTTCCATCTCCAGAGACCCAAGGTGTTTAGGGTTTTTTAATTGTCAGCGTAATCAAAGCATGGTCAGATAGGGTGATAGCTGAGACCTGCCCAGCAAATGGGGAACTGCAGGAAACAATTTCAACTGCACCAGTGAGTCCCGCCGTCGACACCCGCATTGCTGCCCATCCTATCCTAAATTCATCATCTGCACCCTGCAAGGCACCTGTGCAGTATCAAGGCATTTGAAAAGCCTAATAACGTTGCCCCGACTGATTTCGCCCTGCGCCGCCATTGCCATCAACGCGGTCAATGGCCACCATGTCTTTTGCACCATTTACAAGTGCATTTGCCTGATCAGCCTCCCCTAGCTCCGGATTGGCTGTAGCGCTCTATTTCCGCCCACCACCACCGATAGGCGGAAGCTGGAGCACGGAAGCTCCTCATAGAAGGGGCGAGTAAAAGGGCCTGTCCTATGCCTGTCTGATGCTGTACGGGCCGTCGGCCAGGATCTCTGCACGATTCATTCCCCGATCTCCTGCCTGTAAGTACGCTTGCCCCCTGGAACTATAAGAAACAATCGCGGCCAGAATGGGTCTAGCCTACACACTACTCCACCACAACTATCCCTTATAATCCATGCAGATCTTATCTCCCCCTAGCCGGTGTGTATAGCAGCGATTGGGCACGCCTGCACTTTAAGGACCCGCTGATTGTATTTGCCTTTACATGCCCTCTGCAGCCCGCTGATTGTTTTTGCCTTCACATGCCCTCTGCAGCCCGCTGATTGTATTTGCCTTTACATGCCCTCTGTAGCCCGCTGATTGTTTTTGCCTTTACATGCCCACTGCAACCCGCTGATTGTATTTGCCTTTACATGCCCTCTGCAGCCAGCTGATTGTTTTTGCCTTTACATGCCCTCTACAGCCTGCTGATTGTTTTTGCCTTTACATGCCCTCTGCAGCTCGCTGATTGTTTTTGCCTTTACATGCCCTCTGCCTCCCTCTGATTGTTTTTGCCTTTACATGCCCTCTGCAGCCCGCTGATTGTATTTGCCTTTACATGCCCTCTGCAGCTCGCTGATTGTTTTTGCCTTTACATGCCCTCTGCCTCCCTCTGATTGTTTTTGCCTTTACATGCCCTCTGCAGCCCGCTGATTGTATTTGCCTTTACATGCCCTCTGCAGCCCGCTGATTGTATTTGCCTTTACATGCCCTCTGCAGCCCGCTGATTGTATTTGCCTTTACATGCCCTCTGCAGCCCAATCACCCACTGCTACCATAGTAGCGGACCTTCCCTACGAATCCCGCACAAGCACATAACAACATCTGACTTCAAATGCATTCTTCAGTCAACCACCTTTCAGCACATACACCTCTCCTCTCCCCTTCCTACATACTCTTCATTTCTCTCTCTCTCTCTCTGGGCCACCATCAGCCTGCTCCCTATACACCCTGCACCACCACCTTTCAACATGCATATCACCTCATCCACAACACCTCACAACACACTTCACCTCTACGTCCGCAACTCACCACCATCCACTCACAGTAGGAACCTCAAGCTATCGCACCCATACTACGTTTGCACACACACACTCACCTACCCACGCACGAATCCCCCTTCTCATGCCGCCCAAACATTTACCCCAACCTCTCTCACTCATTCGTCCACTTGCCACGTTGCCTAATATGAACACCAGCAGTCATGACCCTCCTCCAGCCAAACATACCCTAAAATGCGCACTCATTAATGCACGCTCCATCCACGCCCATGCTATTGAGATCAATGATCTCATCACCAGCCACAAACTAGACATACTAGCCATATCTGAAACATGGCTCCATGAGGCTTCCAGCCCATCCATACACCTCGTCCTCCCACAGAACTACACCATCCTCAGACAGGACCGCAAAACGGCCAAAGGTGAGGGCGTCGCCCTCATCTGTAAAAATTCCCTCTCCTTTAGGCTCTGCAACCAACAATGGGACAACAATGCCGATCTTCTTTATGCCAAAGTAGCTCTCTCCCCCAACTGCACCATTAACTTCTTAGTTACTTATAGACCACCAGGCTCACCCCCAGACTTCCAAAAGCAAATCCTCCAAATCATAGGCAGCAATATGAAAAGCTCCACCAAAACCATTTTGCTTGGTGACATTAACCTTTGTCTAGACGATCCTAAGGATAAGACTGCCGCACACTTAGCCAAGGATCTCTGCCATTTGGGATTCAAACAAAAAAATCACCAGTCCAACTCACTGCAAAGGCCGGTCCATCGACTGGATAGCAGATCATAATTGCTCATCGACCATCACTTCCATCTCAGCCCTTCCCTGGACAGATCACTATCTCATCCAATTCTCCATCCCTACCACACCCACCCATAAAACCCTCACTCATGCCCCCTCTGCTAAAGTCAGAAGCTCCAAAAAGCTCACTGCCACCAACCTCGCCCCGCTTCTTGATACCCCTGAACTCAAGCATCCGTTTAATCATGATCCGACCTCTCTCGCCAACATTTACAACAATGTCCTCGCCCAAGCCATTGATTCTATTGCCCCGTTGGAAGATAAAAAAAGAAAAAAAATCTATGCACTCCAACTCCTGGTTCTCAGAAGAACTATCTGCCTTGCTAACTAAGAAACGGAAAGCCCTATCCAACTGGCAATCGACACCCAACCAATCCTCTCTCAACGAGTTCAAAGAAATTTCACGGATCTACAAAACTGCCATATTCAAAGTCAAATCCGAATCCTATAATCAGAGAATTACCAATGCCAGTTCCAAATCCAGAGAAATATTCTCTATATTCAAAGAACTCACTACCCCTTAGTCCAGCCTTGACGAAATCAGTAAGGATGAAGCTTGGTGCTGAGGCATCCAGACAGCCCTCCTTAACAAAGTCGAAACGCTCCAAGATAAAATTACATCCCAGCGTAAAGCACTCAACACCATCGCCAGGCCCCCTTCCCCCCCCCTCAACCTCCACCTGGAAATACCCCTCTTTGTCTTTAGAGAAGTCACCGAACTAGAAGTCTCCACCCTAATCAAAAATATCAAACCCTCAACCTGCAAAGGGGATATCTGCCCACCCACCATCATCAAAGAGTGCTCAGAAGTCCTCACCCCTATCATCACAGCCTTCATCAATGCCTCCTTCTCCTCAGGAGCCGTACCCCAATGCCTGAAAGAAGCCTGGGTCCGCCCGCTCATAAAAAAACCCTCCTTGGACCCCTCCTCCCCTAACAACTACCATCCCATCACCACCGTCCCCTTCCTCCTCAAAATGCTAGATAAAGCCGCCCATAACCAAATCCAGCAATACCTTGAAACCTATGCTATCCTAGGCAGAAGACAATCGGGATTCCTCAAAGGACATGGGACTGAAACTGCCCTCTTAGATTTGAAGAATCAAATCACCAAAATAATGGACACAGGCAAACCTGCTCTCCTCCTGCTACTCGATCTCTCCGCAGCATTCGACCACAAAGCATCCACGTGGATCACCTCATTTCTTGAAGGTAGAGCCATGAAAGTCTACTCTGACCAGGCCAATGCCCCCCCTACCACCATAAGCTGTGGAGTCCCACAAGTCCTCCTCCCACTCACTGGAGACTATACCAAAATCACAGAAGCTCTCCTCAACATCTACTCCACGATCCAAACGTGGATGGCCATCAATGGTCTTTGCCTTAACGGTGACAAAACAGAGATCATCATCCTGGCACCAAGCTCAGCCAAGACTATTCACACATGACCATTGACAACATCAACATACCGGTCGCCTCGGCCGTTAAGACCTTAGGAGTCTACCTCGACGCTACACTCTCCATGTCAAGACAAGTCAGCGCCATCTCCTCTTCATCCGCACTGACCACCAAACTCATATATGCCATAAAACCCTACCTCACCACGCCCAACTGCCCCTCCATCGCTAGAGCCACCATAGGAGCCATACTAGACTATTGCAATGCCCTCTTAGCCGGCACTTCACCCAAAAATCTAAATAAGCTCCAAGTAGTGCAAAACAATGCACTCCGCGCTGCCCTGCACATCCCCAAATTTGACCATGTATCACAGGCTCATAGAAATGCTCAATGGCTCCCAGTCAAGGAAAGAATCAACTTCAAGATACCCTCACTCACAAATGTATCAATCACACTGCTTCTTCATACTTATCAGAAACCATAATCAGGAAATCTTCTCTCTGCCCAAAAAGAAGCCAACATGACAACCAACTTCAAGTTCCCACCATAAGAAGAGCTAAAGCTGGAGGCATCATTGGCTTCCCACACATAGCACCCAAGCTCTGGAATGACCTCCCCAACTCTCTCAGAGCTGAACTCTCCTTGTTCCCCTTTCGTAAATCCCTCAAAACCACCCTTTTTTCTTAACCCACGCTCTCCCCCCTAACATGACCTGTACCTTAAACGCTCTGATGTCTGTACTGCCACACTCTGTAACATAAAAAACTCTACTGTAAAACATAATGATTGCAAAAACAATATGCCTTGTATGCTTACACTGTAAAACAAAATGCCTGTATTCCTATCAACCTTCCTTTTTGTAACCAGACAAATGCTTCATTTTGTAACAGTGCCACGATGCCCACGGGCTGATTGTGTGCTTTAGAAATGCAAATAAATAAATAAATAAATAAATAAAATAGCTCCCACCTAAACATCTGTCGCTAGCCCTAGTAGGGATCTAGAAACCCAGATGTAGTCTATTCTCTATGCTGACCTGTGTACATGGGAGTAGAAGGTATAACCTCTGGCATCTCCTCTCTTTTCCCTCCAGGTGTCTACCAATGACAGCGTGCCAATTTCTTCCCGTAGGTTCTTCAAGAGTTTATTGTGGGAGTAAGATATTCTAGCACTCTTATCCCTCTCTGGAGCCCATTGCTAGATTGAAGTCGCCTGTGAGTATTATTTTCCCCTTAGCAAACCCTTCTAATTTTTGTAGTGTCGATTGTATAAAACAATGCTGTCCCGTATTGGGGGTGTAGATGGAGGCCAGGGATTTTGTTTCCCCCCTCCCCTGGAGGATTATTGCAATGAACCTCTCTTTAGTGTCTCTAATCACATCTATCAGTCTGAGGTCTAGATTGTTTTTCACTGCAATTAGGGTTCTCCCTTTCTTCACTGGATTGTTTGATTGTTGGATTTGGCTGTATCCATGTAGTCTTGTCTTGTGTTCGTCTTTCCCTTGTATATGGGTGTGCTGTAGGGTGATTAGGTCTGGGTTCGCCCTTGCCAAGAAATGTTCTTGTTTTTTCCTTTTGATTTGTGAATTTAGTCCCTTAATGTTCAGAGATATGATTTATAGTGAACTTTCCTTAGCCATTGCTCGCAGGTGGTTTGAGTGTTTGCTTTGATTGATGGGTGCTCTTGGTTATTTCAGAACCTGGTTCCCCCCTTCCCCCTTTACCTTCCACCCTTCACCCTCCCCCTCACTGGGGTGGCTCAACCGGCCTCTAGCCCCTCCCCATTCTCCTCTTCGGGGTGGAGTGCCCTCCCTCCCCCAGTGCTCCTGCTCCCCCTTGCAGGTCTTTCCTGACCCATGTGTCGATACCAAGAGTCCCTCTCTTCTTTCCCTCCCCCACTGCCTTGCTTTGTGTTCCCCTCCCTCGGTGCTTCTTTACTCCATCCTTATACCCACAGGTTTACATTCATGTGGCAGAGCCCCTTTCCGGAGATTCAGGTTTCTTTGAACATTTCTCTAGTGTGGGTCTTGGGCCGTTCAGGCCCCTTTTCTTTCTCGCTTTCCTCTTTGTCTATTGGGTTGTCCATTCCCACGCCTTTCTTTTGGTTGGTCCTTTATTGAGCCCTGAGTCTCGCTGAAGGCTGGTTCCACTTCTATGCCCAGGATGTTTTCTCCCTCGTCTATTGAAGTGATTCTCCTTTGCCTGCTTTCGAACTCGAACAGGAGGTCGAAAGGGAAGGTCCATTTGTATTTGATGCCTCGCTTCATTAGGTCTTGCACTATCGGGTGCATCATTCTTCTCTTTGTGAGCGTGATCTGGGAGAGGTCTTGGAATAATTGTATAGTGGCACCGTTAAATCTGACATCATCTGTTCATCTAGCGGCAGCCAGGACATTCTGTCTTTGGGTGTACTCGTGCATGGCTACCAGGACGTCTCTTGGTCTTGCTCCGGGTTCATTTTCTTCAGCCCCACTCTATGGGTCCTGTCCACCAAGATTTCGGCAGGGTCCATTGCATCTATTAGGTCTGCGAAAATGTGTTTAACTGTCTGTTGTAGCTCTGCTTCTCCAACTGCCTCGGGAATTGCCCTGATTCTGATTTTCGCCCTCCTTTAGCTATTTTCGAGGTCCACAGTTTGGATCTCTAAGTTGTGTGTGGTTCCATCAGGTCCTCCATTTTGTGAGAATCATCAGCCATTTCCTGCAGGGCTTTCTCATTTGTGTCCACTTTCGTTTCCAGCGTTTGCAGCTCTCCCTTCACTTCCTTTAGTGCCCCCATGAAGTCCTCTCTCATTTTGTCTAATTGGGATTGCATTGTATTTGCCATCTTTTCTTTGAAATTTTTAAAGTATTAGTCAAGGAATTTTAGTGTGACCCCTTGTTCCTCCTTTCTCCTCTCTTGGGGTGTCTCCTCTTCTTCTCGGTCTGCTTCCTGATCGGTGTCGTTTAGGGCTCCCTGTCTTTCCTCCACATTTTCTGTATCGCCCCCTTGTGGGTCTTTTTTTTTTCCTTTTGTGGGGTTCTGGGATTCTTACACTCTACTTTTCGACATCGTGACTGAGGCATAATTGGGGGCTGTGGCAGGGGAGTGGGACCCTGCCCATGCCGGGGTTTCGTTTGTGGTTTGCTTCTCTCGATACTATGGGGCGGCCGGGCTAGAGTTTGTAGGGATTCACCAGCGGTGTCCGTAATCTAACCTCCTGCCTCTCTGCTGTTCATGCGCTGCCTGGACCCCTAGTCTAGGCTTGAGCCGCGCCTCTGTCTTAGTATCAGTGCTGTGTTCTTCCTAATTTTGTCCTTTTCAACTGTGGGGACTTCTTGCCTCTGTTAAGTCTGATTGGGAGCTTGTGTTCCAAGCTGGGGTCCTCCAGCCTGTTCCTGATTGTTTTCCTCCATGGTTCTGTTGGGGGCCAGAAGGGGTGCTACCTTGGGGGCTTTTTTTGCTTTCTCTGGGTGGCCCAGCCAGATTATTGCCCTCTGGTGCTGCTCATTTGTTCCTCCTGCGAGCAGGTTAAGTTGGAGGTGGTGTTTTAAGGTGTATATCTGTATGTGCCCCCTCTGCAGGGATTGGAGCATTACTTGTATTCACCCGTGGTGTGCTGTAGTGGGGGAGGGGGTAATGGCGTACCGGATTTGCTCTTGTTTTTGCCGTCTCCTTCGTCTTCCCGTTGTCCCTGCTTTTTGGGTTGATCCCTCGTGGAGAGGTCCTCGTTCGCCGGGCTGGTCCAGCTTCCGTTGTCCAACGCTTCAGCTCCAGGTAGCTAGGGTCCACCTCTGCCTCCGTTGTATTGTAGGTGTTGAGGTAGAGACTCACTGGGTCCTACCGAGGGAAAGGTTTCTGCTTTGTTTTCCGAGCTGGGGTGGTCTGCCGGAGTTGTCAAGGGAGGTTTTCCTCGCCCCTTTGATCGCCTGCCCCGGATCTTTTCTCACAACTGGAGCCTGTCTGGGCTGCACTTATCAAGGATCTTTCTCTTCTGTTCCTCCTGCCTACCGTGCCGTCGAGCGTTGTTACCTCAGCTGCCTGTTGCTGCTTCAGGCGTCCTATTTTGCGGGTCTCGGTTGGTGTCGGAGCTTGGGCAGGGATCCTCTATTGCTGATTATGTGCAGGCTAGCCCCGGGCGCACACGTTTCATAGTTTCAGTGTGACGGCTGTTTCTACCCCTGCCGACTTGATCCCTTTGGAGGTTGCGCGCCGCGTCTGGTGTTGCACATTGGGACCGCCACGGTGTCAGATCAGTGGGGCCCTTGCTTCTGCACCCAGTGTGGCCAATTGTTGCCTCAAGAGGGATTTTTCAGTGTATAATCCAGGTGTCTGAGCTGGTGGGGGTAGAGAGAGCACCTCTGGGTGTTCACACTCCGGCGGCCAACTTGGAATCCTTTGATTGTTTTTTTTAAATGTGAAGGTTATATATGTTTTGGACACAAGAGCAGTTCGCATCATTTTGACTACGAGGCACAGACTGATCTTCAGTTATAATTTCCTAGGCAGGGAAACTCTCTTTAGGATAGGGACAGAGAGGCCTTTATCCAACCCCTTCTCTTTAATAAAGATGTCCCTCTGACTGCCTCTCATTTCTGACCCCTCACAATGAACGTAACCATGGTTGCTTTGCGCATAATGCCAGTAATATGGCCAAACTGGCTCTGGCAATATATGTCAGTATCCCTACGTAAGAAGATACTCCTGTTGGTTTTGCCATTAAAAATTCCATGCCACAATAAGAAAACATGTCCAAACTTGCTGCACCAATGTAGGCCAGTCTATACACGTAATAACACTTAACATGCTCAGTGAAAAATGTCATGCCACAGAAAGAAATGGATAAACTGGCTACACCAAAATGGTAGACTGGCTACTGTGATGAATCCTGAGGTGTCGTCACTGCTTTTGATGTGGGAGCCCCTTTCCATGAGGCCAGGGATGTAAGGCCACTACCCGAGAGTCCCCCTGGAGGTGGTACTCAGTGGGAGGATCTCATGGGGAGGGAGGACTCCATTGAGAGTAGTTACTATCTCGGGAGAATGCAGTATTCCTTTGACTGCCCCACATTCCCTCAAAACCCCTCCAATTCCACATTACCCAATCTCCCTATGTGTTTTTGCAATGTACCTCAGGCAAGAACTACTGGGCAGAGGAAGAGGCCACAAGTAATTGTGGCATATTTTGACCCACTCATCTGTGCTATGCTACATCACTTTGCTGCAGTGGTGCAAGAAACAGCAAAATAGCCGTGATGACTCCTGGGCGCGCCAAGATCTCTAAACTGCATTTTTGAAACAAACAGAAAATGGCTGCACCACCCTGGCACACACATTTCAGGTGGGGTGGAACCGAGTACTCACTGCTGGAATGTGCCAGTGTGCTCTGCAACATTTAACATGGAGTGAAGTGAAAGAGGCAGCATTACTTTGCTGAAAACCCACAATGCCATCTTTCAACCTTAAAAGTGCTGCTTGGCGCTCAACTCATCCAGTCCTTATGAGCCACTGTGATTAAAAAGGCCCTGCAATGCCCAGAATCATCCATTGCGTCTCAGAGGAACCAGGCCTCATTTGAATGACAGCTCCTGTCAAAAGTATCTTTGAAGAATCAACCAGGGGCTTTGTTTTCATTTTACACAGGAAATGCGTCTATTTTCTCTGCAAAAGTATCAAGAATCAGCTGTTCAGAGAAAGACTCTAAATAGATTCCTGTTAAATGTATCCATGCTGCAAAACCTCTCCAGAACTTAAGAAAAGAACTATAGCTGCAGAAAGTGTGTATTTGCTGGAGATAAAAACCGAACTTAAAGAAATAGTAAAATGTGCTTTTTTTAATGAAGAGAGAAAATCGCCTATTTAAAAGTAAATTGTTGGGTAAGGGCCTGCTTACTTAGAAATGTAAAAGGATTTGTTGCTGGTAAAAATACACCTATAAACTGTTTTGATTCCATAGGTTTAAGTCAAGATGTCAAATGAGAAAATAAAAGCTAAAACTCAGGCTAAGTTGCCAAACTATATAAAAAAAAACTTGCTCTGCCAGTTGCTAGCCCTGAGAAAGGGTGACACCTCATGAACCTCTGGCACAGGAAAGCGCTAATTGCTAGCTGGAAGGACTTTGAATGCACCAGGACAAAGGGACTTCCCAAGCTCATTAGACATTTGTCTTTGCTCCAGGCTGGGACAATGGCAAGCTGAGACTCTCACCTGTCAAGTGTGAGGGGCAATAAAATTGTCAATCAAGAGAAAGGCCCCTCATCCTGCTTCAAAGGAATTGACAGCTACTTGCAGTTGGGGGGAAAAGAAAAAAAACTGATCAAGTGACATTTGGTTTTAAAGGTTATTTTGTAACTGAACTTTAAAAGACATTTAACTTTGCAGCAAGAATTAGGAAAAATAGGAAAAGTTTGTAATTCTAAATCTAATTTTATGCTCTTTCTTTGAAAACTTGGTATTACTGCATAAGGAACAGAAGTTGTAAAAAATGGCAGATTATGGGGTAAGTATTGATGTTGCGAACATAACATTTTGTACACATATTCCAGGGGTAAATGCACATCTGTGTACACAATTGGGGAATTTTAGGCCAAATCTTTCATGGTTAAAATTGCCAAAATGTAGCAGAAAGGCAAAACCAGGTCCCACAAACTTGGGGTTTGGATTGAAATATGGCACACAAAATATGTAACCTGTGTATCTGATTTTCTCAGAGGTTGCAAATGCATAAATATATAAATATGTATTTGTGGCAAAATTAGATTTTGGTTCCAGTAGCTAGGGGAGGCTTCTAAACTTTGTAAAAGTCACCCCATAAACATGACATCCTTTTTCTGTGATCCAATCAGCTGTGGGAAAGGCGGAAACTATGCTCTGGCCCAATCCTAGCATTATGGGTGTAAGTAGTAAGCCTGCCACTGCCATATACTGTAGTGATGTCATCTGGCATGATATGTAAGGGCCCCTGACAGCACACAGGTAGACACTGATTCCTGACTTTCTTCCTGAATTCCTGCGTGGCGTCCTGTTCCTGATTTCTTCATCCTGTTTGATCCTGATTCCAGATTTTCATTGCAAAGCCAAGGCCTATGCATTGCGGAACGCCTTTGCAGCTAGGCCTCAAATTAAAAAAAAATCCTCAAAACCCAAGGGAAGCATCCTGATCCAGGCTGGCTTGCTGCTACTAGATGCATGCCTGCAAACTCACCATACCGCTGATCTGTAGTATCTAGTGACCAGTTCAGTGCAGTCCGGTGACCAGAACAGCCCAGCTGATCCTGTTCCGCCAGATTTGCCCAGCTGTCCTTGTCCAAAATCCTAAATTAAAGTGGACTGTAAGTATTAATAGGAATCATAGAAAACCATAGCATACCTTGCCTTGCCTTTTCCTATCCCAATCTGTAAACCATCCTATACTCACCTTAATAACTTGTAACCTTGTCAGAATCCTTATTGCAATCCTGTCTTTGATTTATCTTGCTAAGCGCTATTTCTTTAGTCATTTTTATCTTGTGTAAATCCTAAACTATCAATCCTATATTGAGTGATCTGACTGCTTCCGCCAGTGCGGGCGTTGGGCATCTGGGGTTGAAGTCATGAATCAACTCTAGAGCTTACTGTGTCCCTCTTTGGTATTCTAGCTGGAATACTCTAATCTAGAGTAAAACTATAGTAAATATTTTCTTGTCCAAACTGAGTTTGTTTTCTGTTTTCACTACACAATTTTTCTAAAAACACCTCTCATTCTACATTGCATATCTCCCTCAGTTTAATAGCTAGAGACTTCATTTCAACTCTGGATCATACCTAAGACCTATAGCATTCCAACCCAAAATCCACACTCAAAATCTTCTATTCAAATTAGAATTGTTTACTTTTGCTTGAACTATTGCTGATGACTGTTAGTATCTTTTCTTGTTGCTCCCATAGACATTTGTACTAATTTAGGGATTTTTGCACATTTTCAGTGTTTTATTCAGCCATTTCTGAAATGTCATTTTAAACAGTAGGGTTTCAAATCCGTTTTTCTCTCTTGTTTGGAGAGAGAAGGTTGGATTCAAATTTTGTTTATTGTTCCTCATTCCTGATTACATGCTGCTTCCTTATATCTATTTAGAATTGTTTATTTGTGGGTTGAGGAATATTGCAGGGGCAGATCCTAACTTAAGTGCTATCTTTCCAAACAAGCCAAAAGTGTTCTTTTCTCTGGTGTTTTCTATTTTGTGTTGCTAAAGAGTGAATTTAAGTGCATTACATACATTCTCATCTGTTGTTGTCACCACATTGGTGATTGCAGCTCCCTATTAAAATGTGTATGTTTGATTTGAAGTTTAAATAAATAAATAAATATTACCTTTACCAACCAGCCTGATTCCTGGTCCATCGTGACCCGGGGTATTTGAAAAGGGGTGTGATATGAGTGGTGTATCACTCAAAATATTGAACGTATATATATATAATAAAATAAGCATTCCGATTGTGTGCTGCATACAAGGCTGAGACCAGGGTGTATCGCCAGATTGAAATACTTAACAGATTGAAGACTGACAAGAAACAAATGCTTGCATTGTATTCTTTGGAACAATCCTACTGGTCAGCTTTCATTCAAAGGCAGCAAGGGAAGAAAAGGATGGCTTCTTTGTTGTCGGCTCAGCATGAGGCATGAAAGTGCCCAATATGTGCAGGACAGCAAAGCAGAGAGGCAGACAGTGTCTGAGGGAGATACGCACTCGCAGAAGGCAGACAAGAAAAGAGGAAACTTACCCGCTGGTGAATGAAGCCGCTGGAGAGCAAGGAAACCCCTGCCGAACTACAGAGGAGACGTGAGGAGACCAGGAAAGGTCCCAGTGAGCCATAGAAGCCGCTGAAGCTTCTGGGAGACCCGCAAACAACCGGATGGTGGTGGTCAAGGCCCTATAGGTACAAGGGTAGCTGGTCCAAGGTTTGAGGAGACCCAGAGAATACTGAAGACCCAAAGCGGAGAACAGAAGGAATACTCACTGGGGCAGAGTGACCTAGTGAGGGGGGGTCTGGATCCCATATCAGGAAGGCATACCCCAACCAGTAATAAAGGGGAATACGAACTTTGCAAATACAAGTGGCAATCGCAGACCTTGGCAGGAGAGTAAACCGAGGCTGTGGAACGAAGAGAGATTAGACAAAGTGAATGCTGTGAATAACCAAGTGAAGGGGGTTTGGGACCCACATCAGGAAGGCATACCCCAACCAGCAATACAGGGGAATATGAACTCTGCATATACAGATGATATTCACAGACCTTGGTAGGGGAGTAAACCAAGGCTGTGGCTTAAAGAAAGGTCAGACAAAGAGAACTGGGAGAGTAACCAAGGGAGTGTCTGGGACCCACGCTGGGAAAATGCACCCCAAACAGTAATAAAGAGGAATACAAACTTTACAAGTGGTACTCACAGACCTTGGCAGGAGAGTAAACAAAGGCTGTGGGCTGAAGAGGGAAATGAGAGAGCTATGACAGCAACCAAGTGAAGGGGGTCTAGGACCCATGGTGGGGCCATACGCCCCAAACAGTGATTGAGAAGGATCCTAAGCTTACATGTACAAGTGACACTCAGAGACCTTGGCAGGAGAGTAAACCAATGCTGTGGGTACAGTGCATTACAGTGGACTACACAGAAGGCACATTTGTTTGGGGGCTTGTATAGTGCATGGAAGGGGGCGTGGTGATGGGGTTTGTGGTACAGGGGGCAGGTCCACAGGGAACATAGTTCCACTAGTTCTTTTCATACAATTAGACCACTGGTTACTACTCCTCCCACTCCACTTCACTACTCGCCCTCTCCACTACTATTCTCCTCCTCCTACTACTAACCCCTCTGACTTTTCTTCCCACTCCTCTACTCCTACTCTCTTCCTTCCACTACTACTCTCCTTCCACAACTACTACTGAAACACCCTAATTTCACCCAGTACTATTTACTTCACAGACACTCCTTACACTACTTTACCTACACACTTGCCCCACTATCATGCACACTTACACTGCAATATCCTTGCACTCACTACACCCATACCTCACATGCTCCATGAACCTCCTTCACAAGCTGCTGCTTCCCATTTCCTCCTGGTGGTCTTTTGATCTACCTCCTTCTCCTCTCTTTACCTCACCCAAACAACCCACACTTCATGTTTCGTGCTTGGTACTTTTATTCTCCTCCCCTTCCCAGGATTGAACCTGTCTCCCTGGCAAATCTGGCCCTGTATCCCCTTCCAGGACGTGAAAAACACAGCAGATTTTACAAATGAGGGACTGAGCCCTGTCAACATCCTCTGTGTGGAGCCACTGTGGAATTTCCATGATGGGCCGCGAAGGAGAATTTTCGAGTTTGTGTTACAGAGCTTTGATCCCGTGGCCCACAGGTACATCCTGGTGTGATGAGGGCTTGAAAGAGTTTCTGGTGGGTTAGAATGGGTGGCTTTGGCCACAGACGCTCGCCACCACTCCTCTGCAGTGTTTTGCGGCTTTTCTGGTGGCCACCTGCAGACCCTGTAGTGGTGCTCATCCTCTACTCCGCCTATGCCAGTAATGTAATTCGGGAGATGGAGTGTCTTCTGCCTCATCGGTGAGTCACAGGTAGATGTTGCTTCACACTGGCTGTGAGGGCTTGCTGCTTTATTGATTTTTAGTTCTGCTTTCTCTTTTCTGCAAAGAAGAGAAAAAGACTGGCTAGCATCTTGGGGTAGAGGCATAACGTGAGACAAAGTTGTACTGTCAGAATATAAACTGGAACAAGGGTAAGGGGTAAGGGTTGGCTCCCCCCACTTGCCTTCCATGTAAAGGCCAGGACTAACTCTAGACTGCTTTGTGGTGAGCCTTCCCCTCTTGACAAGGCCAGAGTACTGGCATTGACATATTTATCATCGATGCCCAGTACAAATGCTAGAACAAACAGGGTCCACACACTGTCAGTAATTTATTAATTTATTTATTTATTGTGTGTTTTAGTACAAAACTGAACTCTTCACACATCGTCTTACATCAAAGATTACATCACAATTACTGCAGGCTGCAGGATGCAATGGATGCAGTACAGGCGCAAACTATACAGAAGTGTGCCTCATCTCGGAATCACCCAAAAAGACTGATAAAAATTGCCCGAATGCGTGATTTTCTATTTTATCCTTTATGCCTTCTACCACCACTGCATCTTTCATTAATTCTGCTGGGAATGTCCATGTCCACAACCCTGTTCGCGGCTTCACATCCCTAAAAGTCACAATGAGAGGAGCATGATGCGACAGTGAGATGGATCCTAGGTCCATTTCCCGAACCTCCCCCATTAACCTAAGAGTGACCCAAACATAATCAATCCTAGATAGGGATTGGTATATATGTGAAGCGCATATACCCTCTTTCATCTCCTTTCTTAATTCACCATACATCACGCAATGCCAACCTTACCAAGTTTTCCCTTAGCACCCGTGTGGGGAGCACCGACCCTTTCCCCGCGTCCCCACTTTTATCTAACTTAGGGTCCCATGACAAATTAAAATCCCCCACAAGTATTCTTTCTCCCATTGCAAAGTCCTCTAATTTAGCTATAACTTCCCTTAAGAACCCTACCTGTCCTGCATTAGGTGCATATATTGTTGCCAGGGTAAACCGCTTATATTCCAACTGTACAAGTAAAAAAATGAAATCTCCCCTCTTTATCCACCAGAGACTGTTACACCTTAAGTCCAAGTGTGTCTCTGAATCCTATCATAACCCCTAGGGTCCTTCCCCCATCGCATTAGATTGATAAATTCACGAGAATTAACGTATCTTGATCCCAGCTTTCCCCACCTTCTTAATATGCATCTCCTGCAACATAACGTCCACGTTTTCCTTTTTCAACAGTGCTTTCCACCTTTTTGAGCTTGACAGGGGAATTCAATCCCCTGACATTATAGGATATGACCTTGAAAGCGAAACATTAAATAAACAACGTCTGACCTGTTAAATCTCTTCCTTAATTTTAGTAACAGTAGCCAACTCCTCTCCGCCTCTACTCCCACCCTGCATGCCCCTTGCCCAAACTTCCCCACACACTATCCCCACACAATCGCTCTCAGGACCAGACTGAAAATCCTATGATACCCTCGGGAAGCATCCCCAAGGCTAAGGCCTAGTACATAACCTGAGGTCAATCACATTGGGAAGCATTCTAACACTTCCCTTAGATTCCAAGACATTATCCACCAGTTTGCCCCTCCTGGCTTCCCAGTAATCCTGCCTCCTTATTTCTCTCCATTTCCGTTTTTATGCAAACACCTCCTTTTCCTCCTACAATACCCCTTCCCCTCCTCTCTCTGCACCGCCCCCTTGCCCTCGCCCCCCTGGACCTTTCAATGTATCCCCTCTCCCTCCTTTCTTTCCTTCCTTCCTTGTACCCTGGACCATTCCCATTGTCTCATTCCACGCTGGGAGGTAAGCCTCGATCGTCTCTCCCCCTGTCCTTCTTCCTCCAAATTCAACAGCACCAGCCCTTCAGCACTTGATTATATCAGATGTTCTTCTCCTTCCAAAGTGAAGGTTAGACCAAACGGGAACGTCCATTTGTATGGGATCTGTTTTGAGGACAGAACGTGTGTGTGACCTGTTCCATGGCTCTTCGCTTCTGCAGGGTTGCCAAGGCCAGATCTTGACACAGCTGGACTTGTGTCCCATTCACTGTGATACCCCCCCCCCCAGTCTTGCTGCACACAAAATGTTCCCTTCATTCCGTATGAAGTTAGGGCAACAAGAACGTCTCTAGGCCTTGCCCCAGGTTCTCTCCTCCTTGGCCCAGTCTATGGATCTGGTCAAATTCAATGTCCTCCGGAGATACTTCCGTTAATAAGTTTCCAAAGCACTGTTGGACCGTGCCTTTTAAATCTGCGTCCGGACTCACTTAGGCCTTTCACCCGAACGTTTCACCTCCTTGAACAGTTCTCTAAATCCTCTGCTTGTATCTCTAAATTATGTGAGGCTGTGGCCAGTTGTTCTAACAGTTCACTATTCTGGCGCACTATATCCAAAATCTCTGCTAGACCTTGCTCCGTTACATCCACTCTTCCTCCAAGCTCTTTCATTTCCCCGTTGACTTCAATCATTAAATTCTTTCAGTCTTCCCTCAATGAGGTGAACTGTTCTTGAAAGTTGTTTGTAATCCGGCCTTCCCTTTCATTAAGACATTCTTTTAAATCTTCTTTATTCAAGGCCATTTCCCCAATCTCCAGGGTATCCACTTTCTGATCTTCTACTTCTTTCTTCTTAGCCCTTGTCTTTGCCTCCCCACTCTGTTTCCAACACCACTCCATTTGGCCTTCCTGCTCCGCTGGGGGTTGTCTTCTTTTGGCCAAAGTGCCCCTTTCTTTGGGTCTTGGCATCAGGGATGCGTCACCCACTTGTTGACTATGTGCTTTCCTCCCGCACTCATCGCCTGGCGACGTCTCCTCCTCCTAGATGTGAGCCAATGCTTTGCTTCACTAATTCTTACAGTTTTGCCTATTCACGCTTGAGCTCAATGGCCTATTTTCATAGCGTAATAGTGGTCTATGTGCCCTTATAAGCCTTCTCCAATTGGTATCCGTCAGCCCCCCGTCCCCCAACTTAACTTATCTTCGCTGGGTTTGTTCCACAATTTAGTCTAAAAAATGCCACCAGTATGAACCCTTTATTTGTAGCTTCCGGGTGGCACTTTCACCAACTTGGGGACGCCCCCCCCTCCTAGTATTGCACACGTGTCTTGATGTGTCGGCAGTGTATCAGGCCCAGTGATATCAAGCTGCCTTTTTATCCTCATCTTCTCCTCCCTCACCTCTTATCACCTTGGGCAATGAGGGAACAGGCTGGGGGGTGCACCTAACACTTGCTGTAGCTACGGTCTCTGTCATTATGCCTTGCATAAAATCGCGAGCACAAACATTACCGGACCACACCCATCTGCTATCAGTAGTTTTTCCACTTGCTGCTGTGTCCAAAGCGTCCCTTCTATAGGCAACCTCCAAGGCCAGGGAGGAGCACGTTTTCAATGTTCCTCCATCCGTCCCTCAGCGCTGCAGAGCGCCTCCTCCACCGGCACTGCAGATGGGCCCCGCCCTGCTTTGCATACCATGGCTTTTTCCCCCGCTCTCCTGAGCCACTGATGCTTTTCCTGCACCCAAAGGAGGGAGGTTTCACAATGTAGACCATGGCCACCCGCTACTTTCTTTCTTTGAGGGCATCACCGTTTCCGTTCTTCCTTCTACGTTGTTCATGCACGCCAACTTCCCATTTTCTACGGCCGCTGTTACTTGCTCCTCGCATTCAGGAGAGGTGGCGCCGTGGCGGGCAAATCCTTCGATAATCCTCCTATAGTTTCCACCTTCTTTCAGGATCTCGCATCAGTGCCACCCTGCCTCCAAGCCTTGCAGGCAGGCTTGCTTCTGCAACCAGGACCGGAGCTGAGGACCACACGTCCTTATGCACTGGCGGCCATCTTGGAATCCCTCAGAATGTGTTTTAATCAGTATTAAAACAAAGTGTCACCATCAGAAAAGTGTCAGCAGTAAGCACTCAGTCATGCCACATAAATTAGAGCTCATTTTAGGCGTAGATACACTACTCAGCACAAGTTGAGTTTAGAACTGACTGAAAACTAAAAGCATAGCTCTCAACCATTTGTGTTGCAAAGGCGGGTGAAAACATCCGATTTTATTTTTGGCGGGTGAGAGGTCCATTGAAACGAATGGGCGTGCTGGAGGCTTGGCGGGTGAGGCAGCTGTTAACAAGGCGGGTGACACCCACCAAAAGCGTGTGAGTTGAGAGCCTTGCTAAAAGTAAGCTTTCTTAAATATGCATTGGTTAAGTGTTACAGCACTTGGCTGATGAACACAGAGCACCTAGCTTTTAGATAGCACTTCTGAGGTCAGCAGACTCTTCCCACAACATTGAGACATCCAAGAAGGCAACCAGTCTGTTCTTTTGCCAACTCATCTTCTTCACAGTAGACTTCCAGAAGAACCAGCCATGAATCCCATACTGGCCATTCCACCCAGGACAATATTTCCGGTCTGCTTAGGAACCCTGAAAAGATGAGGCTCATCATTTTTATTCTTATGGGTTTCAAATTTTACTGGGTGTGGAACGTGTGTAAATTCAACCCGTAGTATTCTGCTCCTCGAAACAATACCAGAGTATCACAATGTGGTTGAGGGTCTTCATTTTAATCAGGAAGGATCATTACAGGAATCACTGGTCAGAAGACAGATCAAATTTGTTTATCAGAACTTTCACATGTTGACTACCATCTAAAATACATAACTCAGATTACATAATTGCAGCATTTCCACTTCAAATACTGTGCTAAAGTATTTAGCAAAGTTAGCATCTCAAACTAGTTGTAATGTTTGTGGTGCTATTATGCCTACCCAATGGAATGCTATACTGCCAGTTATGGTGGTGACTGAATGGGTTAGGTTTTAGAAAATACATTTTGGTGCCTTTTACCGCACACACACTGCAAGGTTATCCACATGGTTGATTTGCTGGTCACAGTTGTAGGGGGACCAGATGTCTTAATTCAATTTCATCCAGTCACAGCTGGTAGAGCTCATAATTACAAGTCTGATATACGCATCTAACAAGAAATCAACGAAATACCAACTATAAAGATAGGAAGTTTTTCTATCTCATGCAAAAAAACGACTACTACACAGGGAGTAAGTATTAAGGCGTTTGCTGAAGTACAGCTAAGACCCAAATATAAAGAACAAACATACTCATGGCTTGACATTAACCAGAAACGAGAGCCAAATAAATAAAACCTGTCCCATGATGAGATGATAGAGAATACAGTTAGGAAGTCTATTTCACACAATGATCCTTTGTCTAAAAGACCAGGTGGGGTTGAGACACAGACAGTAATTTGGAGATCATACACACCTCTATCAAAGCATTTTACCTAGCCAGGTGGGGTTGGACACAGACAGTAATCCGGATAGCGTACACACCTCTATCAAAGCATCTTACCTAGCCAGGTGGGGTTGGGACACAGTAATCTAGAGATCATACACACCTCTATCAAAGCATTTTACCTAGCCAGGTCGGGTTGGGACACAGTAATCCGGATAGCATACCACACCTCTATCAAAGGATCTTACCTAGCTAGGTGTGGTTGGGATACAGTAATACGGATAGCATATCACACCTCTATCAAAGCATGTTACCTAGCCAGGTCGGGTTGGGACACAGTAATCCGGATAGCATACCACACCACTATCAAAGCATTTTACCTAGCAGGACTAAATAGGATTTCTAGGAGTAGAAGATTGCAGCATAGAATAGATTATTTTTGCTGAAGTTACTTTTCTAAGCATCTAAATCTTCCAAATGGGGGTGTGATCACACATTTCAAGACATTTGCTTTCCAATCTCCATGAAGCACACTCTAAATGTAATAATTTTTAATAGCTGCTTCCCTACATATTTGGAGATAATTTAAAAGTATAGACAGGCCTGTGTGCGCACAATATAAATATTAAATAGTCACACTTTAGACACCTGTTTATTTTTAGAAACCATAGGGCCATCAACAAGAAAATGCTTTATAAAAAAAAAGCATTACATTTTTTAAGATTATGTAGCCTAGATTTTATTTGCTCTGGCTTTGGGGCTTCTGTGCACGACATCCCTCAGACCAGGGAGGGACCACCGTACTAAGACAACACCCCTCCCCACAGACTAACTGCAAAGAAAGGGGTGGTAGGCAACCTGCAATACAAAGATATGAACTCACTACACAAACAGGAGATGGGCTATCGCCGCCGATGTAACTAGACACACCAGATTATGTTGTTGGCCTCCACAAATTACACCAGAGTGGCTTTTTCCGGGGACCACTATTGAAATTAACAATAATGTCCATAAACACTTCTATTTTTAACTTCACCCAAATACTCCTCACCAATATCCTCTATCATGATATGATCATCCTAATGAGGACCTGGTAGGTCAGGGCACTGTGGCGAATCAAGGGTATTCATCCCTTCTCCCCAATGGGGAGCCACCCCCTTTGAGGTTATGGAGGTGAGCCCGTTCTGCGAAACCCTCTTTAGGGGTATGGGCAAGTGATAGCCCCACTAGGAGTGACACCCTCTTAGGGGACAAGGACTCCTGTTCCTATGAGGAACTCCTTAGATTGCACAACCTATTGGCATATATATGGTACTGCCCGCTGGGAAGAAGAATGTAACATCTACCTATTTGGCTGCAGGCACTGCTGAAGTGAATCTATCAGAAAAAGGAAAGAGAACGTCTCTTTAAGACAAGACGTGTATTCAATTGAGAAGAGTGGAGGAAGGAGGAGGTGAGAGTATGGTACGCAAGGGAAGCCCCTGATGTGATCACACTTTGGAGGGGCGGAACAGAGCCAAGCCGCGGAGTCCGCGACTTTCGAATTGGCAAGGAACAGCACAGTGAGACACCAGCGAGAGTGGCAACGGGGAAACAGCAAGAGTGGAATTTCCAGGAACTGGTGGTGGCGTGACCACACACACCTCATGGTAGGCTAGACACCTGCTGAACAATGCTGAGATCATCACCACTGGGAAAGCGAGAAGCCTCTGTTGGCAGCGTCCGTGAACAGCTGCAGCCCAAGGGGAACCGAGAATAAGACGCCACCAAGAATGAAGAACTGGAAAACCTACAACAGAGAAGTAAACCCCAAGTGCAAGACAAGCCCTGCAACGTTCCCCTCTGCAGAAGAAGGTATTAGGGAGAAAAAAGTGGGAGGCCGCAGGAGCACATGAAGAGTGCAACTTGTCCCAGTCAAAGACGAGATACGATGAATAAAGTTGTTGGATTGCCAATGTGAATGGCTCATTAAGCAGTAACAACCATGTGAAGAGAATAAAGAGGTACTGGAGAAAAGTACCCAGGGAAGAAGAGGAAAGGTCTTTTGAACAAAGTGACAGAGTGGATAAAGCAAAGCCCAACCACGCATTCTGAGGAATATGATACAAGACTATCAAGAGGACCAGATATTAGAAAGAAAGAAAAAAGAGAGAACCCAGGAATGGGGAGAATCTAAAAGGGGATCAATGAGGGGCGGCAGAGAGCTAAATAATCACCTGCGCTGAGTCTTCTTAGAAATTATGTGTATATAGCCGTGACTCCCGCAGCAAGTGTCTATGGAAAGGTCCTACAAAACAATGAGTAATTGCTGAATACCCCAGACAACTATGTGCATAGAACTGATATTTTGGCAAACAATGGTTTAATATATTGTGTATAGCAGTGGACAGCCAATATATTAAATATAACAGTGGACAGCTGACAAGGAATTTGACCTTCATGCAGGTCTTTATCAAAGATAGATGATTAGTACAAGGCGAGATTCAGGCCTCTCACCTTGTACTAATCATCTAGCCTTGATAAAGACTTGCATGAAGGTCGAAACACATGTCGGCTGTCCACTGTTCTATGCAAAGTAGCCAAGGATGAATTGAGACTGTAAAAGGGTAATTCAACATTAACCAAACAAAAATCTGTTCTTTGACAAAAGATTGTCGCTCATAGTTTCAGGATAGTTGGCTGTGATAAACAAAGTACCAATGTCTCATTGGAAAAATGTATAACTTGTGTAGAATGGAATGAAGTAACAATTCATTCTTTAGTAGGCCTACAGATATACAACAACAAATAATTCTTAAAGATGCATACAGGCCACAAATTTACACTGGTGGTCCACTATGGCCGAAAGACAATTAAAGAAATAGAACGGCCTTTCAAAGGCACAACACACAATTATGGCATCTCCCAGCAAACTTTAGCGAGCCCTGCCACTACAGACATGGCCAAACTGGGGCCCAATCAATCATTGCATGTTAGATGCCCCTTCATATAGCCTCATTATAGATTAAACAGAATGCAATGCTTCTAAAAACAGACAAAGCTCTGATTTAGTCAATACCAATGGGGGCAGACAAAAATTCAGAGGATAACCACTTTAAGCAGTTTCCCATTTTAACCTTTTCAGCATACTGCTTGGCTTTGTAAACCTGAGAAGCCCCGCACGACCCCCTTCATGGTCGTGGAAAGCAGCGTCTGACCTACTCTGCCGTGGAGGGGAAGTCACAACAGAACCACTTTGCGGTCCTGGAGAAACTATACCCGACCCATGTACCTGGGTGCGAAGCCAGAAGGAACCACGGGCCAAGTCATCAGGGTGGAGCAGGAGCTCTGACAAGGCCAGCGTATGGACACTTTCTCAGCAATTTGGTACACGCCAACGTAGTGTTGGAGCACAGACACGACAGAGTGGGCGGCATCATCCTGGTCCAAGAAGCCAGGTGCCAGGATCAACATGGGGAAAAGTGGCCACAATAGCGAGAACATCAGAGGGTGGAGGGGTCAAGCCAACGCCCTTATACAAAACCCAGAGGGGACGGCAGCCCGAACCAAATGTCCTGGAAAGTTGATTGACCGAAATCACATCGGAGTGAGAGATGTGGTGATTGGTGGGATAGAAGGGAGGGAAGTATAAATGCATCACAGGAGTATCTCATAGTTGGTTCATTTCCTTCTTTACCTGACAGGGCCTACACCAGCGTGGAGAAGGCTCCTCTGTGGCCTAGGAGGATTAATACTCAAAGGACTGAACAAAGAAGGTGAAAAGATCCATATGCTGTAAATAGGCAACTATTGCTGAGAAACATTCTAAGAGAAAGAGGGTGATGTAACCCCGTATGGGTGGACAGTGATGTAATAAAAACCCTCATACTAGTCCCGAGTCTGCATCTCCATTTCCCACTCTACCTTACAGGCTTGTATAAAAAAGATGCAGTTTTTGTATGTGCACTTTATTACCTGAGGTCTAGTTAGAATGGTACAAATGGGCATCGTTAGTTATGATTTTCATATCAATTATACATCTTCTTTATCGGCGTCAACCACAGAACTTTTTTGCTTGGACTTGGTAACTATTTTAACCTGCCCCTACGTGAAGGGGAATCTTTTTCCACCTCTCACCTAGTCTTTTACTCGTTTTATGGGGGACCTTTTTATGTCCCTCCATAGTCTATGGTTGAAGTTATAGTTTCATACAACATTTGGGCTTAAACTGGGTTGCCCCTTGGGGCCCCCCTGTTAATTTCCCTTTCCTATACTTGGGTGAACTACTGTTCCCAAGTAGTAAAGAGGGATTTTCATCCCCCTTTACATTTTATATAGTGCGCCAGCACACCCTACCTTATGTGGAGTGCTGGGGGGATACAATGTAACCCCTTCCTTACTTACCCGGTAACATTTTGTTACAATTGCAATTTTTACATGAAAGGCAGTGGTTTTACCTTTATGACTTTTAATCTTTATTACTCACAGACTATTAATTCAGCCTCAGTAATGCACAGAAGGGCCACCAATTTTCTAAAATCATGGGCTCCTCTTTTCACCATTTCATGTGTGCTTGCTGTTTCTGAGGTCTTCCCCTGCCATTCTAGGTGGGAACGACCTCAGTGGCTGTTTTGTCTTCGGCGAGAATCCTGTGGATTTCCCATCAAGGCTCCAGAGTGTCTGGAAAGGCAGGAAGCGAGGGAGGAGTCCAAAACTCTGCAGCCCCTTGTCTTCCACCTTGCCTGAAAGAGAACAACTCCCACTGAGGGGTTGGCTGAACTGATTGAACAGCCAGACTGTCCATTGCTGTAAAATGCGGGGAGAGAATGCATAGGTTCTGCTGCAGTTCCTGATCAATACTCTGAATCTGGAAGCTGCTGACAAGTCGACCACTGGAAGTAAAACAGTAGAGGAAGATGCAGAAACAAAGTCTGTTGCAATTTCCAGCAACCGGAGAGCCTGCAGTAACTTCTTTCCAATCGACCTGGGGATCCCAAAAAGGACAACCCTGACCCAGAGTCTGGTGGGTCCACTAGACTGAAGGCGACCTGCATTTTGAGCCATCCCATGCCATGCTGCAACCGTGGGGGCTGCAATACCCTGCAAACACGAGCCATTGCGCCGTGCACAGTCTTCCAAATTTCGAATCGAGCAGAAACCTTTGTGGCATCCTGCTGGAACTCCAGAGACACAATAGGAGTCCTGAAAGTCCGCTCATCAGAGAGACCTTGCAAATGATGACAAACCGACTGGCGATATTCATTCTTCTTCTGACTTCTGAAAAGGGTGCCAAAGTCACAGAGCTGCTGAACAATGCGGAGGTCATCACCGCTGAGAGCGGGAAGCCCCCTGTCGGCAGGGTCTGTAAATGGCTGCAGTCCAAGGGGAAGCTGAGAAAGAGACACCAACAAGAATGAAGAACGGGAAAACCTACGACAGAGAAGGAAACCACCCAGTGCAAGCAGAGCCCTGCAACATTCCCTTCTGCGGAAGAAGATACTGGAGAGAAAAAAGCTGGAGACCGCAAATTGGGATCATCTCTTGCACTCACGCTGTTGGACTCAGTATGTTCACTCATGCCCACGTTCACCTCTGCCCTTCTACTTTTACTACAATACTCCTCTGACTTACTCTTCCCACCACTCTTCAGTCCCTCTGATGTTTCACTCCTCTGACTTCTCACCTCCATCCTTTGATGTTACCACCTGTGGTCAAAGTGCGCAGGGGCGGTTTGGAGCGGTGGTCATCTACTTTTTTTAAATTAAGTTTTACTGTTCCTATGCTTTTATTTTAAAAAGAAACCGTATCGGAATGGTTTCGTTTTAAAATAAAAGAGTAGGAAGAAGTTAAAACGTGAACTTCAGTGCATTACACTGGACTACACAGAAGGCACATTTGTTTGGGGGCTTGTATAGTGCGTGGAAGGGGGCGTGGTGATGGGGTTTGTGGTACAGGGGGCAGGTCCACAGGGAACATAGTTCAACTAGTTCTTTTCATACAATTAAACCACTGGTTACTACTCCTCCCACTCCACTTCACTACTCGCCCTCTCCACTACTATTCTCCTCCTCCTACTACTAACCCCTCTGACTTTTCTTCCCACTCCTCTACTCCTACTCTCTTCCTTCCACTACTACTCTCCTTCCACAACTACTACTGAAACACCCTAATTTCACCCAGTACTATTTACTTCACAGACACTCCTTACACTACTTTACCTACACTCTTGCCCCACTATCATGCACACTTAGACTGCAATATCCTTGCACTCACTACACCCATACCTCACAGGCTCCATGAACCTCCTTCACAAGCCGCTGCTTCCCATTTCCTCCTGGTGGTCTTTTGATCTACCTCCTTCTCCTCTCTTTACCTCACCCAAACAACCCACACTTCATGTTTCGTGCTTGGTACTTTTATTCTCCTCCCCTTCCCAGGATTGAACCTGTGTCCCTGGCAAATCTGGCCCTGTATCCCCTTCCAGGACGTGAAAAACACAGCAGATTTTACAAATGAGGGACTGAGCCCTGTCAACATCCTCTGTATGGAGCCACTGTGGAATTTCCATGATGGGCCGCGAAGGAGAATTTTCGAGTTTATGTTACAGGGCTTTGATCCCGTTGCCCACAGGTACATCCTGGTGTAATGAGGGCCTGAAAGAGTTTCTGGTGGGTTAGAATGGGTGGCTTTGGCCACAGACGCTCACCACCACTCCTCTGCAGTGTTTTGCGGCTTTTCTGGTGGCCACCTGCAGACCCTGTAGTGGTGCTCATCCTCTACTCCGCCTATGCCAGTAATGTAATTCGGGAGATGGAGTGTCTTCTGCCTCATCGGCGAGTCACAGGTAGATGTTGCTTCACACTGGCTGTGAGGGCTTGCTGCTTTATTGATTTTTAGTTCTGCTTTCTCTTTTCTGCAAAGAAGAGAAAAAGACTGGCTAGCATCTTGGGGTAGAGGCATAGCGTGAGACAAAGTTGTACTGTCAGAATATAAACTGGAACAAGGGTAAGGGGTAAGGGTTGGCTCCCCCCACTTGCCTTCCATGTAAAGGCCAGGACTAACTCTAGACTGCTTTGTGGTGAGCCTCCCCCTCTTGACAAGGCCAGAGTACTGGCATTGACATATTTATCATCGATGCCCAGTACAAATGCTAGAACAAACAGGGTCCACACACTGTCAGTAATTTATTAATTTATTTATTTATTGTGTGTTTTAGTACAAAACTGAACTCTTCACACATCGTCTTACATCAAAGATTACATCACAATTACTACAGGCTGCAGGATGCAATGGATGCAGTACGAGCGCAAACTATACAGAAGTGTGCCTCATCTCGGAATCACCCAAAAAGACTGATAAAAATTGCCCGAATGCGTGATTTTCTATTTTATCCTTTATGCCTTCTACCACCACTGCATCTTTCATTAATTCTGCTGGGAATGTCCATGTCCACAACCCTGTTCGCGGCTTCACATCCCTAAAAGTCACTATGAGAGGAGCATGATGCGACAGTGAGATGGATCCTAGGTCCATTTCCCGAACCTCCCCCATTAACCTAAGAGTGACCCAAACATAATCAATCCTAGATAGGGATTGGTATATATGTGAAGCGCATATACCCTCTTTCATCTCCTTTCTTAATTCACCATACATCACGCAATGCCAACCTTACCAAGTTTTCCCTTAGCACCCGTGTGGGGAGCACCGACCCTTTCCCCGCGTCCCCACTTTTATCTAACGTAGGGTCCCATGACAAATTAAAATCCCCCACAAGTATTCTTTCTCCCATTGCAAAGTCCTCTAATTTAGCTATAACTTCCCTTAAGAACCCTACCTGTCCTGCATTAGGTGCATATATTGTTGCCAGGGTAAACCGCTTATATTCCAACTGTACAAGTAAAAAAATGAAATCTCCCCTCTTTATCCACCAGAGACTGTTACACCTTAAGTCCAAGTGTGTCTCTGAATCCTATCATAACCCCTAGGGTCCTTCCCCCATCGCATTAGATTGATAAATTCACGAGAATTAACGTATCTTGATCCCAGCTTTCCCCACCTTCTTAATATGCATCTCCTGCAACATAACGTCCACGTTTTCCTTTTTCAACAGTGCTTTCCACCTTTTTGAGCTTGACAGGGGAATTCAATCCCCTGACATTATAGGATATGACCTTGAAAGCGAAACATTAAATAAACAACGTCTGACCTGTTAAATCTCTTCCTTAATTTTAGTAACAGTAGCCAACTCCTCTCTGCCTCTACTCCCACCCTGCATGCCCCTTGCCCAAACTTCCCCACACACTATCCCCACACAATCGCTCTCAGGACCAGACTGAAAATCCTATGATACCCTCGGGAAGCATCCCCAAGGCTAAGGCCTAGTACATAACCTGAGGTCAATCACATTGGGAAGCATTCTAACACTTCCCTTCGATTCCAAGACATTATCCACCAGTTTGCCCCTCCTGGCTTCCCAGTAATCCTGCCTCCTTATTTCTCTCCATTTCCGTTTTTATGCAAACACCTCCTTTTCCTCCTACAATACCCCTTCCCCTCCTCTCTCTGCACCGCCCCCTTGCCCTCGCCCCCCTGGACCTTTCAATGTATCCCCTCTCCCTCCTTTCTTTCCTTCCTTCCTTGTACCCTGGACCATTCCCATTGTCTCATTCCACGCTGGGAGGTAAGCCTCGATCGTCTCTCCCCCTGTCCTTCTTTCTCCAAATTCAACAGCACCAGCCCTTCAGCACTTGATTATATCAGATGTTCTTCTCCTTCCAAAGTGAAGGTTAGACCAAACGGGAACGTCCATTTGTATGGGATCTGTTTTGAGGACAGAACGTGTGTGTGACCTGTTCCATGTCTCTTCGCTTCTGCAGAGTTGCCAAGGCCAGATCTTGACACAGCTGGACTTGTGTCCCATTCACTGTGATTCCCCCCCCCCAGTCTTGATGCACGCAAAATGTTCCCTTCATTCCGTATGAAGTTAGGGCAACAAGAACGTCTCTAGGCCTTGCCCCAGGTTCTCTCCTCCTTGGCCCAGTCTATGGATCTGGTCAAATTCAATGTCCTCCGGAGAAACTTCCGTTAATAAGTTTCCAAAGCACTGTTGGACCGTGCCTTTTAAATCTGCGTCTAGAACGGACTCACTTAGGCCTTTCACCCGAACGTTTCACCTCCTTGAACAGTTCTCTAAATCCTCTGCTTGTATCTCTAAATTATGTGAGGCTGTGGCCAGTTGTTCTAACAGTTCACTATTCTGGCGCACTATATCCAAAATCTCTGCTAGACCTTGCTCCGTTACATCCACTCTTCCTCCAAGCTCTTTCATTTCCCCGTTGACTTCAATCATTAAATTCTTTCAGTCTTCCCTCAATGAGGTGAACTGTTCTTGAAAGTTGTTTGTAATCCGGCCTTCCCTTTCATTAAGACATTCTTTTAAATCTTCTTTATTCAAGGCCATTTCCCCAATCTCCAGGGTATCCACTTTCTGATCTTCTACTTCTTTCTTCTTAGCCCTTGTCTTTGCCTCCCCACTCTGTTTCCAACACCACTCCATTTGGCCTTCCTGCTCCGCTGGGGGTTGTCTTCTTTTGGCCAAAGTGCCCCTTTCTTTGGGTCTTGGCATCAGGGATGCGTCACCCACTTGTTGACTATGTGCTTTCCTCCCGCACTCATCGCCTGGCGACGTCTCCTCCTCCTAGATGTGAGCCAATGCTTTGCTTCACTAATTCTTACAGTTTTGCCTATTCACGCTTGAGCTCAATGGCCTATTTTCATAGCGTAATAGTGGTCTATGTGCCCTTATAAGCCTTCTCCAATTGGTATCCGTCAGCCCCCCGTCCCCCAACTTAACTTATCTTCGCTGGGTTTGTTCCACAATTTAGTCTAAAAAATGCCACCAGTATGAACCCTTTATTTGTAGCTTCCGGGTGGCACTTTCACCAACTTGGGGACGCCCCCCCCTCCTAGTATTGCACACGTGTCTTGATGTGTCGGCAGTTTATCAGGCCCAGTGATATCAAGCTGCCTTTTTATCCTCATCTTCTCCTCCCTCACCTCTTATCACCTTGGGCAATGAGGGAACAGGCTGGGGGGTGCACCTAACACTTGCTGTAGCTACGGTCTCTGTCATTATGCCTTGCATAAAATCGCGAGCACAAACATTACCGGACCACACCCATCTGCTATCAGTAGTTTTTCCACTTGCTGCTGTGTCCAAAGCGTCCCTTCTATAGGCAACCTCCAAGGCCAGGGAGGAGCACGTTTTCAATGTTCCTCCATCCGTCCCTCAGCGCTGCAGAGCGCCTCCTCCACCGGCACTGCAGATGGGCCCCGCCCTGCTTTGCATACCATGGCTTTTTCCCCCGCTCTCCTGAGCCACTGATGCTTTTCCTGCACCCAAAGGAGGGAGGTTTCACAATGTAGACCATGGCCACCCGCTACTTTCTTTCTTTGAGGGCATCACCGTTTCCGTTCTTCCTTCTACGTTGTTCATGCACGCCAACTTCCCATTTTCTACGGCCGCTGTTACTTGCTCCTCGCATTCAGGAGAGGTGGCGCCGTGGCGGGCAAATCCTTCGATAATCCTCCTATAGTTTCCACCTTCTTTCAGGATCTCGCATCAGTGCCACCCTGCCTCCAAGCCTTGCAGGCAGGCTTGCTTCTGCAACCAGGACCGGAGCTGAGGACCACACGTCCTTATGCACTGGCGGCCATCTTGGAATCCCTCAGAATGTGTTTTAATCAGTATTAAAACAAAGTGTCACCATCAGAAAAGTGTCAGCAGTAAGCACTCAGTCATGCCACATAAATTAGAGCTCATTTTAGGCGTAGATACACTACTCAGCACAAGTTGAGTTTAGAACTGACTGAAAACTAAAAGCATAGCTCTCAACCATTTGTGTTGCAAAGGCGGGTGAAAACATCCGATTTTATTTTTGGCGGGTGAGAGGTCCATTGAAACGAATGGGCGTGCTGGAGGCTTGGCGGGTGAGGCAGCTGTTAACAAGGCGGGTGACACCCACCAAAAGCGTGTGAGTTGAGAGCCTTGCTAAAAGTAAGCTTTCTTAAATATGCATTGGTTAAGTGTTACAGCACTTGGCTGATGAACACAGAGCACCTAGCTTTTAGATAGCACTTCTGAGGTCGGCAGACTCTTCCCACAACATTGAGACATCCAAGAAGGCAACCAGTCTGTTCTTTTGCCAACTCATCTTCTTCACAGTAGACTTCCAGAAGAACCAGCCATGAATCCCATACTGGCCATTCCACCCAGGACAATATTTCCGGTCTGCTTAGGAACCCTGAAAAGATGAGGCTCATCATTTTTATTCTTATGGGTTTCAAATTTTACTGGGTGTGGAACGTGTGTAAATTCAACCCGTAGTATTCTGCTCCTCGAAACAATACCAGAGTATCACAATGTGGTTGAGGGTCTTCATTTTAATCAGGAAGGATCATTACAGGAATCACTGGTCAGAAGACAGATCACATTTTTTTATCAGAACTTTCACATGTTGACTACCATCTAAAATACATCACTCAGATTACATAATTGCAGCATTTCCACTTCAAATACTGTGCTAAAATATTTAGCAAAGTTAGCATCTCAAACTAGTTGTAATGTTTGTGGTGCTATTATGCCTACCCAATGGAATGCTATACTGCCAGTTATGGTGGTGACTGAATGGGTTAGGTTTTAGAAAATACATTTTGGTGCCTTTTACCGCACACACACTGCAAGGTTATCCACGTGGTTGATTTGCTGGTCACAGTTGTAGGGGGACCAGATGTCTTAATTCAATTTCATCCAGTCACAGCTGGTAGAGCTCATAATTACAAGTCTGATATACGCATCTAACAAGAAATCAACGAAATACCAACTATAAAGATAGGAAGTTTTTCTATCTCATGCAAAAAAACGACTACTACACAGGGAGTAAGTATTAAGGCGTTTGCTGAAGTACAGCTAAGACCCAAATATAAAGAACAAACATACTCATGGCTTGACATTAACCAGAAACGAGAGCCAAATAAATAAAACTTGTCCCATGATGAGATGATAGAGAATACAGTTAGGAAGTCTATTTCACACAATGATCCTTTGTCTAAAAGACCAGGTGGGGTTGAGACACAGACAGTAATTTGGAGATCATACACACCTCTATCAAAGCATTTTACCTAGCCAGGTGGGGTTGGACACAGACAGTAATCCGGATAGCGTACACACCTCTATCAAAGCATCTTACCTAGCCAGGTGGGGTTGGGACACAGTAATCTAGAGATCATACACACCTCTATCAAAGCATTTTACCTAGCCAGGTGGGGTTGGGACACAGTAATCCGGATAGCATACCACACCTCTATCAAAGGATCTTACCTAGCTAGGTGGGGTTGGGATACAGTAATACGGATATCACACCTCTATCAAAGCATTTTACCTAGCAGGACTAAATAGGATTTCTAGGAGTAGAAGATTGCAGCATAGAATAGATTATTTTTGCTGAAGTTACTTTTCTAAGCATCTAAATCTTCCAAATGGGGGTGTGATCACACATTTCAAGACATTTCCTTTCCAATCTCCATGAAGCACACTCTAAATGTAATAATTTTTAATAGCTGCTTCCCTACATATTTGGAGATAATTTAAAAGTATAGACAGGCCTGTGTGCGCACAATATAAATATTAAATAGTGATGTCACACTTTAGACACCTGTTTATTTTTAGAAACCATAGGGCCATCAACAAGAAAATGCTTTATAAAAAAAAAAGCATTACATTTTTTAAGATTATGTAGCCTAGCTTTTATTTGCTCTGGCTTTGGGGCTTCTGTGCACGACATCATTCAGACCACGGAGGGACCACCGTACTAAGACAACACCCCTCCCCACAGACTAACTGCAAAGAAAGGGGTGGTAGGCAACCTGCAATACAAAGATATGAACTCACTACACAAACAGGAGATGGGCTATCGCCGCCGATGTAACTAGACACACCAGATTATGTTGTTGGCCTCCACAAATTACACCAGAGTGGCTTTTTCCGGGGACCACTATTGAAATTAACAATAATGTCCATAAACACTTCTATTTTTAACTTCACCCAAATACTCCTCACCAATATCCTCTATCATGATATGATCATCCTAATGAGGACCTGGTAGGTCAGGGCACTGTGGCGAATCAAGGGTATTCATCCCTTCTCCCCAATGGGGAGCCACCCCCTTTGAGGTTATGGAGGTGAGCCCGTCCTGCGATACCCTCTTTAGGGGTATGGGCAAGTGATAGCCCCACTAGGAGTGACACCCTCTTAGGGGACAAGGACTCCTGTTCCTATGAGGAACCCCTTCGATTGCACAACCTATTGGCATATATATGGGACTGCCCGCTGGGAAGAAGAATATAGCATCTACCTATTTGGCCGCAGGCACTGCTGAAGTGAATCTATCAGAAAAAGGAAAAGACGATGTCTCTAGGACGAGACATGTATTTGACTGAGACAAATGGAGGAAGTTGGAGAGAGTATGGTACAGAAGGGAAGTCCCCTGACATCATTGCGCCTTGGATGGGCTAGGCAGAGCAGAGCCAAGCCGCAGAGCCAGCGACTTTCGAATCAGTGATTGACAATACAGTTAGATGCTGGGAGGTCGGGGAGAACAGAATCGGGGAAACCACTGCCTGAAAAGAGAGCAGTATCCAGGAGCTGGTGGTGCAGGCATGACCACAAACACCTCGTGGTGGGTTAGATGCCCACTTAAAAACACCAAGACCACCACTGCTAGGAGCATGAGAAGCTCCCTGTCGCCAGCATCCAAAGATAGCTGCAATCCGAGGGGAAGCCAGGAACGAGACATCACCAAGAATGCAGAAAGGGAAAAGCGACAATGGAGAAGAATACCCAAGCACGAGCAGAAACCTGCAACATTCCCCTACGCAGATGGAGGTACTGGGGAGAACGGGAAAAGCAGGAGGCCATCGGGGCAAAAGCACATGAGTTTAACTCGTCCCAGTCAAAAACGAGATACAAGAAATAAAGTTGTTCGATTGCCAATGTTAAAGGCTCATAAAGCCAGTAAGAAATAACCCTTTGAAGAGAATAAAGAGGGACTGTAGACAATTAGCCTGGGAAGAAGGTGAAAGGCCTTAAGAACAAAAAGTGGTCAAATCTAAGCCCAAGCACAGCTTCTGAGGAATATGATAAGACTATTTCATTCATGTCATTTGTGTAGTGCCTTTCACCATGGGTATGGTCCCAGCACGCTGAGAGAACCAGATAACAGAAGGAGTATAAAAGAGAGAACCCAGGAGTAGGGGTAATCTACAGGGGATCAATTCCCATGCAAAGTAGCCAGGGATGAATTGAGAGACTGTAAAAGAGTCATAAGTGAAGATAAGGGTGTGCGAGACCCAATATGTAAGGAGCATAGCCTTAAAGAGAGCACCAAGTGTATTACAAGAGCTCATGGAGGAGCTTACCGAAGATCGTATAAAGAAACTCAAGTATAAGGGAGACATTTCCATACAGAGCATCTGAAACTACAAGAAGCCCAGGGGAAGAAAGATCTTCACTTGGCCGAATTTATGTTGGCTAACTAGTGGTAGGGTGAGGCCAGTACAATGTTGCTTTGGGACTTCCTAATGACAGCCAAGCACCTTTATTTTCTTTATGACAGGGTGATCCCTTTAGCAATTGGGAAAGTTAGGCCTTTTCATATAATTTCATTAAATAAAACTCACAATGTTCTTAGTGTGTCCGAATCCTACTTCTGACCGGCCACATATGGTGTTAGAAGTGGGATGTTCACCGACTGAAAAGTTGGGGACCAGTGCTCTTACCAAACTAAGCCCAAAAGCCAAAGCCCCAACTGTAGCCAATGAAGAACCCATAGACTTTGGCCTGCAAAAGTATAGAAGAAATTCTAATTCCACCTAATGAGAGGTGCTTGATACCCATGGGACTTCCTCTTGCTCCACTCCCATGCATATATTATTTATTTCTTATAATTCACTGCATGCCCATAGGCCTCAGGGCGCACACATACTAATTAGAAACAGAAGGACCCATTAGGATAGCCTCCAAGCCAGGACTAGCATGGAGGTATCGATTAGATGTCATGGCAGGGGTCCTAGACCAGGCTGTAGGGGAGACATCAAAGTTGTACTACACAATCATGGGAATAACCCCTATACAATTAAAGGAGGAGAGAAAATACAACAAGGGATCTTGGAAAATACCTTGTTTCTTGTGCCCCAAGAGGTGGAGGAGTTAAGAGAAAGAAAGAAGGGCTTGAGGGGCTTTGGAGAAGTGGACATCCTCATCATAAAGGTCCAACGAGAAGAGGCAGACAAACTCATTCCCTTACCCGACCTAGCCTTTGCACAAAGGAATGATCAAGTACTTACAGAGGCCTTTGGCAGGCTACCCACAGAGGAAACTGGGCGTACCCAAGCTGCACCCTTCTTTATTATATCAGGGTGATTTGACAAAAGAAGGCTTATCCCACACACAGTTAGCAGTTCTCCAGAGCCATTGTAGAGTTGTATTGGCGCTAGAACATTCCCATCTAACAGCAGTTCATTAAGGAGTGGGTAAAACCCAGTCAGGTAATACCCAGATTTTAATGGCCCAGCGTTTTCGCTGATGTCAAGAACATGTTGGCATGTCCAATTTGCCAAGAGACAGCAGCAACCCCAGTCCCGAGAACTCCTTTACAGCCCTTATCCATTATCAAGGTCCCTTTCTCTAGAATAGCAATGGACATAGTCGGTATGCTTGAAACATCTAAGCTGGGAAACCAATTTATTTTAGTGATAGTGGACTATGCCACTCGATATTCCAAAGCCTTTGCAATAACACTAGCCAACAAATATTACCCTGTTTGTCTACAGTAGGATTTCCGAAGTAGATCCTTACTGATCAAGGCACTACATTCATGTCCCGCCTAATGCAAAAGGTAACGGAACAAATTCACATTAAAACCCTACAAACATCAGTCTACCATTCTCGGACCGATGGTTTGGTAGAAAGATTCAACCAGACGTTACAAAGAATCTTATGGAAACTGATGGGGGAAAAATTGGGATGTTATGATACCCTTGGCTTTATTCGCATTCCAGAAAAACCCATCGGGCGTACCTGGGCTTATTCTCCCTTCGAGTTACTCTATGGGAGAGAACCATGGGATGTTTTGGACATGCTAAAAGAAACCTGGGAGGAAAGAGAGGAGGCCATTTTACCAATTTACCAATCCGCCCAAAAATTGAAAACCCATATGGCAGCAGTAAGAGACATTGTTAAACATCTAGGCCAAGAACAGCGAAAGGCAGTTTAAAACTAACATGCTATGACCAGGCTTTTTGCTGTCAGTTAGTTAGTCTTCGCTCTCCTTCCAACATCTGAAAGTAAGATGTCTTCCAAATGGTATGAACCTTAAGAAGTCTGTGAAACAAAAAGGAGCTTGTATTATCTAATATCCCAGTCTGATAGACAAAAAAAAAAAAAAAGTGTAATGACAACCTTCTTAAAAAGGGGAGGGTAGACCCCAGTGAGACCACTATGGCCGCTCACATTATGGACTTGGACAGGGAACATCAATTGATTTCCTCTACATTACCCCGTTCACAACAAGACAGCGTTAGTGACTTACTGACCCAATTACCCCAAAGTTTATTCATAACAACCAGGGAGAGTCACTATTTTTCTTCATTACATCTGAACACCGACGGGGAAAATGATGACCCTAAAACCATGCAGGATCCCGGAGGCAATGAGAAAAAATCATTAAAGAGATAGAGGAGATGCTCAAGGATGATATCATTGAGCCCCTAGTCTTCCCAGATCAATTCTGGCATTTCTGTATACATTCTAGGAAACTTAATGCAATATCCATCTTTGATAATTACCCAATGCCCCGGATTGATGAACTGATCAATAAGTTGGGTACTGCCAAATACATTTTTATCTTCAACTTGACAAAAGGGTAATATCAGATTCCATTAAATCCAGCGGATAAAGAAAAGATTGCCTTCTCAACACGGCAAGGCCTGTGCCAAGTTAAAATATTACCCTTTTGCTTACATGGAGCTCCTGTCAATTTTCAAAGGCTGATGGACAAAATATTAAAACCGTAGACAACTTTCTTCAGAGCATTCCTGAATGATATAGTGGTCCATAGTAACAACTTGCCAGAGCATGTACACCATTTTTATTTGATCGCCCATGCTCTCAGGAAAGCAGGCTTAAGAGCAAACCCACGAAAGTGCCACCTAGCCCAGTCGGCTGTAAAATATCTGGGATTCTTTGTTGAGAATGGCCTTATTAAACCCCAAGCAGACAACATGAAGGTGGCCCAGCAAACACCAACCGTTAAGAAGACTGGGATTAACCGGATATTGTCCAAGGATTAGCCCAAATTACTCTACATTGGCGGCTTATCTCACCAAACAGCTAAAGAACTTGCATCCCCAGAAACGAACTTGGGATAAGACCAACCAAGCTAGCTTCGAGGGCCTGAAAACCATCCTTTGTCAGACACCAGTTCTTTAGATGCTGGATTTTAATAAAGAGTTCCTTCAACAGACTGACGCTTGGCTTGCGTGCAGTGCCCTTCTCAAGAATATGTACATCCAGTATTATACAACAGCAGTAAACGCTTGACAGAAGAGCAGTCATGCTACTGTAACACTTGACGCATTAGCCATCAAGAGGGTCATCTCACAACTAAGGTATTACTTAATGGGAGGATGTTCAGGTTGATTACAGACCACTCAACATTGACCTGGATGGGCCTGAGAAAAGACACAAACCCAAGAGTAATGAGATGCTTCCTGGGTTTACAACCATTTTGTTTCACTGTGGAAAACCGAAAAGGAAAGTAACAAGAAAACGTGGACTTTGACCAGATTCCATCTCAGAGATGGGGAGGCCACCATCCTAAGGGGGAAGGGTATGTGACAAATCAAGGGAATTCATCCCTTTGAGGCTGGGGAGGCAAGCCTGCTCCACAATACCCTGCCTAGGGGTCTGGCAAGTGGGACCTCACTAGCAGGGTCTCCCCCTTCGGGTACATGGACTTCCATTCCTATAAAGAACACCATAGATTGGCTAAACTGCTCGCTGGGAAGAAGAATATTACATTTATATTTGGCTGCAGGCACTGCTGAAGTGAATCTATCAGAAAAAGGAAAGAGAACGTCTCTTTAAGACAAGACGTGTATTCAATTGAGAAGAGTGGAGGAAGGAGGAGGTGAGAGTATGGTACGCAAGGGAAGGCCCTGATGTGATCACACTTTGGAGGGGCGGAACAGAGCCAAGCCGCGGAGTCCGCGACTTTCGAATTGGCGAGGAACAGCACAGTGAGACACCAGCGAGAGTGGCAACGGGGAAACAGCAAGAGTGGAATTTCCAGGAGCTGGTGGTGGCGTGACCACACACACCTCATGGTAGGATAGACACCTGCTGAACAATGCTGAGATCATCACCACTGCGAAAGTGAGAAGCCTCTGTTGGCAGCGTCCGTGAACAGCTGCAGCCCAAGGGGAACCGAGAATGAGACACCACCAAGAATGAAGAACTGGAAAACCTACAACAGAGAAGTAAACCCCAAGTGCAAGCCAAGCCCTGCAACGTTCCCCTCTGCAGAAGAAGGTATTAGGGAGAAAAAAGTGGGAGGCCGCAGGAGCACATGAAGAGTGCAACTTGTCCCAGTCAAAGACGAGATACGATGAATAAAGTTGTTGGATTGCCAATGTGAATGGCTCATTAAGCATTAACAACCATGTGAAGAGAATAAAGAGGTACTGGAGAAAAGTACCCAGGGAAGAAGAGGAAAGGTCTTTTGAACAAAGTGACAGAGTGGATAAAGCAAAGCCCAACCACGCATTCTGAGGAATATGATACAAGACTATCAAGAGGACCAGATATTAGAAAGAAAGAAAAAAGAGAGAACCCAGGAATGGGGAGAATCTAAAAGGGGATCAATGAGGGGCAGCAGAGAGCTAAATAATCACCTGCGCTGAGTCTTCTTAGAAATTATGTGTATATAGCCGTGACTCCCGCAGCAAGTGTCTATGGAAAGGTCCTACAAAATAATGAGTAATTGCTGAATACCCCAGACAACTATGTGCATAGAACTGATATTTTGGCAAACAATAGTTTAATATATTGTGTATAGCAGTGGACAGCCAATATATTAAATATAACAGTGGACAGCTGACAAGGAATTTGACCTTCATGCAGGTCTTTATCAAAGATAGATGATTAGTACAAGGCGAGATTCAGGCCTCTCACCTTGTACTAATCATCTAGCCTTGATAAAGACTTGCATGAAGGTCGAAACACATGTCGGCTGTCCACTGTTCTATGCAAAGTAGCCAAGGATGAATTGAGACTGTAAAAGGGTAATTCAACATTAACCAAACAAAAATCTGTTCTTTGACAAAAGATTGTCGCTCATAGTTTCAGGATAGTTGGCTGTGATAAACAAAGTACCAATGTCTCATTGGAAAAATGTATAACTTGTGTAGAATGGAATGAAGTAACAATTCATTCTTTAGTAGGCCTACAGATATACAACAACAAATAATTCTTAAAGATGCATACAGGCCACAAATTTACACTGGTGGTCCACTATGGCAGAAAGACAATTAAAGAAATAGAATGGCCTTTCAAAGGCACAACACACAATTATGGCATCTCCCAGCTAACTTTAGCGAGCCCTGCCACTACAGACATGGCCAAACTGGGGCCCAATGAATCATTGCATGTTAGATGCCCCTTCATATAGCCTCATTATAGATTAAACAGAATGCAATGCTTCTAAAAACAGACAAAGCTCTGATTTAGTCAATACCAATGGGGGCAGACAAAAATTCAGAGGATAACCACTTTAAGCAGTTTCCCATTTTAACCTTTTCAGCATACTGCTTGGCTTTGTAAACCTGAGAAGCCCCGCACAACCCTCTTCATGGTCGTGAAAAAGCAGCGTCTGACCTACTCTGCCATGGAGGGGAAGTCACAACAGAACCACTTTGCGGTCCTGGAGAAACTATACCCGACCCATGTACCTGGGTGCGAAGCCAGAAGGAACCACGGGCCAAGTCATCAGGGTGGAGCAGGCGCTCTGACGAGGCCAGCGTATGGACACTTTCTCAGCAACTTGGTACACGCCAACGTAGTGTTGGAGCACAGACACGACAGAGTGGGCGGCATCATCCTGGTCCAAGCTAACGCCCTTATACAAAACCCAGAGGGGACGGCAGCCCGAACCAAATGTCCTGGAAAGTTGATTGACCGAAATCACACTCCGAAATCACATCGGAGTGAGAGATGTGGTGATTGGTGGGATAGAAGGGAGGGAAGTATAAATGCATCACAAGAGTATCTCATAGTTGGTTCATTTCCTTCTTTACCTGACAGGGCCTACACCAGCGTGGAGAAGGCTCCTCTGTGGCCTAGGAGGATTAATACTCAAAGGACTGAACAAAGAAGGTGAAAAGATCCATATGCTGTAAATAGGCAACTATTGCTGAGAAACATTCCAAGAGAAAGAGGGTGATGTAACCCCGTATGGGTGGACAGTGATGTAATAAAAACCCTCATACTAGTCCCGAGTCTGCATCTCCATTTCCCACTCTACCTTACAGGCTTGTATAAAAAAGATGCAGTTTTTGTATGTGCACTTTATTACCTGAGGTCTAGTTAGAATGGTACAAATGGGCATCGTTAGTTATGATTTTCATATCAATTATACATCTTCTTTATCGGCGTCAACCACAGAACTTTTTTGCTTGGACTTGGTAACTATTTTACCCTGCCCCTACGTGAAGGGGAATCTTTTTCCACCTCTCACCTAGTCTTTTACTCGTTTTATGGGGGACCTTTTTATGTCCCTCCATAGTCTATGGTTGAAGTTATAGTTTCATACAACATTTGGGCTTAAGCTGGGTTGCACCTTGGGGCCCCCCTGTTAATTTCCCTTTCCTATACTTGGGTGAACTACTGTTCCCAAGTAGTAAAGAGGGATTTTCATCCCCCTTTACATTTTATATAGTGCGACAGCACACCCTACCTTATGTGGAGTGCTGGGGGGATACAATGTAACCCCTTCCTTACTTACCCGGTAACATTTTGTTACAATTGCAATTTTTACATGAAAGGCAGTGGTTTTACCTTTATGACTTTTAGTCTTTATTACTCACAGACTATTAATTCAGCCTCAGTAATGCACAGAAGGGCCACCAATTTTCTAAAATCATGGGCTCCTCTTTTCACCATTTCATGTGTGCTTGCTGTTTCTGAGGTCTTCCCCTGCCATTCTAGGTGGGAACGACCTCAGTGGCTGTTTTGTCTTCGGCGAGAATCCTGTGGATTTCCCATCAAGGCTCCAGAGTGTCTGGAAAGGCAGGAAGCGAGGGAGGAGTCCAAAACTCTGCAGCCCCTTGTCTTCCACCTTGCCTGAAAGAGAACAACTCCCACTGAGGGGTTGGCTGAACTGATTGAACAGCCAGACTGTCCATTGCTGTAAAATGCGGGGAGAGAATGCATAGGTTCTGCTGCAGTTCCTGATCAATACTCTGAATCTGGAAGCTGCTGACAAGTCGACCACTGGAAGTAAAACAGTAGAGGAAGATGCAGAAACAAAGTCTGTTGCAATTTCCAGCAACCGGAGAGCCTGCAGTAACTTCTTTCCAATCGACCTGGGGATCCCAAAAAGGACAACCCTGACCCAGAGTCTGGTGGGTCCACTAGACTGAAGGCGACCTGCATTTTGAGCCATCCCATGCCATGCTGCAACCGTGGGGGCTGCAATACCCTGCAAACACGAGCCATTGCGCCGTGCACAGTCTTCCAAATTTCGAATCGAGCAGAAACCTTTGTGGCATCCTGCTGGAACTCCAGAGACACAATAGGAGTCCTGAAAGTCCGCTCATCAGAGAGACCTTGCAAATGACGACAAACCGACTGGCGATATTCATTCTTCTTCTGACTTCTGAAAAGGGTGCCAAAGTCACAGAGCTGCTGAACAATGCGGAGGTCATCACCGCTGAGAGCGGGAAGCCCCCTGTCGGCAGGGTCTGTAAATGGCTGCAGTCCAAGGGGAAGCTGAGAAAGAGACACCAACAAGAATGAAGAACGGGAAAACCTACGACAGAGAAGGAAACCACCCAGTGCAAGCAGAGCCCTGCAACATTCCCTTCTGCGGAAGAAGATACTGGAGAGAAAAAAGCTGGAGACCGCAAATTGGGATCATCTCTTGCACTCACGCTGTTGGACTCAGTATGTTCACTCATGCCCACGTTCACCTCTGCCCTTCTACTTTTACTACAATACTCCTCTGACTTACTCTTCCCACCACTCTTCAGTCCCTCTGATGTTTCACTCCTCTGACTTCTCACCTCCATCCTTTGATGTTACCACCTGTGGTCAAAGCGCGCAGGGGCGGTTTGGAGCGGTGGTCATCTACTTTTTTTAAATTAAGTTTTACTGTTCCTATGCTTTTATTTTAAAAAGAAACCGTATCGGAATGGTTTCGTTTTAAAATAAAAGAGTAGGAAGAAGTTAAAACGTGAACTTCAGTGCATTACACTGGACTACACAGAAGGCACATTTGTTTGGGGGCTTGTATAGTGCGTGGAAGGGGGCGTGGTGATGGGGTTTGTGGTACAGGGGGCAGGTCCACAGGGAACATAGTTCAACTAGTTCTTTTCATACAATTAAACCACTGGTTACTACTCCTCCCACTCCACTTCACTACTCGCCCTCTCCACTACTATTCTCCTCCTCCTACTACTAACCCCTCTGACTTTTCTTCCCACTCCTCTACTCCTACTCTCTTCCTTCCACTACTACTCTCCTTCCACAACTACTACTGAAACACCCTAATTTCACCCAGTACTATTTACTTCACAGACACTCCTTACACTACTTTACCTACACTCTTGCCCCACTATCATGCACACTTAGACTGCAATATCCTTGCACTCACTACACCCATACCTCACAGGCTCCATGAACCTCCTTCACAAGCCGCTGCTTCCCATTTCCTCCTGGTGGTCTTTTGATCTACCTCCTTCTCCTCTCTTTACCTCACCCAAACAACCCACACTTCATGTTTCGTGCTTGGTACTTTTATTCTCCTCCCCTTCCCAGGATTGAACCTGTGTCCCTGGCAAATCTGGCCCTGTATCCCCTTCCAGGACGTGAAAAACACAGCAGATTTTACAAATGAGGGACTGAGCCCTGTCAACATCCTCTGTATGGAGCCACTGTGGAATTTCCATGATGGGCCGCGAAGGAGAATTTTCGAGTTTATGTTACAGGGCTTTGATCCCGTTGCCCACAGGTACATCCTGGTGTAATGAGGGCCTGAAAGAGTTTCTGGTGGGTTAGAATGGGTGGCTTTGGCCACAGACGCTCACCACCACTCCTCTGCAGTGTTTTGCGGCTTTTCTGGTGGCCACCTGCAGACCCTGTAGTGGTGCTCATCCTCTACTCCGCCTATGCCAGTAATGTAATTCGGGAGATGGAGTGTCTTCTGCCTCATCGGCGAGTCACAGGTAGATGTTGCTTCACACTGGCTGTGAGGGCTTGCTGCTTTATTGATTTTTAGTTCTGCTTTCTCTTTTCTGCAAAGAAGAGAAAAAGACTGGCTAGCATCTTGGGGTAGAGGCATAGCGTGAGACAAAGTTGTACTGTCAGAATATAAACTGGAACAAGGGTAAGGGGTAAGGGTTGGCTCCCCCCACTTGCCTTCCATGTAAAGGCCAGGACTAACTCTAGACTGCTTTGTGGTGAGCCTCCCCCTCTTGACAAGGCCAGAGTACTGGCATTGACATATTTATCATCGATGCCCAGTACAAATGCTAGAACAAACAGGGTCCACACACTGTCAGTAATTTATTAATTTATTTATTTATTGTGTGTTTTAGTACAAAACTGAACTCTTCACACATCGTCTTACATCAAAGATTACATCACAATTACTACAGGCTGCAGGATGCAATGGATGCAGTACGAGCGCAAACTATACAGAAGTGTGCCTCATCTCGGAATCACCCAAAAAGACTGATAAAAATTGCCCGAATGCGTGATTTTCTATTTTATCCTTTATGCCTTCTACCACCACTGCATCTTTCATTAATTCTGCTGGGAATGTCCATGTCCACAACCCTGTTCGCGGCTTCACATCCCTAAAAGTCACTATGAGAGGAGCATGATGCGACAGTGAGATGGATCCTAGGTCCATTTCCCGAACCTCCCCCATTAACCTAAGAGTGACCCAAACATAATCAATCCTAGATAGGGATTGGTATATATGTGAAGCGCATATACCCTCTTTCATCTCCTTTCTTAATTCACCATACATCACGCAATGCCAACCTTACCAAGTTTTCCCTTAGCACCCGTGTGGGGAGCACCGACCCTTTCCCCGCGTCCCCACTTTTATCTAACGTAGGGTCCCATGACAAATTAAAATCCCCCACAAGTATTCTTTCTCCCATTGCAAAGTCCTCTAATTTAGCTATAACTTCCCTTAAGAACCCTACCTGTCCTGCATTAGGTGCATATATTGTTGCCAGGGTAAACCGCTTATATTCCAACTGTACAAGTAAAAAAATGAAATCTCCCCTCTTTATCCACCAGAGACTGTTACACCTTAAGTCCAAGTGTGTCTCTGAATCCTATCATAACCCCTAGGGTCCTTCCCCCATCGCATTAGATTGATAAATTCACGAGAATTAACGTATCTTGATCCCAGCTTTCCCCACCTTCTTAATATGCATCTCCTGCAACATAACGTCCACGTTTTCCTTTTTCAACAGTGCTTTCCACCTTTTTGAGCTTGACAGGGGAATTCAATCCCCTGACATTATAGGATATGACCTTGAAAGCGAAACATTAAATAAACAACGTCTGACCTGTTAAATCTCTTCCTTAATTTTAGTAACAGTAGCCAACTCCTCTCTGCCTCTACTCCCACCCTGCATGCCCCTTGCCCAAACTTCCCCACACACTATCCCCACACAATCGCTCTCAGGACCAGACTGAAAATCCTATGATACCCTCGGGAAGCATCCCCAAGGCTAAGGCCTAGTACATAACCTGAGGTCAATCACATTGGGAAGCATTCTAACACTTCCCTTCGATTCCAAGACATTATCCACCAGTTTGCCCCTCCTGGCTTCCCAGTAATCCTGCCTCCTTATTTCTCTCCATTTCCGTTTTTATGCAAACACCTCCTTTTCCTCCTACAATACCCCTTCCCCTCCTCTCTCTGCACCGCCCCCTTGCCCTCGCCCCCCTGGACCTTTCAATGTATCCCCTCTCCCTCCTTTCTTTCCTTCCTTCCTTGTACCCTGGACCATTCCCATTGTCTCATTCCACGCTGGGAGGTAAGCCTCGATCGTCTCTCCCCCTGTCCTTCTTTCTCCAAATTCAACAGCACCAGCCCTTCAGCACTTGATTATATCAGATGTTCTTCTCCTTCCAAAGTGAAGGTTAGACCAAACGGGAACGTCCATTTGTATGGGATCTGTTTTGAGGACAGAACGTGTGTGTGACCTGTTCCATGTCTCTTCGCTTCTGCAGAGTTGCCAAGGCCAGATCTTGACACAGCTGGACTTGTGTCCCATTCACTGTGATTCCCCCCCCCCAGTCTTGATGCACGCAAAATGTTCCCTTCATTCCGTATGAAGTTAGGGCAACAAGAACGTCTCTAGGCCTTGCCCCAGGTTCTCTCCTCCTTGGCCCAGTCTATGGATCTGGTCAAATTCAATGTCCTCCGGAGAAACTTCCGTTAATAAGTTTCCAAAGCACTGTTGGACCGTGCCTTTTAAATCTGCGTCTAGAACGGACTCACTTAGGCCTTTCACCCGAACGTTTCACCTCCTTGAACAGTTCTCTAAATCCTCTGCTTGTATCTCTAAATTATGTGAGGCTGTGGCCAGTTGTTCTAACAGTTCACTATTCTGGCGCACTATATCCAAAATCTCTGCTAGACCTTGCTCCGTTACATCCACTCTTCCTCCAAGCTCTTTCATTTCCCCGTTGACTTCAATCATTAAATTCTTTCAGTCTTCCCTCAATGAGGTGAACTGTTCTTGAAAGTTGTTTGTAATCCGGCCTTCCCTTTCATTAAGACATTCTTTTAAATCTTCTTTATTCAAGGCCATTTCCCCAATCTCCAGGGTATCCACTTTCTGATCTTCTACTTCTTTCTTCTTAGCCCTTGTCTTTGCCTCCCCACTCTGTTTCCAACACCACTCCATTTGGCCTTCCTGCTCCGCTGGGGGTTGTCTTCTTTTGGCCAAAGTGCCCCTTTCTTTGGGTCTTGGCATCAGGGATGCGTCACCCACTTGTTGACTATGTGCTTTCCTCCCGCACTCATCGCCTGGCGACGTCTCCTCCTCCTAGATGTGAGCCAATGCTTTGCTTCACTAATTCTTACAGTTTTGCCTATTCACGCTTGAGCTCAATGGCCTATTTTCATAGCGTAATAGTGGTCTATGTGCCCTTATAAGCCTTCTCCAATTGGTATCCGTCAGCCCCCCGTCCCCCAACTTAACTTATCTTCGCTGGGTTTGTTCCACAATTTAGTCTAAAAAATGCCACCAGTATGAACCCTTTATTTGTAGCTTCCGGGTGGCACTTTCACCAACTTGGGGACGCCCCCCCCTCCTAGTATTGCACACGTGTCTTGATGTGTCGGCAGTTTATCAGGCCCAGTGATATCAAGCTGCCTTTTTATCCTCATCTTCTCCTCCCTCACCTCTTATCACCTTGGGCAATGAGGGAACAGGCTGGGGGGTGCACCTAACACTTGCTGTAGCTACGGTCTCTGTCATTATGCCTTGCATAAAATCGCGAGCACAAACATTACCGGACCACACCCATCTGCTATCAGTAGTTTTTCCACTTGCTGCTGTGTCCAAAGCGTCCCTTCTATAGGCAACCTCCAAGGCCAGGGAGGAGCACGTTTTCAATGTTCCTCCATCCGTCCCTCAGCGCTGCAGAGCGCCTCCTCCACCGGCACTGCAGATGGGCCCCGCCCTGCTTTGCATACCATGGCTTTTTCCCCCGCTCTCCTGAGCCACTGATGCTTTTCCTGCACCCAAAGGAGGGAGGTTTCACAATGTAGACCATGGCCACCCGCTACTTTCTTTCTTTGAGGGCATCACCGTTTCCGTTCTTCCTTCTACGTTGTTCATGCACGCCAACTTCCCATTTTCTACGGCCGCTGTTACTTGCTCCTCGCATTCAGGAGAGGTGGCGCCGTGGCGGGCAAATCCTTCGATAATCCTCCTATAGTTTCCACCTTCTTTCAGGATCTCGCATCAGTGCCACCCTGCCTCCAAGCCTTGCAGGCAGGCTTGCTTCTGCAACCAGGACCGGAGCTGAGGACCACACGTCCTTATGCACTGGCGGCCATCTTGGAATCCCTCAGAATGTGTTTTAATCAGTATTAAAACAAAGTGTCACCATCAGAAAAGTGTCAGCAGTAAGCACTCAGTCATGCCACATAAATTAGAGCTCATTTTAGGCGTAGATACACTACTCAGCACAAGTTGAGTTTAGAACTGACTGAAAACTAAAAGCATAGCTCTCAACCATTTGTGTTGCAAAGGCGGGTGAAAACATCCAATTTTATTTTTGGCGGGTGAGAGGTCCATTGAAACGAATGGGCGTGCTGGAGGCTTGGCGGGTGAGGCAGCTGTTAACAAGGCGGGTGACACCCACCAAAAGCGTGTGAGTTGAGAGCCTTGCTAAAAGTAAGCTTTCTTAAATATGCATTGGTTAAGTGTTACAGCACTTGGCTGATGAACACAGAGCACCTAGCTTTTAGATAGCACTTCTGAGGTCGGCAGACTCTTCCCACAACATTGAGACATCCAAGAAGGCAACCAGTCTGTTCTTTTGCCAACTCATCTTCTTCACAGTAGACTTCCAGAAGAACCAGCCATGAATCCCATACTGGCCATTCCACCCAGGACAATATTTCCGGTCTGCTTAGGAACCCTGAAAAGATGAGGCTCATCATTTTTATTCTTATGGGTTTCAAATTTTACTGGGTGTGGAACGTGTGTAAATTCAACCCGTAGTATTCTGCTCCTCGAAACAATACCAGAGTATCACAATGTGGTTGAGGGTCTTCATTTTAATCAGGAAGGATCATTACAGGAATCACTGGTCAGAAGACAGATCACATTTTTTTATCAGAACTTTCACATGTTGACTACCATCTAAAATACATCACTCAGATTACATAATTGCAGCATTTCCACTTCAAATACTGTGCTAAAATATTTAGCAAAGTTAGCATCTCAAACTAGTTGTAATGTTTGTGGTGCTATTATGCCTACCCAATGGAATGCTATACTGCCAGTTATGGTGGTGACTGAATGGGTTAGGTTTTAGAAAATACATTTTGGTGCCTTTTACCGCACACACACTGCAAGGTTATCCACGTGGTTGATTTGCTGGTCACAGTTGTAGGGGGACCAGATGTCTTAATTCAATTTCATCCAGTCACAGCTGGTAGAGCTCATAATTACAAGTCTGATATACGCATCTAACAAGAAATCAACGAAATACCAACTATAAAGATAGGAAGTTTTTCTATCTCATGCAAAAAAACGACTACTACACAGGGAGTAAGTATTAAGGCGTTTGCTGAAGTACAGCTAAGACCCAAATATAAAGAACAAACATACTCATGGCTTGACATTAACCAGAAACGAGAGCCAAATAAATAAAACTTGTCCCATGATGAGATGATAGAGAATACAGTTAGGAAGTCTATTTCACACAATGATCCTTTGTCTAAAAGACCAGGTGGGGTTGAGACACAGACAGTAATTTGGAGATCATACACACCTCTATCAAAGCATTTTACCTAGCCAGGTGGGGTTGGACACAGACAGTAATCCGGATAGCGTACACACCTCTATCAAAGCATCTTACCTAGCCAGGTGGGGTTGGGACACAGTAATCTAGAGATCATACACACCTCTATCAAAGCATTTTACCTAGCCAGGTGGGGTTGGGACACAGTAATCCGGATAGCATACCACACCTCTATCAAAGGATCTTACCTAGCTAGGTGGGGTTGGGATACAGTAATACGGATATCACACCTCTATCAAAGCATTTTACCTAGCAGGACTAAATAGGATTTCTAGGAGTAGAAGATTGCAGCATAGAATAGATTATTTTTGCTGAAGTTACTTTTCTAAGCATCTAAATCTTCCAAATGGGGGTGTGATCACACATTTCAAGACATTTCCTTTCCAATCTCCATGAAGCACACTCTAAATGTAATAATTTTTAATAGCTGCTTCCCTACATATTTGGAGATAATTTAAAAGTATAGACAGGCCTGTGTGCGCACAATATAAATATTAAATAGTGATGTCACACTTTAGACACCTGTTTATTTTTAGAAACCATAGGGCCATCAACAAGAAAATGCTTTATAAAAAAAAAAGCATTACATTTTTTAAGATTATGTAGCCTAGCTTTTATTTGCTCTGGCTTTGGGGCTTCTGTGCACGACATCATTCAGACCACGGAGGGACCACCGTACTAAGACAACACCCCTCCCCACAGACTAACTGCAAAGAAAGGGGTGGTAGGCAACCTGCAATACAAAGATATGAACTCACTACACAAACAGGAGATGGGCTATCGCCGCCGATGTAACTAGACACACCAGATTATGTTGTTGGCCTCCACAAATTACACCAGAGTGGCTTTTTCCGGGGACCACTATTGAAATTAACAATAATGTCCATAAACACTTCTATTTTTAACTTCACCCAAATACTCCTCACCAATATCCTCTATCATGATATGATCATCCTAATGAGGACCTGGTAGGTCAGGGCACTGTGGCGAATCAAGGGTATTCATCCCTTCTCCCCAATGGGGAGCCACCCCCTTTGAGGTTATGGAGGTGAGCCCGTCCTGCGATACCCTCTTTAGGGGTATGGGCAAGTGATAGCCCCACTAGGAGTGACACCCTCTTAGGGGACAAGGACTCCTGTTCCTATGAGGAACCCCTTCGATTGCACAACCTATTGGCATATATATGGGACTGCCCGCTGGGAAGAAGAATATAGCATCTACCTATTTGGCCGCAGGCACTGCTGAAGTGAATCTATCAGAAAAAGGAAAAGACGATGTCTCTAGGACGAGACATGTATTTGACTGAGACAAATGGAGGAAGTTGGAGAGAGTATGGTACAGAAGGGAAGTCCCCTGACATCATTGCGCCTTGGATGGGCTAGGCAGAGCAGAGCCAAGCCGCAGAGCCAGCGACTTTCGAATCAGTGATTGACAATACAGTTAGATGCTGGGAGGTCGGGGAGAACAGAATCGGGGAAACCACTGCCTGAAAAGAGAGCAGTATCCAGGAGCTGGTGGTGCAGGCATGACCACAAACACCTCGTGGTGGGTTAGATGCCCACTTAAAAACACCAAGACCACCACTGCTAGGAGCATGAGAAGCTCCCTGTCGCCAGCATCCAAAGATAGCTGCAATCCGAGGGGAAGCCAGGAACGAGACATCACCAAGAATGCAGAAAGGGAAAAGCGACAATGGAGAAGAATACCCAAGCACGAGCAGAAACCTGCAACATTCCCCTACGCAGATGGAGGTACTGGGGAGAACGGGAAAAGCAGGAGGCCATCGGGGCAAAAGCACATGAGTTTAACTCGTCCCAGTCAAAAACGAGATACAAGAAATAAAGTTGTTCGATTGCCAATGTTAAAGGCTCATAAAGCCAGTAAGAAATAACCCTTTGAAGAGAATAAAGAGGGACTGTAGACAATTAGCCTGGGAAGAAGGTGAAAGGCCTTAAGAACAAAAAGTGGTCAAATCTAAGCCCAAGCACAGCTTCTGAGGAATATGATAAGACTATTTCATTCATGTCATTTGTGTAGTGCCTTTCACCATGGGTATGGTCCCAGCACGCTGAGAGAACCAGATAACAGAAGGAGTATAAAAGAGAGAACCCAGGAGTAGGGGTAATCTACAGGGGATCAATTCCCATGCAAAGTAGCCAGGGATGAATTGAGAGACTGTAAAAGAGTCATAAGTGAAGATAAGGGTGTGCGAGACCCAATATGTAAGGAGCATAGCCTTAAAGAGAGCACCAAGTGTATTACAAGAGCTCATGGAGGAGCTTACCGAAGATCGTATAAAGAAACTCAAGTATAAGGGAGACATTTCCATACAGAGCATCTGAAACTACAAGAAGCCCAGGGGAAGAAAGATCTTCACTTGGCCGAATTTATGTTGGCTAACTAGTGGTAGGGTGAGGCCAGTACAATGTTGCTTTGGGACTTCCTAATGACAGCCAAGCACCTTTATTTTCTTTATGACAGGGTGATCCCTTTAGCAATTGGGAAAGTTAGGCCTTTTCATATAATTTCATTAAATAAAACTCACAATGTTCTTAGTGTGTCCGAATCCTACTTCTGACCGGCCACATATGGTGTTAGAAGTGGGATGTTCACCGACTGAAAAGTTGGGGACCAGTGCTCTTACCAAACTAAGCCCAAAAGCCAAAGCCCCAACTGTAGCCAATGAAGAACCCATAGACTTTGGCCTGCAAAAGTATAGAAGAAATTCTAATTCCACCTAATGAGAGGTGCTTGATACCCATGGGACTTCCTCTTGCTCCACTCCCATGCATATATTATTTATTTCTTATAATTCACTGCATGCCCATAGGCCTCAGGGCGCACACATACTAATTAGAAACAGAAGGACCCATTAGGATAGCCTCCAAGCCAGGACTAGCATGGAGGTATCGATTAGATGTCATGGCAGGGGTCCTAGACCAGGCTGTAGGGGAGACATCAAAGTTGTACTACACAATCATGGGAATAACCCCTATACAATTAAAGGAGGAGAGAAAATACAACAAGGGATCTTGGAAAATACCTTGTTTCTTGTGCCCCAAGAGGTGGAGGAGTTAAGAGAAAGAAAGAAGGGCTTGAGGGGCTTTGGAGAAGTGGACATCCTCATCATAAAGGTCCAACGAGAAGAGGCAGACAAACTCATTCCCTTACCCGACCTAGCCTTTGCACAAAGGAATGATCAAGTACTTACAGAGGCCTTTGGCAGGCTACCCACAGAGGAAACTGGGCGTACCCAAGCTGCACCCTTCTTTATTATATCAGGGTGATTTGACAAAAGAAGGCTTATCCCACACACAGTTAGCAGTTCTCCAGAGCCATTGTAGAGTTGTATTGGCGCTAGAACATTCCCATCTAACAGCAGTTCATTAAGGAGTGGGTAAAACCCAGTCAGGTAATACCCAGATTTTAATGGCCCAGCGTTTTCGCTGATGTCAAGAACATGTTGGCATGTCCAATTTGCCAAGAGACAGCAGCAACCCCAGTCCCGAGAACTCCTTTACAGCCCTTATCCATTATCAAGGTCCCTTTCTCTAGAATAGCAATGGACATAGTCGGTATGCTTGAAACATCTAAGCTGGGAAACCAATTTATTTTAGTGATAGTGGACTATGCCACTCGATATTCCAAAGCCTTTGCAATAACACTAGCCAACAAATATTACCCTGTTTGTCTACAGTAGGATTTCCGAAGTAGATCCTTACTGATCAAGGCACTACATTCATGTCCCGCCTAATGCAAAAGGTAACGGAACAAATTCACATTAAAACCCTACAAACATCAGTCTACCATTCTCGGACCGATGGTTTGGTAGAAAGATTCAACCAGACGTTACAAAGAATCTTATGGAAACTGATGGGGGAAAAATTGGGATGTTATGATACCCTTGGCTTTATTCGCATTCCAGAAAAACCCATCGGGCGTACCTGGGCTTATTCTCCCTTCGAGTTACTCTATGGGAGAGAACCATGGGATGTTTTGGACATGCTAAAAGAAACCTGGGAGGAAAGAGAGGAGGCCATTTTACCAATTTACCAATCCGCCCAAAAATTGAAAACCCATATGGCAGCAGTAAGAGACATTGTTAAACATCTAGGCCAAGAACAGCGAAAGGCAGTTTAAAACTAACATGCTATGACCAGGCTTTTTGCTGTCAGTTAGTTAGTCTTCGCTCTCCTTCCAACATCTGAAAGTAAGATGTCTTCCAAATGGTATGAACCTTAAGAAGTCTGTGAAACAAAAAGGAGCTTGTATTATCTAATATCCCAGTCTGATAGACAAAAAAAAAAAAAAAGTGTAATGACAACCTTCTTAAAAAGGGGAGGGTAGACCCCAGTGAGACCACTATGGCCGCTCACATTATGGACTTGGACAGGGAACATCAATTGATTTCCTCTACATTACCCCGTTCACAACAAGACAGCGTTAGTGACTTACTGACCCAATTACCCCAAAGTTTATTCATAACAACCAGGGAGAGTCACTATTTTTCTTCATTACATCTGAACACCGACGGGGAAAATGATGACCCTAAAACCATGCAGGATCCCGGAGGCAATGAGAAAAAATCATTAAAGAGATAGAGGAGATGCTCAAGGATGATATCATTGAGCCCCTAGTCTTCCCAGATCAATTCTGGCATTTCTGTATACATTCTAGGAAACTTAATGCAATATCCATCTTTGATAATTACCCAATGCCCCGGATTGATGAACTGATCAATAAGTTGGGTACTGCCAAATACATTTTTATCTTCAACTTGACAAAAGGGTAATATCAGATTCCATTAAATCCAGCGGATAAAGAAAAGATTGCCTTCTCAACACGGCAAGGCCTGTGCCAAGTTAAAATATTACCCTTTTGCTTACATGGAGCTCCTGTCAATTTTCAAAGGCTGATGGACAAAATATTAAAACCGTAGACAACTTTCTTCAGAGCATTCCTGAATGATATAGTGGTCCATAGTAACAACTTGCCAGAGCATGTACACCATTTTTATTTGATCGCCCATGCTCTCAGGAAAGCAGGCTTAAGAGCAAACCCACGAAAGTGCCACCTAGCCCAGTCGGCTGTAAAATATCTGGGATTCTTTGTTGAGAATGGCCTTATTAAACCCCAAGCAGACAACATGAAGGTGGCCCAGCAAACACCAACCGTTAAGATTAACCGGATATTGTCCAAGGATTAGCCCAAATTACTCTACATTGGCGGCTTATCTCACCAAACAGCTAAAGAACTTGCATCCCCAGAAACGAACTTGGGATAAGACCAACCAAGCTAGCTTCGAGGGCCTGAAAACCATCCTTTGTCAGACACCAGTTCTTTAGATGCTGGATTTTAATAAAGAGTTCCTTCAACAGACTGACGCTTGGCTTGCGTGCAGTGCCCTTCTCAAGAATATGTACATCCAGTATTATACAACAGCAGTAAACGCTTGACAGAAGAGCAGTCATGCTACTGTAACACTTGACGCATTAGCCATCAAGAGGGTCATCTCACAACTAAGGTATTACTTAATGGGAGGATGTTCAGGTTGATTACAGACCACTCAACATTGACCTGGATGGGCCTGAGAAAAGACACAAACCCAAGAGTAATGAGATGCTTCCTGGGTTTACAACCATTTTGTTTCACTGTGGAAAACCGAAAAGGAAAGTAACAAGAAAACGTGGACTTTGACCAGATTCCATCTCAGAGATGGGGAGGCCACCATCCTAAGGGGGAAGGGTATGTGACAAATCAAGGGAATTCATCCCTTTGAGGCTGGGGAGGCAAGCCTGCTCCACAATACCCTGCCTAGGGGTCTGGCAAGTGGGACCTCACTAGCAGGGTCTCCCCCTTCGGGTACATGGACTTCCATTCCTATAAAGAACACCATAGATTGGCTAAACTGCTCGCTGGGAAGAAGAATATTACATTTATATTTGGCTGCAGGCACTGCTGAAGTGAATCTATCAGAAAAAGGAAAGAGAACGTCTCTTTAAGACAAGACGTGTATTCAATTGAGAAGAGTGGAGGAAGGAGGAGGTGAGAGTATGGTACGCAAGGGAAGGCCCTGATGTGATCACACTTTGGAGGGGCGGAACAGAGCCAAGCCGCGGAGTCCGCGACTTTCGAATTGGCGAGGAACAGCACAGTGAGACACCAGCGAGAGTGGCAACGGGGAAACAGCAAGAGTGGAATTTCCAGGAGCTGGTGGTGGCGTGACCACACACACCTCATGGTAGGATAGACACCTGCTGAACAATGCTGAGATCATCACCACTGCGAAAGTGAGAAGCCTCTGTTGGCAGCGTCCGTGAACAGCTGCAGCCCAAGGGGAACCGAGAATGAGACACCACCAAGAATGAAGAACTGGAAAACCTACAACAGAGAAGTAAACCCCAAGTGCAAGCCAAGCCCTGCAACGTTCCCCTCTGCAGAAGAAGGTATTAGGGAGAAAAAAGTGGGAGGCCGCAGGAGCACATGAAGAGTGCAACTTGTCCCAGTCAAAGACGAGATACGATGAATAAAGTTGTTGGATTGCCAATGTGAATGGCTCATTAAGCATTAACAACCATGTGAAGAGAATAAAGAGGTACTGGAGAAAAGTACCCAGGGAAGAAGAGGAAAGGTCTTTTGAACAAAGTGACAGAGTGGATAAAGCAAAGCCCAACCACGCATTCTGAGGAATATGATACAAGACTATCAAGAGGACCAGATATTAGAAAGAAAGAAAAAAGAGAGAACCCAGGAATGGGGAGAATCTAAAAGGGGATCAATGAGGGGCAGCAGAGAGCTAAATAATCACCTGCGCTGAGTCTTCTTAGAAATTATGTGTATATAGCCGTGACTCCCGCAGCAAGTGTCTATGGAAAGGTCCTACAAAATAATGAGTAATTGCTGAATACCCCAGACAACTATGTGCATAGAACTGATATTTTGGCAAACAATAGTTTAATATATTGTGTATAGCAGTGGACAGCCAATATATTAAATATAACAGTGGACAGCTGACAAGGAATTTGACCTTCATGCAGGTCTTTATCAAAGATAGATGATTAGTACAAGGCGAGATTCAGGCCTCTCACCTTGTACTAATCATCTAGCCTTGATAAAGACTTGCATGAAGGTCGAAACACATGTCGGCTGTCCACTGTTCTATGCAAAGTAGCCAAGGATGAATTGAGACTGTAAAAGGGTAATTCAACATTAACCAAACAAAAATCTGTTCTTTGACAAAAGATTGTCGCTCATAGTTTCAGGATAGTTGGCTGTGATAAACAAAGTACCAATGTCTCATTGGAAAAATGTATAACTTGTGTAGAATGGAATGAAGTAACAATTCATTCTTTAGTAGGCCTACAGATATACAACAACAAATAATTCTTAAAGATGCATACAGGCCACAAATTTACACTGGTGGTCCACTATGGCAGAAAGACAATTAAAGAAATAGAATGGCCTTTCAAAGGCACAACACACAATTATGGCATCTCCCAGCTAACTTTAGCGAGCCCTGCCACTACAGACATGGCCAAACTGGGGCCCAATGAATCATTGCATGTTAGATGCCCCTTCATATAGCCTCATTATAGATTAAACAGAATGCAATGCTTCTAAAAACAGACAAAGCTCTGATTTAGTCAATACCAATGGGGGCAGACAAAAATTCAGAGGATAACCACTTTAAGCAGTTTCCCATTTTAACCTTTTCAGCATACTGCTTGGCTTTGTAAACCTGAGAAGCCCCGCACAACCCTCTTCATGGTCGTGAAAAAGCAGCGTCTGACCTACTCTGCCATGGAGGGGAAGTCACAACAGAACCACTTTGCGGTCCTGGAGAAACTATACCCGACCCATGTACCTGGGTGCGAAGCCAGAAGGAACCACGGGCCAAGTCATCAGGGTGGAGCAGGCGCTCTGACGAGGCCAGCGTATGGACACTTTCTCAGCAACTTGGTACACGCCAACGTAGTGTTGGAGCACAGACACGACAGAGTGGGCGGCATCATCCTGGTCCAAGCTAACGCCCTTATACAAAACCCAGAGGGGACGGCAGCCCGAACCAAATGTCCTGGAAAGTTGATTGACCGAAATCACACTCCGAAATCACATCGGAGTGAGAGATGTGGTGATTGGTGGGATAGAAGGGAGGGAAGTATAAATGCATCACAAGAGTATCTCATAGTTGGTTCATTTCCTTCTTTACCTGACAGGGCCTACACCAGCGTGGAGAAGGCTCCTCTGTGGCCTAGGAGGATTAATACTCAAAGGACTGAACAAAGAAGGTGAAAAGATCCATATGCTGTAAATAGGCAACTATTGCTGAGAAACATTCCAAGAGAAAGAGGGTGATGTAACCCCGTATGGGTGGACAGTGATGTAATAAAAACCCTCATACTAGTCCCGAGTCTGCATCTCCATTTCCCACTCTACCTTACAGGCTTGTATAAAAAAGATGCAGTTTTTGTATGTGCACTTTATTACCTGAGGTCTAGTTAGAATGGTACAAATGGGCATCGTTAGTTATGATTTTCATATCAATTATACATCTTCTTTATCGGCGTCAACCACAGAACTTTTTTGCTTGGACTTGGTAACTATTTTACCCTGCCCCTACGTGAAGGGGAATCTTTTTCCACCTCTCACCTAGTCTTTTACTCGTTTTATGGGGGACCTTTTTATGTCCCTCCATAGTCTATGGTTGAAGTTATAGTTTCATACAACATTTGGGCTTAAGCTGGGTTGCACCTTGGGGCCCCCCTGTTAATTTCCCTTTCCTATACTTGGGTGAACTACTGTTCCCAAGTAGTAAAGAGGGATTTTCATCCCCCTTTACATTTTATATAGTGCGACAGCACACCCTACCTTATGTGGAGTGCTGGGGGGATACAATGTAACCCCTTCCTTACTTACCCGGTAACATTTTGTTACAATTGCAATTTTTACATGAAAGGCAGTGGTTTTACCTTTATGACTTTTAGTCTTTATTACTCACAGACTATTAATTCAGCCTCAGTAATGCACAGAAGGGCCACCAATTTTCTAAAATCATGGGCTCCTCTTTTCACCATTTCATGTGTGCTTGCTGTTTCTGAGGTCTTCCCCTGCCATTCTAGGTGGGAACGACCTCAGTGGCTGTTTTGTCTTCGGCGAGAATCCTGTGGATTTCCCATCAAGGCTCCAGAGTGTCTGGAAAGGCAGGAAGCGAGGGAGGAGTCCAAAACTCTGCAGCCCCTTGTCTTCCACCTTGCCTGAAAGAGAACAACTCCCACTGAGGGGTTGGCTGAACTGATTGAACAGCCAGACTGTCCATTGCTGTAAAATGCGGGGAGAGAATGCATAGGTTCTGCTGCAGTTCCTGATCAATACTCTGAATCTGGAAGCTGCTGACAAGTCGACCACTGGAAGTAAAACAGTAGAGGAAGATGCAGAAACAAAGTCTGTTGCAATTTCCAGCAACCGGAGAGCCTGCAGTAACTTCTTTCCAATCGACCTGGGGATCCCAAAAAGGACAACCCTGACCCAGAGTCTGGTGGGTCCACTAGACTGAAGGCGACCTGCATTTTGAGCCATCCCATGCCATGCTGCAACCGTGGGGGCTGCAATACCCTGCAAACACGAGCCATTGCGCCGTGCACAGTCTTCCAAATTTCGAATCGAGCAGAAACCTTTGTGGCATCCTGCTGGAACTCCAGAGACACAATAGGAGTCCTGAAAGTCCGCTCATCAGAGAGACCTTGCAAATGACGACAAACCGACTGGCGATATTCATTCTTCTTCTGACTTCTGAAAAGGGTGCCAAAGTCACAGAGCTGCTGAACAATGCGGAGGTCATCACCGCTGAGAGCGGGAAGCCCCCTGTCGGCAGGGTCTGTAAATGGCTGCAGTCCAAGGGGAAGCTGAGAAAGAGACACCAACAAGAATGAAGAACGGGAAAACCTACGACAGAGAAGGAAACCACCCAGTGCAAGCAGAGCCCTGCAACATTCCCTTCTGCGGAAGAAGATACTGGAGAGAAAAAAGCTGGAGACCGCAGGCGCAGGAGCACATGAAGAGGGCAACTCATCCCTGTCAAAGACGAGATACGAGGAATAAAGTTGTTTGATTGCTAATGTGAAAGGCTCATTAAGCAAGTAACAACCATGTGAAGAGAATAAAGAGGTATTGGAGACAATTACAGAGGGAAGAAGAGGAAAGGAATTTTGAACAAAGCAACAAAGAGTGGATAACGCAAAGCCCAAGCACAGCTTCTGAGGAATATGATCTAAGACTATCAAGAGAAGCAATAGAAAGAAAAATAAAAGAGGATAAAAAAGAGAGAACACAGGAGTGGGGGGAGGGGGGGGAACTAAAAGGTGGCTCAATGAAGGGGCGTCAGAAAGCTACATAATAACCTGCACTGAGTCTGCTTAGAAATTATGTGTTTATAGCCGTGACTCCCGCAGCAAGAGTCTAGGGAAAGGACCTGCATCCTAACGGTCCTACACAATAATGAGTAATTGCTGAATACCCCAGACAACTATGTGCGTGGAACTGATATTTTGGCAAACAGTTTAATATATTGTGAGACAGTGGACAGCCAATATATTAAATATAACAGTGGACAGCTGACACGCAATTTGACCTTCATGCAGGCCTTTATCAAAGCTATATGATTAGTACAAGGCGAGATTCAGGCATCTCACCTTGTACTAATCATCTAGCCTTGATAAAGACTTGCATGAAGGTCAAAACACATGTCGGCTGTCCACTGTTCTATGCAAAGTAGCCAAGGATGAAGTGAGACTGTAAAAGGGTAATTCAACATGAACCAAAAGAAATATCTGTTCTTTGACAGAAGGCTGTTGCTCACAGGTTCAAGGTAGTTGGCTGTAGCATACAAAGTACCAATGTCTCATTGGAAACATTAATAACTTCTTTATAATGGAATGAAGTAACAATTCATTCTTTAGTAGGCCTACAGATACACAACAGACACAATCATTCTTAAAGATGCGTACAGGCCACAAATTTACACTGGTGGTACACTATGGACGAAAGACAATTAAAGAAATAGAACGGCCTTTCAATGGCCCAACATAAAAGTATGGCATCTCTCAGCAAACTGTTGCGAGCCCTGCCACTCCAGACATGGCCAAACTGGGGCCCATTGGAGCATTGCGTGTCAGATGCCCCTCCATATAGTCCAGCCACAAAGAAACTTTAGCCTGGAGCCTTCTCTGTTGATCCGTGCTGCAAAGTCCTGTCTTCCGTCTTCATGACAAAAGAATCCATCCGACCAGGTCTTCAGCTGCAGATCCTGAAGTCTTCCTGCTGCAACTCTTTTTCTGTGCTGAGGTGCTGTGTTGGTTGGGGTATTTATATACCTTAAGCCTGTGTGATTTCTGTAAAGCTGTTGGGGTGTTTTCTGTGATTGGGAGTCCTCTCATCCAGTTCACGCAGGGCCACTGCTGAAAGCCTCCTGGCGTGTCTTCTCAGAAGTCCCTGGATCCTAACTAACTTTAAAGTGAACTACTTGCCTGTTTGAACAGTCTTCCACAGGAACTCTATCTCACGCTGCCTGCAGCTGGCACCTAAACCACTAGGGTCCCTCTTCTGCATCTGAGTGAACTCATACAATAGACTAGGGAAGGGATGGCTAAGTAAAGGATTCTGTCTTGAAAAGTGTACTTACTTGTGAAAGAGTTAGTTGGTAACTGCAACTCAGAGTGGACAGTTACAAAAGTTCTTACTTATCTTGAATGTGTGTTGTGCCATTCTGAAAAGTATATATACTCGCCTGTGAATTGGTTGTGCCTCTTTCCCAAAAGTAATGCTGTTGGCTTCACTAACTTTTTCTTACAGAGAATAGGTGTATAAGTTCCCCAACTGGGTCTTGCTTCCCGCAACTTGCTGTATAGCCTATTTAGAATAAGTCTGCCTTACGTTCTACCTACCTAGACTAACATTGAGTCATTCATAAAGTGGAACATTAGGATTTGCTTTCCCTGGTCTATTTTATACAGATGCTAAAACCGTCTTAGGTTTATACCTACGTTGAAGTTGCTGATCGCTCCTTTAAAAAGTATATAGGTTTTACTTAACCTGAGGTTGGCTGTGTGCCATCGTGAAATAAGTTAAATAATTATTGCTTCCCTAAGTCTGTGTTCCACTGATCTGAAAAGCTATCCATGCCTTCTCTGAGAATGCTGGGATAACAGCGGTCAGCTAGAACGTTGCATAATATTGAGCAGGCCCGAAAGATCACGTGTGTTCTTATTGGATGTTATCATTTCCGCATCCGCTTGGAAGCGTTGGGCTTTTGTCGCTAGCAGCCAATTTTTATATTGCTGCTTGAGTTTCTTTTTTAAGGCAATTTTGTCACCAAACTGAAGATGATCTATCATATGAAGATCGGCTCTTAAGATTTTCTTAGCCTTTCTCACTTCTTTGTTTGGATAATTCAATCTCAAAAAATCTTGTTTTCCACCCATAGTAGATTTCATTTGGAAGCTTGGCAAGACACTGGAGTAGTCTTCCCCTAAATTGCTAAATTCAACAGCATTTTTGTACTGGCCCGTAATCTTGTGGACCTCCCTAGGGAGTATTCACAGTTGTTTCCCACTCTGATTTATGTGCATTTCAGCTCCCATCCGATCATCACATTCTCCATCACAACCTTTAAGAGTTGTTATGGCAGATAGTGGTCGCAATCTGTCGTTGGATTAATAATTAGAGGCTGCAGACATTTGAAAAGACCACGAGATACAAAATAGTAATCCAGGTGAGCTTTCTGGGAGCCACGCAAGCATGTAATTGAAAATCAGAGGTCTGAAAACAGTATAGACCTCTAACTGGTTCCATGTAATAATGTCCCCTCAAACATATCCCCATGCAAATAAATTGCTGAAAAATTGCAGTTTTTTGTGGGGACATTATTACATGGAACATGTGGGGGACACCCCTGCAACCCCAAACCCTTTTTTTTATTTTTCATGGGGAGCGGGGGACACCCCCGCTGTCCCTGTCCCTATATATATGGTCACCTATATAATGTTGCCACAACCTTTTCCCGGTGACATTATATACGGCGACCATATATATTGGGATATTACCTGATACCCCTCTAACTGATATTTGCCAATAAAGCGACAACACAGAGTGAAGTGTGGCATGCCAAATGCAAGGTAACCCAGCTTTATTGGAAGAAGGCGAAAGCTGGGGAGAACACAAGATCAAAACATGCACGCTCTCTCAAATTCTTCCCTATTTGAACAGAAAAACAGTTTATATAATGCAAATGAGTCACTCTGATGTCATCATAATCACTGAGCTATGAAAACCTCTCTATATTGCTCATTGGTCCCAATTGCTAAGCTACATATAGAATCTATATGTCCCACCCTACTGATTGGGTAACTATATAAGGTCCCACCCATAAAACATCCCAGAAAAAATGTATGACCTCATCATGCTTGAATATTATTGGTAAGCTCTATATTACTTCTGCAGTGAAAAGGACATGAATGCTTATCGGTCAAGATCCGGTCACACTCTCCGTGAACTGGCAGCATGATGACATGTGTATATATGGAACGAGAGGACAAGCATATTTCCTTTGTTCTTAATTAAATAAAACAGCCCATGTTATCTCTGCCATGTCGTCTCTGGGCTTCAAGGACTTTGTTCTTGCCCAAATTCCAGCCCTCCCTGTTCTTGCAACAGTAAACACGCCATTCTGTTCTTGACACATTTATGAAAAACTATTGTTGCGAGTCATGCTACTTCCACCATGTTAAGATTTCGTCGCAGCAATTATTTGCCTTTTTAAACCGCATCCGCGTTTCTCTGTCACGCCTAGCGGATTGTTGAGACATTTATCTGTCATCCACTTAGGAGATTTCCTGAGATGCTCCGTATGTCCCATGGACTTCAAATAGTCTGCAGTGTTGTTGTAACCGATTTACCTTAATGGTTGAACAGTCGCTGCCCAGACAATGGTATCTTGTTCTTTTATCTAAACCTCCCCTGTGGTGTCCTGACTTTAGACATTCCTTTGAGGCAGCTATATCCAGCGACTGCAGCATTTTCCTGAATTAAATGTATTTGTTTCAAATAGCGTGCTTAGCTGGGAGCCCCTCTTAAAGCTAGAAAGCTTAATTCTCTGCTGTGCTTGCGCAGTTTAAAATGGCAACGGCTTGTCACGGTTTTTCCTCTGCAGGACACATTTGTTTGGCTATCTACTGGAGTATGCCTGTCATATTATTTCCCTTCCTTTGGGTATCAGCAACCTTATCTACCTACAATTTTATGCCCTACTTGTGTAGCGAGTCCCTATCTTGTGTACACGCCTACCTGTTACCTAATCTATTCTATTTTAAAACACACTAATTGTGCAAGCTAATGCTTTATCTGTTCCCTACTTGTGTAGCACAAAATAACTATTCTTTGCGACAGCTACATTTCCAGAACAACTCAAAGTGCAGTTTCAAATGTGTCCTTTCTTATCTATAATTTTGTTTCTTCTGAGGAAGGAAGGAGGCAGAGCCTGAACATGCTCTCTAGTCAATAATTGCCCCACTACACAATACTGGCCAGGATATCACCTCTCAGGCGACCGTTCACCTGGATTCCATTATAGGTTAAACAGAACCAGTAACCATGACCTTTTGTCAGAAACCCTCTCCCAGTGTAATAGCACTAACTGAACAAAGGATTTGTATTCCTGGTTTCCAAAATAAGGTTTTGCCCCATTTTCATCAGCGTCCATAAAGTCGGCTGAAGATCTTTCTGCAGGTCTTGTCTGGGCCGGATTTAGACAAACTTCAAACCCCTCACAAATCAGCTTGGAGGACAGCCACGTTTCCTGCATGCACAATATATAATATTTGGAGACGTCCATGCCCTCTTTCTTGAAAAAGATACACAAAGCCTCTAGTATTCCATAAGGCCAGGAGTAGGGGGACATCTTCCTGTGGCTCCAAGAGTTATGAGCCCTGGGCCTGCGCCAATGAGCCTGTCAACCAAGAGCAGTCAGCAGGAGGGCCTGCATGCCTGCTTTTTCCCCTGGATCATCTTCAACCTTCTGTTTATACCTGTAGCTTGGTCAACAGTAACTTTTAAAGAGGTTGCCTGATCTCCTGTCAACACAGGGTGATTGGGGTCACGCTTTGATCTTGAAGAGGGAACTTTTGGGCCCACCTTCGTGTTTTGTGTTTGCTTGGCCACGTGGAGAGAGCCTTAGACTTACCTTCCCCGGCCCCTGGCAAAACAAGTGATTGGACTCAGATAGGCAAGAAATCACACTTAAACCATTATGCAGATTAGAAAATGTAAATGGCTCGTTATAGGCCTTTTATTCACACCTTATAAATGAACACATCAAACACAAAATACACAAATAGTCAGTTATACAGAAACATGGAAGAAGAGTTCATCACTGTTATAGTATGTAGGAGAAGAGACCTTCATCTTGGCCAACACAACACTGCTTAGTCCCAAAGCAGGTAAGCAAAGAGATCACTCGTAATAACAGGGTCCGGAGTGGAGCGTCCTCCATCTCATAAGGACTGCATCACCCAGTGTAACGCTCACCTGGTATCCACAGAGACGTCACTCAGCCTGTTCTGACCTCTCACGACCTCGAACCCTTCCCTGGAGTCTACTCGACTGGAGACTGGGCCTGAAACACAGGATTGGTAGAGTTTAACTCCCTATTGTCCCTGTGCGCTTGAACCTCTTCTTGCCCGGGGTCCAACCCTTCCCTTTGATCCACAGCTCACCTTGTTTTCTTGGAAAGTGTGCTCTCCATCCTGCTTTCAGTGCAGGGGCGCGTTGCTTGATGCAGGCTCGTTGCTGCCTAGTTACTTCACTGGCAAGAGTCCGACAGGTAAGTATAATGAGTCTTTTGAACAGTTTTCTAACTTCGTTCCTTTCCTTCCTTAGATGATGGCCGGCGTCCGGGGATGGCGACGTGCTGCGGAGATGAGTAGGGCTGAAGGTGAGTGAGAGTGCGATGCGCGATGCAACCCTTTCGTATTTGTATTGAACTGAGTTCTTTTTCTGTGTCTTTTAGGTGCCGTGATGTTTTCAGCGTGGATGCCGGTTATGAAGAAGAAATGCGGTGAGTAAGCGTGGTATGCGGCGCCTCTAGATGTTTCCACGCTAACCTGGAGTGTCTTTTCCCTCTTGCAGATGGATGAGAAGTTCCGGAGACAGAGTTCCCCCAGAGCGGCTGGGATTCAGGTAAGGGTTTGAAGCTTGTACAGTCTTTAAAAATAACTGAAGATTTGCTGAATCCTTACTAATGCCTTTTTTCTTTTCTTTTCCCTTTTCCTTAGGAAGCAGCGTGCCGGGATGGGAATGACACCGCCGAAGATGCCCGCAGAACAGAAGGAGCGATGAATGATGGGCAGAAGCGCCGCAAGGTAAGGCTGTTCCTAACGGTGTTCTTGTTCTTGCAGGAGCTGGGCGCAGAAGAAAGATGCAGGCCTACTGGAGACCGATCCGAACATGGTTAGTGTCATGCTGCAGGTGCAGAAAACACAAAGCATGTTTCTCATCCTGGGCATGGCTTAAATAGTCTCTGGGTATCCCAGGTGTCTCTGGGCTGAACCACACCCAAAGGCCTAGACTGCACATGCAGTTCTGGGAACTGAAATATGTGGGGGCATCCATCGTGTCCCCATCAATGCACTGCAAGTCCAAGCCCCAATGTTATCCTATGGGAGTGAGTGAGTCTGGTGCCACAAGCGCCAAGTCTGACTCCAAGTGGATCTTTGGAGGGATGGAGAGGCCCTTGAGGGCCATGTACGTGATCGTGGCCTGGCTCCAGCCTGACATCTTGGAGGGCTGGGGACATGAGGGGCAGGAATCATGACAGCACTCCCCCCCAAGGCCCCTCTCAAGGTGGCTCTTCTGTCTGGTCCTGGTTTGTTTGGATGGTTTTGATTAAATCGTCTAAGCAAGCAAGGTGCATGGATGTACTCACAAGGCTCCCATGTCCTGTCTTGTGGACCATACCCCTTCCAGTGTACTAAGTTGTATAATTAGGATCTGACGTACTTTGAATCCAGGATATCCTTGACTTCGAATTCTGGCTCCCCGGCGAAAACTACTGGCTGCGATGGCGTTGCTACCCGGGTCCCAGGTTGAACAGGTTTAAAGAGAGACACGTGGAACACAGGATGAATCTGCATGTTCGACGGCAAAGCTAGTCTGACCGCCACAGGATTTATCACAGAGGTGGCGGTGAATGGACCCAGGTCTCTTGGACGGAAAGTTTGGGTTCCTTTAACGGACACGTGTTTAGACGCCAGCCAGACTTTGTCTGCCACTTGGTAGTTGGGGGCCTTTACTGGGTGTTGATCAGCAAACTTCTTTTGGCGATTCTTAGCTTGAAGTAGGTGTTCAGCTGCCCTTTTAAAGGTTTGAGAAATGGTTGTGCGCAAGGTTTTGACTGCTGGCATTTCCAGGGTTGTAGGAACGTCCAACTCAGAAGTACGTGGGTGCCTGCCATACATGGTATAAAAGGGTGTCTGCCCAGTGCTGGTGTGTAGGGAATTATTATAAGCATATTCAGCTTGGTGTAACATGCAACGCAGATACTGCCCGAGCGTCTGATTCATCCTCTCAGTTTGACCATCCGTTTGGGGATGGTGACTGGTGGATAGCCGGATGTCGATCTGGACCATAGAGCAGCATTTTCTCCAGAAGTTAGATACAAATTGAGTACCTCGGTCTGAGACCAAAACTGAAGGAAACCCATGGAGCCGTACGATGCCTTCAAGAAATACCTTTGCCAGAGTGGAAGCATTTGGGAGCCCCTTAAGAGGAATGAAATGTGCCATTTTTGAAAATATGTCCACAACCACAAGAATAGTGTTAAACCCTTGACTGGGTGGTAAGTCAGTAATAAAATCGAGGGACAACGTGTACCAGGGTGCTGGTGGGATTTCCAATGGTTGTAATAGCCCAGCCGGTTTCTGCTTGGATGACTTGTTTTGAGCACACACTCCACAAGATAGGGTGAATTTGATACTGTCTTTACGCCACGTGGGCCACCAATAATTTCGTTTTACCTTGGCTAGGGTTTTAGCGATTCCGGGGTGGCCCTCGATCAAGGAATCATGATAACAGGACATGACTAGTTCTTGGTTTGGTAAGAATAAACGATTCCTGAAGTAGAGCAACTGATCTTTTATCATGTAATGTTCTCCTTGTGCACTCCACGCTTGTAATTGCTCTGGACTCATCAGGTTTTGGACTTCTTCATGTAATTCTTTCTGAGTTATGGTTGCTGTGATTCGTAGGAGCTTGTCACTCGGGATGATTGCTATTGGGTCAGGTGTCTGATACCCTTGCTCTTCCACCCCCATACGGGAAAGGGCGTCGGCCTTCCCGTTTTGCACCCCTGGTCGAAATGTAATCACGTAGTCATATTCAGCAAAAAAAAAGAGCCCAACGTAGTTGTCGTGAGGATTGGGCCTTTGCCGTTTTCAGGTACTGGAGGTTTCCGGTGGTCAGTTATTACGGAGATTGTGTGTCTGGCGCCCAAGAGGTAGTGCCGCCATGGCTTAAAGGCTGACTTAATGGCCAGGAGTTCTTTGTCTGTGATAGCGTAATTGAGTTCAGGGGGTGTGAATTTACACGACCAGAAGGCAACAGGGTGTAACTGGCCCGTTTCGGGGTCCTTTTGTGAGAGGACGGCTCCCATAGCCATGCTTGAGGCATCCGTTTCCACCAGGTATGGGAGATCAGGGCGAGGGTGGCGTAGGATTGGGGCAGGTGTGAATCTTGCTTTGAGTTCCTGGAAAGCTTCCTCGGCTTCTGTTGTCCACTGGAACTTTTTGTTGCTTTTCCTTAGCAATGATGTGATGGGATGCACGATTTGCGAACATTTTGGGATGAACCGGGGTAGAAGTTTGCAAAACCCAGCATACTTTGAACCCCCGTTCAGGATAGCATCTACCTTGTGAACATCCATTCGGATTCCATTCGGGCTGAGAGTAAAGCCCAGGAATTCCACCTCGGAGACGTGGAATGAGCACTTTTCGAGCTTGGCGTAGAGCTGGTGTTAACAGAGTTTCTCCAGTACGGATCGGACGTGTTTAACGTGGTCCTGCTTTGATGCGGAATATACTAGAATATCGTCGATGTACACTAGAGCACAGACATCAATCAATTCCCGTAGGACATTGTTCATGAAGTATTGAAATGCTGCAGGCGTGTTGCAAAGCCAAAGGGCATTACGTGATATTCGTACAAGCCGTATTTGGTGCGAAAAGCACTTTTCCATTTGTCCCCCTGTTTTACGCGAACAAGGTGATATGCCCCCCCTCGGGTCTAGTTTTGTGTAAATTTGGGCATCTTTGACTTGATCAAGCAATTCAGGGATCAGTGGCAGGGGGTAATGGTTTTTTACGGTAATCTGGTTCAGTGCGCGATAGTCGATGCACGTTCTCAAGTCCCCCTTGTTTTTCAATACAAAGAATAGAGGACTGGCTGCTGGAGACTTCGGGGGACGGATGAACCCGTTGGCCAGGTATTGATCAAGATAGGCCTTCAGGTGCTGGTTTTCTGGTTCCGTGAGTGTGTAAATTCGCCCACAAGGGATTTGTGCGCCGAGTATCAGGTCAATTTGGCAATCGTATGGTCTATGTGGTGGCAGGGTATTAGCCTGTTCTTTCTGAAAGACATCTTGAAAGTCCTGGTATTCACTTGATAGGGTGCCGATTGCTACAGTTGCAAGCGTGTAGGTTCTGGTGTCTATTGGTTGTTTCTCTTGGCGATAACATGTGTGGGCGCATGTCTCGGGAAAGGCCAACTCTTTTGCTTGCCAATCGATTCGAGGATTGTGAGCTACCAACCATGGTATTCCCAAAATCAACCGGAACTGTGGTGCCTTAATGAGGTCGAAAACGATAGATTCTTGCTGTCCATCCTGGCACAGAAGGGTTAAAGCTGCAGTGCATTGGGATACTGGACCAGAAGCTATTTCTGTGCCGTCGACAGTGTTAACAGTGTCGGTGGTTTATTTAGGGCGTAACGGAAGCCCCATCTTTGCCGCATGATCCTGGTCGATGTAATTCCCAACGGCTCCGCTGTCAATGTACGCTCTTACTGCGTGCATCCGAGATGGTTGTTGGTGATTGATCAAGACCACAGATGCAAAATGAGAGGTCTGTAGTTCACTTTCTTCACTCGACAAGTGGACCTCTACACTTGCCGGGCTGGGGAGGTTTCCGATTCCTTGATGGTATCTTCCTTGTCCATGGCCCCTACCGTCCTCCTCAGTGGCTTCACAGGGTGCTCTTTAAGGAAATTACCTGACCTTCCACAGTACAGACATAACTGCTGCTGTCTCCTTTTATCCCTTTCCGCTTTAGTCAAGGGGGATCTGGCCCCCCCAATTTGCATTGGTTCTCCTGAACCTTCCGTTGTGCGGGCAATATTGTCCTTTGAACGCACATACTTAGGGCGTGGGCCTGGTCTGGTTCGATCTGCTCTTCGGTCCTGCAACCTATGATCCAGTTGAACAACAAGGTCAATGAATTCTGAGCAGTCTTTCGGGGGGTTCACTACTTGTGCGAGAACATCCTTGAACTCCCCCCGCAACCCCTGATGAAATAACGTGGTTCTCTTCTCCATTGGCCATTCTGCTTCAACTACGAGTCTATTGAATGTGGCTATGTATGTTAAAAGGTCTTGATTCCCTTGGCGTAGGGACAGAAGTTTGTTGTCTAATGCCTGCCCATGAGTACGACGGGCGAACAGCTTTTCCATCTCCTGCTGAAAGCCCCTGAAGTCATGCAGCAAAGGATCGTCTTGGGCCACAAAGGGTACAGACCAATCTGCGGCGCTACCACTCAGGTAGGATAGCACAAAAGTGACCTGTGATTGGTCATTTGGAAAGGCCCCTGGTCTACAAAGGAAGTGCAGGCGGCACTGGTTCATGAACGTTGCAAACCTCTTGGGACCCCCCATAAATCGTTCGGGCAGGGCCAAGGGAACTGCCCCAGGAAGGGTTATCTGAACGGGATTGGCTGATGGTGCTGGCATTGAGGGCACGCTTCCCGGCAATGGTGCATGCCCTGCTTGTGACTGGAGAAGTTGCCGGCTTAAATCATCAGTGCGTTCTTTGGCTACTATCAGCTCTCTCCTCAGGGTGTTGGTCTCCTGCCTGGCTGCATGTACTTCAGAACGTAGCTGCCCAGCATGTGGGCTAACTGGTCGGTTTCTGACGTTTCCATGACGCCCAGGTGGATTTTGATGTGAGTCTTTGTGTTCTGTAACGCTCCCGTGGTATCCACGGGGACGTCACTCAGCCTGTTCTGACCTCTCACAACCTCAAACCCTTCCCTTGAGTCTACTCGACTGGAGTCTGGGCATGAAACACAGGATTGGTGGAGTTTAACTCCCTATTGTCTCTGTGTGCTTGAACCCCTTCTTCCCCGGGTCCAACCCTTCCCTTTGATCCACAGCTCACCTTGTTTTCTTGGAAAGTGTGCTCTCCGTCCTGCTTTCAGTGCAGGGGCGCGTTGATTGATGCGGGCTCGTTGCTGCCTAGTTACTTCACTGGCAAGAGTCCGACAGGCAAGTATAATGAGTCTTTTGAACAGTTCTCTAACTTTGTTCCTTTCCTTCCTTAGATGACGGCCGGCGTCCGGGGATGGCGCGTGCTGCTGAGATGAGTAGCGCTGAAGGTGAGTGAGAGCGTGATGCGCGATGCGACCCTTTCGTATTTGTATTGAACCGAGTTCTTTTTCTGTGTCTTTTAGGTGCCGCGACGTTTTCAGCTTGGATGCCTTGGTTATGAAGAAGAAATGCGGTGAGTAAGCGCGGTATGCGGCGCCTCTAGATGTTTCCACGCTAACCTGGAGTGTCTTTTCCCTCTTGCAGATGGATGAGAAGTTCCGGAGACAGAGTTCGCCCAGAGCGGCTGGGATTCAGGTAAGCGTTTGAAGCTCGTAAAATCTTTAAAAATACGCGAAGATTTGATGAATGCTTACTAATGCCTTTTGTCTGTTCTTTTCCCTTTTCCTTAGGAAGCGGCGTGCCGGTTTGGGAATGACAGCGCCGAAGATGCCCGCAGAACAGAAGGAGCGATGAATGATGGGCAGAAGTGTCACAAGGTAAGGCTGTTCCTAACGGTGTTCTTGTTCTTGCAGGAGCGGGGCGCAGAAAATAGATGCAGGCCTACTGGAGACCGATCCGAACACGGTGAGTGTCACGCTGCAGGTGCAGAAAACACAAAGCATGTTTCTCAGTCTGGGCGTGGCTTAAATAGTCTCTGGGTATCCCAGGTGTCTCTGGGCTGAACCACACCCAAAAGATTACACTGCACATGCAGTTCTGGGAACCGAAATATGTGGGGGCATCCATCTTGTCCCCATCAATGCACTACAAGTCCAATTCCCAATGTTATCCTATGGGAGTGAGTGTGTCTGGGGCCACAAGCGCCAAGTCTGACTCCAAGTGGGTCTTTGGAGGGATGGAGAGGCCCTTGAGGGCCATGTAGGTGATCGTGGCCTGGCTCCAGCCTGACATCTTGGAGGGCTGGGGACATGAGGGGCAGGAATCATGACACCCAGGGGTCCAGATTCTGACTGTCTTCACAGAGGAAAAACCTCTTCTCTTTATGGGGGCATGACCCCGTCCTTCTCAGTTATGACTGCCCTGCAGATCACAAGTGGAGGGGGCAATGAGTGGAAAAAAACAGCTTCCTTCTCCTCGCATTCTCCCAGGATTCCTTATGACTGCACCTGCAGAGCGCTCCGACTCCCTCTCTGGCTCGTCCTTCAACAGGCAATACAATAACTATTTGCTACTGTAAATCCACTCAGCAACAATATTTATGTGACCTTGCTTTGCCTTCGCTTCCGGGATGCACGCTTACAATGCTGAGTCCACGAAAAACATAGGCTTTCAATACGGTGATGGGAGATGAATGTCCAAGATGGCTGCGCACCGGCACCCTGTTGTTTTAGCTCATATTTCGCATAAGCATTACACTCCACCCCTTGGACAATCAACTACCATAACCCGACGGGTGAGCAGGAGGTACCCAAAACTGTCAGACTATTCTCCATAAATTCGGAATGCACGAAGCACAACAACAAAAACTAATTGCTACAGCAGAAACACCAAAAATCCAAATCAAAGCAGAACGTAGTGCTTCAGGAATCCATGCGAATAATTCAACCCACCAATTCCCGTCTCGATCCTGTGTTACTCGGGCAACTAGATTCTTTGATATGCTTTTCAATAGACCGGGAATGGTATCCCAAATCAAAACAACACATTCCTTCTACTGTTTCGCACCCCAGATTATGCCTTAAAAACAAATCTATAACTGCTGTTTTTTAAAATACCTTTCTTAAAATTTCTATAATCTAGCAACAGCTCAGTTAAAGCGTGCAAAGTCTCATTAAGCCCTTTAACTACTAGACAAGTTAATTTAATCATGGTTTTATATCCTCCAGCTGCTAGACCCCAAATCTCAATAAAGGAAATGGCTAACGGTAATACTTCAGCTTCAGAAAGCAAATGGACATCAAAATTGCAGTCAGTTGATAATGCAGTATAGGAAGCAGCACGCGTAGATCACCTAATTGCAGGTTGCAAAGGGAACATCATTAAACCAAGACGTGTCAAAGCACAGGGGCCACCAGAAATATTAGCAGGAATGTATGAATAAGTAAAGTTCCCACAGGAGAATAACCAACCTGGGGGAAGTCTTACATGGTCCAGGTGACTAGCAGTCAAAACAGTAAAGTTGCATAACATATTATTTGACACAAACACTTATGGGTCTTGTACATAAGTACTGCTCAAAATCGATTCACTTTCTATCTTTGTCTAAATTCAGCTGTTGGCATTTCCCAATATGGGATGGATCACAAGTCATTTGATAACGGACATCTGCGGAAGCAATGTCATGAGTCACAATGCAGGTCATGTTCCTCCATTTGTGGGTAGTGTCTGCACAGAACTTACAATACTCATAAACAGAAAAAGAACTTCTAACATCCGAAGATTCAACTAAGAAATCGTCATGCAGGACCCTGAATATATTTTTCAAAATCTGAGCAGGTGTTGGAATAGCCACAAGGTATGTCGAAATCAGATTTGCGGAACTGTGCACGTTCGCCAAACAGAAATGTGAGAGATTCAAAACTTGTCGGGCCAGATAAACCCATATGTTCTCTGGTTGCCTGACAAGGGCTGAATAGCCATGATGTGAAAAGGATGTAGAAATCCCAGAAGGGAGCCAAGTAAGGCACTGTGTTGCTGCCCCCACCGTTTCCTCAATGCACCACGATACGCTGCAACAGACGCATCATCCGGTGCAAAACTAGTAGCAGGTATATCAGTCTTCATCCATATCCCTGAATCCAGCTGGAGAATAGAGACATCTGCCACATCCTCAGACATGTCCCCGGGCCCTCCCGAAGACACTCCACCATACCTCACACAGACACTCAGCATACTCAGGATCTAAAACGTCAGAATTCATATACACAATATCAGTGAAGTACATCAGTCGCGCCAGCGGGGATGCGAGTCAATTTTCTTTTCCCCAGTTCCATGACAAAAACCACTTGGTCCTCCCCGGCTGCGATTACATCCACCGGAACAGGCGGACCATTAGGTTTTTCGAGCCATACTTTGGCACTTGGGATAATTACATCTGACGAGCCAAAACCCTTGTCCCCATGAATGGTTCATCCCATGGGTGGCTCTCCCTTCTTTAACAATGGATCATTTTACAGGTATGAATATCAATTGGGCCACTCGATCTTCCTTGTGGCTAGGCAACATATTCTCCCCACTGTTGATGATAATAACCTTAATCATGCCCTGATAATTTGCATCCACAATCCCTCCAAATACATGAATGCCTTGTAAGGCTAATCCAGATCTAGGGGAAATTAATGCCATATGTTCAGACGGAATTTGTACCCCAATTCCTGTATCGATCAAAGCAATACCTCTTGTTTCAAGACGAATGTCTTCCCTTGCATGCAAATCCGCCCCAGCAAATTCAGGAGTGACACGGTAAGGAGCCAAAGCACCAGGAGATATTTCCCAGTACAACAGCATTTCCATTGCCCTATTTGGTCTAATTTGTAAGGCTAGCGTTAACATGCGCATCAGTGGAGTTTCATCGTTCGCAATGGGATGGTTATTCAGGATCTGTACAGCTTCTAGCACATGTTCTCGCCATCCCTTCAAAGTACCATCATCTGTTTTGAGTAACTGTGCTTTCAACAATCCATTCATTCTCTCAATTAAACCTGAAGCCTCAGAGTGGTAGGGGACATGAAAAATCTATTTGATTCCTTTTTCCTGACAATAATCCAGCACCACTTTCCCCTTACGGCGGGACCCATTGTCGCTTTGGATGTGTACGGGGATACCATAATATACAGCCACTTGGTCCACTAATTTAATTATGTTCAATTGGGTAGCTCTTTTACATGGCAATACCATTAAGTAACCAAAATATGTGTCCACAATGGTGCATGCATATTGACATCCTCTGCTAATGGGCATAGGACCAATATAATCGATCTGCCAAATCTGTCCAGGCAATTTACCTTTATTCAATGTACCGTGAATTATGTGTGGAATAGCCCTCTGTTTTTGATGTTGACAAATGTGACATTGTAGGATAATCGCTTTCACAATTTCTAACGGAATGTTGATTCCCCTGTCCTGTGCCCACCTGATAGCCTTTTCTACGAGATGTCCACTTTTCTGGTGGGCCCATTTTGCAATCCCTTCCAAATCCTCCTCTTCCGCCCTCGCGTCCATGATTGCAATTGTTGCATGTTCATCTGCAACAGAATTGAACCACCATTCTAATGGGTCTGTTGCGCAATGTGCATCTACATGATATACAGTTACTGTAGTATGCATTAGTATGCATCTCAGCAATGGCTTGCCACAATTCTTTACCCCATACTTCCATAGCATGAAATTTCCAACCATTCTTCTGCCAAGTCGACAGCCACACCACCAACCCATTCGCAACAGACCATGAATCCGTATAAATAAGACAACTCCCAGGCGTCTCTTGCTTCAAAGCCTGATACACAGCACGTAGCTACGCGAACTGGCTACTCTTTCCTTTGCCAGAAGTGGTTAGTACCTTTTTCAATTTGGGATTGTACGCTACTGCTTTCCATTGTCGCTCAACTCCCACATATTTAGCCGAACCATCAGTAAACCATTCATGTTCAACTTGTTCATTTGTTAATTCTCCATATGGGATCCCTCATTTAACTGGAGACTCCTTAATAAGTCAACTCTCCCTCTAGCTCAAGGTCTACTAGTGGGACTCCTGCCACTTGCTCATGTAATTTTGCCATGCCACCGTTCCTGGTCTTGGCACGATCTTGAATGTACCATTTGACAATACTAGCCTCTTGTGCATGACCAATTCGATGTGTTTTAGGGGAGCTCAGTACCCATTGCATGATTGGTTTTTTAGGCCGGAACAATACATCATGACCCACCATCATCTGTTCCGTATCTAGGAGTGCCCAGTAGCATGCTAGTAGTTGTTTCTCAATGGGAGTATATCTGTCACAAACATCGGGCAACTTCCGACTCCAAAATCCTAAGGGCACCCGTTTTCTATCCTGTTTTTGCCATAAGCTCCCGTTGGCATAAGCATCCTGTACGGATACATTTAACTCCACTTCTCCGTCCCTCAAAAGCCATAAATAAAGCACTTTTTGAATGGTGTCTTTGGCCAGTTGGAACGCTCTTTCTTGCTCCTCACCCCATTCAAAATTACATTTTTTGCGTGTTACTTTCTAAAGGGGTGCCAAGATCTGCCCCAAATGTGGGATGTGTTGTCTCCAGAATCCAAAAAGTCCAATAAACTGTTGAACCTGTTTTTTAGTTCTCGGAGTTAAAAGCGCAAGAATCTTTTGCTTGTCTTTCGGCACCATTTCACGATGTCCATTATGGCACTGTATTCCCAGAAAAATGACTGTCTCTGATGGATCTTGCGTTTTAGTTTCATTAACCTCCCATCCTTCTTTCCTTAAACCCTCTATAAGATCTAGGCGTACTTGCACGCTATTCTCATCTTTACCTTGAATCAATATGTCATCAATGTAATGCACAATTTGTACATCTGGTTTGCATGGAATTTTGTCCAAGTGTTCTGCCACCAGCGGGTGAGAGATTGTCGGATTATGCATATAACCCAATGGTAAGCGTTTGAACGTATATTGCTTCCCATTCGAAGAAAATGCAAACTGTTCCCGACATTCGTCAGCAATTGGTACAGTGAAGAAGGCAATAGCTATATCCAACACTGCATACCAAGTGCCCTCTAATTTCTGCACATTTTCTATCAAGGTTACTGCATCCAGTACCGCCGGCACTAGCGGAGGAGTGTGTTTATTCACCTCACGAAAATCAACAGTCATTCTGTAGCTACCATCTGATTTTTTTAACGGGCCAGATCGGATTGTTCCAAGCCGTGTTCCAAAACTGTTTAAATTACCAATATTTATATCAATTTTCGTTTGAACTGCAGTGGTCTCCTTGCCCCCTTTTCCCGTGATCGTAAAATGTCTTCCCTTAAATCTTGAAGGATTTCCATGCATCAATGAGGCCTCTGCCCAGGTATCAATTAAGGCTTGGAACTCTGTTGTATTTCCTGATTGCCAAAAATAATTTCACTTTTACATGAGGTCGTCTGTCCACTTTAACGTGGGCCATTGTTACCAGAGTTTGACCCTCATCCTATTGGTACTTGGGAGTACATGTATTTGGATTCCCTTTCTACCATTGCACTCACCATTTTCCTTAAGTCTGCATATGTTGGCTGGGCAGGTGCGGATCTATTCGGATCCTCATTGTCTCCCCCCTGTGGAGGTGGTACGCCATCTTTCAGTAAAGCTAGAAACATATCCTTTCTGGATACACAAGAGTATCAGCTATCAAACCTCTTACCAGGAGTCCATGTCTCACTTTGCCGCTCCCTCGCTCTCGGTCCTTCCTCTGGTTTTTCCCATTCTCCTAGATCTGCCAATTGCCTAATAGCATCCACCATCTCATTCGTTATTTTACCAGTCTTTCCCACTAATAGGGTCATCATAATGCTTTTATACGCTGGAGGGGCCGTTCTAATTAAATTATTTCTAGCAGAAACAGATGGGTTTACCAACCCTGTGTGTTCAGGAGTTTCTACATGAATGGCTTCTTTCATAGCATGTTCCGTTAATCTTTGAATGGCTTCTTTCAGTGTGTACCATTTTCTCTCTTCAGCGGGCCAATCTAACGTAATTGAATACTTGTGGTTACACCCCTCGGCTGCTACTTGTAATAGAGACATTTGCCCCTCATCCCATTAGCGTCACGAGGAGGCCCTGCACGTAGGGTCTCCTGTATCTGGACTTCCTGTGTGAAGGGCAGGAACCTGGCAGAATCTGTTGCATCTACCAGGAGACCCGCTACCCCTATGTCTAATAGTCAAACCATCCATGCTAACAAAGATTTGCCAGCCCTCTGTTTCGATTGGTTAATGATCTCCCCAATCTCTTGTGAGTAATCCTCGAGTTCGGTCATATCCACCACTCCTCCTCCAGGATTCATAGGATGACGACCCATCCTTCTACGTACTACGGGTTTAACAGTTACCTCTTTTCAGCCAGGTTCCTGCTTGGATACCACCTCTGCCTCGGAACCACTTTCAGTACTAGTACTATCGAATACATCTCTGTCCCATTGATCTGGATCTCAATCCACCCCTGCAGAGGCAATCACAGTTGCCACCTTACAAGAGTAGACCCTCCTAAGTATTTTCCAATATTTGGATCAAGCAACCCTCACTGCAGCTCGCTCGGCTACTGCTTGATGTTTGTCTGCCTTATCATGATACCATTTAATCTGGAGCTGCTGCATCAATGCAATCTGTTTTTCAGCAGCCAGCTCATTCTCCAGTCTTTCGACATTCGCCTGTAATTCCACATTCTGTTGATGCATCTTCCGAAAAGCATGCAACAGAATCCAGCCTCTTCTTCATTGAGCCAAACACTCTTTCCCCTTCTCCACTGACATCTGTTGCAGGCATTTCGTCACTTCGTCCGGACTCGCCACCCCTATACTTGTGTCCCAGGTTTCGCTCAAACCCGCACCACATGCCCAAGTTTGTGCGACTTTATCATACAGACACTTAGTCCACCCTGGGATGGTCACCTCAGGACAGTCTCCGCCTGCAGACCTTCCTTTTTTCCTAAATAAGGCACTCATTTTATCGAATGGATGATTCACTTACCTATAGTTAATACCTCAATACACATACACTCCTCTTTTTTAAAAAAAATGTATTTTTTCTGTTCTGAGTCCAAAACTTGTAAATTACATTTTTGGCAGGTTCCTTTGGCATCAATAACAGCAAAAATACCCTGCTCATAGCGCCAACATGTTTCGTGTTTGCTTGGCCACGTGGGGAGAGCCTTAGACTTACCTTTCCCTGCCAAAACAAGTGATTGGACTCAGATAGGCAAGAAATCACACTTAGACCATTAGGTATGGTAGAAAATGTAAATGGCTTGTTATAGGCCCTTTATTCACACCTTATATATGAACACATCAAACACAAAATACACATATAGTCAGTTATACAGAAACATGGAAAAAGAGTTCATCACCATTATCAATGTAGCAGAAGAGACCTTCATCTTGGCCAATATGACACTGCTTAGTCCCAGAGCAGGTAGGCAAAGAGATCACTCGCAGTAATGGGGTCTGGAGCGCAGCGTCCTCCCTCTCAGCAGGACTGCATCACCCAGGGGTCCGGATTCTAACTGTCTTCACAGAGGAAAAACATCTTTTCTTTATGGGGGCATGACCCCGCCCTTCTCAGTCATGAATGCCCTCCGCTGAAGAGCAAATCACAAGTGGAAGGGGGCAAAGAGTGGAAAATCCAGCCATAAGTGGAAAAACCGAGCTCCCTCTCCTCGCATTCTGCCAGGACCCCTTATCACTACACCTGCAGAGCGCTCCGACTCCGTCTCTGGCTTGTCCGTCAGCAGACAATACAATAACTATTCTCCACAGGAAGTCCACTCCGCAACAATATTTATGTGACCTTGCTTTGCCTTTGCTGCCGTGATGCGCATTTACTCTGCTGAGTCCACGAAAAACATAAGTTTTCATCACGGTGATGGGAGATGAATGTCCAAGATGGCTGTGCACCGGTGCCATGTTGTTTTAGCTCGTATTTGGCATAAGCATTACAAATAAATAAAATAAACTAAACCTTGTTCTTTTCATTGTAGTAAATCACAGGCCTACCTCACGGATACATTCTGTTGGTTAACACCTGGATTCCTAGGGACTTGAGACTTGAAATTTGAAATGGGTACCATCAGAAAATTCAAAGCCCAGAGGCAGAAAGTCTAAAGACGCTTCCATTAGGGCATTTTTGAACAGTATTGAGTGTAGATGTACAATAACCCAATTTAGGAGAGTTTCGTTAATGAATGCCACTATCTTGATATCCGCTGGAGAAAGGAAACAGAGTTTGGGCAAACAATTCAGCAATTTTAGAAATGTTTTCCTATTCAAGATTAGGCCATCCCTCTCCAGAATTAGCCTCTCAATCAAGACTTTAATTTGTACTGGAACCTGTAAACTCGGCAGTAACCTCCCGTTACCCTCTTCACTCTGGCTTATGGTGATAGAGGGAGGAATGGTACTTTTTTCTCCAGAAATGATTGTCTTGAAGCGGGACATCCCTCCCACTCTCCCCCAGTTAAATTCAACAAAGAGCAAGCGGCCGAAGGTTCTTGGGTGTAACTTGAGTTAAGTTGAATTTTTTGCGCTGGGACAGAGCTTATGATCCAAATCAGTCCCGTCTTCAATCTCCTCATTCATTTCATCTGAATAAGTTGACAGGTTCATCAGCAGGAGAGTATTCTCATCCATTTCATAGCCTATATCTATGTCGTCTTGAGATGCAACCTGAGGCATGGATGCTTTCTTGGGACCATCAAAACAGTGTTTATCCGAACTTGGAAGTCTCAGGAGCGTAAGATTCCTCAAAAACGCACTTAATTTTAGGTGAGTGCTGGTTTTTTGATTTTCTTTGTTGCTTTACAATCGATTTAGGCACTTGGCCACCCTTACTTGGGATACCAAAGACAGAGTAGAGTTTCCTGGTTTCTGTTCTGTTCTCGCTCATTTGTGGCTTCATGGGTACTAAGACCATATTTTCGATTTAAAAAAAAAAACTGACCCCATTGAATGTGACCGGACCATTATAGGCTGGTCTTGAATGGGTCCCAGTTTTGGTTGGTTCTATATATAACCCTCCCCGTTATCTGCCATCACTTGCCATGAACCAGAATCACGAAAAGGGCCAAGTGGCCCACGCGGGGGCAGCCCGCTAATTTCAGTTGGAGGCTGTGCCATGGTGGAGACATTGGTTAGGACCCTGCCTGATCACTGGCTCCTGCCACTTTTGGATCATTGAAGCCTTTCTGGTGTCTTGACCATTTCAATATTTCTAAAATGGAAGCCATTAGAGTTGTTTTCTCTGCCCCTTCTCTTTCTAGGTCAAAAAATCTGGCTTTCTATTGCGCTGATAACTCTGCTTCCTTATCCAGCCTTCACTGTATTGATTCTGAGAAAGCTTCCAAAAAGAGGAGTTTGGTATGGCTCATCACTAACTTATTAGCTTGATGCTTTATTTTATTTTTAATAAAACATTTTTTATTGTTTTAATATAACAATCACCAAAACAAAAACAACATTAAGACTATCATGTTCATCCATAATCAAAGGGAGATACACCTATTGTCAATGATCAAGCGGGTTTTACATAAATTCACTGGTGCATTGGTCGTATTCATACAGCATGCGAGAAGTAATCTTAGGTTCCCGCTTCTTCCCACCTATCCCATATCTTCGAGGCTTTGTTGGGGCATCCCCTTGCTGCAAAGAGCCTATGCTCCATCAAGGCGCATATGTCCATATCCGCCTTCCATTGGTCCAGTGTCGGGGAGTCAGGGGCTCCCCATTTCTGCACAATATTACGCATGATTAGCCCTGTCGCCGTGTGGAGGAGCAATCTCTCCCATTTGTTAGTCTCCATTTCATAGGGAACTCCCAGGAGTAAGGCCTTAGGGTCCATTGGTATAGCACGGGCCATGACTTTGGAATGTTCGCCACAGCATGCTTCCCAAAAGGTTTGTATTCGAGGACATGACTATAGGGTATGTATGAAGGTTCCCTCCCCCTCCCTGCATCGAAGACAGTTTGGATTTGTGGCTCATTTCCAGCCGTATGGGCGTGTCCTGAGGTAATATACCCGATGCAGTATTTTTAACTGTACCAGGCGGAGCCTTGAGGACATGACGATTTCTCAGGGTTGCATGAGAACCTGTATCCAGTCCTCCGGTTCTATTCCCCCCACGTTCACCTCCCATTTCGCTTTCAAATTGGTCAGTTTGGGGGTGGCAAAGGATGTTATGGCATTATATAGGATGGAGGTGCACTTGATGGGAATGTATGCTGGTAAAATATTACCTTCAATAGGAGTGCGCATTCCGGAATATTTGCATCTGCGGATATGTGGGCCTTCAGGGCATGGGCCAATCGCATATAGTGATGTTCCCTTGTGCCCCCCCCATTCTCGCACACAGGTGTTGCCTGTTTTGTTTGATTCTTCTACCCGGCTCCCCCCTCACCCCCACTCAAGCCTACTTCTGCAGGAGTCTGTCCTGATACATTCTGGTTTTACCATGACCGTCTTGTGGACAATGCTGGATTTGACTTTTATGGACTTCATTCATTCATGGTGCGTCACCCTTTATCAACTCTCATGCTGAACTTCTTTTGCATCTTGTACTCATAGTGGCCCTGAATCATGCTGTTCCCATCTTCATCTTGTATCCTGGCTTGCAACATTATGTGTTACTACTGACTTCTGCAATTGTATTCACTCTCCCCTCTTGCTTTTCCACTCTTTTGGCTGCTAACTCTCTGTTCTCTCCTCCTTTCCCTTCTCCCTTTTCCTATCTCCTCCCCTTACTTTCCTTCTATGCACTTACTCTATCAGAATTGTCCCTGGACCTAGTATGATAGCAATCTCGTCTGTCTCCTCTTCCCTCCCCTTACTGTTTTTTTCCTCCCCAAGCCCCTCCAGCACTATCTGAAACGTCAGGCCTAATATGATAGTCGCTTGCTTTGTTCCTCCCCTACCTTTCTGCACCCCTCATCTCTTGTATTTTTTTCCGGCTCTACCAGAAATGTCGTCAGGCCTAGTACGGTAGTCGCCTGTCTGTTTCCATTTCCTTCCCACTCTCCCCCCTCCCTTCCTTATCTATGTTTTAGCTCTTGCACTATCTGAAATGTCGTCAGGCCGAGTACGATAGTTAATTTCACATCCTTACTGTTCATGGCTTGTAAGAATGTCATTGTTTTTTCCCTTGTTCCCTCCCTTGCTTTGAAGCGCTTTGAAACACATTGTGTATAGGCGCTATATAAATAAACTATCATATCATAATGTTCTGTACTCGGAATCTGGAAGTGTAGTTGCAAGGCGTCAAATGAGGCCACCTTCCCATCTATAAGAATATCCCCTACCCTTAGAACCCCCGCCCTCACCCATCTGGGCCATGGCTCAGATCTCCCGATTTCAGAAATGTTGCCATTTTGCCATAGGGGTTGCACAGTGGTGACTCTGTTGTCCCACCCTATGAAATGGTGTGCTTGTCTCCAGACCCTAATAAGGTGTGTTGTAGTTGTGGGTAGGAGGGGGTCTTCGGAGGGGTTGGTATAGCAGAGTCAGTGAGTCTGTATTGTGGATAGCGGCTATCTCGGCCCTTATGTGGGGCAGTTCCTGGTCTCTGTGAAGCAAATCATTAACCACTGCCAATTGTGAGGCCCAATAATAGGTTTGAAGACGGGGGACTCCTATTCCGCCCTCCCATATCGATCTTTGGAGAGTGCTTAGCGTGATGCATGGCTGGCCTCCCCCCCATATAAGCTCTTTGAGCAGTGTCTCTATCTGTTGAAACTCCGACTCTGGGATCCTGAGCGGGGCGTTCTGAAGGATGTAGAGAAATCTTGGAAGGGTCATCATTTTAAAGAGCCAAGGGTGTCCCAGTCTCTCTGTGCCAGGAAAGTGTACAAATTCTTGAGTGATTTCAATTGAATTTAATAGAAGCATAGAATGAAGCCTGACACATGTTTCAAGCTGACAACAGCTCTTCTTCGGAGGCTTAGAATACACAATTCATATGCAAATGATGTTAATTATTGTCAAGCAAGAATAAAATCATATGCTAAACAATGTAAAAGCAAGGTGGCATAACAACCAAAAACACAAGGAGTAAAAGAGCAGGGCAAAGTGTTTTTGTGCTTTTGGTTGTTATGCCACCTTGCTCTTACATTGTTTATCAATAATTAACATCGTTTACATATTGTGTATTCCAAGCCTCCGAAGAAGAGCTGTTGTCAGCTTGAAACACGTGTCAGGCTTCATTCTATGCTTCTATTAAATTCAATTGAAATCACTCAAGAATTTGTACAGTTTCCTGGCGCAGAGAGACTTGGACACCCTTGGTTTTTTCGAAATTTCCTAGTGGATCTATACTGGCAGTATAACCACACCTCCCAGATACCTGCAGCCTCGTTGTACCATTTTCCCAAAACTTCACGAGATATACAAGCGCTGTGGATCAGTGACTTTCTCTGCCAGACTTTGTTTTGATCATTTTAAAGAGCGCAGCTCTGCCCATAAGAGTCAGGGGGAGGAGCTTCCAGTGATGAACGTCGGTACGGAAGCGGTCCATAATTGGCCGGCGATTACTGTTTATATACCCCGTCAAGTCCCCAGAGATCCAAATCCCCAGGTAACGGAAGCCCTGGTGTTCAACCCGGTATGGGCAGTCCTGGGGGATGGCCTGTGTTCCACCCTTAACAGGAAAGAGAACAGATTTCCCCCAATTGATTCTAAGTCCGCTAAACTCGCCAAAGTGGACGAGCATCCGTGTGACAATTGGGCAGGATCAAGTTGGGTCCCCCAGGTATATTAGGAGATCATCTGCATATAAAGATATCCAGTCGTCATACCCCTCTGGCCAGCTAAACACCATCGAGGCTGCATTCTGGCAAAGCCATAGCGCCAGCGGCTCAATTGCAAGGGCGAAGAGAAGGGGAGAGAGTGGGCATCCTTGCCGCGTCCCCCTACCAAGAGGGAAGGGTCGGGAGGACCATCCATTTACTTTTACCTCTGCCTGGGTATTTGTGTAGAGCAGCCATACCCATCCCAAAAAGGATTCCCCAAACCCCATACGCCACATGATCTCCCAAAGCTGTCCCAGCGAATTGAATCGAACGCCTTATCGAAATCAATTGCCGGTAGAGCTAGGGGTCCGTCTATAGCCGGGGATCGCTCCAGTTCCAAATGGAGGCGCCGTAGATTCATCTGGGTTGATTTATGCGGCATAAATCCACACTGGTCCGGATGGGCCAGGGTGGGTGCAACCAGTTGTAATGGGTTTGCTAGGAGCTTAGCGAGAATCTTTGACTCCCCGTTAATCAGAGCGATGGGCCTGTAAGAAGCACATTTGTCAGGGGGTTTGTCTGGTTTGGGGATGACCACAAAGGTCACTTTACATAGGTCTGGGGGGAGGGTCCCTTGTTCTCGGGCGCAGAGGAGCATTCTATGAAGGGGGGTGTTATCTTGTCTCCACCCAGTTTTTGCCAGGTTTCAACTGGAAACCCATTAGGACCTGGCGTTTTCCCTGTTTGTAGTTGGGATAACGCTTCTGAAATTTCAGCTTCTGATAAGGCGGAGTCTAATTGTTCCTTCTGTAGCTCAGAGAGAGCCAGTAATATTATAGCATCTAAGAGGGAGGGGTCGAGGGATTAAGAGGTGAGGTTGGGGCCTGGTACAGATCTGCATAGAAGTCGGCAAAAGCCTCAGCTATCTCACCGTCTGATTGACACCGGTTGCCTGGTGACGTGACTATTTCCCTAACATGGCGCTGTCCCTCATCTCTGTTCTCCAACCACGAGAGCATTTTGCCCGCCTTGTCCACAAGTTCATATATTCTCGCTTTAGAGTGCCAGTGGGCCTGCTTACCGTTATCCATCACCCTATTACGGAGGCGCATTGCAGGGATCGGTGGGTCTCAGGGGTGGGACCAAGAATGTGTTTAGTTTCCCAGTTGCTCACCTCTCCCTCGGCCTCTAGTACCTTCTGGAGTCGAATAGCCCTTTTATGTTCCATCCAGGAGATCATTTCCCCCCTCAGCACCGTTTTGTACGCCTCCCACGTCGTCACAGGACTGTCCACCGACTCTTCGTTGATTTCAAAGTATTCGGTAGACATCTCTACAAGGCGGTCAATCAGTTCAGGGAACCCAAGGTAATAGTTATTTAGTCTTCATGTTCTAGGGGGGAGAGCTCCTTGCATACTAATTCCATTATTAGTGGTGAGTGGTCCGAGAGGCCTCGAGGAAGCAGTTCTGTGGACATTGCCCTGTGGAGGTCGGTGTTAGGTAGAAAAAAGTAATCTAGCCTGGACATGGAGCCCTGGGCTCCCGAGTGAAACGAATATTCTCTAGTGCCGGGGTGTAACTCCCGCCATACATCCCGGAGCCCCAAAGCAGATGTGAAGTTGGCCAGTCTCATAGGGGTATCTGGGCTCCGATTCCTAAGGTGGGAGCGGTCAATGCCAATGCTCATAAAGTCGTTAAAGTCCCCCCCCCCCCAGAATGTACGTGTCAGGGTGATGTTTCCCTATGAGGGTGGCGAGTTCATCCAGCAAGTCCTGCCCCAGTCCAGGTGGAGAGTAGATTGTGGCGACAGCTATCTTTTCTCCCCAGATCGTTCCTAAAATGAGCACATGGCGACCCCTGGGGTCCAATTCAGCAGATTGCAGGGTAAACGGGATATACTGTATTAGGATAAGGGTGCCCCTGGATCCCATTGTGTACCCCACATTTTGAGCTAGCCAGGTGAGTATCTGTTATAAGGGCCATATCAGGGGAATGTCTATTTAATAATTGCATGATGAAATGTCTTTTGATTCCCGTTCACATCCAATTCACATTCCAGGTGAGCAGTTTAAGAGTTCTGGGATGTCGTACAGGTAAGGCTTGGGCTCGTATAGATGTCATTTACAGTGCATAGTGGAGGTTCTCAGGGTATCCTGACCAAAGGGACTTGGTGGTAATCCATCGCCCGGTGCTATGTAAGTGGGTTTCCCCTGTGAAGTGGTGCAAGGTGGTACAAGTGGGGGACAGAAGTTAGATTGATCTATGAACATGTAATAGTCTTGAAACAACCAGAAAAAAGAAAAAAAGAAAAAAAACTTTCAAACTTCCCCAATCCTCCCCCTCCCTATACTCCACCCCAACACGAAGTACCTGTCGCCCAAACATTGCTGACACTCAAACCTGGGGTGTCAGCACAAAATCCTAACGCTTATGTAGAGTTGAAGAGGAGGGGATTCACCGAAGGGGGGGTGTTTGAGCCCTTCTCGGAGTCCCCTCCCTTGCGCCGAACGTTAGCATCGTTCATGGTGGATTACACCTTGTGACAGAGCCGGAGGTGTTTTTGCAGCCATTCATCTGCCCCTACTGAAGGAGGGCAGTGGCTTGTTCATCGTTCGTCCGGTTTCACAGCTGGCTCCGGGGCCTCCTGTCCCACTAATTCCAGATTCCTTCTCGGGGAGGCTACCCCCGGCCCGGGCCGGGGCCTTCCTCTTTGCCTCCTCGGTCTTGTGGTCCAATCGCCCTCAATGTGAGTTTCTGCCCATTTCCAGGCCTCTTGTGGATCCGTAAAGTGAACTGTGGATCCCTTGTGATAAATCTTGAGTTGAGCCGGAAAAGCAGGCCGTATTTCACCTTCATCTGGGCCAGTTGTTTTTTGAGCGGATCAATGGATTGTCGTGCGCGTTGCACTTCTCGGGTATAGTCAGGGGAAAAAAGCAATCCGTGCTCCGTTGTATGTGATCATCCCATGTGAGCGCAACATCTGCAGGAGAGCATCCCGGTCATGATAACTAAGCAGTCTGGCTATTATTGTTCGGGGCGAAGCAACCGGGATTGGCCTACCGGAGGGCATTCTGTGGGCCCTTTCCACTGAGAACATTTTTGAAAAAGAGTGGGGTTCAAAGATGACCATGAGCACAGCTCCAGGAACAATTCCGTGCATTGTCCTTCCTCCCCCTCCGGCAGACCGAGGATGCGAACGTTATTGCGGCGGGACCTTCCCTCTCCTTCATCCACTCTAGATTCTAGGGTTTTCAGGCGGGTTAGGCCTGAGACAGTTGTCTATTAATCCAGTTGATGTCCTCCTATGCTTCAGAAATGCTGTGTTCGGCCTCTCTGGTTCTGGAAGTTAGCTTTTGTAAGTTGTGGCGCAGCGAGGAAACCTCTGCCGCAATGCTGTCCATTTTGGTTTCCGTTGAGGTGCGGGAACTGGCGTTAGCAGCCATGACATCCCGTAAGGAGAGAGGGTCCTCGCCTGCGGGGGAGTTTTGTCGTGTTGTTGGGCCCGCCGGTGCCGGGGTGGCAGCGACCGCAAATTGGTCCATGCTACTTTGTGTGGATGTCTTCTTTTGCCTATCCTTGCCCATTTCTGCAAAGGTTGTGAGCTATATGCTGTGGTGGAGGGATCGGCACCGTGAGTCCCAGCCCAGGAATGACAAACGAGGCGCAGTGGGGTCCGGCACCGCCGAGTGCGCTGAACCTTGATGGGTACCCTCTTGAGGTGCACTGTATTACAGCCTTTTCCCCGGTTGTACCGGGTCAGGTGGGTGGTCCCGGCAGTTCCCGCCCTCCGGCATCCAGTCGTAGTTAATGGCCCAGGCTTGTCTCCGTTGGGGGCGGGGGTTCGTCCCGCAGCGGGTGGATGGTACTGGGATGAGGGTTTTCTAGGAGGGCCTTCTGCTTGGTCCCCGATTCCCTTGTTGGGCTTCTCTTGCCCCCCGATTGTGCCTGGGCTTTAAAGTCCGCAATGGCCCCCTCCTTGTTCCGGGCGTTTTACTGACCACGTCTTCAATGGGCCCCGGGCAATGCTTATAGGAGTAGATCCGCGAGGAGGGGCCCCACTTACTTGTATTGATCTGAGGCTGTAGGTCTTCCGGTTGCAGTTCTCCCTTTCTGCGGGTCCCTGCGGTGCGCCTCGTCCAGGAGCTCAGCATACAGGGCGTATGACCGCGGCGAGCTGCACGTGGCCCCAGGGGATAGGAGCTGCTCGCCGCCGGGACTGCAGGAGGGCTTCCGTCCCCTCCCCAGCCGCTCGAGCACTGCGCCTCTCTTCATTGCATACTGCTCAGGCAGATCGGCCCCACCGGTGCACCTCCCGTTTCTCCACGGGATCTCAGCTGGTGTGCTTCGCAGGGTTGCGGAGGAAGCCACCAGTATATGCTTCAGATTCTCCACTGGGCTGCGTAGCCCCTGGCTGTCACAAGCTCCTACGGCGGTTGTATGGGAGCCGATCTCAGGCGCCGGCGGCCATCTTGGACGTGAGGCTGCAGGGGTACCACACCTCCCCGCACTGCGGATTTCCTCCATCTTCCCGGCCAGGTGGGCGTTATGGACCCGTTCGACCAGAGCCCACCGTCTCGCGGGTTCGGCAGAAGTGTTTGGGAGGTGTTAAATCCCCAGGAACCAGGATATAGATGAAGGATTGTTTCGGCACTTGCGGGAGCTCACCAAGCTCAGGTCTGCATCGTTCGCGCACTGGCCACGCCCCCACTTGATCCTTTATTGATTCATTCAGAGTCTCGTACAGTTTTACAAAGGGGTTTATACATTTTACAAAGGGGATTATTGCCGCATTCATAACTGCCATCACCAAATTTTGGAGTAAGATGTGGTCTATTCCCTCAGAAAGCGCAGCTTGCTGAAGATTTGTTGGATCATTTCTCTCAGGAGTTAAACTCACTTGGAAGTTGAGGGAGGACAAAGATGAGAAGGATTCCTGGGCCAGATTTAAATCATGAGGCACTTGGGACTGTATAGTTTCTGAAACATTACCCCTTGAAAAAGTTGCCATTGTGCCCAGTTATAGGCTATTTACTGGGTTAATCCTTAGTGTAGCCGGTTTCATGAAATGTTGCCCCCTCTCTCTCGCTTCTGGGAATTTACTGGCACTGGGCGTAGAGCAGTTAGTATTGGCAAAGTCAATAAGCCTTCGCTTCTTTGTTCTTGTGGAATTGAGCTCAGCAATATCTTGAGCTAACTTCGCCTCCAGAGCACAGTGTTGTCGTTCCAAGTTATCAGCTGGTGAAAAGGAGAAGACCAAGGGGGCAAGTTTCACTGTGAGCTCAGGTGGCCACAGTACAGCATACTCAGGAGAATCTGGGTGCTTAAAGACTACCTCTAAATAAAATAAGCTGCATCTTCTTCTTAGACAAGATCCTTGAAGGCCCCATTTCTCGTGGGGGATGCCTCCGGCCTCTTGAGAATCTTGTGAGGCTCGCAGCAGAATTGAGGAGGCTTCTGGGGAGGGAATGGATCCCAATCCCTCCTAATCGGGTAGGAGACACAGATGGAGCCACTTGGGTGCAAGGGAACTGTATTTCCCCCCCCTACGCATGGGGGGAAGCCGTAGGTTAGTGCTTACATCATCAGATTTTGGGTCTGCTATGTTGTCAAGCTGGTCCATTCTATCTATCTATGTATGTTCTTTATTGCGCCACTAACCCAGAGGCCTCAGGGCGCACACAGGAGAAGAAAGAGACAGACGACAGGTAACAAAAAGTTCAGAGGGAAATAAGCATAATACACAAAAGAAAGCCGTATTCATCTAGTAATACAAAGACCGGTGCAATGGTACAAACAGTGGGATACAAGACTGAATACTCCAGCAGCATAAAAGGAAAATAATGATCCTTGATCTATAACAAACAGGGAAGTTTTTAGTTGTTTCTTAAAGATACTCAAGGGGCTGCTGTCAGCAAGACGTTTAGGCATGGAATTTCATAAGGCAGGAGCCCAGGAATTGAAGCTTGTGACCCCAAATTTTTTCAAGATAGACAGAGGTTGAACTAGAGTAGTGTCGCTACTGGAATGTAATGAGCGACCAACCGATTTCTTTTTTATCCTGGCAGTAAGATATGATGGGGCTTTACCATACAGGCATTTGTACACAATGGTCAGCCCTTTATGATGTAACCGCTGTTGAACCGGCAGCCAATGCAGGCTGCGCCTTGCCTCTGAAACATGCATATTGCCTGTGAGTCCCATTACAGCTTGCACTGCACTATTCTGAATCACCTGCAAGGTCTTAAGATTGGCCTGGGAGGTACCAATCAGAAGACTATTGCAGTAGTACAGCTTGCAGTTCACAATCGCAGCTGCGATCAAAGCAAGATTTTCTTTAGATAGATATGGACGAATCTGCCATAAGAGCTGGATATAATGACAAGAAGATTTAAGATAATTAGTCTGTCGGCTAAAAGACAGTTGAGGGTCAAAAGAGACCCCTAGGGTTTTTACAGACTTTGATATATGGATAACATGTTGACCAATCAAAAAATGGTCATATTTTATATCCAATTTCTTTAACCTCTGCTGAGTGCCCTGAACCAACAACTCAGTTTTAGCATTGTTAAGGGCCAGAGAGTTTAACGCCATCCATTTCTGAATTTCAGCAAAGATATCATTAATATGCTCTAAATCTTTTTGATACTCACCCGTAAGTTTAATAACAATCTGCATGTCGTCAGCATAATTGGCAAATTAAATGCCCATAGCCGAAAGAAGAGTGCAGAGAAGACGTGAATAGATATTAAAGAGCAAAGGCGAGAAACATGAACCCTGCGCCACGCCACATAATAGTATAGAAGCCATACAGTGAGCGTTGTCCTTAGTTACTTTCATGTATGTGGACCCAAAAACGATTTGAACCATACTGATACTTCTGGAGAGCATTTACCAATTGTAATCAACCTGTCCGCCAAAAGTTGATTATCAACTAGATCAAACGCGGCGGACAGGTCTAAAAGCTAAGACCTGCGATATAAGATTTTAAATCCAACAACGCAGTCTCGGTCCTGTGATTAAGTCGAAAGCCGGACTGTTGGATAGCTAATATATCGTGCTCCTGGACGAAGGTTTGATATTGACAATAAGCAATTTTATCCAAAATTTTCAATATGAAAGGAACATTTGTAATAGGATGATAATTCCCCACCTCGGCAGGATCTAGATTTTCCTTCTTAAGCAGGGGTGTGACCCAAGCCTCCTTTATATTCTTGGGGACATATGTCTCCTGAAAAAATTGATTTACAAAGGTAGTAATCCATGGAGCAAGAGTTAGAATGTGTTCTTTAAATAGTGTGGCCGGAAAAATGTCCCCTTTGCAAGAAGTAGGTTTATGTTTAGAAACTATGTCAATAACTTCTTCTGTAGAGACAGTTTTAAAAGTAAATGCAGGGAAATCTCCAGCAACATCTATGTCATCTATTGCAGATCACATATGATCGGAGATAAGTTTGACTTGGGCGTTAATATTATTTTAGTGGGTTAAAGTTTTATTTACAAAACTATTATGAATATTTTGACACCATACACTGTAGGCCTGTGGCAGCGATGTTGTGGTACAGACCTTTAATTCCTGAAGAATAATAAAAAGCTCCTTGGATTTTGCTTTGAATATCCGAGAGTTAAGTTGCGATTCTTTAGTGGAATGAATAAGAGATTTATAGTGTTGAACAGCATGCTTATATGAGGTAAGACTTGTCTCAGAAGGCTGTTTACGCCACAGTCGTTCCAATTGATGTATTTATGTACGAGCTTCAATTATCTCTGCTGAAAAAGGAGTATAAGATGTATTTTTTCCTTTTTTTAATGGAGAATTTTAGAGGAGCAAGTATTTCGAAGGCTTCTTCGACCATAGATCTCATATTTGCTACAAAGGCTTCAAGCGGCATAGGCTCCTGCAAAGATGGTAGTAAAGGCATAGCCGTAGCATGAAAAGCATCTTGTGTGATTTTTCGTACATTTCTTGTCATACCAGGTATACCCAACTGTTTGTCAGTATAAATAGTATGATTGTGATCTGTCTGAAAGCATACTAAATAATGATCTGACCAAATACATTGATCTACTTTGATGTTAATAATAGAAATGTTTTTTGATATAACCCAGTCAAGTGTATTACCACCTATATGAGTAGGAACCTTAACATGCTGGGTGAAAGATAATGAGGATTAAGATTCAGCTAAAGAAGTAGAAGTTCCATCCGATAGGTTATTCACCCATAAATTGATGTCTCCTATTATAATAGTAGGGGAATGTGGCTTACAAGAATTACCAATAAAAGCCAACATTTGTTCTTCAAAAAGGGGTGTGTGAATAGGAGGTCTATAAAGCAACAGTAAGTTAAGAGAAGATGTTGGGGCAAGACTAAGTTTAAGAAAAAGTGCCTCACAATGATCAAAAGATGGTTTCCCTGAATCATGTATTTTAAGGGCAGTTCTATATATTAGTGCCACACCTCCACTCCGTTTTTCTTGTCTGAGTGAAAGAATAGATAACCAGGTAGGGTGGCCATTTGAAGAGAGTGAATAGCAGCATCATGAACACAAGTTTCTGTGAGAGCACATATATACACTTGTGTTTGTACGATGAGGTCCGCTACCTCATGGCAATGCTTAACTAAAGAACGTGTATTCAATATCAGGTACTTAATTGTAGTCCCTTTCGATACAATTTTTCTAGGTGTATTTGGAACCACCCTAAAAGTAGGTTCCGATGACAAAACCTGTTCATGTTGACTGGGACTGGAATCTGTTATCGTATGTGTTAAGGCAGGAGCAGAACAAGTAGCAGCATGATCATGTGTTACAGATAGTAGCCTGTTTCTATGGTGACGTAAAATGGTTGTAACCATTGCCCAGGGGCGTCATTTAGGGGTCGCCAGAGGTTGCAAATGCGACCTTTTAGGGCTCCCTTGCGACCTCTATAAAAAAAATTTAAAAAATGTCATGTAATGTATGCTCCTGGGCTGTGGCCAGCACCATGTACTAATAATAACAGGAGTGCCACAAGTCTAACACTTTCAGCACTGACCCTAAATAAGAAAGAATAGGAATACCAAATAATGTGTCTTTCTGGAATTCTATACAATAATTGGTGGACTCATTAAAGGTTTATTTCAGGCACATTTCAGGGGGTGAGTCACTGATTTAGTCTGTTCTTAAACGCCTCAACTCAGCCTTTCATCCTTCTGAGGTCGATAAATGAGTACCAACACAGATTGGGTGTATATTTTTTCTATATAAAGCACTTAAGCGTAAGTACTATATAATAACACATCATTATCATTTGGATATGGACATCTGCTTGCATTTATAGTAATTTGGTAAAATGGGCCTATATGCACTGATTAACGATACATATGGCGATCCATTCTTGTATGAAATGTACATCACATTATAGGGATATGGTAAACCAAATTTTTCGTAGTGTACAATGCTATGTGATGCCATTTTCTGTTTTGTCAACGGGTGAAAGGTCATGTTCCATCGCTTCCCACAATCACTTCGGGGTGGGGTCAAATGACATCAGGGGACAAGGGTCATGTGATGTCACTTCCGCTACCCCTGGCATTTTGGTGAAATGACGTCCCTGTCATTGCCCCTGTCCATCACCACCAACATTTTGGGGGTACTCCTTAGTTAGTGCTTCATTCCGTTTAGAAAGCTGGGGTGGGGAGCTTGTTCGGCCATTTAGAGTGGACAATATCAGCTCTTCTCATAACTTTCCCTTCCGACGGGTACAAAGGCCGGCCGGTGAATGCTCCTGGTCCCAACACGATACCAAAATGAGTCGCATAAGGACACACCCCACTAGGGATTGAGACCAGGAGATGGATTGCAAGTTCTATAAAGATCAAGTGGTGCATTCAGAGAACTCTGTTGCCCTGAGAGCACTCTGGCAAACATTACATGAACAGTACATTATAAAATCTGGAAACATCACTACTGACGTTTCCCTATAGGTGCATGATATTACAGCAGGATTGGTGGAATACTTGGGTACAATATGGAAACATATGGGTCGGCTCCATGGATTGGCTGGTGGCATGGAGGTTCAGCAGGCAGCACATGGGTTGGCAGGGCCCATCTCCACAGGGTGGTCAGGCACACAAGAGGCAACATTTCTAACTAAGCTATCTAAGCACAAAAGGAACCAAAAGGCATGAGACAAATGACTACCATAAAAATTGACATTTACTGGGGTGCTGCAAAGTTAATTTTGACAAGTATAGGGTCATCCTACCCTTTACACCCAAGGGGCCATAAACCACAGTATCCTGAGCCAGGTGCCCATCTTGAGGGTTTTGGATCTTCCTGATGCCTCATGATATAGTTTGACATGCGTTGTTTCTATAGTGAATATATGCTGTGAAGGGATTAGGACTGTGGTGGGTGCTTGGTCCAGCCACTTAAAATGGGGTTAGAAGTGTATTTGCATTAAGGCAGTGGGGAATGCAGGCAGGGGCTCTGTAATCTGTAACTTCTAAAGGTTGGATATGCGGGAGCACAAGCAGGTTTGTGGAGACAGATGGGTACACAGGCCATTGATTGCTCCAGTCACACACGGGGCAGTGAGCTCATAGAAAGGATACTGAATACTTGCAACAACATACGGCTGGGCTCCCGTGAAAAATGAGTTTGTGCTGAGCTGCCAGGCAGTGGAGGGGGTGAAGCTGGGCTCTTCTGTGCGCAGCACTGGACAGGGTGAGAGATGCCTTTTTACAGATCATTGCATGGTTTAGGAAAATATGGCGTTTAGGGTGGCCCAAAATGGAGTCTGCATGTTTCACCAAGTGGCTTTGTTCACCGTCTTTGAGTCCAAATTATATGAACAGACGAACAAACACGGGGACATCTCCCACCATTGGGCAAATATGAGATCCATTTCATGCGGGAATGTCGAGGGGAGTCAGAAAGACCTCTCCTCCCCACCACCAGCAACATCTCCCATCACCCACTTGAATAGCCACTACAGACCACACACAATATATCAAGTATCAGTATACTGTCCCAATGGACTACATAACTTTTTCAAAACGCACGCTAGCGGTGTTTAACCTTACAGCAGACATTGCGTTGTACAAGTACAGTGACCTGATGAGGCGTAGCAGAAGAACTGCCCGGCTTTTCCCAGCCTGCAACGACTGCACAGCTCAGCTGTGCGGGCCACACTGTGCTCCAGTTAAAGTAGGAAATGCTCTCCTTCAGCAACAGAGAGCTAAGGCAGACTCTCTCAGAACGACTGCACAACTCTGCTGCACAGCTCAGCAGCATGTTCTGCGCTGTGCTCCAGGTAAAGTAGGAAATGCTCTCCGTCAGCAACAGAGAGCTAAGGCAGACTCTCTCCTCCGAATGACTGTACACCTCAGCTGCACAGCTCTGCGGCACACTTAGTGCCCGACTCCAGGTAAAGTAGCAAATGCTCTCCTTCAGCAGTAGAGAACAAAGGCAGACTCCTCCATTTTTTCTTCGCAATGAAATTCGGCCGTTTCACCTACTCCTGGTTTGTTTTTCTTTTGTTAAAATAAAAAAAAATAGCCAGTAGCTTGATATTCTGCTTTACTATGAATTAAATTTGTCTCAGTTTGTCCAATTATACACAGATTTGTAAAATTGGGTGCACACATTCTGAGATGTACAGTCAAAAATAAGTGGTTTGCTGCATTTGTAGAACATGTGTCCATTAACATCCATCCTAATAGTAGTTGTCTACCCACTAACGTGCGCTTTAAAGTTGAATAGAAATTTGACATGTTTTTGTTTTACAATGAAGCCATTTCAAGAGATTGTCCCAACTGATACCAAAGCGAACAGTGAAAAACCTTTATTTTTAACCCTTTTTAAAAGATAATCTAGATAAACAATGCCACACCAACAGATGCTGGATAGCGGAAACAAGGATAGCTTGTTTATGGAGTACAGCACATTAAGCAGACTTGAACATAATATTCACCCCTTCTGTGCCAAGGATGTGCAGATCCAGAGCTTGTTCTGTAAATCATACATTCCATGTAACACTAAAGCAATTGATAACATATATATATCTATTAGTTATCTCTCAATGAAAAAAGGTTAAGGCCCATTATGGTTACAAGTAAAACCGAAAACCTAAGCAACCATAACTCGTCCACCACCGTGCACTGCTAAGCCAAACACATACTTAACCTAATATAGCAAATACTTTTGTCCAATTTTCGTTTCATCTTAAAACTCTGCCATTCTAGCATCATTTTGAACACTTCTATACACCTTTGCAACCTTTTCCACTGTTTGTGTGTTAATCGACGTCCACAAACATCTGTCATCGTGACCTATTCTTACTCATTATACATTAACAATCTAGCACACATTTGCATTTTAGCCCAATTGTGTTATTCAGAATGTAGGTGGTGTTCCTCGGCCAACCCTACTCTCTTTATGTAGTCTGAGCCCTCTTTGACTAGAGAGCCCAACTCGACACCGGCCTAGGCCCGTGCACCTGTCCTAGCATTAAGCCAACCACCCATCTCTCTCATACATTTGCTACAACTACTTAGCATGTGTCTCCTGAGCACCAGCTTGGTCGCCTGCCTTCTGCTCCTCAAATACCATAGTACTGCTTAGCATGTCACCTCAATCACCTCTCACTATGCATTCGATTATACTCAACATTAAGTCACCTAGTAGTTCTCCTCTACATATAGAGGACTTACAACCATTGCTACCTACCGGCCTCCCCGCTCTACTACTGACAGAAATTTAGGACTCAGAGCTAGATTAGTTAAAAATTATGAGCCCCTCGCCCGCACCATGCCCACTATACAGAGACTAAGAACCACAACTGCCCGGCCTAGCCTAACCACCCTAAAACCCAACTCATCCCAGAACTCTAACCTTATACCTCCACATAGTCCCTCTAATCAGAGTAATCTTGAACTAATACAAAATCACCCCCAAACCACTAATACCAATACCACCGCGAGCCCCCAAATCAAGGGAGTCCTAATCAACACCAGATCGTTAGTAGCTCATGTAACAGAAATTGCAGACTTGATCCTAAAAGAAGACCTCGACCTCCTTGATATTACAGAGACTTGGCTACATCCAGCAGCAGGCCCAATGCTCATGCTTGCAGTCCCAGATAATTACTCCATCTTGAGACAAGACCGACCCAATTCCAGAGGTGGGGGTGTTGCAATTATACACAAATGTAGCCGGACCATGAGAAATGTAACCACTATCAATATCCTCTCTTGCAAACTACTTTCTGTTAAAGTCCCTCTTACCAATGCCCAAACTCGTAATATCCATTTGATCTATCGCCCCCCAGGCCCAATAGGCACTTTTGATGAGGACATTAAGACCATACTATCTAACAACCTTAATATGTTCCACCCAAGTACTCACCCTAGGGGACTACAATATGGGCTTCAATGACCCAGAAGACCTAATTGCCAGTACTACACTTAATACCCTCTCCGAATTAGGATTTATCCAAAGATGTATGGAACCTACACATGCCAAGGGCAGAATACTCGATTGGGTGGCTGACCATAACTGCCTAGCTAACATCACAGACATCTCACCATTAGCCTGGACTGACCACCATTTGGTATCGTTCATGCTCTCGACCATCCGACCCCCACCCCTGCCGATCAAAAGCCCCACCTACACTCACAAGAAACAAGAAGAGTATCACTGTGGAGAGACTTATCCCAAACTTACTCAACACACGCCCTGACAACTTGAATCCAGAGACTTTGGTCAAAGAATATAACAAGATCATGTCCACCTCGTTGGATCTAATCACCCCCCTCAAACTTAGACCAAGCAAGCCCAAAACCCATCTGAACAAATGGTACACACCATTCCTTAAAAGTTTAAGACAGCAAAAAAGAAACTGCAAAGCCACCTGGAAAAAACTCCCTTCAGTGGCTAATAAACTCAAACTCTCTAAACTAGCTGCCCGCTACAAAAAAGAAATCTACCTTGCAAAACGAACCTCCTTCGACTCCCGCATATCCCAAGCAAAATCAAACAAAGGAATTATTTTCCATCCTTAAAGAAGTAGAAACCCCTATAGCTCCATCAGATACCTGTACCAAAGATATACATTGGTGCTCAGAAATCCAAAATGCCTTCGCTAAGAAGATTGCTACTCTACAAACCAAAATCTCCTGCAAAAAAGCCTCCCTGAACGACCCTCTCCCTTCCAACTGCCTGAGAAGCTTACCTCAAGGGAAACTACCCGCTTTAACTTCTCTAAAGTCACCACACTTGAAGTAGAAAAAAATGATCTTGTCATTGAAACCATCCAATTGTCAGGGTGATCTGTGCCCTGCACAGCTCATTAAAAATGCTGCCCGTGACCTCTCCCCTTTCATCACGAAATTAATCAACGCCTCCTTCTCCACTGGTTCTATCCCCACCAACTTAAAACAATCCTGGGTACTCCCACTACAAAAAAAAAACAACACACTCGACCCAACCACGCCTACAAACTATAGACCCATAACAACGTACCATTTCTTCTAAAAAATATTGGATAAGGTTGCTTATGTACAAATATAGAAGTATTTGGAAAAACATCACCTACTAGGAGCTAGACAATCAGGCTTCCGTCCACAAAATGGGGACCAAGACTGCTCTCATTGACCTTAAAGCACAGATCGACAAGCTTAGAGATGTTCCTGATGCTGCTGCTCCTCCTCCTCCATCACTCTGTCCTATGCACACATATACACACCTCAGCTTTCTGTTGAGGCCATTACATGGATTAGATCATTCCTCTACGGCAGAACCATGAGGGTCTTTTCACCCACAGCTGCAGCAGACCCCATACCCATCACCTGTGGTGTGCCACAGGGCTCTTGTGTCTCCCCCACACTGTACAATATATTTACCAAGCCCCTTTGCGATTATCTGGATCATCTTGGTATCACCTACACAAACTACGCAGATACCCAGATCCTCCTTCCGCTTTCTGGAGATTATGGGAAGTATTTGGCCTTGGTGAATAGGGTGTATATCATCCAGGCATGGATGTCCACACATGGACTATGCCTGAATGATGATAAAACTGAACTCATTATCCTAGGTACCACCAGTTTAAAGAAATTAGGCCCTGCCTATTGTTCTTTCTTCATCAATGGTAGCAGCATCAAAGTAGGACAAGAGGTTAAAACACTAGGCTTTTACTTGGACTCTATCTTCTCCTTCAACAGACAGGAGAACTCCTTAGCCTCTTCCATGGCCTACACGTTTAAACTGATCCATTCAGCCAAACCCTTTCTGTCCGACACCAGTTGCTCGACACTCGCTAGAGCCCTCATACTGTCCCGCCTGGACTACTGTAACGCTCTCCATCTTGGGTCCTCTAAAGCCCCCACCAGCAAACTTCAAACTCTCCAGAATAACGCTCTTAGAGCAGCTCTGGGCATCTCCAGAAGAGAGCATATTACAGTACACTGCCAACAGAGTAATTGGCCCTCTCTCAAAGACAAAATTCTCTTAAAAACTGCCTCACTCACAAATCCCTCAATAACACTGCCCCTATCTATTTGATCGACAGATTTCATAAATAGACCTCCCTGAGACCCACAAGAACAGCCTATAAAGACTGCCTTTCTGTCTCCAACTTCAAACGCTCCACTATAGGGGGGGTACAGCTTCCCAGTGAGAGCAGCTAAACTGTGGAACTTTCTACCGCCAACTCTCAGAATGGACTTGCCCTATCATAACTTCTGATCCAAGGTCGTTTAATGGTTGAAAACGTAGGCCTCCAAACACCCAAACACATCCAGGCGCATAGTCTTCATACTCCTGCCATCTGTACATATTATACTGCCTATACTTACTGCTGCCTATCTGTACATTACTTTTACAATGTGTATGTATAAAACTTTTTTGTTGTTGTAACTAAGCTTTGCAATTTTATGTAAATGTTGCGCAGTTATCCGAGGGTATGCTTGCGCATTACAAATAATAAAACAAACACATACTTGTAAGAATATTAGCAAAACTGCTATTTATCTTAAATATGGCATCAGCTATTGCCATCTCTCTCCCCTCCCCCCTCCCCCCCCCCAAGAGCCATGACCAGCTGGACGAATTACACAACAAAAGAAGGTGCTCTACTTCAATAGACATGAAAAGGACCAAGAAGTTGATGTAGAGGAAGTGCCTACCTCTAGCACCCAGAGAGAATAATGGTTGTGGCAGTTCTTTAGCACTGTTGGGGACGTACAAAAGGCTAAAGCTACCAAAGTGACATGCACAGAGTGAAACATTCTACTCAGTCACAGACTACCCGTGTCACAGACTACCTGGACAGTACTCATACGGGACCACTTCCATGCGGCGCCACACCAAATCCAACCACTGCAATGATCTCAGAAAGGCTGTTCCTTTCTTAGGAAGTAGCAGGCCGTCTTCCTCCACCTCATCTTGCTGAGCCAATACTGTAACCAAACGGCCTACTTCTGTGGGACACAAAATCCCACAAGCTGCCTTAAAAGTGATAAAGAGGCTGTTGTTCCATATCTTTCGAAGACAACAGTACTACAATATATAATGCAACATATCACTCTGCAAGGGGGAGCAATTTCGAAGTGCTTTTGAAGTTGTGATCAATGAGCAAGAGAAACGCTGTGGCGAGAGGAGGAAAGAGACTTATAGGGCAGAAGGAAAGTAAGGTAAGTATAGATCACTCAGTGATGAGGCGCTATTTAGAGTCATGATTTAGGGCTAATAGAAATGGAATAGTAGCCAGATATAGGGAGCCAGAGAAGAGTTGAATAATATGTTCCACATCACTCTGCTGTCCAGCGATTTAAGGTGCCCTAGATGTTTATAAAAGCTTGCTTTCCTTTTCTTTTTCAGGGCCTGTAAATTGACTAGTAGATGTCCAAGTGTCTCCTTTCCGGTGTGACTCAAACATAATATGCAACTGGTTCCAATAAGTGAAATCATGTTTCAAGAGGCTATACATTCCTTAGTTGGCCACAGATTAAAACGCATACTCATTAAATTGTCTCTGTATTTATTATCCGCCCCGAAGTTTCATAATGAACATACCTGCTTGGAATGTTTTATAAAGGAAGACACGACTCCCATACTCCTAGCCATTCATTATCTTTATATATTTTTTTCACTGAATCTGGCCTTTCAAGTTGCATGGTTAGGTCTATATTGGCCTTCTTCAAAATGTTTTCACAGTATTGCTTCCTTTTGACAGAGAAGAATTTGCCCTGAATGTAAGGGCTTTAGTAAGCTTTGGGAGAAGAGATAAATCTCCCAATTGTGCTAGTAAGCATTTTCTGAACATAGTAATTCCTTTAATCCATGGAGTGTAGGGGTAGAATGCTCAATTCGAATCTTATGATCTGAATTGGGAATCCTTTAGGGAGTCCCAGTAGTGTTTTCCAATGTATGCCCTCCAGACGGTTCCAATTGGGCTGATGCATGGTCGCTTTTGTATGCGCCCCATAAGTGACCATCAGCTCTACTTTTAGCTCATAGAACACGATTATCAGCTTGCAAGAAAACCTTCCGTATTTAACCCGGATGACTTTGGCTAGGGAGGTTACATTTTGCATTTTCTGCCCGATTTCCATTTTGTATGGGCGGTCTCCTGGATCATTATTCATATTCTGACCCAGATAGACATGGCCTCAATTGACCCGACTGCCGCGTACGACCAGGTAGATTGTGGCAAAAATTGGCCTTAGGGCTCTTGAGGCTAATCAGCGGGGTATATGAAAACTGTGGGGTTCGGTTGAATCAAAGAGGTGATCTCTTGAGGAGAATTCAATCTTTTCAGGGGTCAGACAGGGTGGTACATTGGCTCCCTGGCTATTCATCCAATATTTCTCTGTCACCTTTTTGCTAATTAAGGGGGGGGCTCCTTGCCCCCAAGATTGGCAAGGATAAAATTATTTGTCTTGAATATGCTGACTACCTACTAATCTTTGATAATACTAAGGTGGGGTTGCAACGGTCTCTTACCAACTTGGAAGTATACGCTAAAGCCAATGGGCTTAGAATGAATCCCAATAAAACAAAAATCTTATCCTTTACGAAAGTGAAGACAAAGACCTCAGGTTTTATTGGTAAGTTGGGTGAGACTCCCCTGAAACTTGCTAGGTCTGTGTGACACTTGGGGTTTAATTTTTGATCCCACCGGGGTTCAAAGGCAATAACTGAGCCCATTTTACATAAGGCGAAATTGCTGGAGTCTCAGTTGGCCAGGATCAATCGAAAGTTTGGTAAGTTTTCCCTGAAACCCACTTTAATTTTCTTTTGAGAGTAAAATCATTCCCCAATTAATGTATGGATTGGAAATGCTATCACAGAAAATAAGCAGAATACTGAATCGAGGGCTGCATTTGGAGAAGAATATTGGGTGTGCCAAATGCGATTCCTGTCTCCGCAATTAGGTTTGAATTGGGGATTGTTTCGATATGGGCACGAGTACAGTGTGCCTGTATTTCCTTGTACTCCAAAATTAGAACTGGAATGCCTAATACACTGTACCATCTGATGGGTAGAAATCTAGGATTTCTCTCGGACACTGATCTCTTTGAGGGACATGTCAGAAGCCATCCTCGATGAGATTGGAATGTCCATGGAGAACTTGATCTCAAATCCCATGAATGTAAAACAAGCCTTGTTTGATCTAGATTGGTGTAAACTGTCGACAAATTTCACTCCTACCCATCCTTATTCCATTTGAACCACAAACATTGAGCCCGAGGTTTGCCTACCAAGGTTATTTTACAATTTCCGGATAGATGTTACCGAGGTATTATTCTTAGGGCCAGATGGAATATCTTACCTACTAGGGACATCTTAGCAAGGAGATCGTTGATTCCGCTGGATGAATCCAAATGTAGGTTTTGTTCGGCAAACTTGGGGACTCTAAAACACCTGGTCATGGAGAGCATGTCATTACAGCCGCTTAGGGCAAAAACATTTGATCCCCTTAATGTAAATTCTATTATATATCAGGAAGAGTTGGCATGGAAACAGTGCCTTAAAATTCAAACTATCAGGGTATAGCGTTATCAGGATTTATCAAAAGTTTAAACTTGTAATACATAGCCAAATTTCTTTTATTTTACCTTGAACGTTGCATTGTGTTATTTGTTATGGTTGAGGCCATAAGACTTGGATATCGGCTTTTACCTGATTCACATTAGTCATTTTTAAGCAGGACTTATTTTTTTCTTTTCAATGATTATTGGAAATATGCAGTTGTATTGATTATTCCATATTTTTTTTCTGTTTTAATTGACTATTAATGGTGATGATGAATTGGAATTTTCTTTTATTTCTGTAATGTTTTTGGATACTACATGTTCTCTGTTTTGTAACGGTTTGAATAAACCAAATACAAATTAAAAAAAAAAAAATAGATATCTATATTCATTTAGGTTTTTGAGAAACATTCCTCCCAGAGACCATCTGCATTGCGGTTTATTGTTTTTTCTTTTAGTAACCGTTAGGGTGCTTGATTGATTTTTAGAAAATTTGGAGGGCCGCTAGTTTTCGTTGCAGCCCAATTGGGGTAAGGTCAATCATCATATAATAGCCACGGAATATGGGTTTCACCTACCTTGGGTGGAAAAGATCTAACAGCGTTTAGTACCTTATTGATGTCTTTTATGTAACAGTTAAATAGTATGGAAGCAAGAATGCAACCCTGTTTAAGTCCTTTTGTGGTTGGAATCTTTTTAGTCAAAAGGCCATCTTTATTGAGTTTTATCTGCATGGTGGTATTCATATGGAATTGCTGAATTAGGATGAGGAGGTAGCTCGGGCAGCCCACCTGTTTTTTTGTTTCATAGTAGGTTGCAAGATATAGAACCAAACACCCGTTTAAAATCTATAAAGGCAAGGTACAATGCCAGATTGGATTCAATGATTTGTTTTTTCTATTGTTGCAAGTGTTAGTAAGTTGACTGATGTCCCAGAGACCCGCTCCAAATCCTGACTGAAATGTATCGGTTTGATGAGTTGTCTTTAACCAAAGGAGGCACAGAGAATTAAGCAAGAAAATATTTTGCCAGGAGCATCAAGCAAGGCTATGGCCCTGTAATTCTCTGGGTCTCATCTATTGCCTTTTTTGAAGATTGGGATGATTATCGAATTTTTTCATGTGAGCGGAATTTGATTTTGTCTTACGATTCCCTTAAAGATTGTTAAGATAGCTGTCCAGGCCTGTGGATAGGTTTTCATTGATAAATTGGTAAGCCCATCGGGCCCTGGGGCTCGCGAGGAACTAAGTTTGACTATAAGGAGCAGGATATCTAGGTGATCACATTTTAGTTGCGATAGAGGGTTACTCGATATCTAGATGGGATGGTTCTTCTGCATTAAAAAGAGCTGAGGAGTGCTTGCACCAAGCCTCTTCGCTGATGACATTTATCATTCGAGCACCTGGTATGGCATTGTGGGCATTTATTTTATTTTATAGATTCTATATTTGTCCAGTGTTTTTCCCTTTTAGCTCATTTAGTATTTTTTTCTGCATTTGGTTGTAGTTTTGACATTTTGTATTGCTTGATCTTGTTTTTGTATTTATTGTGAATCCCCTTACAAATGTGCGCTAGTGTTGGGCTTTTATTTCTAGATGCCTCTTTAATTTCGCTTCTCATTAAGGTTTTTAGATTTTGAATGCTCTGATCGAATTTGATTTTAACATGTCTAACTCGTCTGCGAAAGTTTTGTATCCATGAAGAATTGTAATATTTCATCATAATCAAGAATTGATGTGTCGCAGAAGGTTTCATCATGATAATAGGCTGAAAGTGTGTCCATAAAAGTGGATGTGACTTTACACGGTTGCCACTAGCCAAAGTTTGTAATGGGTGGCTGTAATCAGTATTTACGTTGGCTAGGGAGGATTACTGAATTATTTCCAAAGTATTATGATCACTTTTGGTTGAGGGGATTACTTTAAAATTTTCGACTTGGATCAAGGTTTTCCATTATTGAGATGGCTTGATTTCTATGCCGCGTTGCAGCTGGCGGAACGTCTCTCTTGATTGTCCCATTCAGCATGATAAAACCTTTTCCAGACAAAGTCTAGCCATCTCCTGGCTCGCTTTGACAGAGATGGAACAAGTTACTTACCTGTAACTGTTGTTCTCCAGTATGGGTCTGGCATGGATTCACATGCTCATGAATATTCCCCGTCGTCAGGCTGGGAATCCTCGGTAAAGAAAGAAATCAGTATCAGTTTCGCTTCTGATCTGCCTTTCTTAGTAGCAACCAATCACTGGTCTCTGGGTCATACTGCCCCCAGCCAATGACTGCCCTCTCCCTAAGCCCCTCCCCTGGCAGCCATCCTCAGATTTGGTAGCACGTGAAGTGGCAGTATGACCAAGTGAAGAACCGCAGAGGGTTGGGAGGGTTTGCATGTGAATCCATGCCAGACCTATGCTGGAGAACAACAGTTACAGGCAAGTAACTTGTTCCTTCTCCAGCATGGGGTCTGGCATGGATTCACATGCTCATGAATATAAGAATACATAGCAGTACACACATGCACAACCACGGGAGGTGGCAAGGTTCAACATTAAGCATTACATAAACGCAACATTAAGCAACTCTTACCTCCTCACCAGGCCCACCTTCAGGCAAACAGGTTGCGCAGCACTGCTTGGCCGACTCTGGACTCCTCGCTGGAATCCCAGGCGACGCAGTAGAATCTCGTGAAGGTGTGCGTCGACCTCCACATAGCAGCCCTGCAGATGTCCAGCAGGGGCACACCAGACAGGAACGCCGTGGTAGCAGCAATCGCTCTGGTAGAATGGGCTCTCGGACGGCCAGGCAACGGTCGGTTTGCCAACCGATGATAGTGCATGATGCAGCCGGAGAGCCATCTGCAAATGGAAACCTTCGAGAGAGCCTTCCCTTGGTTCACAGGTCCAAAGTTCACAAACAGCTGTGATGTATTCCGAAAACTCTTTGTTTGGTCCACATAGAACTTCAGCGCTCTAGCTACATCCAGCGAGTGCAAAGTCCTCTTGGCAGGCGACGAAGGCGACGGGAAGAAAACTGGTAACACCAAGGGCTCGTTGAGATGGAAGTCCAACAGCACCTTGGGCATCAAGGAGTGGTGCGTCCTTAGCATCACCCTCGTCTCGTGAAAAGTCAATTATGGAGGCTTGCAGGATAGGGCCTGAATCTCTCCCACGCGTCGTGCGGAGGTGATGGCCACAAGGAACGCTGTCTTCCACGACAGGAACTTCAACGGAGCTGAATGCAAAGGCTCGAATGGCGGGCCCATGAGCCTGGTCAGCACCACGTTGAGCTTCCATGCCAGGGCTGGAGCCTTCACCGGTGGGAACCGTCAGAACAGTCCTTTCATAAACTCCTTCACCAGGCAATGAGACCACAGGGATGACTGTCCTGCAGTTCTGGTGTATCGGGAAGTCGCTGCCAGATGTATCTTGATGGAAGCATGAGCTAGTCCAGCTTTGGCCAGCGACAGTAAGTACGGTAGCACTTGGGGCCGTAATCCGTAGAGGGTTAATCTTCTGTGCACGGCACCAGACAAGAGAACCTCTTCCACTTGTGTCCGTAGCACTTGAGAGTTGAGGGCGCCCTGGCCGTGGCAAGAACCTCTCTGCAGTCCGCCGGGATATCGTACCCTCCAAACTCTAGTGCTGCAGGAGCAAGGCCTGCAAGTTCATCGACTCCGGGTCGTGATGAAGGATGGCGCCTCCTTCTCTGGAGACAAGATCTGCGCCAGTCGACAGTTTGACTGGTGGGGACGCTGCCAAGTCCGGAAGGTCCGGGAACCAGGTCTGGCTCGGCCACACCGGTGCGAGTAGGATCATCCTCCACCGGGACCTCTTGAGCTGGTTGACGAGTCGCAGTAGCAACGGAAACGGGGGGGAGGAACGCATACAGGAACAGGACGTCCCAGGGGAAGAAGAAAGCATCGTCCATGCTCCTCGGCTGGGGATACCTGCTGGCAAACCTCTGGCACTTGGAGTTTGTCGCCGTCGCAAACAGGTCGATCTGGGGTTTGCCCCATATTTGAAAGAGTCGATCCACTTGATCCTGCCGCAGCTCCCACTCGTGGCACGAGCACATCTCCCTGCTGAGCGAGTCGGCGATTGTGTTGTTTGCCCCTGCCAGATAAAAGGGTACCAGAAACATCCCCTGGGCAATGGCACAGTGCCACAGATCCTGGGCTTCCTTGGACAGGGCTGGGGATCTTGTTCCTCCCTGCTTCCGGATGTAGGCCATCGTGGTGGTGTTGTCGGTGAAGATCTTCACCACTTTGCCCTTGAGGGATGGGAGAAACGACCTGAGGGCCCAGAACACCACTCGGAGCTCCAGTATGTTGATGTGGAGCGTCCTCTCCTCCCGGAGCCAAAGGCCTCTCGCGTGAAGATCTCCAGTGTGCGTTCCCCACCCCTCCAGGGCGGCATCTGTCATCACCGTCAACTGGTGTGCTGGGATCTGCAAGTCCGTGCCCGCCGCGAGATGTGTGCGGGTGCCCACCACGAAGTTGGCGGAATACCTCGTTGAGTGAGATCTTGTCCTCGAAGCTGCCCGTCGCTTGCATCCAACAGGCGTCAAGGAACTCCTGCAGAGGGCGCATCCGAAGCCTGCACAGGCACACCAGGTAGATGCATGAGGACATCATCCCGAGAAGGGACTTGATGGACCTCACCCTGGCCACGTCCATGGCCAGCAGACGCTGCACCTTGCCCAGGAGGCCCTTAGTCCTTTCCCCCCCGATGGCCAATCGCGCTACTGTATCAAAAATGGCTCCCAGAAACAGTGCGACCTGCGACGGAGCCAGGTGCGATTTGGTTAAGTTGATGGAGTCCCAGGTTTGTGAGCAGCCAGACGGTCTTCGCTGTGTGCTCGACGGCGAGCTCCCTTGTTCTTGCTCGGATGAGCCAATCGTCCAGGTAGGGGTAGATGTGAATCCCCTGCAGGCGCAGCCACTTGGTGAATACCCTGGGTGCCGACTTCAATCTGAATGGGAGGGCCTTGAACTGGTAGTGCCGTCCCTGGACCACAAACCTGAGAAACTTTCGGTGTGCTTTTAGTATGGGGATGTGAAAGTATGCATCCTCCAAATCCAACGAGGATAGGCAATCGCCTTCCTCCAGCTGGCCCAGCACATGCTGGAGGTGTCATGATCTCTGCTTCCAAAAGATCAGGACTTGCCCGACTCCCTTGGAAGCAGACCCATAACCCCGGTTCCGAGTGCCAGCCAGTCCCAATTGGGACCTTTTGGACCCTGTCCTGGCGCCAGTGGCACCAGGCTCATAAAGATGCCCAGTCCCAGCGCTGGAAGCGCCGGGCTCATAATGCTTGGGTGGACTTACCTGCAGCAGACCATGCTGCTTACTTACCTGCCAGTTGAACCCCTGATCCTCTTCTGTTTGGGACTACTTTTCCTGTTGGGTGAGGCAGGAGCCACTCCCTTGGTTCAGAACACTGGAACTCTTCTGGAAAGCAGGAACTCTTTTCTTACCTAGGCGTGGCTGTGGAAGGAGACACCTAAGCACTACAGGAGGCTATTTAAACCACACCCGATGGATGAATCTTGCTTTGCGTTATTCTGCATTCTCTGCAGCAGAACGCTCATCGTGTCTTCTGCTTCTGATCCTGGGCCTAAGGAAACAAAGGCTTACCATCCTGGAATCCAGTCTTCAGCAGCACCTGTAAAGACAAAGAAAGAACAGGTTAGCACTACGGTCTTCAGTGGCAGCGCATCTCTTACCTGGTCCATCGGCTGTCACCAACGCCTCGCGCTGCATTCCGGCATCTGAAAGACAAAGGCTTACCTACTCTTCGCATGTTCCGGAGGTCTTCGCACTGCATTCCGGCATCTGAAAGACAAAAGCTTACCAGCTCTTCGCACGCTCCGGAGGCCTTCGGCGCTGCATCCCGCATCTGAAAGACAAAAGAAGGTGCGTTTAAAGACATTGGGCAACTTTATTACTCACGTGCCATTACTCCTTCCCATGCCGAATCCAGTGGGTATTCCAGCACCCTTCAGCTTCTCTAAAGCTCCGAACTTGTACCTGCAAGATAAAAGGGACAGTTAGTGCGCATCGTGAAGCAGGCTACAAGCGCTTACCTACGTGCTTCCAGGCGCTTCTATTCCTCACGCGGGTTCGATCCTCAACTCTCATCAGCCCGCCATCGCCGGAACTCTGCAAAACAAGAGATATCATTACAAAAGACTTTTAAGACATTTGAAGCGCCCAGAACTTACCGTTCGTGCAGTTAACGACGGACAGCAGTCCTCTGAGGTCAAGAGGCCTGCACCCTTATCCAGTGAAGGAACTGGTTACGGCACCCTGCCCCGAGGCAGATGGAGAGCTCGGCGTTCACTTACCTAAGGTGAGGGCGTTAACCTTTGGGGTTCTACAGGAGAAGAGAAAGGGAAGAGAGAGGCACCCAATAACCCCAGTTCATTAATCCCATATTTTCTACCTGCAGACATCTTACTCTTCGAGTCAGACATACAGTGCACAGAGGTCCACCCAAAGAGCCAACCGTGTGTTACACATCACCTTTGAAGATACGGCATTCACCCAGTCAAGACCGGCGCCTCTGCGGGAATCAGGTGAGCGTTACAGAACGCAAAGCCTACCGCAAAACTCCCACCCAGGCGCTATGGAAACCTCGGATACCGACCAACTAGCCCAGTTACTTGGGGAACTAAGAGCAGAAGTGCATGCAGCCCGTCAGGAAACGAATGCTCTAAGAAGGGAACTGATTATTTCCAAGGAGCCAACAGACGATCTCGCTAGACAATTGCTACAGTCACAAGATGGACAAACTCCGTTACCCGCATCAGGGGCAAATCTTCCTTCAATATCCTCTACGAACCCAGTGCAGATCAACCTACCTGGGAATGTACCTCTGGCTCCGCCCGAACGATTTTCTGGTGACCCAAAGAGGTTTGCAGTATTCATTAATCAGTGCCGGTTGCACTTCTTATGCCGGCCAGCAGCCTTTCCAACTGATCAAGCTAAGGTAGCTTTCGTACCTTAGTGGCAATGCGGCAGACTGGTCGATCCCTCTAGTTAATCAAGATGATCCGGTTCTCCATGATTTTCAAGCTTTTCAGCTCAGTATGGAAAAACTGTTTGCAAGACATTCACAGGGGCAGGCCTTGGACAATGACCTCCTTTCATTGCGACAGGGTAATCAAGACCTTTTGGCTTATATTGCGTCTTTCAACAGACTGATAGTGGAAACTTGATGGCCTGAGGACAAAAGGATTACGCTGTTTTATAGAGGTCTACGTGGAGAGCTCAAAGATGTGTTAGCCCAAGTAGTGAATCCCCCGCAAGACTGTTCGGACTATATTGACTTAGTCGTTCAAATTGACCACAGACTGCAGAACAGGAAGGCCGATCGTTCCAAGTTTGATGCTCGAGTATTTTCCAAACCACCAACTCCTACCAAAGGAGTAGACTCCGGGGAACCCATGCAAATAGGGGGCCTGAAAGGACCACTAACACAAAAGGAGCGGGAAAGGAGAAAACAGCTGCAATTATGCCTCTATTGCGGAAACTCGGGGCACTTTCTTCGAGACTGTCCGGTGAAACCAGCCAAGAAGGCAGTAGGAGCTGCAGTTACCAGGGTCACAAACTCTGAACAGGGAAACGACCTCACCCGACAAGAATAGAGGTCCTCTTGCCGAGCGTTAAAACCAGTTCCGTGACCTCGCATTTCGCGATACCTATGGTCCTCATTAGCCCTGAACATCCGGATCGATTACATGCGATTGAAGCTTATGTCGACAGCGGTGCCATTGGCAATTATGTGGATCATGAAATTGTTTTGAGGATGAATCTGACTCTTTGTCCAAAGGCTGTAAAGGACGTCATTACTACGGTGGATGGTACGGAGATAGCCTCCGGACCAGTAACGCATACCACCCAAGAAGTGACGCTAGTAAGTCAAGATGGACACCATGAGAAGATCGTGTTCGATGTGATCAAGGCCCCTCAGTTCCAGATTATTCTAGGAATTCCTTGGTTAGAGAAGCACAATCCTCAGATCGATTGGCGAGCAAGAACGGTTCAGTTTCCAGAATGTGTCTCTACTTGTCACCCTCGACCTGGTGTTGCACTGGCAGCAATTTCCTCGGAGGCTCCCCAGTTACCTCCTGAATACCTAGAATTCCAAGATGTTTTCCGGAAGGATCAGGCTAACTCTCTACCTCCTCATAGGTCTTATGACTGCCAGATAGACCTGATACCTGGATCTACTCCTTCTTGTAGTAGAATTTATGCCCTCACCGAGCCTGAGAATCTTCACCTCCGACAATACCTGGATCAATACCTAGCGAATGGGTTTATTCGTCCTTCCAAATCCCCTGCTTCCTCAGCTTTGTTCTTCGTTCCAAAAAAAGAAGGGGACCTTAGAACTTGTATAGATTATCGCGCCCTGAACCAGATCACTGTTAAGAATAGATATCCGTTACCTTTGATCCCTGAACTCCTGGACCAAGTCAGAAAAGCATGCATATATACACAAAGCTGGATCTTAGAGGAGCCTACCACTTGGTACGAGTAAAAGAGAGCGATGAATGGAAGACGGCCTTCCGCACCAAGTATGGGCTATTTGAATATCAGGTCATGCCCTTCGGACTTTGCAATGCCCCGGCCGCCTTTCAATATTTTATGAACGATGTCCTCAGAGAGCTCATAGATGTGTGTGTTGTTGTTTACATTGACGACATCCTCGTTTATTCTTCATCGGAAACTGAACATCGGAAACACGTGAAAATGGTCCTCGAGAGATTGCGTCAACACAAACTTTTCGCTAAGTTGGAAAAATGTGTTTTCAACGTGACTGAAGTTGAATTCTTGGGATTCATATTATCACCTAGCGGAGTGCGTATGGATTCAAAGAAGGTCGATGCAATTCTGAAATGGCCATCACCATCCTCCGTAAAAGGTGTTCAAAGCATGTTAGGCTTCGCTAACTTTTACCGCAGGTTTATCCCCGAATTCTCTCGAATAGTCCAGCCCATCACCGCCTTGTTAAAGAAAAACAAACGTTTTGAATGGTCTACCGAGGCGGAACAAGCTTTCCAGAATTTGAAGACTAGATTTATCTCTGCACCGATCTTAAAACATCCTCGCCCAGAACTCTCCTACATCGTTGAAACTGATGCTTCGAGCCTTGCCATAGGGGCAGTTCTATCACAAAAGGACCCAGTAACCAATCAGTTGCATCCCGTGGCATTTTGGTCCCGCAAATTCTCGCCTCCTGAAATCAATTACACTATTACTGATAAGGAACTTCTAGCTATCAAGTCCGCCTTTAAGGCTTGGCGGCATTATCTTCTGGGGGCCCGACACACCGTTACTGTGATTACAGATCACCGAAACCTGCAATATTTGAAAACCGCAAAAGCTCAATCCTCTAGGCAACTCCGTTGGGCACTATTCTTTGCCGAGTTTGACTTTATAATTACCTATCGACCTGGTACAAAAAACGGTAAAGCTGATGCCCTTTCTCGGATGGGAGTGGAAGAACATTTGATCAATCCTAAACCTGTACCTATCATTCCCGAACAAAGAATTCTAGGTGTAATCGCCACACAATCCATAGAGGAAGTTAAGGATAAAGCCAGGCTACTGGTAACTCCAGCAGACATACAGAATTGGCATCTGCAGGGAAAGGACTTTACGGTGAAGGACAACCTATTATATTTCCAAGAACGGTTATACCTGCCCAGCACAGATTTACAGAAAAAGGTAATCTCTTGTTATCACGATTCTTTAATGGAAGGACATCCCGGTATGACCAAGACCTCGGAAAAGATCAAGCGCTACTTCTGGTGGCCGTCTTGGAAAAAAGATATCAGAGACTTTGTAATGTCCTGTGGAGTATGCGCCCAAAACAAGAGTCAAAAGGAAAAACCAGCCGGCCTCTTACGCCCTATTGACATCCCGCCTCGCCCTTGGCATACGCTTTCTATGGACTTCATCACCGATCTACCTCCATGCTCCGGATACAATACGATCCTAGTAATCGTGGACCTATTCTCCAAGATGGCGCATTTCATTCCACTCAAAGGCTTACCAACAGCAGCAACTCTGGCCCGAGAATTTCTCGAAAACATCGTCCGACTGCACGGTTTTCCTTCAGTTCTAATTTCGGATCGAGGTAGTCTTTATTTCTCATTTTTGGCAAAGTTGCTGTCGGTCGACTCAAATTGATGTGAGACTTTCGACCAGCCACCACCCTCAAACCGACGGACAAACCGAGAGGACCAATCAAACTCCGGAACAGTATTTGCGCTGCATGCTACAACAAACTTGGAAAGATATCCTTTGGATAGCCGAATATGCCTACAATAACTCTGTCCACTCGGGAACTGGGAAGACCCCGTTTTTTCTTTTATACGGTAGTCACCCTCGAACCTCGGAGTTGGATCCACTCCAAGATCTTGGAACACCAGCAGTAGACCACCTGCATTCTACAATCACCCAAGCCTTTAAGGAAGCCGTTTCTCACCTTCAAAGGGCTAAAGAACAATACAAGAAAGGAGCAGACCAACATCGGAAGGAAGCCCCCCAATATCAAGTAGGAGATCAAGTCTGGTTATCCACCAAATATCTACCTCTAAAAGGACCACGCACATTCAACCCAAGATACCTTGGTCCCTATTCCATCACTACCATAGTAAATCCAGTAGCGGTCAAGTTGGACTTGCCCCCTCACATGAAGATACATCCGGTCTTCCACGTCTCTCTATTAAAACCCATGCAACCTCAAACCCGACTAACTACATCTCCAAAACCTATTCTAGTTGATGGAGAACTCGAGTTTGAAGTCAAAAGCATCCTGGATTCCAAGATCTCCAAATCTAAACGATTTTACCTGATTGACTGGAAAGGCTACGGTCCCCAAGAAAGATCCTCGGAACCTGCAGAATATGTCCACGCGCCTCGTCTAATCAAAAGATTTCATCGAACATTTCCTAACAAGCCCAAACCCCCGGAGAAGCCCGGTTTGGGAGGGGGCCTTGAGAGGAGGGGGGGGGGGGGCTGTCATGATCTCTGCTTCCAAAAGATCATGACTTGCCCGACTCCCTTGGAAGCAGATCCATAACCCCGGTTCCGAGTGCCAGCCAGTCCCAATTGGGACCTTTTGGACCCTGTCCTGGCGCCAGTGGCACCAGGCTCATAAAGATGCCCAGTCCCAGCGCTGGAAGCGCCGGGCTCATAATGCTTGGGTGGACTTACCTGCAGCAGACCATGCTGCTTACTTACCTGCCAGTTGAACCCCTGACCCTCTTCTGTTTGGGACTACTTTTCCTGTTGGGTGGGGCAGGAGCCACTCCCTAGGTTCAGAACACTGGAACTCTTCTGGAAAGCAGGAACTCTTTTCTTACCTAGGCGTGGCTGTGGAAGGAGACACCTAAGCACTACAGGAGGCTATTTAAACCACACCCGATTGATGAATCTTGCTTTGCGTTATTCTGCATTCTCTGCAGCAGAACGCTCATCGTGTCTTCTGCTTCTGATCCTGGGCCTAAGGAAACAAAGGCTTACCATCCTGGAATCCAGTCTTCAGCAGCATCTGTAAAGACAAAGAAAGAACAGGTTAGCACTACGGTCTTCAGTGGCAGCGCATCTCTTACCTGGTCCATCGGCTGTCACCAACGCCTCGCGCTGCATTCCGGCATCTGAAAGACAAAAGCTTACCAGCTCTTCGCACGCTCCGGAGGCCTTCGGCGCTGCATCCCGCATCTGAAAGACAAAAGAAGGTGCGTTTAAAGACATTGGGCAACTTTATTACTCACGTGCCATTACTCCTTCCCACGCCGAATCCAGTGGGTATTCCAGCACCCTTCAGCTTCTCTAAAGCTCCGAACTTGTACCTGCAAGATAAAAGGGACAGTTAGTGCGCATCGTGAAGCAGGCTACAAGCGCTTACCTACGTGCTTCCAGGCGCTTCTATTCCTCACGCGGGTTCGATCCTCAACTCTCATCAGCCCGCCATCCACCATCGCCGGAACTCTGCAAAACAAGAGATATTACAAAAGACTTTTAAGACATTTGAAGCGCCCAGAACTTACCGTTCGTGCAGTTAACGACGGACAGCAGTCCTCTGAGGTCAAGAGGCCTGCACCCTTATCCAGTGAAGGAACTGGTTACGGCACCCTACCCCGAGGCAGATGAAGAGCTCGGCGTTCACTTACCTAAGGTGAGGGCGTTAACCTTTGGGGTTCTACAGGAGAAGAGAAAGGGAAGAGGAGAGAGGCACCCAATAACCCCAGTTCATTAATCCCATATTTTCTATCTGGAGACATCTTACTCTTCGAGTCAGACATACAGTGCACAGAGGTCCAGCCCAAAGAGCCAACCGTGTGTTACACATCACCTTTGAAGATACGGCATTCACCCAGTCAAGACCGGCGCCTCTGCGGGAATCAGGTGAGCGTTACAGGAGTGTGACCATCTGGAACTTCTGTGCCTTGATGTATCGGTTTAGTCGACGCAGGTCCAGGATGGAACGCCATCCTCCTGTCTTCTTTCTGATGAGGAAGAATCTGGAGTATACTCAGAGCCCCGGAGCCTCCTTGGGACGAGCTTGATGGCTCCTTTCTTGAGCATCGCCCTTACCTCCAACAGCAGTTGAGGGACATGGTTTTCCTTCCTGGCCACAGGAGGAATTCCGGGGCACTTCTTTAGAAATTCCAGAGTGTGCCCGTGGGCTAGGGCATCCAGCACCCAACGGTCGGTGGAGATGGACTCCCACACGCTGACGAACTTCGTCAGCCGGCCTCCCACCGGGGTGCTTCGGTGGAGGCCCGATGCAACGGCTGGTTCAGTCTTGCTTGGAAGCGGCCTTGCCGCCTTGGCCTCCCTGGCGACGACGGCGAGATCCACCTGACTTGCCTTGTCCCCTGTAAGCTTCTTGCGACGAGGAGCAGGCCGCCTGACGGTACATCGAGGAGCCACCGCCGAATCCTTTGGATGCACCTTGCTTGCCTCTGGAGTTCCGAAAGAGCAGCCGCCGTTGCTGCAGAACTCCCAAGGCCTGAGCCGTCTCTGTGTCGGTCTTGATGGCCTGCAGTGACTCATCCACTGTCTTTCCAAACAGATTGTTCCCATCGAAGGGCATGTCCAAAACCTTGGCTTGCACGTCTTGGCGGAAATCCGTCGCCTTGAGCCACGCCCGCTGTCTAAGGCAAATGCTGTTGCCCAACTGGCAGAAACCGGTGTCGGTAATGTCTGTGGGAACCATTATGGTGTGGTCTGACGCCACCTCACCTCTCTGTAGGATCGCCAGGGCCTCTGCCCTCTTGCCGTCCGGTACGAAGTCCAACAGGGGGGGGGGCGATCTTGTACCACAATTCCCTGTCGTAGCAGGCCACAATCGCTAGGGCATTGGCTGCCTTAATCGTCATTGCCGACGACGATGAGATGACTCGCCGTCCCATGGCGTGCCGTTTCTTTCCCTTGCCGTCCGGTGGGGGAAGTTGAAGATGAAGTCTATGCCCTCCCCGCTTTCTTCTTGGCTGCTGCCGAGACGACCGAATCCGGGGTCAGCTGTGCAGTCGGGCACAAGGGGGCGGCATCGGGGACCCTGCACTTCTTCACCTACCGGTCCCTCTTGGCAGGCATCGTGGACGGGTTCTTCAGAAGAACAAGTCCCTCGTCCCAGATGTCATTTAGCAGCGGCACCGTGAGGACCGTCTTCGTCTTGGCCTTGCGCCGTTGGTAGAGGAAGCCTTCCTTCTTCTGTGGGGCAGAGCTGGAAAAGCTCGGATGCCCCGGCAATCATGGCATGGAAGGAGCCAATTTCGTCAGGCGGGGAGGCCCGAGGAATCTGTGATGGGAGATCCATCCCGTCGTCAATACCATCGTCATCCGTCCCCGTCGTGGCCATATCTGTTCCCGTGTCATCCCCGGGACAGGGGACGGGGACAAAGGCTGCGAGGGTCATGAGGGCTGTAAAGGCAGGGCCAGATGAATCCTCCTCCTCTTGTTTGGAGGGCTTCCCGACGGGCCTGGCTCTGGGTCATCTGTCGGGGGTAGAGGCAATCTTGTCCTTATCTCCGTGCAGAAGGATTGGATTGCCATCAAAATGGCAGCCGAGTTGTCCTGCGGCTCAGGTTGCGACAGGCGCGATGGTTCCTCCACTGGAACCTCGCCACCACCCTCGCTCTCGTCGTCTTCCTCGTCGGGATCCTTCCCGTGGGACCGGGCCTCCTCAACGTTCTTGTCGAGGCCCACCAAGACTTCAAACAGCTCCTCCTCAGAGGCTGTGTCCGTAATGGCCACGCCCCCCCCCTCTTTTTCCACCAGGGTCTTCTCGATAGGATGAAAAGAGGATTCCCTCCATGGTGGCAGGAGAAACTCTGGGCCCTGAGGTCGCCTCCACTGGGGTAGCCTCCACAGGCTGTGCCAGGGCCGTAGCAACTTCCTCGATAGAAGCCTTAGCTGGGAGAATCAAGGCCTTCACCTCCTTGTGCGTGCCTGCGGCCATCACCTTGGTGGGAAGGTAACCACCTGTTAAGCAGAAACATGTGCAGTTCCCTCTGGGACCACTGCAAAAGATTTAAGACTACAGGTGTTTGGCAGTAAACCCACTTGGTAGCAGTCTGTACCACACAGATTCACTTGGTAGCTGTGGCTGAGCAGTCAGACTTCCCTCAAGAAGAGTTCGGCAGTATGCAGAGTATTCACAATAGGTCAGAAGAACACAGTAGAACAAGTAAACACGGACCAGAGCTTGGTGTAAAAGAGATATAATTATTTATTTAAAACCACATCTAGAAAAACACACAGGCACTAATAGTAAGCAATTCAAAAACACGGTCACTAAAAGATATACACTCCCTTGGAGAATATCAGACAGGTCTTAAGTAAAGCCCCACTTATTTTCAGACAGCGGTGAGCGCTTAACGCAGATGGCACTCTAATAATTCGTTAAAAAGGGAGAGAAAAGCAGAGTATAATATGAAACAGATCCCAACACTTTCATAAGATCAAAACAAGAGAGGAAGGCAAGTACAATCGTGAAGTTAGAGTTCAGTAGGCCGGATCCACTATAAGAGGATCAGAACGAAATGTGTCCAAGGTCACACGGTTGAAGTGCACAAGAGTCTTGCAAAGGTTCAAAAAGAGTTGGACCAAAAGAAAGGGACCAGTTAGAAGGTCAAGGCGGCCAGCCCAGTCCAGAAGGTTAAGGGCTTATTACCTTGTAGCAATCTTTAGAAAGGGTAGCCTGGCGGGCAAGGTACCTTAAAGTGGTGAGAATACTCCAGCGGGGGCAGTTGTTCCTCGCAGCGGATGGAAGTCAGTGCTTCGTCTGGGGGAAGAGAGGATCTCGTCGGGGAGGAAGACAGGAGTCCGTTGCACTGCCAGGGAAGAAACCAGCCGCGGAGTTCACAGGTAAAAGGAGCAGTCCTTTTATTCGCAGTCCAGTGGTAAGTGGCTATCCGGTTGCCGGGGTGCTTGGCACAGGCAATTCAACCACAAGACGGCCTGGGATGCGAAGAGAAGAAGGTAACCTGGTTGTGCCCACCAGTCGGGAAGAAGCCTCTCCAGCCGGGAGATCTTCTCCGTCGTCGGGAAGTGACGAGTCAGTTCCGCAGGGCTCCACCGGTGGTGTCATCGTGGTAGGTCGGCTCAGCTTCTCCCTCCTCAGATTCTCCAGTCCACAAAGCCCTGCTTTTATGCAGCACACCCCCATTCACTCAGCCTAGTTGACAAACATGCTAAGTGGTGAGCCGGCCGGTTGGCTCACCACTTGGGCCAATCACACAAGAGTGCGACTTGAGTTACCAAGGTAACTCAGTCCAGGGTGCCTAAACCCCCTCCCACACCCCCTGTGGTACCCAGACAGAGTGGCACCACTTTTGGAGGCTTCTGTGGAGAAGCCCGCCAAAAAGTGGAACAAAGGGCTCGACCTGGGTTGGAGTCACAGAAGAGAACACAAGCGCCATTTTAGAATCGAGTCCTGGCAAAAAATATCAACCGGCGAATTAATATTAAATAAATAAACCAGCAGTATGTTCGAGGCTATGAGAATTAAGTAATTAAAGTTGGTAGCCTCGAACAATGGGAAAATCTGATAGGGATATATTTGCGGTCGAATATAAAACGTAGTATCTACTGCCACCAGCCAAAACTCGATCAGGGGGGGACAGAGACATGCCCCCGCGACTAACAGAATCCAGGGCAATCGAAATGCCCCGACCAGTACGTCCACAATATGATGGTTTGTACCGGTTTCTGTTAATAATTTGGGACTAGTAAACCCAATGGTGACTTTACATGCCCTGGGAGACAGTAGTCAGTCCCAGGGTATGGAGTCTATGGTGGGGTGTCACTATGACACCCCTGGGTTACTGCACGGAGGGTGCTGTGTAACACACATAGTAAAAACATACGAGACCCTATGGAGTAAAGGACCCCATAGCCCATAAAACACATTAACAGTCAAAGGAACACCATAAATCATGTCCAAGAGTGGGAGAAAAAGAGTCTTACTCTTGGCAGGAGAAAAAAAACAAACTCCAGAAATCCAGCAAAGCTGCTGGGGGACTCACTAGGTTAGGAAATTCAGCCTAAAGAGAGAATTCTCCCTAACACCACCTCGCTCCCCCTCGGCTGGTTCCTTCGAGTTCAACTGGGGCCTCTCCAGACACTTAGCCGGGTTCTCTGATTTCCTCTTCCCCAAGCCAGAGTGTTGGCTCGTGGGTGATGGCGCCGGTGAGGATGCGCCTGGCATCCGAGGAGTCAGACTGTTCGGCGCTCCCAGTGCCCGCGGACTCACAGTGATTTGCCTTCTGTTGGGCTCCCGTCGCCGGGGCGCCCTCACAGGACTTAGAAGACCGCTCGGACGACTTCTTCTCACCTGACGGGCTCTTGCCTTCCAGCCAGTTGGCGAGACGGGTCCGACGATCCCTCATAGTCCGGTCCGACATGTTCATGCAAAACGCACAGTCCTTCTCCACGTGCGTTTTGTCTTCATGGAGGCAGTAGAGGCATCTCGAATGCTCGTCCTCCTTGAACACATTCTGCAACTTGCATCCAGGGCAGTTCCTGAACAGCTTGGATCCGGGTGTCAAGCTTCCCTTTTCCTGGGCCATGTCCATGAGGTAGGCCTCAGAAACTTCTGGAATCCTCCAAGAAGCGTAACTCGACGAAAACGTCACCCTTGAGGGGCATAGAAAATTCCGAAATGGGTCCCAGTTGATCGGAAGTAGAAACGGTGGAGCTGGAGGCTCGACTGACCGAAAAAATGAGAAAACTGCAAACGCAGTAAAAGCTCGAGAGCTATAGCACGAGGACTCCCAACACTTGAACGTGCGGTAAAAATCTGAGGATGGCTGCCAGGGCGGGGCTTAGGGAGAGGGCAGTCATTGGCAGGGGGGGCAGTACGACTCAGAGACCAGTGATTGGTTACTACTAAGAAAGACAGATCAGAAACAAAACTGATACCGATTTTTTCTTTACCGAGGATTCCCAGCCTGACGACGGGGAATATTCATGAGCATGTGAATCCATGCCAGACCCCATGCTGGAGAATCAGGTTTTCCAATCAGACATTTTAAATTAAAGTCTCCCGCAATCACTGTAGCTGATATCGCTGGATTGACGATAATTAAGTCCAGCATATGTGACAATAAATCAAGGAAGAGGTCATCAGCGAGGGACACAGGGTTCCAATATATATTCGGAATGGCTAACATGGAACTCAAACTTTGATTATTTGAGGGCAGGGTTAACTTTGTCAGTTGAATTCCCGGAGCTGGACAGGCCCATGAAGAGGGTTGGCCTGTTTTGCCTTTGATAGCTGGAACCCAGGAGAGTTGCTATCCAAGCCAGGTGGGCAGATTTAAAATCCAAGTTTCCTGTAGAATGATTATGTCTTAGTTGGCTAAATCAAAAGTGGCAGATCTATCCATTAGGTGCTTATAGCCTCTGGTATTCCAAACAGCCATTTCCAGCTGGCAAGGCAGTCTAGGTATAATGTGGCTCTACTTGATCGCACTCTTTCTTAGATAGGGGCACTCATTAGAGACCCACGACCATCTTGATTTTGACAGAGTTGGAAAACTGGAGGTCAAAGTAATGTTCCTTTTAGCTGACCCGACAATTCCTGGCAATTTATCATTAGAGGTTGGCAAAGAGAAGAGACTCCCTTTGAAGCCATCTCTACTGTGTATTCAGATGTCTTCTTTGGCGATTCATCGGAATTAGAATGGAAGTTGGAAACTTTAAGGTCGTGGTTTTTCAGCTTATCTTTGGCATCCAGGATAATTTCTTTAAATTATCAGGGATGGTACTTTGGTTTCAATTGTATCCATATATTGGTTGTTTGTGTTCTTGTTATATGCCATGTCTGGTAATTGTGCAAGCTGGGAATGTGATCTCGTTGGACAAGGGTCTTGTCGGTGTCTTTGCATCATCTGTATTTGTAAACAGTCATTAATTCGGCAGAATTATTGGATTTAAAGCTCTCTCTCATTGAGTGCCTGTCTCGCAGTGTTAGGAGTAAAATGTATTTTCCTCTTAAGTATGTGTCAGGGGGTGGCTGGTGTTTTATCGTTTCTTTCTCTTGAGTGATCAGCCAGATTGTCTCGGGATATTTTGCCTCTTTTCTGTTCTAGAGTGTGAAAGGATTGTTCATTATAATTGTCCACCATTTTATTCAACACTTGTGAAGGACAGGATCTCTGTGTCTGCAACAGGTACATTGCATTTTTCTTCTTGGATTGATGGGAGGGAGTAAGTGGATAGGTTCATGAGAGCTTCCATCTGAAGTCCTCATGATCGACCTACCGGGCAAACTAAGTCTGCTTCAGATGTATTGGGGATTGCCATCAGTGGTCCTTTAGGGATGGGGATCCCCCTTCCCTTTTTTTCTTGCTTTTCAGGCCAATTGGGAGGTTCAAGTCAGTGTTGTGATTTTTCTCAGGAATTGTTGGAGGATGTGGGCTTACGTACTACTAAAGGTTGTTTTTTCAGTTTCTTCCTTTTACCTGTTGGTGGTAGAGATGTGGCTTCTTCAGTGACATTCCCTTTACTTTTTGCAGTTTTCTCAGATTTTTTCTTTGATAGATTGTTCAGAAATACATCAAAAAGAAGGCAGGTTGGAAGGTCACTGGTGGCAGGCACAGCTTCGATATCCTGAGTAAGAATCAATTCAACTGAGGAGTCTTTGAGCTCCCCCTGTACAGGGGGTAAATTTGAATCATCCGTTGCGGTTGCTGGATCTTCCTCAGAGATTGTTTGATGAGATTCGCTTAGGAGTACCAGGTCAGTGCAAACTCTGCCTGGAGCAATGGGAGGCCTGGGTGAAGATTGCGAAGGGCATTGGATTGCATTAACAAGCCAATCAATTTTTGCATCGATTAGTTTTATAGCTAAGGTTTGAGAGTCAGTTTTATTTTTATCCAAAGTATCAAACATTTTCAAAAGGGTGTACAATCCAGTGGTGATTGCGTGGAGCGCCACCTCCCATGATCCAGGAGGATGAGGATACAAGCAAAAGGAGTGTCTGGCCATTGGTTTAGAGAATAGGGCACGAATAGCGTAGCTTGAATGTGCAGAAGTAGAGCAGGAGGAAACGGAGGCTGGCACTGGTGGCAAATCCAGATACAATATAGGGGATTGGGATACGGATGAAAGTGGTAGGCAGGGAGGGTCATGTTCATGGTTTTGTATCGTTGGTAAAAACTTTTCAGCAGGGGGAACATGTACAGACATGCGTCCGGGTGGTGGACGAGATTGTTCCAAAGGAAGGTGGCTGAGCGATCAAAGCAGATATGCCCAAGTCCTTGCATCTGAATCTGGCCTATGTTCGCACTTCATGGTCATTGACAGGATGTGTTTAGGGAGCCTCAGAAGACTCTGGAGTTGGAGCGATCACTATGATTGAGTTGCACATGTTTTCAGTGCAGCGCTGATTTCTTCTAAATCCGCATCAGAAATTTCATTTTGAGCGGGAGAAGCCGACTGGGCTATTAACAGATTGCTTGATTTTCCAGACATCCCTGTGGCAGCCCATAGGGTGCGTAAGTCAGATGTTATAGACTTGGAATGTGTTTTGTTCTTTAAGGGGGGCTAGGTATTTTGCCAAAGCTGTAGGCCTCGAACCAGCCGAGACATTAGTGGAATTCAATTCACACTGTAGTAAGGATTTGGCATTTGTTTGCATTGCCATGGTTTAATACTAGGCCATCGAAAAGAAATGTAAGGCTCAATCAAGACAAGAGTTGGAGCGTGGGAGGACGAGAGAAACTGCTTGCTGTCCCGCTGATCAGCGACCAGCACTCTTGTACACTCTCACATTACACACGACCTACAGTTTTTGTAGGTTTTTCAGAAGGGGACATGGCCAATGCACAATCTACAAGGAAATGGCAAACAAGGTCAATTAAGATGGGTATAGCAATATAACAGTGTTGTAGCTGGGTCCTACCAGATGTAACAGTAGCAGAGGAACTTCACGATGAGCAACGGTCCAAACAAATAAGCAACAGAGTCACAGAGAGCAAACAGCACTCTTGTGCACCCCCACGTTGCACACCAGTACCAAATACGTTTCTCCAGCATACAATAAGGACCATAATCTATGGACTCATTCATGGTCTCCACAGTCACCTTTTCAGGCCATAGGTCATTAAAAGACCTGGGTGGCATGTGCACACCACTGCACATGGCAGCCCTTCTACCCTTTTTAGTATGTGCAACACTCCCTCAATGCCTGCTTTCAGTCACACATCCATCCACCAATCACTTGCAAAAACTGTACATATAACCCTGACTATATTAAGCTTCCACGCACCAAATGCAACTTCATTTTCCTTACGTATACAAATTGTACACGGTGCTCCTATAAATGCGAATATGCATTGTGCAGTGAGAAAAGTGCATAAATAGAAGGGGCAGTACAGATGTGCAAGTGCTCATGAGAACCCAGGAGGGAAATGCCAAGGGGGTCGGGGTGGGCTGGGGGGTGGAGGAGACGCCACTTGCTATCTAGTGGAGCATAGGAGTCCAAAAGGTGGGGTGAATCTTAACCATAACATCCATTTAACAATGTTTTTTCGGTCAATTTATTAGGTTATTATAAGTGAAAATGTTTCATGGTGTTAAATCACAATATATGTTATTAATATTCCTCTTTTCTTATACATATGAAACTATAAACTTCCATTAAGAAACGTTTTTTGCAACTCATACTTCAGTCTGTCGTTATCAGCAGCACATGCTGGAGATGCAAATCACTCTTCAATTTCCTAGGGCATAAGGCTCAACCATGACCCCCAGCCCAACCAAACCACCCCTATTATTCACTGCACCTACCCTGAATCCGAGCTCAGTGTCTAATATACCCCAATAGTGAAACCAATGGCCAGTGCTCAGAGTTTATAGCCATGGCCATTCTACAAATCCATGGGGCATGGGCCTTGGCCTTGCTGCTTTCCTCCAATAAGCAAATCAGAGTACATATTTCTGTTTGCCTAGGACCAGGCCCACTACTCAGACCAAATGTATAGCGCTTGTTTTTCTACTTACATTCTTACACTTGGAAAAATAAACACAAGACATATTTCCAAAAACATGCTTTCAGGTCCTTGCTAAAGCTAGGTCGAGCACTTTTGTTGTAATCTAGTCAACCACTTCAAGCTGTAACTGCAAGCAGAATATTTTTTCTCCCATTCAAACCTACTGCATGCCTCAATAAGCAAATTACAGTACACATTTCTCCTTGCTGACAGCCAGGCCCATTGCCCAGACACCAATGTTATATCACTGTGTTGTGTACTTACATTTTCACTTTCCAAAAAATAAAACAGGACAGATTTGCAAAACCACACTTTGAAGCTCTTGCTGACCCTACTCGTGCAATACGAACCTTAAAGTCAGCCATCTCCCGAGGTCCTGTGTGCTTCCAGAGCTGCAGAACCCAACTACCAGGAGCCCTACTGCCCATCCCAAGTGCATCGTTGTGGAAAGGCTGAACTCGTCTAACTCTTTGTTGAGCCTTCAAGGACACTCCAGAGATCCAATCCAACTCGCCCCGACCCCCTCAGCAGAGTGCAGGACAGAGAAGCAAAGAAGATTGACCGGGCAACTCACGCCCTTTGTTGGTGCTGCAGAAAAGGCACCAAAACCGCAGTGACCCGAGAAGTAGATCATGCCCGAGGTCCTCCCTCAAGACTGCTGCCGAGATATCCCATCCATTGTCCTGCTTTTCGTCATCAAATCAAGGAATCTGGAGGTCGGTCCAGCGCCACCACATCGAGGAGAATCCAGCCACAACAGTTCTTCGAAACTAAGGTACTGTGGGTAGAAAGGGATTGCTTAACTTGATCTGCGAAGGCGCTCCAGAGTGTTGGAGTGCACCTAAAGGTGCCCAGGGCATCCCTCCTCTTACCTACGACTCAAACCGCCGCTTGTGTCCCTTTAGTGGGTCCTAAGCAGGATCTCCAACATTGGTTTTAAACTTGCTACCTCATAAAGACTACAGACTTTGAAGTATCCACGGGAACCTTTCGTATTAGGACCATGAGCCCTCTCCGAACTGCCTATAGTTAGGGTTGCGTTTTTGTACAAAAGACTTGCTGTGTGAAGAAACCGTCTCTAGAACCTTTAACTGTGCTAGCATTATACTAACCAACTATTTTCCTTCCTAAAAGTAAATCTCTTTTATTTGTATGCAGAGAACTGTCTTTACCGTATTACTACCAAGGTTCGCAAGTGCATGTAATTACCATTAATACAATCTGTCATACTTGTCAAATTGCTACCGGCTACAGTTTTATTTTAGTGTAAACATCTGAAGTATTTAAAGTCACGCTGGTGTACTTTAAGTGTTTCTTTGGTTTACATTTCTAATTGGGTTCAGTGTACTTACCTACAGTGCATACCTCTCAAGATCAGCCTGACTGATCTGTCACTCTCCCAAGGTTCCAGCAGTAGTACAGACCGATACTAAGAGTTGGGGAATCTACACACCACTGGGATAGTTGACTGAAGTCTTAAGTCAAGGTGGGACTCTAGGAAAACTCCCCTAACAAGGTACAACCTCAGAGGTATGCCACAATTTTCTTGATAGCATTTATATTACCAGACAGCTTAAAATTATTCCTGGTGGGAACACCTCTTCTGGATACTGATCTGGATTGACAACTTGTTTCAGAGAGATGGGGTGCTTTGCAGGAAAGGCCCATTGCCTAGTATTTCTCCCACTTGGAATTCTCGGTTTTCAGTCTCTGCAGAAACACTCCTTCAATTGACCTTAAAAGGGTGAAAGGCTGAGTAAGCCCAGTTAAGGTCAAACCAGCTATCTACAGCTTTCACAAAGATCTAGCAGCAAGCACTTAACTATCAGAAATTATATAGAATATATATTCATTCAGAAGATAAAACTTGAGCCATAAGGAGAAGCTTCAGGTGAAAAGGCCAAGTGAGACGCCAAGTGGAATTCTTGGTATGTGCATGCTAATCCCAGAGCACGTGCGATTTCATTGCGTTTAATATTACTGATTTTTGTTAAATGTGCTTATTTCAAGGCCAGATGTTTTTTTTATGTAGAATTACATGATCCTCTTGTGCAAAGTTTTAAATATTATGTTTCATCTTAAGCGTACATTATTTCTTTTGTACAAAGTTCTCCAAAAAGAATCAATGGGATGCCAGCAAGTCATGTTATTTAATTTGTATAGCTCTAAGGATCTAACAGCATCGGAGCACTGTAGCAGGAAAGGGAGATATGGTTATCGTAAGACTGATAATACATAGTGCTTTTAGATTGAAAATGTAGTAATTTCCTGAATTCTGTTACATGGAGTTCCCGTTTCAGAAAGAGGCTTCTCCCGGCCTCCCTTTCTGAAACAAGGAGACTCCCTCACGCTCTCCACCAAGGTCTCCCACCTGCTGATTTTAGTTTAAGCCACAGGGACTGGCAAAATGTGCTGTGGAGGGTTGTAGGAGGAAGTTATGGTTTAAATTATGTTTTTGGTAAGGGTGCAGGAGTCTAAAATAAAGGACCAAAGCAGTGTGTGGATTCAAACCAAGAAAAATTAAAAAGCAGGTCTTCAGTATAGAAAGAAAGGCGGTACCAATGAACACTGTCCCTGTGAAGGCTCCTTCTGCAGAGGCTGCATAGCAGAAGGCACAAGCAGTGAGGGAAGTTTCCCGCTAGAGATCTCGATTGGCTGGCAGGAGGGCTCCAATAACAAGTGGCATGGGCAAAGGCGGAATTGGCGAAAGGTGTTCGCTGAGTCGCCTGGAAACGCAGCAGCAGAGGACCAGAGGTATCCAACCTGACCAGTGAGTTGACAAGAGTGTGACTCTGACGCTCCGAAGCCACTCATGCAGTTCAGGCAGCCAAGTTGACTTGTGCACAAGTGAAAAAGATGATGGAATACCAAACTATTAAGAATCAGTCAAAGTGGCCTATTAAGAAACCAAGCGACTGTAAAATTGGGCGTGACATTTTTATGGCAAGGCCACCAACCCAGGGAGGCAATATTGTTAAAAGCCAATGCCTATAACCATTACTCAAGCCAGAAGAGGCTAAACCCCGAGCAAGGCCAACAGATATTGCCAAAGACGAAAGGGGAATTATAAAAGACACCATGGTTGAGATGTTTGTTATTCATGTATGCTGAACTATAAAAACAGCAGCCAATACAAACACACATGGCCAAAGCCACGAAGGAAAGCAGAGAAGATCTATATTGGCGTCAATATGGTTTCTGATGCAGTGGCAAAACAAAGGAGGAAAAGAGGTTTCCCTTCTGAAAGAGGTTGTTATTCAGAGGGAGAGGAGCATAATTTGCATAGGAATCTTTAACAGGATAAAGTGAATCTTGTTTCCCTGAAAGGTTGATGCAAGTTTAAAGCTGCTACACCAAAAGCATTATGAAGTTGCGGGAGTAAACCAGGTATGAACTGAGGCTGTTGGCCTGGCATGGAAGTAAACCAGTTGAAGAGCTGTGAAGTTGTCCTGACAAAGATAAAGTTGCTGTTCATGATATTGGAAGAAAAGTTGAGAAAAGCTGATATTAAATGAAGCACAGCTTATTTGGTATCTTATAAATTGTGGCAAATCATGACCAAAACCATCATTGGTTATGTTAATGAACTGAAAGTATTTGTTCACGGAATACGAATAACCTCATTTAATGAATATTAGACAACTGTAACTTTCGACAAGTCGACATGGCAAAGAACTGTGTTGGAACTTTGTTATAAACCCGGATTTCCGAGTTTCTTTTTGTTGAACATTGAACTGGTTTCCTTCAGTTTATTTTAGGTAGGAAATCCTTATCAGTGTAGGGATAGTGAATTTATTGAAACTTACGATTGAATAAAATGGCATTTGTCGACAATTATCCCTCAGTTCTCCACCTCAGACAACGATATAGCTGATCCCAGCAACTGCTCTAGTAAAAGTTATTCCTCTGGGTTAAGATTGCAGGGTGCAAACATGTTGGTTCCTGTGATTCTGTTGTGAAGAACCTTCTCTGCACAACAGGAGGCTGAAGCAGGCCCACATCTCGGCATTTGTGGACCTCAGTCTTGAAGTTGGTGTCAAACACTGCCCAGCATGTGTCTAGCTGTTGCTGTCCGCTGTGGTGCTCGGTATAGATGGCATGCTCTCTCCGGTGGGCACCATTTGTACTGCTGCACCTTCCCCAGCTGCCAGAGCCTCAGGAGTGGACTCTGGGCTGGAGCTCTGGTTCAGTTCAGCTGCCTTTGATTCATAGTCATTGATCCTGCGTTGGACGATCCCTGGCATTAGTCCCACATAAGCACTCATCAGTCTGTGATTGGAGCGAATCAGCTTTGATGCACAACTGTCCAAGCATCGCTCCTGCAGACAGAAGAAAAACAGACTGTTACTTTGCAACATTCCAGGCGAAACTCAATTTGACTTTCTCCTAGAACAGTAGGAGACTCCAGCAAATACTGGACTCACGGGCACCTCCAGCTCTTCGCCTAGTGATGCCATGCAAAGAAGTAATCTAATCATTCTCTATTCTATGCATATGAGCAAATAGTGCTCAATAATTTAACCCCAGCACTCACTAACAAGGAACGCCATGCAGCTCAGTGGTACTCCATTAGAACAGTCAGCTGCTAGTTGCATTTCACCGACTAGCATTTTCTTTTTTGAAATTGCTCCACTTTAGGGCTTCAACTTTTAGAAGGCATGCATGGCTGCCTGTGAAAAGCATCCATACACATCAACTATGCGTGGCATACGGGTACGAGGGGGCACATGGAGATTTGGGCCATGGAATGCTAATTGGCAGTATTATGGAAGATACAGCACAGCAGTTCCCAGGTGCAAATCTAGCACTGTCTGCGCATGCTGAAATTGAAGGGGTTCAGGAGGACTGGGCGTATTCCCCAGCCGACTGTACTTACTACCTACTGCCTCACTGTTTGAGGTAGTGGAATCAGGCAGCGAATTCCTACCGCCTCCGCAGTGTGGGGCCTCTCCATCAGACTCTTGTCATTGTCTGCATGGCGAGTAAACAGAAACAGGAATTCAGCCACATCACAGGTTCTCATTCACTCCCCAATGTGGAAAATCTAACTGGATCTGTGCAGTATATGCAAGCAGACATGGCAGATTTCAGTTATGGCAGTGCCACAAAAGAATATGGCAGCTGCTATTACAGTGGCTTCCTATGGAGTATGTCAGCTCTTACTACATGCAAAAAGGTTAGTAGGGATGTCGGTCTCACTCAGCACCAAACTACCGATGCAGACAGATGTATGTGAATTCCTAAATATATATATATATATATACCATCTAAATGTGGTTTTAAACCCCCCCCATCCCCCCAGGTTACAACACTCCCACGTATATCACCCCACAACTAGAAGGTCAGCCCTGCACTTGAGGAGCCCATGAACGCATGCATCTATGCGTAATCTTTACAGTGCTGTGTTCAATGCCATCAATTTAAGCACTTGCCCCAGGCCTCTGTATTCAAACCATAGGACACATGTTTGAATCCAAGGAGGAGACTGCTCATCCATTCCTCCTTCCGAGCTCAATCATTCGAGTACAATTAAACTAGGCAATACTAAGAACTATTTTTACAGTGCCAACAAGTGGAATAAATCCAATCTTTAGAGCTCTATAAATCTGCCAAATTTTACAATTCAACAGCTCTATGCAAACGCATGGGTCTGTTCTCCAGACTTGCTTCAGACCTCATCCATGGTTACTGTCCGGTAGTTCAAGTTGCTGGCACATCGGCCGAAGCAGATTTCAGTCATTCTGTTGTAGACCAATAGGAAATCTCGCAGCTGAGTGAAAAAGAAAATGGAAGTGCAGATAATCAGGACCAGTGAAAATGGAGCAATACAACAGAACATAGTCAACAGTTTACAGAATCTAAGTAACATTAGTTTATCCAACATAGGATTCAAAACGTTGTTTATTAACCAGACCTTGTGGCACAGAAACAGTACGTTGCAGATCCCACGTCTCCAAACTGCCAATACATATGCTTCACTCCTGTTGGAACCTTGCATGACATACTTCACCAGTATTGTGGGTACCAGTCTCTCTATAACCCATCAAGTTCCATTATCCCTTAAGGCATTCTTCTATCCATGTTGTGTTCCAGTAGTCTCGAACAGGCAAGCTTCTTTTGTACAGGTTCCTTGATCCAGGCTTCCCTACTCTAGCCCCATCTCACAACCCAACTCTAGGACCCCAAAGAGAACAGCTTCCTTGCTGTATAGATCCCAGTATCCATTCAGAAATACCCGACTACTTCCCAGCTTCTTCCCTGTCCTCTACACACTCTTCCTTCAATTGCCCCAATCTAGACTTAGTCTACAGTTCTAAGTTGCTGGCATTCTGTTCCATCAAAACCCAAAAGTTATAATTTGGTTGCCTTTAATCAGAGCTCCTCTATTATGAAGGCCTTTTAGGTCTCATCCACTTCAATGGCATAAATGCCTCCTTTCAAATCTCAAGACTTGTAGTCCTCATCTCAAGTCCTTGCCTCTCTTCCAGCCTATTCTCACACTTCATGCTTCCCTTCGGTCACCTTCAGTGGCCTTCCCTAAAATCTTTTCTACCCAATCATCTTCCTTCAAATCTCCTATACTTTGAAGTAGATGAGAGCTGAAAGCAGGTCAGCAATCACTTTCATTCAGATCCCAACCATCCTAGAGGCGCCTTCTTTCAGACCTTGTCAACTTGATTCACTACTAGGGCTACATCATCTACCCCAGCTATATACATAACATCCGGAAATGGCACCCGTGAGGCGACCTGCATGCATGGCAATGTCTGATGCTACAAGGGAGTTGGGAATAGCACAAGCAAGACATTTACGTGAAAACATATGAAGAACATCTTGGAATGTTGTAAACCCCATGATTATTCTGTTGGCAGATATGGGTAATGGCTCTGCATAGTGAAATCTAGACGCTTCGAAAATTCTTTTGGCAAAAACAAAAAAAAAAAAATAAAAAAAACAAATATATATATATATATATATATATATATATATATATATATATGATTGCCTAAGCCTTTGAAATTATTGTTTGGGCTAGGCAAGGCTATTTATTGCTGACAGGGAGCTAGAGTAAACCTTGTTTAGCTCTTTAATGATAAGACTACCACATGTGCTTCGATATACCCGAAGGAGGGGTAAACTAGCCAGACACAATAAATCACCCCTCCCAACCCCTGCACACAGCACACCCTTTGTTACTCGCCAAGTGAACATTTTGAAGTCTTCCTGAGGACAGTACACCAGGGGTCTGCAATCTTTGGCTCTGATTTGTTTTGTTGATTTTTCTTTACAGGCCAATGGTGAAGGATGACGTGAGTTGCAGTCCAAAACCTCTAGTGGGCCGCAGGATGCACACCACTCTACTACACAGATTTAAACCATGGATGCAAAACATACAAGTGTGGCATCCAGTCCAGAGAAGCTTTTATCAGAAATTACCTTCTAGAGGAAAGGATTCATCAGTAATGGGAGAGCAAGGCAGATTGATGAAAAAGTAAAAGAAATAATTAACGATATGAAGCATATGCATTTTGATTCTGCTTAGTGGATTCCTAGAGTAGATCAGAAGGATAACAGTTCACCAAGTGTCAATCACTTGAAGTGAACGATTAAATACTTGGTACTAAAAGTGTAAATCACTATAATTGAACAAGTGGTTAGCATTGCTATTATTTGGCATTCGTGTTTTTGAGCCAGAATGGGCAGCCCCCTAATTAAATATGACTGAAGTATGAAGATAATTATTCATTGATCAGAGCCAATTTGAATTCGTGTATATTATCAGCACAGTGGCGAGGGAGCGTTGTTAAGCAGCCGCGCAAGATGGCTGCTCCAGTGTAGAGCTCTGTGCGTGGACGGCAGTTACCAAAGTGCAACCAGGCACCTGTGCATTCACCAGCGACATTGCTTGTGTACCAGTGCTGCAGGGGACATTCTGGATATCACCAGACCTGCAATTGTGTCTACTGTGCTGCTGCACATTGTGTCGAGCCAGATCGTGGCTCATGTGGTGCCCGTCTCCAGGAGTCCGCTGATTGATCTTGCAGCCACAGCGCACCTCCACAGTGGGAGCCAGGACGCTTGCGCAGATGGTACGGCCACCCGTCCTGGCTCGGGGAGGGCCAGGCTCTGCCGAGTGACAGCTGTTTGGAGACGCAGGCCAGGCCACAGTATTGCATTGCTCCAAGCCCTGTGTCCAATGAGGGGGTTGGGGAGGGGCCTCTGTGCTTCGGCTGGAGCTGCGACAGAGCTCAGAGACGAAACTACTCTTTAAATGCTGGGCTGCTCCATATTTCTTCCCTCTGCTGCCATCTTGCCTTGCAGTAGCACTCACCGGAGAGGCCCAGCACCAAACGAGAACCGAGGTGGACAACCCGCTGCATATCTGCACTATAGACCCTCACCACTGCACAAGAGGAAGATGAGGGGAGCCGTGAAAAACAAAGGGCAGCATGGAGTAGTACACTCAAATCTCCATCTAAGGCAGCAGCGATGCTACCAAAATCGGCAGACGAAGTAGTCGATCAACCAGACACCCAGATGGAGAGAGACCCTGATGAAGCAGATTCTTAACTCAATGCAGAAAGGCTTTGACTGGATTAATGGTAAACTCGCTGATGACCACCAGCATTGCCTCAATAAGCACGCAACTGGAGAAAGAAACACTGCAAATAAATGAGGAAGAAGGTAGACTAAGCAGCGCAGAAGAAACCATTGTATCCATGCAAGGCACCATAACACCCTGCATAACGATAGGAAGGGAGTTAAAGCAAAGTGCGACGATAACCTAAAGTGGTCACGCAGAAACAATATCTGCATGATTGGAGACATTGAAAAAAAATTGGGCAACCAACCACTCTCGTCATTGAGAGGATGCAGCATTTACTGGTCCCAAGACCTAAACCTGGCGATTACCTGTGTCCGGTTATAGCCCGAATCCTAAAATATAGGGCCAGAGACTTGCTACTCAAAACTGCATGAGAGAAAACGGATACACAATTTGAATTCAATACCACAAGTCATAAAGAACTTTTCAAAAATAGATTAGGGCATTCGAAGGCGGGCGGCAGGTCGGGGAAAGATGGGGTGAACACTGCGCGATCCAGCCCTCCATGATAGCAGCAATTTAAAGGTGGAGTACAGGTACACCCAATGTATTTGCAGTACACCTTAGCTTGGAAGCACTGCTGCGCCAACCACCAAGAGGAGTGAAGGAGCAGTTGTGGCGCCCGTACCAGCCATGGCACACAAGGTGTGCAGTAGCAAGAAGCATCGCCCCACTTAGCCTGGAGCAAGGCATCGCTGGCGGGGGCGGAGCATGACGGAGTGGCGGGGCCCCGGACAGTTGTGAGGGCGGTCGTCCCGGCAGAGACGAGAGTAGCAGCTGCCAGGTCAGGAGGCATACGGAAGGAGGGGGCGCATCCTGGGGAAGGCCTGTGCAGAGGGCGCGCGACGTCAGTGAAGCCAGTGAGTGTGGCTGGCAAGGTGAAGCCCGTCCTGGCAGAGCGGTCGGCACTCTCCTGAAAAACATTACTGACACAGGGAGGCTGGACAGCAATGGTGCGAGAGGAAACAGGAACTGCAGCGATTGTGCTAGCAGGGGTGTACAGCTGCCGAGCCTGAGCAGCTCCTTGAGGAGCAACTGGATTACTGTGTCTGCCCATGCTTTACCTTGCATGCACTAGGCAGCATCTTAAAGGCTGGGACACCATCAGCCACTAATGTAGAATTTCAGCTCCTGGATGTACCAAAGTCACATTAATGAAGGGCGTTGCCCGCACCGCTGCTTCTGGGCGTCATGCCTTCTCAGATGAAGGCTTCAATTGGGGGCCACAGAAAGATATTAAATTATCCATGGTGGCCACAATCATTTATGGTACCCCTCATTGGCGCCAGCTCTTGTTTGTTTATTTTATTTGTATAGCGCTCCAAACCCAGGGGTAGAAGGGTGCTTAAGAATACGGTTACAGCGTTTGAGAAGTATCTTTGTGTTACATACTTCGTACAAACTTATAATACATACACATAAATGCAGTTATCAATAGCAGTTATCAATATACAGTGCACATACAATACGCACAATATACAATTTACAATATAAATACAATGCCTAAACCAGTTACCGCACGGGGTGTAAGGTCTGGTGTTAGTGGGGCTACTCTTTGTTTAGAAGCCAGCTGATGACCTGCTTCCTGAAGGTCTGGAAGGATTCGATAGTTTTGATGTTGAGAGGTAGGGTGTTCCAGAGTTGGGGGGCAAGTACTGTGAAGCTTGCCCCTCCAGCTCTTTTTAGGTGGAATCTGGGCACTCTTAAGCATAGAGTGTTGGGAGGATCTGGTGGATCTGGTGGCAGGTTTCATGGTGAATTTGTTAGCTAGATATGGTGGTGTAGATGATTGAGGGATTTGTACGTGAGGCAGATGGTTTTTAAATCAATTTTTTGGCGTAAGGATAGCCATTTGCAGGCTTTCCTGGTGTCGGAGATATGCTCTCGTCTAGGAATGTTGAGGGCTGCGCGCAGAGCGTTATTTTGTATTACCTGCAGCTTGTCGAGTACAGATTGATTAGCACCTAGGTACAGGCTGTTGCAATAATCCAGTTTGGATTGTATGAGGGCCCGGGCGAGGGTGAGGCAGCTGTTGGGAGATAGGAATGGTATGCTGGCCCTAATGAGCTTGCCGGTGTAGGCAGCGGCTGAGGCGGTCATGTTGGTGTGTTTGGTGTTGGCATCTAGATAGAAGCCAAGGGTTTTCAAGCTTTTGGCAATAGGGATCGTGTGGCTGTCGATGGTGATGTTATTGTAGCTAGGACTAAGTTTAGTTAGGGTGTCGGTGGAGCCGACGATGAGGAGCTCTGTCTTCTCATTCAGGCAGAGACCATGCAAGGCCATCCATGCCTGAATGATGGCGAATATTTTGTTCATCCGGGCGACGTCTGCTTGGTAATTGCCTGTGATGGTGAGGAGTATCTGGGTGTCATCTTCGTAATTTGTGTAGGTGACACCCAGACGGTCCAGTTGGTCAAATAGAGGCTTTGTAAATATATTGTACAAAGTGGGGTGGGACCCCGCATGTGATGGGGATGGGGTCTGCTGCAGCTGTTGTAGAGAAAACCCGCATGGTTCTGTTAGCCAGGAAGGATTGTATCCATGTGATGGCAGAGGAGAAGTGGGCTGCGGTGGCAAGATGATTCCAAAGGATTTCATTGCTGACCAGGTCAAAGGCTGCTGAGAGGTCTAGTAGGTGTAGGATTGCGCCACTGCCTTTATCTTTAATTTCATCAATCTGGCTTTTGAGATCAACAAGGGCGGTTTCTGTTCCGTGTTGATGTCTGAAGCCAGAAGCCAGATTGACGTATTCCTAACAGTTGGTTGGATTCAAAGTACCCCTGAATTTGGATGTAGGCAACTCTGTCCAGGATTTTTAGTCGGAAGGGGACTGTGGTGATGGGCCTGTAGTTGGTGGGAATGGCCGGGTCGAGAGATTTTTTTTTTTTTTTGGAGTGGGAGAACCCATGATTGTTTTAAGTTGCTGGGGATCGAGTTATTGGTGAAGGATAGGTTGATAAGTTTGGTGATGAAGGGGGAAGAGCTCTCTGGCTGCATCTTTTATGATCTGGGCGGGGCAGCTGTCTCCTTTGCAGTTTGAGGGTTTCAAGGACGGGATGATTTCTTGAACTTCCGGGATAGTGACTTTCTTGAATGAGAAGCCTGGACTGGTATTGTTAGGCGTGGGTAGGCTAGGGTTGGTGACCTTGTTATTGGAGAGTTGTTGGCGTTTGTCTCAATTTTAGTTTGGAGTCCTGAGATTTTGTTGTTGAGGGCGGTTTGGATGCTGGTGCACCAGGATTTGTCTTTCAGGCAGGTGTCTGCGGGTGAAATAGGGTTTTCTAGTTCCTTCAGAATTTTAAATAATTCTTTGGTGGAGGATCCTGCCTGAACAATCCTGGTGTTGTATACATCTTTTTTGGTACGGATTATCTTGCTTTTGTAAAGTGAGGATAGGTTTGTGAGGTTGGATTTGTTTTCCGCGGTGGGGTTAGTCTTCCAAGTGTGTTGTGCCTTGGCTTTCTCTTTTCTGAGTAATTTGAACTCAGGGCTGTAGCACGAGTTCAGATGAGCTTTGGGTTTGTCTTTGCGTATTTTCAGGGGGGCAACGGTATCCATTGCTCTAGCCATGGAATCATTGAAGGTGTCGATCAGCAGGTTTAAGTCAGCGTTGGTTGGGAGAGCATTGAGGATGGGTAGGACCAGTGGTAGTAGGGCTTCAGCAGTAATGCTGCGTTTATTCCTGGTGGGACAGGCTGGTGCCAGGGAGTGTTTATTGGGCGGTGCCTGATTGGGGTTGACCTCAAGAGGGATCATGTGATGATCAGTCCATGCCAGAGGTTGGGGGTCTTTGCAGGTTGTATTGCAATTGTAGGTTGCTACCCAGTCAATGATTCTGCCTTTTTGGTGGGTGGGGAGTACAATGAGTTTAGTTATATTGTGTTCAGTTAGGACATGGTCTAGGGATGCAGCATGTGCATCGTTAGGGTCTTGGTAACCGAGGTTGAAGTCTCCGAGGATCATGATTTGTGCTGATGGTTTGGAATTTTCGATGAGGGATGTGATGTCTTCTTCAAAGGTCCCAGGGAGGCCTGGGGGGTCTATATATGAGGTGGAGGGTGATCGTGGTTGTGGGTGAGGTTTGTAGTTTGGCTGTGAGTAACTCGCAGGATGTGAGTGAGGCTGTAGAAGCTAGTCTGAGGTCTAGGGAGGATTTGGAAATGATCGCTACAGGCTCTGAGGATAGAGTATTTGTCTGGGATGGCTAGCGATAGATGTGGTCCAGGCGCCTCATGAAGCCAGGTTTCTGTTAGGGCTAGAAAGTCGAGGTCGTTGGTAAGGATGTCGTCTGCGATTTCTGTGGGGTGGGCAGCCAGGGATCTCACAGAGTAGGGCACCTTTTAGTGGGGGAGGTGTGGGCTTATTTGGCGCATTGTGCTTTGTATTGGTTTTAGTGTTAGGTTTAGAGTTGGGCCTAGTAGTTGTGGTGGGTAACCTGGAGCCTAATCTGTCGTTGCGGGTGGTGAGGTTAGGAGTAAATGAGGAGGGGCTAGGGGCCGGGAGGCCTGGAACGGGCGGGAGGTTTGGTAGTCAGTTTAGTTTGGTTAGACTTAGCGATGGGACTGGGGTGGCTGTGTATAGTGTTGGTAGGTGGGCCTTGGTTGACAATGGAGGTGAGAGGGTAGTGGTAAGTGGGAGGGAAGGGGGATGCGGAGGGTAGGAATGGTGTGGGGCAGGGTATGGGGTGGTGTCGGGGCACCCTAGTTTAGCCAGGCCATCCTGGTGGGCTATGTAGCTGTTACTGCTACAGGGTACGTTGTCCAGCGTTATGCAGAAAGGGAACATGATTAGGGCAAGCCAGAAGATCATGGTCTGGTGATAACGGTGCGTAATACTGGAGGCTAGTGGCACTAGTGGGGAGCAGTCCAGGCTGTGATAGTTAGTGGCTAGTTTGGGCTGGGTAGGATTGGTTAGAGTACACCTTGGAGCGCTATAGTAACTAGGTTGGAAACGCATCTAGATTCAAAATTGCACATAGGTTAAAATACACCTAGGTTTGGGGTACATATGACTAGGAGAGCGACCAAATTCAACAGCACAATTGGTCAAAGTACACCTTGGAGCGCTAAAGTAGCTAGGTTAAAAGCACAGCTAGATTCGAAATTGCACATAGGTTAAAATACACCTAGGTTTGGGAGTACATATGGCTAGTAAAGCGACCAGATGAGTACTAATGGCTAGGAAAGCTATCAGATTCAACAGTACAATTGGTCAGAGTACACATTTGGGCGCTTTAGTGACTAACAGTGACAGGCTGACCATGTTGAAAACACATCCAGAAATGAAGTTGAGAGGCAAAGTGGATCACATTAGAGCAGAGTACATAGCATGATTGGACTAATATGGGCCAATCAGTCGTAGTGGCGGTAGGCAGTAACAGTAATCAGGAGAACTGTAGACAAGGTGGTAGGGGAGGCGAGTTAGGAATAGAGCATTAACTTGTGCTAACTTAGATAGTTACAGGTTATACAGCGTCAGATACATTAGGCTAGGAGTGTGGTGCCTCTGGGAACCAAGTCATGCATTGAGCTGGGCATCAAGATGCGAGGGAGGAGACATTTAGCTGTTTGGTGTGCAAGAGCAATGTTAGTCACCGGTAGTGAAAGAGTAGAAGTACAGGGGCCGGAGCCAATGATAGAATGTCTGGATCGCTGCTCAAGGTGTCGGCTGTGGGCAGTATACAGTAGCTGCATACGGGTTACCTTGGCATGCGAGGGCCAGGGGGTCTGGCAGACGCGGCAAAACAGGCACAAAACAGGTGCTGGCCTTGTTCCTGTGGGCCCTGGGAGGTGCGGGCCATTGCAACACGCAATATAAAGGCTGTCTGCTCTACTTAAGGCAGGAGACGACAGTGATATAGTTGGTAAATTTGGACATCGGCCACATCGTTATACCCCTGTGTAAATCTACAAAAACGACCCTAACCAAGTATAGAAGGTATATTATGTTGCCCGTAAACCAATCACACCACATAACCAACACCGCAACCACAGATTTGTCAGTATAACCATAGGGCGTCCATCTTGTGTAACATTCGCCATCTTGCTTTTTTCTTTTCTGTCAAACGCTTTTGCAAAATGTATAATACTCTGAAATCTCATACACGGTACGAGGCCAAAGCTTGCATAGATCAACCCAGACAGGAATGCTAAGTAGTGCAGAAACACATTGTTGTCCTCCCTCACCAAGACCAGGAGCCGGCCAGTCTCACTACAGCTGTAGCAATAGGCAGTTAAAGCATGAATTATACTTTTCTAGCGGTCCTCCTTCGCAGATCTTCCTTAGACCAGGCTGACCCCTAGTTCACGAATAGAAACTGGTAGATAATGTGCTTTGGAATGTGTCTCTCTCGTGAACACGATATCCTTGATGAACAAGTGCTTTGTGTTCTTAATAACAAAGAACTATGTCTGTAACTGTTGCTAAGAAACCTGTCATAATGGGTCATATTTGTCATAATTGTCAATCACTGAACGCTAGCTCAAAAAGATACATTATGGGCAGTTTTGATGTGCCTTGAAGGCTGTTATTTTGTATATATGTAACTGTTCGTATTATGTTCGCTCTCTTGCATCTCACAAGGTCTGGGTGACACATTGCGAGATGTTAGACCCAGTCGGCCTACTGAGCATATTTTTTGCAATAAACCATAGTACTTCGGGGGGGCAGGGGAGGGGGTTATAGCCTCATGTCAGTCGCATCACTGGTATATGTGATTGTGCCTTAGTCTCCATATGTGGAGGGTCTTCAGGGCCTAGCAGCTGGGTGGACATCCCAACCTTGTTGCCAAGCTGGTGTAAGGAATGAAGAGTGCCAAACACTTCCCGAGAGAAAAGTCTATGCCCCACCACCAAGGAAGGTGCTGCCCCGGCGAGGGACCTTGGTATAGCAGCAGGACTGAGCCTGGGAAAGGGAGAACTCGAGACTTGATGTCTATGTGTAAGAGGGCCACAGAACGAGGGCATGAGGCCCCTGCATGTCCGAAGCAACAACGGTAGGGGGGGGAGGACAGTGCACAGAGTAGGTGCTGGCAGCAGGAAAAAACCCAAATTACACAAGCAGTGACTGTCGCTTGGCGCGGAAGCAACCTTAAGCACAGAATTGAAACACTATGCAGGAGTTCAGGAGCGAGCTGGCAAAATTAGGAGAACGGGTGGGCACCAATGAGGACTTGGAACATTTGTCACTGCTTACGCATAATCTTGATCTTCAGTGCGAGGGCTTTGAAATAATTCACAGCGCTCTAATAACCGCCTTGAAAATATTCAGAGGAGGTTTTGGACAAGGATGTTAAGGAGATATGTGCAAAGAAATGTTGCACTTTAGGAGGTCCCCCCAGAGGAGGTGCACCTGGACAGAATTCATAGGGTGGGCCTGCAATGAAAGGAACCAAAGCGTGGCCAAGGGACGTGTTGGTGGCCCTAACATCACATAGGCAGAAAGAGGGCATTCTGAAGGTGGTATGGTCAGCTGGCTCCCGAGGATCAACGGGGTCGAAGTTCAATTATTTCAAGGCCTAGACCAATCCACCCCAACGATAAAAGCCGAATGATGGGCCCAGTCATGAAGATCTTGATTCAAATAAATGTCAGGTATAAGTGGACATTTCCGTTTGGGTTATTATTCCCATGGAAGGCAAAGCAGTGTAGGATTACCTCCTGTGACGAAGGAATGTAAATTCTATCTCCGAATGAGGACTCAGCCACACCTGCCACTCAGGAGTGGAAATGGACATCATTCGCGAGAAAAGGAAGAGGAATCTGAGCTCCAAAGGGGGTTGTTAAAGACGAAGACAAGAAGCTGGGTGGGTGAAGAAGATTTGGACACAGTCGGTGCCAGGTGGAAGCTAGGTGGTCAGCTGCACGATCTTAACGTATGTGCGCAATAGGGTTGTTGATTGCTAGATAGGTGCAGGCAGAAACCATGGAAAGTGGTGGTCACAGAGGGGGGGGGGGTGGGGTCAAGTGTTTTTTTTTTTTTCTTTGGAGGCCGGGGGCCTGGAAGCTTGTTGTTGCCTCGTGGGATCCAAAGTGGGAGTAGTAGATTTGGGCTCAGGTTCAGCTCTCGAATCATAGCCATGGGTGCTCTCCCTGTAGCGTCAATAGGAACTATGGTCCATCCTGGGTTGTTGTCGAGGGGGCGGTGGGGAACTAGAGGGGGCGGTGGGCAGGTACCAGAAACTGTCAGTGCGGAAGTACAAAGTAGAGTTGGGGGGAAATTATCTATAGGAGGGTTACAGGGGGGGGGGGTCACATCAAGCAATGATATTCAAGGTGCTAACATAATATCAGAGGCTTAATCTCCCTCATAAAAAAAGGCGCAAAGTGGAACACTTTCTAAAGAGGGAGAACCCCGAAATTCCTTCTTTTCAAGAAACATATCTGTAAGGGTGATCAGCATAGATGCCACCTCCGCACATAACCACGTGTTTCAAACAAATCCGAGGGACAAAACTGCAGTAGTTAAGATTGCATTCAAAAACATCGCCAATCTCACGGTACTGGGTACACCGGAGGACAAGCGGGCCGCTATCTCTTGGTTAAATTTAGATATTAAAGACTCGATAGCAATAATTTATGGCCCAAATGCGGACAAATGGAAACTGGTCGGTGCTTGCACAACTCGAAAAAAAAAGTCTGACAGTAGTATCATTCTGACGGGCGGTTTAACCTGCCCTGGGTCCCGGATATATATCTTAGTGGCACTGGTCTGCAGGGCATGGGGACCCCCACCTTACCCAATATTAAGGGCTCAAAGCCCAATTTTCCCCCATCTAGAGTTAATTTGTACATTGATCACTCTCGTGGATAGATTGTATTTGGGTCTCTGCGCATTTAGTGGGCAAAGTGAAGGATGGTGCAGTGGGTTCCATTTGCTCTTTCCAACCATGCCCCACTGTTGGCATGACTAAATATTCACTGTGCCCCCTCGCAACTGTGGCGATGGTCCTTCTGACCCAAATTATCAAAGATTAAGTACTTTCGGAGGTAGTGAGGTATAGGATTTTGGGCTATTTCTTCGATATTAGTGAGTCAGATATGGCCCCAGGAACTGGTGGGATGCGTTTAAGGCAGTGATACAGGGAGAGACAATTGCTTTGAAGGACCCCAGGGACAAACAGACGAGGGCATTACAACAGGACTTGGAATCCCAACTGAAAGAGATTATGCTGAAAATGAGGGTGAGGGGGGGGGGGGTGGGTGGGGGGGGGGGGTTCAGTTGGATTTACTCATGGCTAAATGGGCCGAGAAGAGCTTGCTTAACATGAGGTAACTTTTCTTTTAACATAAAGGGGAAATAGGGCTGATAGGTTACTGGCTAGGCTATTTTGAAAAAAGGTAGCGACTCATACAATATTAAAACTGCAAAATAGGAAATCAGCGAAGGAAAATGGGGAAAACCCTTTGAATATTTTTATGGGTTCTTACATTCATCCGATCAACCGCAGGAGGGACCCCAAGGAGAATACTTTACTATTATGCATAGGACCTCATTGGACAAAGACAGAAGTCCTAGAAGGGGATATCTTAGAAGAAGTGGTGAATAGCGCCATTAGGAAACTCCCTGAACAAAGCACTGGGTCCAGATGGCTTTCCGGCCGTGTTCTATAAGAAATATTTCTCAGTACTTGCCCCGAGGGGAACAGCGTTATTCAACTCCTTTGCGACGGTTGTGGGTTTTTTCAGCGCCAATGGAACAAGCAAAAGCAGTTCTATTCCCCAAGGCTATAAAGATACCACGCTTCGTGGTTCATACCACCCTATTGCCCTCATTAACATCCATGCTAAAATCTATACAAAGATTCTGGCAGCTCAATTGTAGGGCCTACTCCCGGACCTCATACATCCCGATCAAATTTCAAAAATCTCCATACGTAAGACACCCGCCCATTACTTTCTTTAGACGCCGAAAGGTCATTTCTCTACCATACTATGGTGTGTATGGGATTTAGGAGTAGGTTTCTGCAGATGGTACGAGCCAGTTTTCACTCACCCAATATGGACTGGAGGTGAACAAACACATTTTGCAACAGATTCATCTGGATTGGGGGACGAAACAGGGCTGGCCCTTTCACCGTTACTGTATGTCATTTTCATTTGCACCTTTCCTGCAGCAGCTGAGGGAGACTCCCACAGTGCAGGGATAATGTTCGGAGGCGATGGCCTTTGCCGACATGTTGCTGTTTCTTTCCGACCATGTCACCTCGCTTACTGAGGTGGTGGCGGAGGTAGAGGCATTTGGCAAGGCTGAAAATAAAAGTTGTACATTTTTAAACTGGTCTCTAAACAGGGGAATTATTGGAAAGGGCGCAGGTCTGCTCTCCATTCAAGTGGGCCGGGGATGGGATCAGGTATTTGGGCGTTACCATCACAAAGTTGCTGGCCTCCTTGTATGGTGCAAATTATGTACACCTGTTAAGCAATATAAAAACAGACAAAGAACATTGGAGTCCCCTTAAAGTATCGTGGATGGGCAAGATGGCCTCGATTAAAAAGGTGATCCTTCCGAGGTTTTCAAGCACTGCCGATTCATCTTCCAAAGACCTTCTTCAGAACACTGAACAAGCTATTAAACAGCATTCATTTGCAATAAGCAGAAACCAACGGTGGCCCTACAATTATTAATAGCCCCGATATCCAAAAGTAGCCTGGTAGCCCCACATTTTACCACTACTATCAAACTGCTCAAATTAGGGTTATAAGCAAAGGTTTGCAACCAACATACAGAAGCAGTGGGTCAAAATGGATATAGCAGTGGTGGGTTTCTCATTAGATCAGGTCTTATGGCTCGCTAACGCAGATAGGCCGGGTAGCATGAATGCTTGTTAAATTACCGCATTGATGCAAGAAATATGGGATGACTTGTTGAAAAGTAAAGGGATCTTGTCAATACATGACCCATTCACACCCTTGTTTTGCAACTTGCAGTTTTCCCCAGGAATGGTGCGAATTGTATTTAGACGCTGGAGAGAGGTGGGATGTTTACAGTAAGATATGCTTCACCAGGAAGTACTGTCCTTCTAACAGTGTAAGCAGAACTGTGACCTGGGGGAAGGAAACAAACTTAGTTAATGTTATGTTATTTATAAAGCGCTCTATATATCATTGGTATGATCTCAAAGCGCAGATAAATTGAACACCCTTTGGGACCACAGTCCAGGTCAGTAGAGTGAGAACGTGTCGAAGGGTGCATGGGTACACCAGTTATGTGCGCAGCAGATGCAATTGACAGATGGTAGCTGCATCCTAGCGTTAGGTGAAGAAGATATCAGTTGAAAGTGTGCAGTCTGGTGGGTGGACTCCCAGACTGGGTTCTGGCTGCGTTAGACCTGTAGGGCGCGTATGAGCAGCTAGGCCGGAATTTCATGGGACAGCTGCGTTGAGTGATAAGGTGTTCATGGAGTAATGTTCGTATGTGAACAGCTAGGCCAAACTGATGAGGGTTATAGCTGCATTCTAATTGTGCGATGGTATATAGTAGAGTAAGCATAATGATATGCGATGGGATTGTTTGCGTGGGACTATGAGCCAATGCAGCAGGAGCAATTTTCTAGGTTAAATTACTGATATTAGTTCTATCCAATTGCGTTATTGGCTATCACTTCCACACAATAAATCTGCTGCAAATAGACAACATTGTTAAAAAAAACATTACCAGCCAATCAGGGGACAAACATCCGTTATCGTCACTATACAAAATCATAACGGAAAACCCAGTAACGTGACATGGGCAGATACGGGCAAGTGAGAAGGGACACTAGGTCACAATACTGTTCAAAAGGATTGGGAATCTTTGGGCGAATATCCCTAAATTGACCAGGTCCATCCGAATACGGGAAATCTGGTACAGAGTCCCTGTTTAATGGTACTATATCCCGGTGAGGTTATAGAAGATGTTCCCAGACGCATCCAGCGAGTGCTGGCGGGCCTGCAAAGGAAGGGGAGTTTGAGCCCACATTTGGTGAACCAGTCAGATTATTCAACCCTTTTGGGAACAGGCGATGTCCTACATTTTGCATTAGGAAAGTCTGTTGGGCCTTTGGGACAGGGAAGCTGCACCACAAGGCACACCACAATTTAAAGGTTATACGATCTTAGTACTGGCAGCTATTCTAGTACTGGCTAGGAACTGTAAAAACAAGGCAGCCCCAATGGAACATGAATGCTTAGCAAAAATGTAAAACATGTTTGCGATGGAACGGGCGACTTATAATATCTAGTGGTGAGTAGGTCAAGTTTAAAAAAAAATCTACGCAGTGACCATCGATTTCCGTTATGCCCACAGAAAAAATATTGGATATATTGTAAATATTTTATGCCCATTGTTTATGGTCCCAACTTGATTACCGGGTGTGCACTTCATGTTCAGTTCTCCGGACTGGAGAGCAGAGGAAGGGCAAGGGCTGTTTTCTTTTGTTATATATGGAAACATGTCAAGCACATTTTTATTAAAATTTGATTAGCAAAGTGTGCTAATTAAGAAGTTCTTTATTGGAAAACAAAGCCATTCGATTATCAATGGTGTACTAATATTTTTAATGTCATCAAAAGTTATTTGTACCAAAGAACGTAAAATGAGCAATACAGTAGTTTTGTGCATCGCTGAAATAAGACACTGAGTTAGGCCTTGCAAAATCTTTAAAATACCACTAGACCGGCAGGTTGAGTAAATTAGTTTACCTACTCGATTTAAGAGAAAAGCACTCGACCCATGGCAATGGATGCCAAAAAATGTAAATGTGTCTTCTGTAAATTGGTGCATGTCACCACAAAGCCACTTTATGTTTAGTACATTGCTTACACCCAAAGGCCAGTCATGCACAGAAACTTTTAGGTTGCATTTACTGCAAACAAAGAACATGTTAAATGTTTCAGACATCCCCTGCAAATGGTACTCGCCCTTCTTTAAATGTACTCAACTATGCGACTGGCGAAAAGACTTGCAAGCCCTGTAAAATGTTAAATGCATGAATGGACACAAATAAATATGGTAAAGGTCTCTGATAAGAGTTTGCCCAGTTCTCTACAGTCTGTGCTAATATATAATGCAATCATAAAGCAAAGCGGCTGTGGATGCCAACTACAGTGTATAGTAGTGCAGTAGATCTGTAGATGTACAGACTGGGTGGAACTATTGATCACATCTTTGTGTAAACATCTAGATAACTTTGTACATTCATTATGTAAGAGGCGGAGAACTGGGCAAACTAGGCGGAATACTGTAGTTTGCTGCCATCGGACAAACAGGGTAGCTGGGATAAAGCAATATGGTGATAAGATAGAATGTCAAGCAGTACGGGATCAGGTCATGGCTTGAGCACCAGTTGCACAGATGTATGCAACCAGCAGGTTACAGATCTAGGTTTGCCATCAAATGAATTTGGCTGCGTGAGGATGTACATTTTGAAAAGGGTTCACTTGTCAATGTGCATCTTCTGCAACAAAATTAATATAAGTGACACAGATTTAGCTGAACGTGACTAAAGCATGAAAACAATGAAGTGTTTTACAGTAGCAGTACTGTAATTATGCAACACCTGACATTTTTAGGAATGGAATTACATGACCGTCTTATAAAAATACAAAATAAAGTTAATGCATATGTCTTTACAGACAGGATATAGTTCGCTTAATAAAAGCAGCATCCCGATAAAACAATGCCTGGCACGCCGCACAGAACCAAGAGTGGGGGGGGGAGGATTACTGTTGCACTCTCTCCATTAAGCCCTTGGAAATTGCAGTGAACAGAGAAAAGAGAGCAGAGCCATCTCTGAAGGCAAGGGAGGAATGAAGGGCGAACTGTGCTTTCAATGAACAGGGTAAATTAAATAGCTAGCTTTGCTATAAGTGGCAATTTAATCAACAGAACTACGGAATTGCATAGCAAATCGCTATGTGACACTGCTTATTTTATGCCTCGTACCATACATCTGTACTTGGATTACTCAATTACAGTCCAGCAAGAGAGGTGAGCATTCGTAGGAGTCGAGAAACTAGAGAGAAAAGTGTACAATACGCAATGTTGTCCCCTACAAGCCTGCTGTTCAGTTTTAAGACAAAACCTATATCTTTAGTGTACTAGGCTACAGTCTGGTTCGTAGATGCCAAGATCCCTCTTGCTTGGCCTGGGGATGCTGCAGCTGCATTGCCCGGACTGTGGCTGTGTGTGCATCAACGGCCCTGCCAGCCACTGCACATGCGGGTTGGATTACTGGGTATGTCCTCATCCTTTATTCGTTCTTTTACATGTATAAACTTGGGTAACCGTTGTCAAGCGCAAGACCAGTTAGCCGATATGCAAATGCATTGGTTTGTTATTGGGTTCATGGCTTTGGGTGGAATGTTTTACACTGCTAGAGTATAGGTTGCAGTGAGGGAGGAAGCAGGGCAGACGATTCGGGGGTTAGAAAACAAAATCAGCACTAGGTAGGCACGTTCAGGGTGTTCATATTGCATACAGATTACCATAGACCACCCATAGTACTGTGAATGTCGTGATTACGTAGAGGAGTAGAATGGACCACCTTTATTAGCTGGAATGTCAGGGGATTGAACAATCCTATCAAAGCCTGCAAGATAATGGCATACATGTAGAGGCACAGAGTGCATGTATTATTTCTCAAGGAGACGCCCATCATTGTCATGCAGGCTAGCACTATTGCTAGTTCCTGGTGGGGGGGGGGGGTGTCAGATATTTTACATCCTACTCTTCCCAAGCCAGAGGTGTGATGACTCTAGACAACGGTTCCAGGCTCTAGATCCCAAGAGCCACACGCAGGGCATTATGTCTTAGTTCATGGAAAACATGCATTCCACGATCGACTTAAGGCTAGAATCGTCCCACCCATTAAATGAGGTTAAGAGATGCAATATCCTCCCGAGAACTTTCTCAGGCCACTCCCCAGTGAACACTAGGGATTGTTTCTTGAAAAGTTGCCCAATCAATTCCATGGCGATTCAAACCCAAAGACTTGACAGAATCTTTGTTCTCACTCAATAGGTTTGACCAGATCACTCAGTTCTTCGAAAACAACGTGCATTCCGTCTCATCAATGGCCTTTCTCTGGCAGCCTTCAGAGTGTTTATTCACGGCATTGCTAGGTCAACCATGTTCGGCATTGTAAAGTCAATCAGAAATGATTTTCAGATTACCGAAAGGAGTCTCAAGGAGCTAGAAACTTCCTACACCTGATGGTAAAGTTCCAAGCAATACTTTGGTAGGCCAGGAGAATGTCTCCCTTCTCCTGACGTCCAGTCTCAAATGGGGGAATGACTCCCTTCCTGATCTTTTCATTAGGCTTCACATTTACAACACCAAATTATAAGTGTTAGGAGGGTCCACGACCCTAGCATCTTTGATCTTGCCCATTTGGTTCACTTCCCTACCAAGTACTGCCACGAGGAAGATGACTCATTCCATTTAGCGACCCTGACCCTACATTGGCTGACAGTGGACTTATTTCCACCACTGTGTGAGGGGCTATCCCTCTCACACTGTGTGAGGGGCTATCCCTCTCAAGTTCCCTTTATGGTGGTTGGGGTCCTCAACCCTTCCCTGGTGGTCAACAGGTTTCATTCCACCACTACGATGAAGAGAAGGTTTGTAAGCTTTGTGCCCCTGCCGTGCCACCCAAGCATTATGGTTGCAAAGGGGCCTAGGGTAAACTGCATGCATCCACTTGGTAAGTCACCCTGTGTCCCCTCCGGATATCCCGTGCCTCCTTTTGCCTGGTTGGGGTTTTCGGCACATTGCTGGGATGGCGGGCGTTTGGTTTCTCTGGCGTCTTGCTTTCCCTGCGGCTGTGCAACGGCGTTCCTGGCTACCTTCTGCGTTCCTGCCTCCTCTCAACACTGCTGTGCACAGGTCTGCCCTTGAGGACCTCCCGATCATCAGAGACTGCAACTGTCAGGGACCTTGGAGCCCTCTCCCATTGATCAGCAAAGCAGCTTAATCACCTGCAGTCTTCCGCAGCTGCCAGAGTCCTAGTGTTTAGTCCATTGGTTAATTTTAATTCAATGTTGACAGCAGTGTCTGGGAAGTCCTTAGTCTCTTTCACAGGTTTCATCTTCATTGCTCAGCGGGTCCAACTCGCCCCAGTACATGGATTACTTAGGTTGTCATTTTTTTATCTCAGTATTTTCAAGAACCTTGAGGTACTCTGCCTTATAACAGTGCATACGTCTACTGTCTACAAAGGAGGTTAGCAGAGGAAGGAGAGGATTATGTGGGGGTGTGATGTGCTCATAAGGGCTGTACTCTAGATGGTCATCCTTATCCCCATAAGGGGAGTCCCTCCCCATGAGATCCTCCTGCATAATACCACCCAAGGGGAACCATCGGGTAGTGGTCTCACTTTTCTGGCCTCATGGGAAAGGGCTCCCCCCCCCCCCCCAGGGAGAAGTAACAATATCTAGTGAATCGTCTCAACACGCAACCATTTGCTAGGGTGCATATGAATCGGGTGTTGTCTGTGCTCCACTTATCCAGGGGCACGAGCAAGATTGCCCTCTACCTCCGCTGTGGTTTGCTCTAGTTGTGGAACCACTGGTGGACACCATCAGGAACAAGTTTAAAAACAGGGGCATTAGGCTAGATGGCACCCCCGAAATTATGTTATATTATGTTTATGTTATATGCAGACATCCCGACATATTATAAAGCCCATAATCCATGAGGTGTATGTACAGAGCTGAATCTAAGGTACCCCCCCCCCCCCCCCCCCCCCCCAAGACTCCCAGGACACTGATACCAGATGCCATGGGTGGCCTCAAATGGGCTGGAGATGCAATTAGATAATTGGTTATAGCAGTTCCGCATTTAGATACTTGCCTAATTGATTTCAATTATGGCAAATACATGACACAGTTGAAGTTCACACTGAGGAGACGGAGCAAGATACCAATGTCGCTAATTGGCAGGATCTCACTATTGAAAGGGACTTTTCTGCTGAAATTGTTACACATGTTCAGGAAAATCCCTCATAAGGCTTTTGTCACTGATCTAGTGATTTTCTGTTTAGAGTTTGTATGGGCCCCAGTTCCAATTAGAATGGAATGGACAGGGTGCCTCGCAGCACCAGATCTCGACCTGCATTATTTAGTTGCACAAGGGCAGAGAGAGGCACTGCGAGTGGAGTGGAGATCTTTACAGACACCATAAACCAGACTACCCTTTAGATCCTGTGGGGACCACTCTCCGTGCACGGAAGAAACCGTTTCCTGAACGAGGTCCCTGCCCCATATTACAGGAATCTGCCCCTTCGGCGCTCCCCGCCCTCAATCCTATCAAAGATAGGATAATTAGTAAAACCTGGTAAGCCACACACTGGCAAGCTAGAGAACATGTTTCATGAGGAACATTTCATAGACTGGGTTGTGCCAAGGCTGGCCATGTATATATTGCGCTATTAGCGCATGCGGGCAGTATTCAGGATCTACTGGCCCTCCTTTCTAGAGGAACCCGCCCCCACACGTGTCCAAAGTACATAATCAATTCAGCAGGTACAAGTAGAGGGATATTCACCCTATATGGGCTGGTACAACAAAACACACGCCCCTTAGTGTGCAATGCCAGGCTTAAGTGAGGTTGAGATCTGCAGATGGAGTTCTCGGAAGTACAGTGGACTAACATATCTAAATTTAAAGATGTCATTTAATTCCAAGTTCCGTCTCATCCATATTAGAGTCCTTAATCGGTTACACATGTGCTGCAGCCAGATTAAGTTGTTCAATCCTAGCAATGCAGGATTATGTCCCAGTTGACAAATACAGAATGCTGGCCTAATGCATATGTTCTGGGAGCACTCGGAACTGGGGACCCATTGCTCCGAGGCGTGCAGGATTCTCTCAACTGTCACTGGGTCTCAAGTGACTCTGTACATACTGGGAATCAAGGGCAAAATGTCTATTGCGGTTTGTTGACTTCTGAATTTGAAGCCATTGCTTGCTAAACGCTGTAGATTGGTAAAATAGAAATGCAAGCCGCCTCCCCCCCCCCTCTACTGATATGTGGATGTGCAGCAGGATATGGGCTGTACATGACATGGAAGAACTAACTGTATGTTACTCTCCTTCTGACAAGTCGTCGGCCAAAGGACATTAAGGGATTTGTTCCGGATGTATCTCTGCGACTCGACAGATCAACCAGGGATGAAATGTATACCCATCTGGGCCACTAAGAGCCGTCACCTGTGCCCGTACGTGCCCTTTAACCTATGTTAATGTTGCATCTCTGTTTTAGATTTCCTGCTTTCCTTTCTTTGCCGTTATCTTTTTTACGCTGCATTACTCAGCAATAAACACTGCATCTCAAAATGCTTACAAAACTAAAAACAAAAAAAAACTAACAAAAAAATAATAAAACCACCACAACAGTGGCTTCTCGTCCATCTATCCAGTACATTACAAAACAGACAATGCTTTTTATAGGTGGCTGCGTGAATATATTTGTATGGTGATGTATGTAGATGGCATATTTGTTACAATAGAATAAGTAATGTGGCAGTTAAAATGTGAATATGAAATGTGGTCGCAAAGCTAAGAACATTAAAAACAATTATCTTGGATCATTTATATTTGCAACTCAGCACTTCATTAAACATTTTTTAATTGATGTATACATTTTGTGTGGCGTAATATTTTGTTGTTACTGCGATTGAATACTTTTGACCACGAGCCGCTTTGCAAACTTTATAGGTATACGGTTAGCTTCCCCAGTTACACTCTGGGGAAGTGTTCTCCCTTATCCAGAAAATGTACCCACCCAATTTAAACAGCTACATTTCTCCAGAACAAGTGCACATTGATGTCCTATTTTAGTTAAATTCCACCTTTTTTGCGGGTCTTATTTTAAAACTATTCTTTATTTGAAGCCCCGAATCGGGTCCTTGCCTCCTCTCTGGCCTGTTCTCACGCCGTTAGAACTTATTTAGTTAGATTTTATATGGGAAAGACTGGCAAGTAGCGCTTCCAGGCCTCAAAATATGCACTTCCACTGGCCACTGATTATTGCCTATTGGGGAGCAAGACATGTTGTGATGTATGCCTGTGGAGAACTGAACAGGCAAATGACCATGCCTGGCTAGTATACAGCCTTCCCATCACTTCTCCGGCTTTTAAGCACTATAATAACAAGCGTTACTTCCCCAGGTCGTATCACCCCATTTTGAATAAGAATGGACTTTTCCACCTCAGAAGGATTAAAGGCTAATTCGGACCCTCTTCCGGATTGCAAAGGACGGGCTGTACTTGTCAGAGGCCAATGCTTTACCCATGTAGCTTTAACCTTGGATTGGTGGAAAGGATATAGAATGGAGGATAGGGGACATAACAAACCAAGAGTTACTTGACCAGCATTTTGGAAGAGGTGAGCATTATGCATGAAAGGGCCGTCTACTGGCCTCGAATGACGATATCAGAGAATAGTACATGTGTGGAGACGGGTAAGTGAGAAGATTGGAGGATGATCCCTAAATAAGTGGTAGGAGGAGAACAGCATGCAGAGGGGTGGTGTAAAGAGCCATGACAAGAGGACAAAGGATAGATTGGATTCTTATTGGGACACAGGTTGCAAAAAAAAGTTGACTGTTCCAGGAGATGGGGGAGGAGTGGTTACAAAGATACTATGGTAACTTTGTAAACTTCTATAGACTTCTTTCACATCACTTCTTCATGTGCTCTATTTTATTCCCAAAATACTTTGATGCTCAGGTCCACATTTCCACTCTGGCCACCCCATGAATCCCAGCTCTGTCAATTACTTACTCTCAGATTCCATTTGCATACTGGCTGCGCCACAGATTCCATGTTTGACACTTACTAATGCGCCAGAACCCTTAAACTGTTTGTTATACCATTTATTCTTTATATGTTTCACAATATACATTCTTGTGTACATCCTAAAAATTGTTACAATATAATACATGCCAAACACATTTTCACTACAACATGAATGTTGCTGTACATCATGGAGGTTGTGGTTACAAATCTTTATAACGAAACATTTAATGAAGGCGGCACTTTTTTGGGGCGGGTCTGACCCCAAACTGCCGTTTCCCACCCCAACCGTTTCCCCACAAGACTGAACCATTCTTCATAAAAATGTTCTTTATAAAATATTCGATACAAGTTCATTCTTCATAAAATTGTCAATATAAAGACTGCATACCAAAGTTGTTTGTTACAATCATAATGTTGCCATTCCTGCCTACACGTGTTTCGACCTTCAACTTCAGGTCTTTTTCAGGGCCATTATGCCAATAATGGTTAACATATTAAAACAAAAAATTATTTTCAATAATATTTCATCAATAATAATATAATGGTATTAACCACAAACCAGGTCACCGACGATTCATAGGGAATGGTGGGGGGAGGGGATAGGTCGGAGGAACATGAAATATTTTTGTGAAAGAAACTTGGGGTTTTTATCAAATTCAATATGCCTTTTGCCATTTCATACAATAGATATATTCATGATTAGATTACACAAACACTATCGTGATCCATTGACCTTTAGTCCAAATTATTGAGATTCATTGACTTTTCATTCGTTCATCTAAAATAATCCATATTGCCATTTAGACCCTTCAAATAATGCATTGGTGCAGCCCCAAATCCACCACCAATGACGATTGAGTGCCGACTTGAACTAGAAAAATATAATTCCTCCGATTGGCACATTTCTATAATTCACCCTACGTGATATTGTTACATTCGTCCTCTCTAATTCTTGTCATTATTTGAGAATCACCTATCCAAAAACATTTTTTTTAAAAAACAAACCCCGCCCCCCAAAAAAATATATTTTTTTAAAAAGTTGCTTCTGAAAAATTAATCAACACCACATATCCATATCTGCTTTGTATTTCATCACTTACTTATATGCCCCCCACCAGCCTTAAACTTATTCTAGCTCTTTTCATCAGAGTGATCGCCCAGTTCACCAATACCTACAAATAATAATTGATGTTCATTACATCATGTCTGGCACCTCAACACTCCACACATATAAATAACTTAATCCAGCACGTGTCATACATTTGGAAAAAGGTCCTTATGTTTGAAGCATCTGTCATGCTCGATTCAGCTTGTTCACTCTCTCTTAGTAGTCAATTGCGGCGTTCCAAATGGCGCGAGGGCACCATCTTGAATGGTTTGTTTGTTATTTGTACAGCGCGCCACACCCTGAGGTATCTGGGCGCTTCTCAAGACAACTTAGTATACATACATACATACGAGGAGGTATTAATACAGGTTGCAGTGAAAAAGGTAATAAATCACAGCACAAAGAAAACAACATTAGAATCAAGGGTTCTTCCGCAAGCTATGTATACACAAATACATTTGTCAGTGAAGAGGCAGTTACAGGCAAGCTTATGTCGTATCGGGTAGTGAGTATGGTGTCCCTGGTAAAGAGCCATTCTTTGGTGTTGGTCCTAAAACTATGGAGGTTACCGTCGGTATGTAGGTTACAAGGGAGGGCATTCCAGGCTAATGCTGCTTGCACTGGGAAGCTGGTACCTCCGGCTCTTTAGGTTGTAGCGAGGCGCAATGATACAGTGGGAGTTAGCTGATCTCGTAGGTCTAACTGAGGTTTTAAAGGACAATTTTGTCACTCAGGTATTTAGGGGCAGCATTCTGAAGGCATTTGTGGGAGATGGAGACAAGTTTAAAGAAGATTTTATCCTTGATGGAAAGCCATTTGTAGCTTCTGGTTTCGAATATGTGGTCTTTCCGTGGGATACTCAGGGCAGTTCTTAGTGCATTGTTTTGCAAGGTTTGGAGTTTGTTCAGAACTTGTTTGTTGGAACCTGCATATAGAGCATTACAGTAATCGAGTTTGGACAGGATTAATGATCGAGCCAAAATCATGCGGCTATTGGTGGAAAGATAATTTTTGCATGCATGGATCAGTTTACACGTACAGGCGGTAGCTGTGGCGTTGGCTTGTTTGAGGTTCCGGCCAGAATCGAGATGGAAGCCTAGTGTTTTAGTTTCCTTGGCCGTGGTGATCAAGTTCCAGTGTATGTTGAACTAGATGTATTTAGGATTACGTTTTTTTGAGGTAAATAGGGGCGCCTAATTTAAGAATTTCAGTCTTATCGTCAATCAGGCACAGGCTATGGGTGGCCATCCATGCCTGAATGTCGGTAGATTTTGTTTAGACTGCCTTTGTCAGAGTCGTAGTTGCCAGAAAGTGTTATCAGTATCTGGGTGTCATCTACGTAGTTGGTGTAGATGACACCCAGACGGTCCAGTATGTCAAATAAAGGTTTGGTAAACACATTATATAGTGTGGGGGAAACGCAGGAACCTTGAGGCTCTCCACAGGATAGGGTCAGCTGCATCTGAAGGGGAAAATACTCTCACCATTCTGTTTAAAAGTTATTTAATCCAGGTTGCATTCAGGGAGAAGTTAGCTGCCGATGATAGGTGTTCACCGAATATGTTGTGATCAACCAGATCAAAGGCTGCGGAGGGATCTAGTAGCAAAAGTAGTGTGCATGGTCTATTGGCTTTTATCAAGTCTATTTGTGCTTTCAAGTCTAGCAGGGCTGTTTCGGTCCCATGCAAGGGTCTAAATCCAGATTGTCTAAGCCCTAGTAGATTGTTGATCTCTAGGTATGACTATTTGGAGGTAGGCTGCCTTATCGATAATTTAAGGAGGAAGGGGACAGTGGTTATTGGCCTGTAGTTAGGTGGGAATCGAGCGAAGCTTTTTTTGAGTAGGGGTAGTAGCCATGCATCTTTTAGGTTAGTGAAAACCGATTTAAAAAGGTATTTATTAATCTAGTGATAAAAGGAGTGAGATCTCACTGCATCTTTTATAATTTGAGAAGGGCAAATGTCTCCTTGGCAGCGTGATGGTTTCAGAGAGTTAATGATTTCAGCGACCTCAGTCATGGAAACATGAGCAAATTTGAATGCTGGTAGAGTGTTACTGAGGGTAGAAGTGTCTAGGTTCTGCACTGTGTCAAAACCATTGATATTGAGTCTTTTAGAGGCAATTTTATTTTGGAGGGTAGTTATTGTATTGGCCAGGGCGTTTTGTATGCCCGTGAACCAAGCTGTGTCTTTAGGGCGAGAGTCATCAGGAGCTATAGGTGATTCTAATTCCCTTGGGATTCCAAATAGTTCCTTAATGCTGTAACTGGCGTTTTGAATCCTATCATTACATGTTTGTTTAGTTTTGATGATCTCTGCTTTGTAGCATGCAGCGATTTCTGTGACTATGTTTTTGTTTTCTTTAGAAGGAAAGTTTTTCATGTGGTCTCATATTTTGTTTTTTCAGCCCTCAGGGCTTTGAGTTGTGGAGTATACCAAGTATTAAGGTGTTCTTTGGGTTTACTTTTGCATAGTTTCAGAGGGGCAATAGCGTCGAGAGCTGATGTCATAGTGTTGTTGAAGAGGTTAATTCCCTCGCCAAGGATACAGTGTTTTGCCCTTCACCTACAATCCATACTAAATTTGTTTCACATGTAGCACAAGTCGCATTTTTTCGTTGATGGTCTATGATTTACAGTCCTGAAATTGACATGGGAAAAGCAAAGTTCCAAGGAGATAGGTGGATGAAGTGCACAGAAGTCTTCCAAAACCATGAGAGTAAAAGGAGAGATACAAGATCGCTCAAGTTGAAAGGGCACAAAAGAAAAGGGAAGCAGGAGAAAAAGTCCCCTTTAATTGTAATCTTCCTCATCATCCAGTGAATGTTTATGTTATGTTATTTGGCATTTGTCTAGCATCTACTGGCACTGGTATGGCCTCGAAGCCCTTTGGAAGACAATAGTCTCAGTTGAGAGGTAGTTAGAGAGTAGTAAAACGTGTGTGTGCGCGCATTTCTTGCCTGAACAATGATAAAGTAGGGAATGTCCAGGTCCCTACAAGCAGCCCATATTAACAAGTGTGGGGGGGGGGGGGGCACCGTCAAATTATCAAGAGTCAATTTGTGAGAACTGGATTAAGTTATTTCATGGGAATTGGCTGTATTCTATGGGTAGTGGTGCTCGGGCCAACGGCGATGTAGTTTAGGGTGTAGCTATGTGAAATGCAATCTAAGTTAGGAGCTCTAGAGAGGCACAATCCAAGTGAGGTAAAACACCAAGGGCCCAATTTACAAAAATGTCTCAACATGGGAAAGTCCCATTTAAAAAACATTTTTTGTGGGATTCCAAGATGGCCGCCGCGGAGACGAGCTGCGTCTAAGCCGCGCTTGTACCGGGCCGCCTAAATAAGCACATTTAGAAGCTAAAGCAACGCAGCATTCGAGCGGATCGCTCCTCCCAACGCCGCCCGTGGGCTCCGGACAATAGGGAGCACGACTGCGGGGCGCCGAACGCCGAAGACGGCACCCCTCCCCCATCGGGAGATTCCCGCCGCCGGACCGGCAGATCCAACGCCGCAGAGCAGAGTGGCAGACCGCCGGCAACGAAGCCGAGGGAGAAGGGACAGAGGCGGTGGGGGTGACTCCCTGCCCCTCCCAGGAGAACCGCGGAGGCATCGCCCCCCCCCCCCACCCCAGAGGGAACCGGACTTCGGGCGGCAGCAACAGCGGGCGACGGAGCGGTCATTCCAGCTACCCTCCCCCCGCGCCCTTCGCAGAGGAAGGAGAGAGAGCCACAAAGAAGACGCCAGGAGATCGGCTCCAAGGGCACAGGGCCCCCGACACGGCGCAGAGCAGAGGCACGAGCGAGAGCCCCAGGACAGCGGGGTCGAAGCTGAGAAAGTTGGTGAGCACCTAGGATTGGGGAGAGAGCGCGGGGACCACTACAGGGCGCCCAGGGGCGATCCAAGAAGACACCCCCTTGAGACACAGGGGACTATCAGAAGCCCTCGCACAACCCGGGAGAACACCAAGAAACACACAGGGGACCATTAGAAGCCCACACATATTCCAAGAGACATTCATAACATGTCAAGGGCAAAAAGTAAAAATAGTGCCTCCCAGCAGACCCCGATCCCCTCAAAGCAAGACGCAAATATCCTTCAACTGTGGTCGGCGGACACCACGCCGCAAGCGAAGGGAAAGCCGCAAGACAACCAACAAAGGGAAGAAATGGCACAGGTGAACCCCATACAACCCCCTTCCAGGGATGACATGCAATCATGGTTCCAGGAACTCCAAGAAAAATTCATGTCCTCCGTACAGGAACAGTTCACGACGTTGAAAAACGACATGAAACAAGCGGTCCAAGACCTAAGGATCGATGTGGTGAAACTGGAGGAAAGAACCGATATATTGGAAAGAACACTCCAAGGGATAGATGAGGAAACGCAGCAGACGAGTGAAGCCCAGGAACATTTGATGAGACTCACCCATAACCTGGAGATTCAGTGCGAGGATTTGGAGAACCGCTCCAGACGCTCCAACATCCGCATCAAAAATATGGCGGAAACAGTACAGGACAGAGACCTTATGTCGGCAGTTAAGGATGTGTTCAGCAATATCATAGAAGCAGCAGAGCCGGATACAATCGGAGTCGACAGAGTCCACAGGGTCGGCCCAAAAAGATCGGGAGCACCAGGGGAGAGGCCAAGGGACGTCCTGGTGGCACTTTCCTCCTACCCGCAAAAAGAACAAATCCTGAGGAAGGCCAGAGAAATGGACCACATAAGAATGAACGGTCAAGAAATCCAATTGTACCAAGATCTGGCACTGACTACACTGCAGAAGAGAAGGGCGATGGCCCCACTAGTCAAGGCCCTACAGGCGAAAGACATTCGATACAAGTGGACGTTTCCATTCGGGCTGACGTTTACATGGGAAGGGAAACAGCGGAGAGCAACCACCTGGGAAGAAGGCCTCAGCATAATGGGCCTTCAGGGAGATACGGAGGAGGTGGAACAAGAGGCACCCAGCGGAGAGCAGAGGAGAAGACCGACAGGATGGGAAACGATCAAGCACAATAGACCAGCCAAAGGAAGAGAAGGCCGTAGGAAGCAGACATGAAAAGAGGATGAGTCACAGAGAGAACGTAGGGCGCCAAGCGACATAGCACCAATCTCTGGTGAGGGAGCGGGAGAGAACACTGCAGCTGTACATGAACTGAAGAAGGCGGCCCGGGATGGACCCTCCGGCTTGGAATCGGGTAAAATAAGACAGTTATGTGGGGTTTAGGAGCCCCCACACACACAGCCCCCGAGAGGAAGGAGGGCAGGGAGCCTCGGGCGCAACGTCCGGGCATCAGTAGGAACCCTTGCCCTACTCGGGGGCAACAAGTTCGGTTTAGTTTGTGTTACCAGTTAGGGGGGGGGGGTTAAGAGGGCGGGGAATGAGGGACCGGGACAACAGACCGAGGGCAGCGGTGAAAGAAGGGATGTCAAATACTCAGAACTTGTGCCCTACAAAATGGGGAAGATATGCATAGTGACCTATAACATAAGAGGGATGAATCACCCCGTAAAAAGGGTGAAACTGGAGAAATTACTCAAAAGGGAAGGGGCGGACCTCCTTCTCCTACAAGAAACGCATATAAGAGCAAAAGACAAACAAAAGGCCAGGATAAGGGGATATACAATATGGGCCCAGGCTAACGCCACAGACAAGCGGGCGGGAGTCATCATAGCAATGAGGACCGGAAGGGACGCCATACTGGCGAACTCCATCACAGACAAGGAGGGAAGGTATGCGTTCGCAAATGTGGTGCTGGAGGGGCAGAGGATCACCCTAGCGTCAATATATGCACCCAATGTGGGACAGGACGGCTTTCTTAGAGACACCCTGGACAAATTAGAATCCTTTGCAAGTGGGGAAGTGATCTTGGGAGGAGATCTGAATATGGCATGGGACCCACAAAGGGACAGAAGCACAGGAGGGGCATATGGCCAGGGGGCTCCATCGAAACGACTTAAACAGCAAATGGACCAGCTGGCCCTGAGCGATGTATGGAGGGAACTCAGGGGGGACCAAAACGGGTACACTTACTTCTCACATGTCCACAACTCGATGTCACGAATCGACTACCTATGGGCTTCGGTGGGCCTCATGGGCAGAATCCAGGAGGTGGAAAAGGGGGCAATCGCACTATCGGACCACGCACCCTTGTGGCTCGATATAAAACTTCAGGGGAAATCTAGAGGTCTGTGGAGGTGGAGATTGCCGGAGGACATAATCCAGGACAGGGTTACGGGGGAAACCATAAGGGGAATGATAGAAGAATACTTCACGGACAATGACACAGGGGAAGTATCAATCTCCACAGTTTGGGAGGCGTTTAAAGCAGTGCTCCGAGGGAAACTAATGGCACTAAAAATAGCGAAGGAAAAACAGAGGTCGGCGTGGGAAAAAGAACTGGAAAAGTCAATTACTGAAATACAAGGGAAGATACTGACACAACCCTCCAGGGAGCTTCAGAGGACTCTTAGACACACGCAGGGCCAGCTGGAAATGCTGCACACAAAGGGAGCGGAAAGGAGCCTTCTATACCTAAGACAAAAGGTACTACATTAAAGCAAATAAAGCAGATAAGTTGCTGGCGAGACAACTACGTGCTAAACAGAAAGACATAATCAAAAGCATAACAAACATGAAAGGGGAACATGTTACCGGCACACAAGACATAGGGGAAGTCTTCAGAGAATATTACCAGAAACTGTATACCACAGACCAACCGGAGGCAGATGCACAGGACACATATCTGAAAACCCTCACATTCCAGCAAATCTCACCGGCAGACAGGCAGGCCTTAGAAGACCCCATAAGGGAAGAAGAAGTTAGAAAAGCAATAAATGAACTACCGAAAAATAAAGCCCCAGGCCCGGATGGCTATACAGCCCCATTTTATAAAAAATATGCGGACCAATTGACCCCGGTTCTAACCAGGTTATTGAATTCCTTTAAAGAAAGTGGCAATGTGACCCCCACCATGAACGAAGCAAAGGTCCTGGTATTTCATAAACTAGGGAAGGACCCATCCTGCCCGGCCTCATATAGACCAATTTCACTGATAAATATAGATGCCAAAATATACACAAAGATATTAGCAGCTAGGCTCTCCCCGCTTCTCCCTGAATTAATTCACCTAGATCAATCAGGCTTTATCCCGGGGAGACAAACACACGACAATCTCAGAAGGGTCACCCATCTGGTGGAAAAGATAGGTATAAAGCGAATCCCAGCAATTCTCCTGGCACTTGATGCTGAAAAAGCATTTGACCGGGTGGAATGGTCCTTATTATTTAAGACACTGCAATGTATGGGATTTGGGGAACACTTTATTGCCAGAATTAAAGCAAACTACAACGCCCCAACTTGCAGAGTGGCCATCAATGGGGAGGTATCAGAAAAGGTATACATATCACGGGGAACAAAACAAGGGTGTCCACTCTCTCCCCTCTTATATGCTATATTCCTAGAACCCCTACTGATGAAAATTAGGGAAGCCGCGAATGTTAAGGGGATAGAGATGGCAGGCATGCAACACAAGATTACCGCATATGCGGACGATATGCTGTTGGCACTAGAGGAGCCGGACCGGTCGCTGACTGCAGCAATGGGAGAGCTAGAAACTTCGGGGCCATCTCGGGGCTAAAAATCAACAGAAACAAATCAGAAATACTAATACTGGCAGGTGACGGGGATAAGATTAAGAGAGAAGCAAGGGCACTCAACCTCAAGATAGCGGAGGAGGGTATTAAATACCTGGGAACTACTCTCACACACAAGGTAGACCAACTGTACAGTAAAAACTACCCGCAGCTACTTACTAGCGTTCGAAGAGACATAGAAAGATGGAACCCATTGCTGATATCATGGTGGGGGAGAATTCAGGCGGTAAAGATGACCATTCTCCCAAGGCTCCTATACCACTTCCAAGCCCTGCCGGTGGGGATTCCCCGCTCATTCTTCAAATCACTCCTGAGGGTAGTCTCAACTTTCGTATGGAAGGGGAAAACTCCGAGGCTGTCCATGGCGGTATTAACCTCGTCAACTAGGGAAGGAGGGATGGCACTGCCCCACTTTCAAAAATACTACCAAGCGGCCCAACTCAAGGTGCTTCGGGAATGGCTGGGAGAAGACCCACAACAGATATGGGCAGCACAAGATAGGGCGGTGGCCAGAACCCCACTAGTGGAACTACTCTGGAAGCAGAAACAGCACAGAGATCCCAATATAGGGATCAGCGTCATACTGAGCACGACCTTGGAGGCGTGGGACACCCAAACAAGAAAGGGCACAATGACCAACAAAGTAGGCCCATTCACACCCATATGGAGGAACCCGCAGTTTCCGCCAGGGTTGGAGCAGGGCACATCAGACAACTGGGAGGAGGCGGGCATAACGAAAATTGGGGAAATGTTTTGCAACAATGAAATTATTCAATTCGAATCATGCCTCACACTCCCAACAAGAACCACACGGAATAGATATAGCTATGAACAACTTAAGCACTGGCTAAAAACTCCCGAAATAGCGAAGGCGGCTACGAGAACCCTAACCCCATTTGAGAAATACATCACAACCAACTCAGGGGCAAAGAAATGGATTTCTACACTATACTCCTTTATAAACAAACAAGGTGAAGAGATCAAATGGGCATATATGCGCAAATGGGATAGAACGCTGGGAAGGGAACTCACGAGAAAACAGTGGGAGGACATTTGGGCCCAGATCCCCAAAATGACAAGAGCGGTGCAGATGAGAGAAATGTGGATTAAAATAGTGACTCAGTGGCACTACACGCCTGAGAGACTGCATACTATGTTCCCAGGAACATCTAACCTTTGCTGGAGGGAGTGCGGAGAAATAGGGACGTGGAGACACATCTGGTGGGCCTGTAAAGGAATAGTGCCGTTCTGGGAAGAAGTTAAGGGAGAAATGGGCAAGATATTTCCAGATGTGGGACAACTAGACGAGACCGTATGGATGTGTGGCATGAGAGATGACACTACAAGAAGCTACACGAAAGCACAATGGAGAAGCTTTGTGGGACTTCTCATCGCGGCATGGACAACAATTGCCCAAAATTGGAAAAAGAAGGATACACCGCTAATATTTACGTGGCTTCAAAAAGTATGGGCGCAGCTAGCAATGGAAAAGGTCACTCACACAATCCAAGGCACTAAGAACAGGTTCACCAAAGAATGGGGCGGGGTCTTGGAACACCTGCAGTCAGACTTTATGGATCAATGGTGCCCCCACAACATAAAGGTCACAGACATTTTCAACGCATAAAGAAATCCACGAATCAAGTAACACGGTCCCTGGGAGGGAGGGGGGAGGATGAGTTGGGGGTGAAATGTAGGTACAAAGTTTTATTTGTTGTGTTTATGAAAATAATAAAAACATTTTTGTAAATCAGGCCCAAACAGTGGCAGGATTGAAACAGCAGTGTAAACTGGGAAACGTAAGCCCCCAAAAAGTATGAGTGGCAAAACACAAACAGTGGCAGGATTCAGGGGTCGAAACTGAGGGGCGCAGGGAGCTATTTGGCTCTTGCTTGTAGCCTAGAAGAGCATGGTTAGCTTGACACCAACAGCTATTAGGAGCTACTTTTAGCTTCCCAGGCCAACGGATGATGAACAAACACCTATGTGAACTTAACTCTGTGCATTTGGGACAACCTATAAATTATTAGGACACATATATACACTATTTAATGCATATGGGTTCATAAATAATACGTTTGTTTTAGGGGAGTTTTCCTAAAGTTCACTTATGGTGTAACTTCATAAACCACAGGTCCCAAACTCTTAGTATAAGTCCGTACCACTCATGAAACCTTGATAGAGTGGCAGAGCAGTCAAGCTTATCATAAGTGGAAAATGTGAGCCGTGGGTAAATGCACTGAAGCAATTTAGTAGAGCAATTCAAAAGGACACACCTACACACATACACACACACCTTAAAATAAAGCCATAATAGTTTTCAAAAATTGGTTGGCAGAGTTTGCTCATGAAAATTGTTTGCAATTGTTTGATTAGCAAACAGACCCTTTGTTTAGCAATTTTGTACTAATATTGTTAATGTCATTAGACGTTATTTGTACCCACAACATGAAATGAGCAACACTACAGCAGTTTTGCAAACCGCTGAAATAAGACATTAGTGAGAGGAGTCAGGCCTTGCAAATTCTTTAAACTTCAGCTAGACCTGCAGGTCGGGTAACTGAGTTTACTTATTCAACCTAGAAGAAATGCCTTCGACCCATAGCAATGGAGGACAACAAATGTCAAATGCAATTTCTGTAAAATGGTGCATGTCACTACAAATCCACTATGTCTGGCACACCGCTGCCACCCACAGGCCAGTCATGCATAGTGAAACGTGAATTTAACATTTACTGCAAAGCAAATGTTAAATAAGTTTCAAAATCTCTTGCAAATGCTACTTGACCTTCATAAAATCTACTCTACTTTGCAAGTGGGCGAAAAGATTTTACGAGCCATAGATGAGTCTGTAAAATGGTTAGCTGCATGAACAGACACAAATAGATATGATAAAAAGGCTCTGAAAACAGTTTGGCCAGCCGTCTCCTGCAGGTGGTAATATATAATACAATCATAAAGCGCAGTTAGCTCTGGTGTTTCTTTTTGCAGTAGCTTTGTAGATGTACAGACTGGATGCACCCATTAATCACTACTTTGCGTAATCATCTAGTTCGTTTTGTGTATTCATTATGTAAGAAGAAAGACCAAGCAGAGTGGACTACAGACCAGACAGAGAACTGGGCAAACTAGGTGGACTATTGTAGTCTGTGGTCATCTCACTTTCAGGGCACCTGGTATAAGTCAACAGGGTGATAATATAAATGTAAAGGAGTATGGGTTCGCTCATGGGTTGAGCACTAGTTGCAAGATGTATGCAACCTGCTAGTTACAGAACTAGGCTTGCCATCAAAAACATTTGATCATGTACATTTTTAAAAGTGTTCACTTGTCAATATGATCCCTCTTACCCAGTAAAATGAAATAGTCGACACTATGAATTAAGATACACTAAACTTTACTGTAAAGCATGGTGGTGATGCAGTGTTTTACAGCATCAATACTGTAATTATGTTCAATGGATTTGTACCACGCACCGTCACCAACGGAATCAGCCCCTCAGCGCTCAGGCTGATCTCCAAATGAGAAGGCGGGTGGGTTAGTGAGAAGAGGGAGTAGGATAGGGAGAGCGGTGGTGTCCCGTTGGCAGCTTCAGTTCGGTATACACTGTGCGCTAAGCTTTGGTGCAAGTATCGGAACGATGACAATCCTCATGTGCTTTTGGTGCGGTTTATGTGTTTGTTGTCGCAGTGTGGTGAAGTGCGTGCGGCTTGCAGTGCAAGAGGTGATTGTGTACGTTTGTGTGTGCGTTTATCCAGTGATTTTGAGCTTTTTGGTTAGTGGGTTAGAAGTCTCGCAGCGGACCTTCGCAGTAAGGCTGAAAGCCTAGATTTCAGAATCTCGTACGGTGGTGGAGGGGCCCAGGTCTCACAACACACTGCATTCCAGCATACAATAGACATGAATGTAGGCCACACCTAAACACGATAATCCTGCATAGTGGGAGAGAGACCTAGGGTTCATAATATATTAGGTTTCACCATATAGTAGACAGAGATGGAGGATATACCTAGGTTTGGGAGTACTGTGTGGTGGGGGCGACGCAGGATAACGTTCACAGCTTCAACCAAGTGTGGCACTTGCCAACATTCACAAATCTGTCTAGATGCGGCACAGGTTAATGGTATGTTATCCATGTATGAAGATGGAGGCTGCGCCTAGACGTGAGAGTCCTGTATAGTGGGAGAGAGGCCTACGGTTCATAATACATTGTGTTTCACGATATAGTAGACAGAGACTACCTAGATTTGAGAATCCTGTATAGTGGGAGAGGCGCATAGATTTCTTAGTGCAGCAGGTTTCAGAGTATAATACAGTAGAATTAGTTTAATAGACAGGTGGTTTGATATACCTTTATTAGAGAGAACGTTTATAACGGGCGATTGCTACTGTTGAGTATTCACTAGGAGAGTGATGTAGGTAGGGCTTGCCAGGCAAGCTAGGTTCTCAGGTAAAGTAATGTAGAGTGGCAGGGCTTTCTGGAATAGAGTGATTTCTCTACTCCCCCCACCCATGCCACACTTACTTTATTAGTTGCTGCTGGTTGACGGCTGCCACTGGCCTCCCCTGCCGACACATCTTGGAGCCACTGTTCGTCTCGGGCCCTTAGTCACAGGCAGAGGGCTGCCCTGAGGAGGCCAGTCAAGTCCAAGTATCTCGCCATCAGGGCCGGGGGGAGGGAGGTATCAATCAGGGAAGTGGGATTGGGCAGGGGTTCCGGGACAAACTAGGTGCAAACAGGGTTAGGGGTACTAAAAAACACACTAAATGCGTTCAGCAGTGGCCCACGAGGGTCACCTACCTTTTCCTTTGCCTGCAGGTAAGTTGTTAAATTATACATTATGTAACAACTTACATTTTAGGGATGGAAGTGCATATCTGTCTTTTAAAAAAAATATAAAGCTGACACATACTGGTCTTTGCCACACAGGATATAGAAAGCTTAACAAAAGTATCATCCTCTTGCCTAGCACTCCTACACATGCCTTTGGTACTTACGAGTAGAGGAGATGATTACTGCTGCACATTCTCTCCATTATGAACAGAGAAAAGAGGGTGAAGAGAGCAGAGGGCAAGAGGGGAATGCAGGGCGAGCTGGGCTTGCATTGAAGAGGCCAACTTAAGTAGCTAACTTTGCTACAAAAGTGTCCATTTGATAAGCAAACCTACAGAATTGCATAGCAAATTGCTATGCAACAATTATTTTATGCCGTGGCACAGAACAGGTGTAATAATTGTAACACACTGGAATGTATGACGAGGAGGGATAGGGTCCACAGCCAATCAAAACAGAGGGGGTAGGATAGGGTACTGCCACTAACCAGCCCTAATCAAAAAAGCTCATCCTTCTGCATACACCTCTTAAATTCTGAACTAAACACAACCAAACCTCCCCCTTACCTTCAGATCCGACAGAGCCCCAAGAAACCATGCAGGTGGCGACAGTGCGGTATAACAACCTTCAACATAACATTACTTACTACCCAACTCTCCCACCCTGGAGTCCAGAGGAGGGAGGGGAAATGGATAGAGACCTAAATACTGTCCCTCCAGAGCCCTCCCCTCATCTACCTCCAACCCTCTACGAGTGAGCCGGTTCTCCAAGCAGAGATTTGGAGGGAGATCATCGTCTGGAACAGCCTCCCTGCCCCTTCCGGCTTGATCCCGATCTCCTTAAATTCCAGAAACTCCTCAAGACTTTCCTCTTCTCTGCCTTCTCTCTCTCCCTGCCCTGCTACCATATCTCTCTGCTCTTTCCTCTCTCCTCCTTACAGCTTGTTGACTGGCCGCCTGATGTACCTCAGAGTCTCACAGGTCCCAGGCACCCCCGCCAGTCCTCTCGCACTTGCCTCCACGCCTCGCACTCACCTCATTATCGCTGCACTTATGATGACTCATGAGGTGGCATCTCTCTGCACTTATCCCAGTCTCCACCGACTGGGTGCACTAAGACCCCACCCCACAGCCTCCTCCCCCACCCCCTGTAACCGTCTTTGCACTTGCATGTTCCGATTGCACCATGCCTAAAGATACTCTGTCTGTTCTCCCCGTCTTCACTCCCTGCATGGTTATGCCTTCATTTGCACTTGGAAAAACTGCAGAATCGTCTTCAGACCCATTTGCGATTATCCCCACTGTTAATTGTACTATATGCACGTAATCTGCCTGTGCAGACTATTATCGTTTCAGAATTCCAAGGGCCCTGAACGAAAGTTTTTACCCCCTGTGTTCCCTTCCTCCTTGAGCGCTTTGAAACACTTGCCTTGTGTATAGGTGCTTTATAAATAAACATTACCATACCATTGTTTGCTTAGAAATAACTGAAGGAGTGTGGGATATTGGCAGTTATCAAAGTGGGACAGGCAAAAAGAGAAGAGGTGCCTGAATGTAGGGGTGTACTTCATAGAGAAGTACTGTAAGTAAGTTAATCAAGGTCCAACATGCCTTCGACCTGTCCTGTAATGTTTTGCCCCCTCCCGATTAATCTCCCCCTTCCCTCCTGAGAACCAATGCACAAAGCAATATCAAAAATTTAGAGAAAAAAGTTGAAATCAAATGACCACGACTGAAAAGAACGCAAAGAATGCACACCATGTAGTTCGTTATTGGTCATGCCAATAAAGTATCCTGTATTGTATTTTTGTTGTGGATCTCCCTCTCCCAAATCCCACCCACCTCTAATCCATGACCCTCCTCCAGGATCAGGTGTTCCAACTTTCTCCTGTTTTAATGTCTTCTGCGATCTAGTGACATGTTCCCCTATATGACCCGGGGTCTCCCTGACCCTCCGTACTCCTTTTCCAGGAGGCAGTACCTCCCAACAATGTGTCACAGGGACATCAAGAGCACCCCATTAATCTCCCGATTGTCCCAGACTCACCTCAGTATCCATTTTTGACTCGCTGCAAATCAGAGCCAGCCCGAGGCATGTGCAGTGTATGCAATAGCACAGGGCCCCGCTCTCAGGAGGGAGCTCCCGCAGGCACCAGTGCCTGCTTCGACTATCGCATGTCACATTATTTTAAAGAGGGGATGTACTGCTTCCTTGGAGGATTTTCGGTTTTTTCGAGCAAGGCCAAGGTGTCACCTCCCAAGCCATTGTGATGCTCTTAAAACAAATTCCCGCTCCCAGCGGCCCATCAGACGCTGTAGTCCCATAATTACTTTCTTTGCTCTAGCCTAGCTTTTAAAGCAGGAACGATTGACATGTCATTGGTCATTTAAGAGACCATCGTTTTGGACAAGGCGTTTCCGTGTTAAGAAATGTAAAGGGTCATTTTTCTAAAAGCACAAGTTAGCTGCCTAAATGTACACCCTCCTCCAGGCCACTTACAATATGCTGCACAGAGCAGTTTGAAACTAACCACATTATTTTCAGAAGTTCACATTTAACTTACCAAAAATAGTTTATTTTTGGTAGAATGGAATATATAACCCACAAAAATAGTTTTGTGGCAGAATGAAATACTTCCATCACACCATATATAAAGCCTGTATTTGTCAAACATTGAAATAGAAGCAGGTACGTTTTTCTCACAAGGCTAAGTCTTGAAAGTACATTTTCAAAACTCATGGCCATGTTTTGCTTTCTGTTGAATTGCATTCTGGTATTTGTAGTCTCCTATTCTTGATGAGGCGAATAATGCCCCAATAGAACAATTTTGGCCTATCATGTTTCTATAAGAATGTATATATATTTGTGAGAATACCTTACTGCGGTTTGTGTACTTTTCAAGTCATATTTATAAAAAAATCAAAATTACTGTGCAAAGCCAAACATGGGGGCGAGGGGAAGCGAGCAGGCAAGCAAGTAATTTACATATGCCCAGGATGTGGTCATAGGTTGCAATCCTGGCTATGTTATTTTCCCTCATTGTGGCTGTGTGTTTTTTTAGGGGATAACTAGAGGGTACATATCAGTGGGCACACTTTTTTCAGATGGTAGTTACTACCCTGCTTGGTTATTTCAAGCATACGGCTACACAGTGGTGGAAATGCAAAAAATGTGGCGGGGATCCCACAACACAAGGGTCAGTGTGGGGGAGGAGTTTAGGGGGACAGTGCCCGAGGGGGCATGGCTCGTAGCAGACATCCAGCAATGCTGGACACACCCGCAACGGCAGCATTGCCCAATGACCAGCACTGGCTATACAGATAGCAGCTAGGTTGTCCAAGTGCAAGACTACATAAAAGTGTCATCAAAACACATGTCTCTTAATCGTATTTTGTTTTTCTTGGAATATTTTACAATAGATTGTTGGGATTAAAAAGGTGGGCACCTTTTAAACTTTGCCAGCGTAGTTATTGGAAAATCTCCGCCCTGAGGTCATTTTGCTGGTGTTAATGTCTTTTACATGTCAATGCTCTTTTGTCTTGTGCACCTTCTTCTAAAGGGCAAGGTCAAATGAATCAAACTTGTACATTTCACTTTAAGATATGCAGTTCCCACACCCAGTGATGGGAGGGTGTCGTAACCATCACCATATTTCACAGCAGGAATGGGGGAAAAATCCATACGACTTACAGGAAGATATAAACATAGCATCTCAGCAACAGCCACCTAACCTGCTCAGTTGCACATTCCGTTAGGGGATCCCCTGCTTTCCCTTTCACTTCCTGCAACCCTCCAGTTTTTGCATGCTCACCCCCTTCAATGAAGGCACAGGGGGTACATTGATGAAGGATTCTTCTCATTTTGACTGCTACTACCAAATAACGCGCCCCCTTCCCCTCCTGCCTGCAATGTCCCATTAACTGCCCCCAGCAGTGAACTCTCCTCGCTACCTGCGGGCTATTTCCCCGTGCCAGCACCTAACACTCACGTTGCGGAGCTGCTGCTGATCCCCGTCCATGGCTGGCAGTAGGCCGGCGTAAACTCCAGCGACCTAACCTTCCCCACGGGCTCTTCAGTGCAGCGCACGGTCCCATTCGAGAAACGGACCATAGCAACGCCGGCCCAGCGTCCTCTCCATCACGTGACGTCGTCGCGTTCCGACGTGCCTGGTACAGTCACGAGCCTCACGTTGCCACTGCCCCTCGTCATCTTTGCACGCGCGGGAAGGCCGAGGCGCGAGATAGGTTCGTGGCAGGAAACTGATGAGCACGTGCACTCCTCCTTTACGCAGCCAATCAATCTGGGCTTGAAGCTATCGAATACTTGATTGTTATTTTAGTGGAGACGGGCGATAATGCCTACATGGGGAGGTGGGAATTTTGGGGATGACTGTTATTTTAGTGGAGAGGGGCGATAAGGCCTACACTGGGAGGGTGGGTATTTTGGGGATAATTGTTATTTTTGTGGAGGGGGCTATAAGGCCTACACGGGAGCGGGGGGGGGTATTTTGGGGATGATTGTTATTTTAGTGGAGAGGGGCGATAAGGCATACACAGTGGAGGGTGGGGGGTATTTTGGGGATGATTGTTATTTTAATGGAGAGGGGTGATAAGGCCTACACAGGGAAGGGGGTATTTTGGGGATTATTGTTATTTTAGTGGAGAGAGACAATAAGGCCTATACGGAGAGGGGGGTATTTTGGGGAATTTGTTATGTGTATCTGTTCTCCGGGGATATTCAGTATATACCAGTTAACATAAGGCGGATAGGTATTTTTGGGATTGTTTTCTCCTGCAGGGTGGCGATTTGGAGCATGTATCCTGTGCAGAGGGACACATTTGGGTAGTGAAACATGGCGGACTGGTTGTGCTCCAGTGTAAAGAAGCAGTTTTTATGTGCACATGCTGCATTTACCCCTTTGTAATGTGTAACAGACGGGGCTATTATTTTTTGCAGTGACACATTTAGGTATTTGTGCTGTGCAGAGAGTTGGGCAACTGTGGGATTTGGTGTCTTGTACCTTGAGGTGTATTTGACCTGGGACAGGTGTACTTTACAAAGGTACAGAGTAGGGGATTTCCTTGATTCAGAGAGTGGGATTAGATTTCCCTGCCCTGAGGGGTTATTTGGAGATGTGTCCTGTGAAGCAGGGACATGTTTTTGCATAGATTTATTCTGTTCCTGTGCAGAATGTTGGATTTTCCCCGTACAGGGAGGAGGGGTCTGAGGAGGGGCATATTTCTTACAGTTTTATGGTGAGAGGCGAATTGGAGTATACCATGTTACATTTTGGGTTTGGGATCTGTGTAGAGCAGTCCCCACGGGACTAGGAACAAGTTGAAAGGTAACAGATTTGTATCTGTTAAGGGTTTATTAAAGGGGTCACATGGTGTTTATAGGGTTTGAAATTAAGATTGTATAAAAAGGAGCTAAAAGCAGCTCCTGATTATGCAGCATTAACCAGTTACCAGGATTTCTGCCATGCAAATCTAACTTCCACACAAAATGCAAACTTACTATTTTGTCCATTATTTATGACCCCTTATGCTTTAAATGATGTGTTGGTGTGTCCTAATCTGTATATATGGGTCCAAATACCCACAAGCTCATGTTCATTGAAAGTGTTCTTTTGCAGTAGGGAGCCATCGCATGTTTACATTCACACAGGCATCTCCCTGCCACCACATTTTCTTCATTTGCCCAGCGGTGGAAAATGTTGGCATACGTGTGTGTAAACCACCTTTTGCCCCGCACATTTACACTTTGCTATGCAAAGTGAGTAAATGGTGGGCAGCGTTACATTTAGTTTCGAGCATATCGGGCAGGGTTTAATTGTGCTTGTATTAGGTGTGGGGTAATTCTGCACCTGCTGTGGATTACATTATCCACTTAAATTGTACTTATAGCCGCTGCCTGCCATGCAAGCATAACAGGCAGTATAAGCAATAGATCCCTATGTTGTCTGCCTGCTTTATGCTGCTGCATAAAGCTGGCGAACCCCATAGGGATCTCCAGCATTTGCACCGGCATGACAATATATGCCGGCGCAAATGCTGGATTATTTGTATGATGGAGCGGAAGGGTGGTGGTGAAAATGCAAGTCTATTTGCGCCCCTCCTCGCCGCCATACAAATGATTGATGGTTTTGTCCTGGCCCGGCTTAGTTCGATTGGTGCATAGGTGTTGGATAACTACATTCAGGTTTGGCAAAATTCGTCCAAAAGGGACGAATCCTTCTCTAAGGAAGGGAGGATCTAGAATCTTTCTTCCACAGTGTGTACCAGGAAGGTTTTGAATGATCCGTATGCGAGCAAATGTCAAATATCCTTGCCCTTATGGGCTGCTATGTGAATTAGGGATGAGGAGATGACCGTGTGATCTGACCAGTCCAGGGAGATGGTAGCAGCACAGTTTAGGAGGTAGGTGGAGAAGAGGATTATATCCAGTGTATTTCCGTAAACTTAAGTGGGTAAGAGCACATGTTGAAGTAGGCCTACCAGTTCAGCTATGGCTAAGAGGGCTTCACTCTTGGTTGGGAGGGTCACAGGGATATTTGTGCATCCCGAAAAGATGTTATTTTCTTGCAAGATTGATGCTGTCAACATTAAGTAAGTGATCTCCTCTCTGAAGGTCCTACACCTGCAATGTGGTGTGCAGAAAAGGTGGCTTAGTCTTTTAGCAAGATGGGGAATTTGTACATAATGTTTTCCATTGTCTTAAGGGGTGGCCGGCTTTGAGCCAAACATGGCCAGTTCCTTTTGTATATGGCTACCACCCTTCCTGTTTCCCTGATCAGACCGCATGTTGAATGCTATAACCAGGTGGTATGATGACATTGAAGGTATGTGAGGAGGCTGGAGTCAACAAGTTTTGGTGATGAAGATTGCGGCAACCGTGGTAGGTGATGAGTTTTTCAGCTTTCAGGCATGTGTGCTGCGGCTCATTTGGTGTTGATTAGCATGATGGCATTTAAACTTACAGAGTATTTTTGAGTCAAGTTTACCAACCGTTATTATAAAAATAAGCATTACACAGACGAAACAGAAACCGAATGTTCATGCTTTCATATTAATAGAGCCAATTACACTTCCCTCTGACTGATGTGCAGGTCAGCTACACCTACAAAATACTTTTTAAGAATGGCATGCAGCTATTCTAGGCAGGTAAAACCGTATGTTGTAGTATACTATTACAGTTGCTTTTCAGGCCAGTGGAACACAGGCTAAGCTAAGCTATAGCTTTCTAACTTATTTAGGATGGCCCAAGGCAGACCAAGGTAAGTAAAACCCATAAACCTTTTAAAGAAGCTACCAGCAGCTTAAAGGTATGTATAAACCTAAAATTGTTTTAGAATCTGTATAAAACAGACAAGGTAAAGCAAAACCCGGTTGGGGAACTTACACACTAATATCCTGAATGAAATAGTTAAGTGAAGCCAGCAGCAATACTTTTGGGGAAGGGGCACTAACAATTCACAGGTGAGTAAAGTAACCTTACATATACTTTTCAGAATCACACAACACATTCAAGGCAAGTAAGAACTTTTGTAACTGCTTACTCTCAGGGTTACAGTTACCAGACAATTATTTTACAAGTACATTTTTAATCACGTGTTCTCTTTTCTAGGCAACAGGCCCAATCTTTAGAAAGTCTTTCCCTTATTCTTGGAATATGAGTGTTCTCAGTGGCAGAAGGGGGGCCACTAGGTCTCTAGTGTCCAACAGGCAGTTCAGGATAGGCACAGAAGTAGCAAAGGTTAGAGTTCCTAAGGAAGACTGTTCAAACAGATAAGTATTATACTTTAGAGAGGTTGATAGGGTCCAGGGACTTCTGACACCCTACGACAGTGGTCTTCAAACATTTTAGGCCTGCCCCCACCCTGACCAATATGTAGGCAGGACGGGTCCTACTCAAAAAATGCCAAGGTCCCTGGGCTCGCCCACCTGCTGTCATCACAGTCCCTGGACTCCTTCATCCCACTCTTCCCCAGTCCCTGGGCTCACCCCACCCCACCACAGACCCTGGGCTCTCCTCACCCTGCTCCCACCACTATCCCATAGCTCCTGCCCATCCGGCTCCCACCACAGACCCTGGGCTCTCCCACCCGCTCCCAGCACAGTCCCAGGGCCAGTGGCGGCTGGTGAATTTTTTAAGTGGCGGGGCATAAATATTACCCCAAATATGCCATCCACCAAGTGTAGCTAGGGGGCCCTAATCAATCAATGGGGGTTTTCCCACAGAATTCTTTTTAAATTATGGGTTAAAATGTTGCATTTTAGACCATACTTTTAAAATAAATTCGGTAAAAAGCCAAACAGTTTCCAATTGGTGCCTGGGTGCAGGGGGCATGCATGATATTTATTACTGGATATCTATGATACCTGGGCTCCACAGCGCCTCAGAAGGAGAGCTGATTTTGGCAGGTGGGTAGGGGGAATATGCAACAAAGGCATTTTTAAAATGTGTTGTACAACCCCCACTCCCACATTCACACAGCAATCACTCTCTCATTCACATGTGCACCCATCACTATACACTCAATCATATAATCATACACGCATCCATACACATATTTAAATAAAAAATAAATGAACATAAAATTACCTTCTGAAGAGTTTCCTCCTCAGCGCTCCAGCTCCTGCATCGTTAACAGGAATCTGGAAGCAAGAGCTACCTGGCTCCAGGCTGCTCTGTCCGTATGTGCAAGTTTAGTTTAATTTATTGTTTGCTTATTAGGCATTTATATAGCAAATCAATTCTGTTTCAAATGCCCACAGGGCAATAGGGAAGGAACATGGGATTGCAGTACAATTATAATATAAAAAAAGATACAGTGGGGGCAAGAGACAGCCAAACCTGTGTTGCCTTGTGAGTATTCAGAACGTGCAAGTGCAGCAAGGAAGAGGGCAGTGGGGTAGGTGCTGGGCTGTTCGTGTTTGAGCGTGAGCCACAGATGAAGTGCAAGATAGGGTAAGCACTATGCATCCAGGAGCCACGTTGGGTGAAGAAGTGCGAGTCTCGAGTGCAGAGGGTGTGCAAAGGTAAGTGCTGAAGGTAGACCGAAGCTGGGGAGAGTGGATGCATAAGGGTCCAAGACACCAATCATAGCAAAGCAACTGTGAGATTAGCAGAGGAGGGAAGAAAGAAATGAGGAGGAAAAGTGGAAAGTCTTGATGTGATTTCGGAACTTAAGAAGGTCCTGCTAGAGACACAGAGGGAGAGGGAGGCTGTTCCATAGGAGGGATCCAGCTGAGGAAAGCGAATAACCTCCTGCTCTCTGTTTAGCGAAACGCTTTACACACAGGGAGTTAGTGATAGGGGAACATAGAGGTCTAGAAGGAGATTATTCTGTGAGAGAGAGTTGCTGATAGTGTGGTCCCCGACACCCAGAGCTCCTTGTGGATGATGCAGGAGCTCCCCCTCGCACATAGAGACATGCAGTTCCCTGGCCAGCATTTCCAATGAGCTACGCAAGGCTGGCGAATCAAAACACCCCCAGACTTGCATGCCTCAGTGAGCATGTGCGGCTGGGGAGCTAAACTGTCAAAGGGAAACAATGTTTGACAATGTTTCCCTTTGACAGTTCAGCCAGCCCAGTTGTAATGACTGTAAGTATGTACTGACTGACCTGGTCTGATGCTGGCAAGTCGTAGGCTCTCTGGATCGATGTAATCAGACAATGCCTCAGTAAACACTCACCTCCAGTAATTGTAAACTAAGAGGTGAGTGCTCATCAGACCAAGCCCAGAAATAGGGGAAAAGCCCACATGGGAAAACCCCTGTAGGTCCTGTAGAGTAGTCTGATGTTGAATAGCAGTCCTTGGTGATGAGGATTGCGGCTGAAGCATAGCAGGTAATCGTAAATCAATACAGGGGAAGGCAAAAAGGAAACCAGGAGAAAGAAAAGAGAAGAAAGGCGAAAGAGAGGCAAGCAAGGAAATCCAAATACCGAGCAGGGAGAAAGCCCAGCCCCAGGAGACCAAGCAAAGAATAGAGGAGTGAGTCAGAGGCTGCGAGTAGGGAGGAGCACAGGCCAGCGAAGCCCGACCAGAGGAGAATCGAATTGAGAGCAGAGAGAGAGAAACCCCAGCCCCTGGGAACCAAAGCGGGAGACAAGGTTTGTGACAGTGGCTGTGAGAAGGGAGGAGCCCGACCCACCGAAGCCAGACAAATGGAGATGAAATCCGACAAAGGAAGGGTAGCGGAGTAGCCGGTACACCAACGAGAGGTAAGCAGTAGAGCAAAGAATAGCTCGGAATAATGTGAACAAGCGTCAATGCCAGGAAGAGCAAAGCAACGCAGCTAGTTTACCGTCCATGTCTCCTATTTAAGCTGTTGCACAGCATTCTATCGCGATGGCGGTGGCCATCCTGAGTGAAGGCTAGAACGCTGTTAGAAGATCCAATGGTATAATGAATGGAGCACCATCTTGAGGGGGTAAAGACTCCTTTCGGATGTCTTCTACTCCATTGTTGCCATAAGGACAAAGTGTTGGAATGAGTCCTAACACCTGGAGCACTGCGTCAGCTGGAAAAAACAGCTGAGGGAGTGCTTTATGTTTCACTGGGCTGGCTCCTGGGCTCCTCCATAATGGGTGAGAGGGCCACTGGGTTGATGCCCCCTTGCCCATTGTCAATGAGCTGCCAGGCTCTTATAGGGTAAATGAACAATGCCCGAACCAAAAATGCTAGTGTGGGCCCGTTTATTTGGTCAAAATGGGCCACTTTTTTGGCCAATGTGGGGCAGTTTGATAAGTTACTTTACTATGCAGCTAGTAGTTTTGACCATTGTTGCTGAATACATTTTTAAAAATTCACAATTTACTTACATTTTAACAAAAACACCCCACTGGGTACTATTCAAACAGTCTGTCTGTAAAGGAATGAATTGCCATTTGCAACGGTGGGCCACTTTTTAATTGGTGCCCAAGACAGTTGTATGCTCCAGTCTGACACTGTGAGCTCCCTGCTCATTTCCTCCATTAAAAAAAGGAAAACAATGTTTTTTTACATTTTCTTTTTAAACATTTCAGGCTGGGGTCTCGAAGCCCCCGGCCCCCGGGAATGCGGCCACGCCCCCCTTCGGGGGGCACATCCCACAGTTTGAAGATTCTTGCCCTAGGGTGACTGAATGAGAGGACTCCCAATCCCAAGAAACACCCCAAAGTACACAGGAATCACAAAGACTCAAGGAAGCTTAAAGTTAGTGAATACCCCAGACTACGCAGTACCTTACTATGGAAGAAGAGTTTGCAGCAAGAAGACTTCAGGATCTGCAGCCAAAAACCCAGTCGATTATTCCTTTATCATGAAGACTGAAAACATGAAACTGGAAGGGCTTTTGCAGCAGGGATCACAGGGAAGGCTCTAGGCAAGGGGTTCTTCGCATGGCTTACTCAGCACAGAAGAAGAGGTTGCAGCGGGGGAGACTTCAGGATCTGCAGCCAAAAACTTGGTCAGTTTATTTCTTGTCCTGAAGACAGAACACTGGAAGGGATTTTGCAGCAGAGATCAACAGGGAATGCTCCAGGCAAGAGTTTCTTCATGGCTGGATGTGGCACTATGGTTCTGGTGCCCTTTTCAGTAGACAGAATATCACTGATTGGATTTGCGTCGATAATCTGGTCCAGCACTCTGGTGAGCAGAGTTCAATGACTGGAATCACTTCTCTGGTGAGCCAGGAGGAGGCCACCAAAGTTCTAGCTCCATTTGGAAGTCCATGCACCACACGACGTACCAGGGTATTGGGATATTGCAGCCCCGCAGGGTCGCTGCACGATGTAGGATAGCTCAAAATGCAGGTCTTCTTGAGTCTAGTGGATTTCACCAGGTTCTGGGTCGGGGTCGTCATTTCAGAGTCCCCAGGTTGCTTGGAAGGAAGGGCTACAGCAGACTCTGGTTACAGATCAGGTTCTCTGGTCGCCGGAAATCGCCTCAGCAGCTGCATCTTCCTCTTGAGATTTGGTTTCAGTGGTCGAGTACCTTGTCAGCTTCCAGGATCTGACATTTATGCAGGAACCCAGCCAATCAAACAGGCGTTCAACAGTCAAACCTGGGGGTTGGCAATCCTTTCAGGACAGACAGCCTCCTAGTTGGAACTGGATTCTTGCTGGCAGGCTGGAAGACAAAGGGCTGCAAAGTTTCTGACTCCTCCCTCGCTTCCTGCCTTCAAAGACACTCTGCAGCCTGGGCGGACTTGATGTAGTGCTCCCACCGAAGATAACAATCACACAAAGGACTTTCCCACCCTGGAGGGCAGGGGAAGGACTAAGAAGGGACAAGAAACACAAAAATGCCAAAAAAGAAGACGGGCCATTTTGATAAAATAGGCACCCATTGTGTCCCTGCTCCCCTATTCAACCCTGAGTTCTGTTTTGGAGCTTCTCTCTCGCATCTTCCGAATGCTGTCTGTCCTGGCTGTCTGTCTGTGTCTTTTCTGGTGGCGCCCTGAGGCCTTCGTGCGTGTGGCGTAGAGATATAAGAATTTTAAATAAATAAATAGGTGCTTTTATCCAGCTGCGGTAAAGGTGCACCGAATTTGTAAAAAGGTTCACTGCCAGCAGCCATTTAAGGTGAGCTTGTCCCTGTAACAGAATTGTTACAATGCTAGTGAGAAAGATTGTTTCTTCCCAGCACTACGCATACAGTGGGGTGTGCTGGTTTCACCTAACAACACGTAGAAGGGATAGAAATATACTTTCTACCCTTGGGAACTGTAGATCTCACAAGGTTAGCCTGAAGAAGAAAAAAGGGGTGCCCAAACGGCAACCCTGTAACAATAAAAAGGTACATACCGAAAATTGTCAAAGAGGATAAAATTAAAAGAACACTATGGAGAGTCTATAAAATGACACCCATAAAAAAAGTAAAAGGATATGTGAGTGTGGAAAAAGGTTCCCACTCACTGAGGTATAGGGGAAAATAATATACAAGTCCAGCAAAAAGTTCTGGAGTTCTCACAAATGAGGTAGATTTAGCACTGAAGTTAACACCTTACCTAGCATATGCCTGCGCAACAGCAATGTGCTCTTGGCGAGTGGAACTCTAGTCCTGCTAATTGTGACACTCTTCTGCCGTTTTTCAGGGTCCGGGTGCCCTGTGATGCCATCCATGGTACCCAGAGCTTACCCACAGCTTTATGCAGGAGACTTAGTCACAGGATAGAGAGTTGACCTTTATGCTGTCTAGATGTTTTCAACTTAAAATATTTACCTCTGCTATACCATATTAATCGGAATTTACTAAACTGAACCCATTTCTTACATGTTATCCGTGTTTCCCTGTGCTGTTGCTACAGTGCTGTTTCATTAGGTTAAGCACCACCTCATTTTTTCTATGCTTGTTTAATTTTTTAACTAGGTGGCAAGTATGCTGTGGAAGCACACACCAGGCCGCATATGCCTATGGGAGCACTCGTTATCAACTTCTATTATCTTTGGAGGATGCACATTTTGCACTTTCCGCTAGGCATTGGATATTGCAAATTGATTCCTGGCAGATAAGAAATGTTGTGCTGTGCGTATGTGTGGAATTGAGGTGACCAGTGAATGTTTATGGCCTGTTGTGAGGTACCTGAAGGTGTCCTCACTTCTCTCCCTAAGATAGCCTCTTCCCAAGTGGCCAGGGAAAGGCCAAAGCTACCGGATCTTGACCCTGGCGGTGGCTATGCGAGGGAGGACTACCTGGGGTCTGTCTACTTGGGAAAGGGAGGTGATGCCCTCTTCGGCGAGACATGGTATCCCCCTTTTCCCTTTCATGATTCCCCCTCCATCCCTCAGGCCTTCATGGGCCATTTTAGGTAAAATCCTTACTTTCCCTTTGGAAGGAAGGGGGGCCCCAGGAAATATTCTTTACCCCTCAGGAAGTAAGATGAATATACAGGGTAATTCCTTTGGAGAGTGTAACTCTGGTCCGAAGACTCTGTCTGTAAAGACCTCCTTCCCTTGGGAAGTAGAACCTGGGGCCAAAGAGAATTCACACCAAACTATAACCAACTGTGAAATTGAAATCCATCTTTCCCATCTCCCTTTGGGGATAACACCATAATATCTGGTGGAGAAACAGGAGAAGATAAAGAGATCCCATCCTCCCCAGATACTTCAGATAGAGCCTTGTCTGAACAGAGGTTTCTATTAGAGCAGGAAGGGAAAATTATACCACCTGGGTATTCGCTCATTCCCTTTAAGGAACCAGATCCTTCATGGGAAGAATGTGGATTCCCACCGGGATACTGCCTTTTAGAACACGGGAACAAGAACCTTCTTTCTCAGGAACACCCTTCAATGACCCACTAGCACTAGAAATATCCTATGATTATGAGGATAGTGAGCCAGACTCAAACATTATGAGGATAGGGAATGAGAGTCTCTTTTCACCTCTACCACCATTAGATGGTGAAAGAAATAGAACCATGTTATTTGGACCTACAGCTACCACCTAATGATCGGGAACCAGAGACATTAGGAAGATCAGGTGTAGATGTTCCAGTGATGGGAGCTGGAGATATTACATCCTCTCTACAGCCATCTTCTCCTTTAGATGAGACAATATGTTCCTCCTGTATGGAGTATGGTCACTGGGTGAGACATTGCCCGTATAATATAATTGATCTCCCCACTACACCATTGTTACAAGATCCCGGTCAGAGTGACCAAAATAAGGAAGTGAGGGTTGAACCATCTAATAGGCATATCCTCTTCGCCCAACCTAAAGATAAACTACCCAATTGGGAGAATAAACCGAATACAAATCTAGAAAATAGGAAGGAAAATAAGAACAGGAGAAAACAACACGCTTTTCTATATACTGGTGGTAAAACCTCCTATAGGATTCCGGCTATCCTTGAAGGAAAAAACATCTGAGCACAATTAGACACAGGGAGTGAAACTTGTGCTCTAAGAGCAGACTTACTTCCTCAGGTTGGAAGAAGCTTGAGAAAGGAAAAATAGGCTGTGTTCATGGTCACCTTAAAAACGATCAACAGACGAAGATCCCCCTTTTCATCTTGGGAAGAAAATGGCATATTGTGGTGGCCTTGATTATCAACATACCAACCCAACTGGTTCTAAGGAATATGTTACCCTAGTTCAATCACTGCCTCTCCCATAGTCCAAATAGAGATCAAACTGAAAAAAAACATAAACAGTCCTGTGTGTCCCAAAGGAACAACACAGACTGTAGGGGAAGGGTATGTCACTTTTCTCCTCAAGATAGCGTTTTCCCAGGTGGCCATGGAAAGGCCAAAGCTACCGGATCCTGACGCTGGGGGTGGCTATGCAAGGGAGGACTACCTGGGGAGAGGTGACTTGGGAAAGGGAGATGAAGCTCCCTTGGGCGAGACATGGTATCCCCCTTTTCCCTTTCATGATACTCCTCCATCCCTCAGGCCTTTATGGGCCATTTTAGGTCAGATCCTTACTTTCCCATTGACTTGCATGAACACAAGTATCACTGTGTTACTGGGAAGGAGAAGAGACCAACAAAACCAGCAAAGGACTGCCAAATAGACAGTACGCGGTCTAGTGTTGCAGAACAGAGACAGCGTGGTGGGAGGTTTAAAAGCCCCAGCTGTAGAGAATCAAGGATGTTGTCGTTGGTGTGGAGTTGCAGCAAGGAGCAGCCACAGAGAAGGCAGTGTGGACCATGGGGCAGTGCAGAGAGTGCTGACACCAAAATCCTTGTGTGGTGGGAGGCAGGCATGGTATCAAGAGACAGACACAGACACAAGGATAAATGTTTCAAAACCTTTATTCAAGATAAATGGGTGTGGAGAATACATAACTTGCCCTATTTCTAAATTGGAGTAGTCTCAACCATTAAAGGAAAAGAATAAAGGAAAGCCCACTAGTCTATCTGTCCAAATTAAAGAGGGTGTCTGTGTCAAACCTGTGCTTGCCCTCACTTTCTAGCTTAACAATGTGCAGGGCATTGGATAAAAGAAAAGTGTCTCTTAAAATAATGTCAGTATGGCAATGGAGCTGTTTCACAATTCCATTCCCCATGTCTGAACCACTTGGGATCTTCAAAAAGCTCCTTTGCTTTGAACAGTTCACAAAATTGTCCTTATTCTGAATCAAATATTCTTGGTCACCACATTTCTCTCAGGCTTCCCTCGCCCGACTCTGTACCTTTCAATACAACACAGTTCTGTTTCAACAATAAAATACTTTGAGACCAATCTCTCAAGCTTCCCTTACCAGAGTCTTGACCCTCTATAGCTTTTCAATCTATAATATAGTTCATTCAATCAGGTTTAACAGCAGGTCCCTGAGGCTTACCTCATCTGGACCTTCTTGGGTTTTGCAAATTCAGTTTCATCAATATTTCCCTTTATATCAATTTTCACTTTGCTTGTATGTCAGAGCCTTTGAAACTGCATGGTTTTTGCTTATTCCTATGTGTGACCACTGCGACCTTTGCATTCTGGTAATCGTATTTCTCAAACTCTGTTAGTTTAATTTCACACGTGCCTCTGGCACAACTGGAAGTTCCACTTCCTTGTCAATTCAAATAGATATTCAGTTCTGTTTCAAACAAGTCTTCTTGGGATCTTGGCTCACGTTTCCTCTGTTTCGTAGCTTCTGTATTTGGCTTTCATATTTTACTAACCTTCCAATCTTCACACAGCTCCCTTTCACTTTAAAGAATTCTTCAAAGTTCACAAAGAAGTTCGACAATGTTATTTTCCACAGGACCACTCTGTTACTTTGATTCAAACACAGTCCATAACATTCAAAGCTTTCTTTCAATGCGTCTCTTTTCATGCGCATAACCTTGCTGGCAACTTAGGAATCATTTGTGTCTTTTACAAATAGGACTCCCTTTTCACTTTGAACACACCGGTTGTAATTGCTTCAACGTATCCTTCATAGTTCCGAGGTCAGGGTCTTTCCCACCTACCCATCAGACCTTCCCGGGCGGCCTTGCTATCTCCTCGGGGAAAACGAGCAAGAGATTAGCAAGCTTTTCGGCTTCCTAGGATGAACTTGTCCTGCTTTCTGGACACACGGCTCCCTCGCCCCTCTTTCTCCTGCCTCAGCTTGCAGCCTTGTCGCATTTCGGCATCCCGTTCTCTCTAGCCTGGTACTCAACAGCTCCCATTCTGCTGTCCTGCTGTTTTGCCTTTCCGCCTGTTCTCCTTCTCATACCCGGTCTCGTTCACTCTGTGGTTTTGAGCTCCAGCATTTATACTTGGTTTGAGTTTCAATAGGTTTCAGGTGTTTGTGATTGTAGTTAGGGCCTGACCCTGCCTGGCATTATTGGTGGGACAAGGCCATTGAACATTGCCATAGGTAATCTTTATAGCTTCAGTCATCTTCCTCCTCTTCGTCTCAGTACTTGGGCAGTCACAGGGAAAAGGGGAGTTAAGGGAGTTGTAGTACCCCATAAATACAGGACGAGGTTGGGACAGATAGTTGTCAGGAAATAAGGGATACCATGTCTCACCCATGGATATCTCCTCCCCACTCCTTGATCCCCTACCCAGGGGATCCTCCCTTGCTGTGGGAGGATCACCTGGGTGAGGGGTCTTTGGGGAGTGAGAGTGGGACAATGGATTGCGAGACAATGTATTCCCTTCCCTGTAACACCTTTACCCCATCATACCAGGTAGGATACTTAGTATCTCTACCCCCCTTTTCTCAACACGAACACTTCCTCATGGACAGCTCACTACAAGACAAAATGGACTAAAACCCGAGCCGCATACCTGACATGTCCCAATACAATGGTCATGCGGGGTCAGGCAGTTACTGACCATTACTCATACCTGCAACCTTTTAACATGACCCAGGTGTATAAAGATTTGGGGCTGCAAAGGAGGAGGAAGAAGGCGTTGAATGAGCAAGGCAAAGCACACAAGGAAGCAGCAGTTCCAGGATGGCAGTTTAATGCAAGGTGAAAGACTGCAAAACCGAAGAAGATTACAAAGAGGGAAGTGCCCTTGAGCTTTTCATCAAAAGACTGTTATTTTTATGAACCTTTGAGAATAGGAAACGTAAGACCAGGAATCAAGGCTGAAGAATCCTGCATTGTGTGTCGGAGGTACCCGGGGCTCTCTTGCGTCGATAGTCAGGACGGGGAGAATCGTTTGCTGCCTTGGTACTGTCCTTGGCTTCTACAACAAAGCAGCACCGGTGAGTTGGGTAGACTAATACCAGACCTGTTTGTGTTGAAGCCAAGGTTGCAAGCAGCGACATTGTATAACAACAGCTGAAGAGAACAGTGTATGAAGCGTATGTGGCAAGCAAAGCAAACAGAACTAAACAGCAGATGAGTGATTGAACTTTGAAGTCAAGATACAATACCTTAGACAGAGTGGTCCGCCACCATGTGGGTGCTCATTCGAAGGTCTCTGTTAGGTATCCAGCTGAAAAGTGGCAAATGTGAAGAGTGATAAAGAATTGTGAAATCGAAGCGGTCCTGCAACGGGTCAAGCAAAACCCTGTGCACATTCAAAAGTCTTTGATAGTTGATGACAAAGTAAATTAAGCTTTTGGTTAAAGCAAGTTTGTGTTAAAAGTTATATAAGAAATTAAAATTAGTCTGAGCCCGTTCGAGGGAGACTAATTGAACATTGTGTTAAAAGGATCTGAGCCCGACTGAGGGGGATCTGGGATCTGAGCCCAGCTGAGGGGGATCCAGGGTGGACCTTGAGTCACCCGAAAAAGCATATCCTACGAAAAATTGGCTGCATGAGAATATCCTACGAACATTGTGTTAAGAGGATCTGAGCCCGGATGAGGGGGATCCAAGGTGAATAACATTGCATTGAGAGGATCTGAGCCCGGTTGAGGGGCATTCGGGGTGAATATTGAATAGCCTGAGAAATTGAGTACTTATGAAAATCTGAAGGAGGAAAATAACTTATTGTTTGTTTGTTGCATCAGGCCCTCTGAATAAAGTGACTTTGAAAGGCAATTGTTTGAACTGCACCCTCATGCTAGGGAAGGCGGAGCCTGTGCTAAGCTCGAGTGTACCGTCTTGTCCCGTGCTGAAAACGTGGGGAAGGGCGGCCATGGCCTGAATATCCTGACATATAATTTCCTGGACACTTCTTTCTTTTGCATAACATTGTATCCCACACTATTTGTATTTGGAGGTAAGGATTGGCAATAGGTTTATTAGTATAGTCCCTTTTTATTTTGACAAGACACCTCTAGGACTGGGTTATTATTTGATAGTTGTAGCTTGCTCCCATCTGTAGCTTTAGGTCAGTTGTGTCAGTCTTACTGTTGATACCATACCTTCCTTACATACCCCAGGGTGGGGATAAAATAGAGATGGCCCACCCCTGGCCACCTGAATAAGGGATCCCTGAGGACTGGGTAGTGAAATGCCTTCAGTTTTTTCACAGTGGTGTGGGTCTGGTCTTGAGTCTGGCAAAGGAGCAGTAGAGGTTGTGCATCGGGAAGCGCTACCAAGCTGGGCCGTTTTCAGAGAGACAGGAGCAGCAGGGAGCTGAGTTTGTACCTGGAAAGAGCGTCATGTGGAGGCTGGAGGCAGGCTGAAGAACCAGTGAATTTCTGTGAATGGAATAACGCCGGGCCGCTCCATACGTGAACGCAAGCAAGCGAGAAAGTATCCATGCATTGTCTAAACCAGTGTTGAAGTGTTCTAAAGTAAACCGAAGTGAATCGGCGGACATGCAGATCGAAATAAGAGTAAGAAGTAATTGTTGAGCATTGTTAAAGTATACCGAAGTGAATCGGCAGACCCGTGAATGATAATTGAAGTGACAAGGCATTGTACAAGTATCTGAAAATGAAACGACAAGTGAAATGCTAAATGACGAAAAACTTTTCCATTAACAAGTGAATGGATGTGAATTAAGCAATGCTAAAGAAAAGCCAAACAAGCACTAACCAAAGCCAAGAGGGCGAAGATTGTTATTTGGAGTTAGGAGACCAGCCCTGGCAGGCAAGTGGACCAGGTCAAGGGAATCAGACATGGGGAATCAAACAAGCATTAACCAAAGCCAAAACAGGGCCAAGGAAGATGAATGCTTAACTATGTGAGGAGGATTAACTGTTTGATAAAAGACAGAAGTAAGAAAAATAGGTTCCTAGCAGGGGAGTGTACTGGGGATCTTATTTGAATTTGTGAATCCTCAAGTGAACCAAAGAAAGTATGCTAAATATTTGTTGAAACAAAAGGAAAATTGTGTCATGATAAGGAACTTTTTGTTTTGAGAAACTCATCAAAGAAATTTGTTTAAGAGACAAGGTGCTGGGACGCGCCCCCTAATTGTCCCCTTTTGTGGAGTACCTTGAAGCTTGGGGAATGGAGTCACCCCATTCTAAGAGCTAGAAGAAGCTTTCAAGAGTTTTGTTGGACACTTAATGTTTGAGACTCAACCAATACACATTTTGATGCAATATTTAGTGAGGGCAAGGTTAGTGTAATGGTCACCTTGTATCCACAGGGACGCCATCCGACTGGTCTGGAGCGCTTCTGGGATGGATTCACCTCCCCTGGAGACTTGCGCTGCCGTGGGTTTAGTCTGGAAGACAGGAGTTGGGTTTTAGCCACAAACACCTTCTCTCAGGACCCGCCTCCCAAGTGTTCCCCTTGCGACCCCCTTGGAGCCTCTGTCACCTTGTACTTCGATAAGGTGCGCTCTCCATCCTGCCGTTCTTTGCAGGGGCGTGTCGTGGCTGGTCACCTTTCCGCCGAGTTACTTCACTGGCCTGGCCCCGGGAGTCCAGGCTGGCTGCGACTCCGCTCTAGAGGTAAGTCTTTAGCTTTTGAAAGGAATGAGTGTCCGCAATTGTTGTTGCCCTGTTGACCTTCTCCTTCTCTCATTGATGCAGAAGGGATGATGGAGACGTCAAGCTGATGGAGAGGGCCGTGCTCGAGTAGGTAAGAGAATGCACGAAGCACAGCGATATGAGTGTCTTTGAATAAGGCTAACCTGAGCTATCCTTCCTTGCAGGTCGCCGGGAAGTTCCTGGAAGTTAAGCGGCTGATGGAAGCGAAGTAGACCATAGAATGGAAGAGGTCCGGGCGGCGGTAGAACTTTCAGGAGAGCTTCGGTAAGTAAGCGGTGGCGGAAGGTAGTGGAATAGGAGGATGAACGCTTACTACTTGTCCTATTCTTGTCACACCTCTCTAGGATGCTGTTAGTGAAAGAAGACGAGTTCCAGGGAAGGTTCTGGAATGATCGAGGGGCTGGATGCAGAACAGGTAAGATGAATTAACGATGTTCTTCTTCTCCCTGAAGATGCAGGCCAAGGATGCTGCGAGCAGGTCTTAGTGAACGTCACTCTGCCAGTGCAGAACAACGCGAAGCGCCCTCCTCAGCTCGTATCCTAGGTACCTTCAGGGTGGACCACGCCCTGGATGCTAGACTGCATGATGCAGTTCCACGTTGATCCTTGTGGGGGCAGCCATGTTGGTCCATTGCCCAATGGAAGCTCCATCTATCCTGTGAGCCTGGCGCCAACGATGCCAGGACTGGCTCCAGGACAGCCGAGAGGAGCATGAATGGGCCCTTGGGGCCTTTTAGGAATACTGTGGTGAAGGACAGAGGCCGTGAATTCCCTGGCCAGGGGTTAAGGTCGTGACAGTTAGGTTTTGTGACACAGACTAAGAATAGGGCAAGTTAGACCCTTTTCCCAACCTCCCCAATCCTAAAAGAAATGGTTATAGCCAAAACAGCATCTTTTGTGTCTGTGTCTGCTTCCTGATGCCTTCACACTGCTGGTAGCTTGCAATTTGAAATGTGTATCCTTGCGCTATGCACAGATGGGTGTGTAGGTAATTAAGGGGTCTCTCAGTGTGGGTGAATATGATTACTGTGACTTGCAGCTGAAGGTAGTAACAGTCCAAGAACTGTTACCCCCTGTTACGCTCACCTGTCTATGGCACAGCAGATGTGGAGATCTCTCTGGAGAACTTGGACTTTTTTGCACTTCAAACCAAAGGGAAAGGTGCGCACTGACAGGAATTGGACTATGGAGTGCACGCCCTTCACTCTGATGGAAGTGCTACTAGACACACCTCCTAACAATGGGCCTCATTACGACCAAGGCGCTAATGGGTTAACGGCGCCGTAAAAGGCTGCGGCGCCGTTAACCTATTAGCGCCTAATTACGAGGTCCCTTTGCGGGACCCAACCTTAACGGCTGGTTTTACCAGCCGTTAAAGTAGGGACCCGCAAAGGAACCTTGGTGCTAAGTACGGTGCCGCAATTTGCGGCACCGTACTTAGCGCCTTCCCCATTCCCATTGAGCCCTATGGGGCAAAAATGGGAATGGGGAAGGGCCCATGGTGAATGGGGAATTACCGCCCGCCAACCTTGGAATGGGGCAGTAATTTCGCCATTCACCATGGCGGACCCCGGCATGGACCATGGTGCTAATAGCACCATGGTTTTGCGCTGGGGTCGTAATGAGGCCCAATGTCTTTAATAGGGGGATACAGGAGCTGCAGGAAAGGACAAATCTCATGTAGGTATTGGGAACAGGCAAAATGACAATCTGCAGTTTGAAGGTCTCTTACCTAATGCTGCTGAATCCGAGCGTTGTACCTAAGCAGATGGTAGGATCTTTGGAAGAGGGATCAGTAAAATGCAAGCAAGTGTGAAGTAATCATGAAGGAAACCCCATAAGGAAGTCTAGCAAAGCAAGTGGGATCAGCCGTGTGCTTAGTAGAAGCGGGTATAAATACCTATTTAAATGCCTGAATTTGGGTTCACAAAGCAATACAGAGCATGGAGATTCCATGGGAAGTAAGCAGTTGCCCGAACGCCAAGGCTTAATTGCAGTGGGCTTTTTACTTCTGATCGGCCGCCATCACGCATCATCTTTGCGCAATACCATATACGGAACGGGACGCCTCCAGGGCATGTTACTGATTGTTGTTATCAACGGAACCCATGCGATGTGTGCGTCTTGGGACGTTGCCTAGCACCCATATGCCTCAGGGTTAGCCGACCTTTTGGGAACATCTTATACACATCAGCATAGTAACGCGGAAAGCAGCAAGGGATCCTAACAGTATGCCCCCCATCCCCTGAGGAGAACTCCCACTGCCGTACCAGAAGCCGGCTTATCAGGGACTTGAGATGGGAGCGACTAATCAAACGTGGAGCGTTCATGTCCACCTTAGATACCCAAGAGTGGTCCTCCTTACCATATCCCTTCCAATGGACCAAATACTTTAGTCTCCTCTTGTACATGCGGTAGTCCAAGATGGATTACATTTCATACTTCTCCTGCGGACCTACCGCAGGAGGACAGAGGATTGGGTCTTGGGGATAGATTACAGAACGTGAAACAGGTTTCAGCACAGAGACATGGAAAACAAAGGCAAAGTTTCATAGCATGGGGATTAATAATTTGATTTATCTTAAAGGGCCCTATGTATTTAGGTTGGAGCTTCTTACTCCATGCCGGTATACATATGTGTGTGGTAGAGAGCCATACTTAATTGCGGACCTCATAAGCTGCAGAAGGTTGTCTCTTTTTGTTAGCCAATACTGGGCTTTTATTAGACAGCTTTTGGCAGTGGTAAAGCCAGAGTGGAGGGTTTCTATGTATTATTTGGCAGCGGGTACATGGCTCTGATCAATGTAACGCAAAGGAATGGACAGAGGGTGTTGACCTAATGACAGATGGAATGGGGTGGTTTTGATGGATGAATGGAATGAATCATTGTATGCAAATTCTGCTAATGGTCATTTATCTACCCATCCTTGCTCATGCTCGTGTAGGCAACAACGTAGATGTTGTCCAATAATTTGGTTAGCTCTCTCGCTCTGCCCATCGCTTTGTGGATGGTAGGCTAAAGTGAAATCCAAGCGTATATCCAGCAACCTGCTCACTTCTTTCCAGAACGAGGAAATAAACTGAGAACCACGATCTGTGATGGTATTGCAAGGTAGTCCATGTAATATGTAGATGTTCTGTAGGAAACACAGTGTGAATATTGGGAATGTAGAGACTCCTTTCAGAGCTGTGAAATGCCCCATCTTAGTAAATGAGTCTGTAACCATTAGGATCACTGTATTCCCTTTGTCCTTTGGGAGGTCAGTTATAAAGTCCATGGAACAGGTCTCCCAGGGACGATTGCATGCTGGTGCTGTTACACTTCAGGCTTCTCCGCGGGCCTCCTTGCAGAATACAACTTCTTTAAAGGCTCCTCTATGGTCCAGGTACAAGCTACCATGGCGTCTGTACAAACGTCAACGCACTCCGGGTCACCTGACACGTCTTGTACGTGGAAGACGTACAGCAAGCCACGCCCCTTTTACGACTATAAAACCACCGTCTTCCATGGGGCTCGTTGCTGCTAATTAGCGTTACCAGCTACACGCAGTTCCGTCCGTTTCCTCTTCGTGTCTCCCTACACGATTCCTCATCTGAACTCCTGGTTTTGACCTTTGCCTGACTTTTGGATTGCCTCGTCTCCTCCTTTGTTCCTGTCGTGCTCGTTTGGTTGTTGGACTCGGAACGCTACTGGATCCGGCTCTCTTCTGTGTCTTGCAGTTCTTATTCCTGGTTGCCGCTCTGCACACCAAATTGCTGTCTACTATCCGGATCATCTCAACGGCTACTCAACTATACTCGTGTACTCAGGTACAAACTTGATTGACAATCCTAATCTTTGCTATTTGTTACCTCCACGACTAGTTTGGATAATTGTCTTCTGTTGGATTCTGGGACATTGAGTGACTTTCCTGTGAGATTGCTCTTAAGTGCATATAAACGCTTTCCTGAACTGCACCAACTCGGCACTAGTGCATCCCTCGTGCCGTTCGGGGTTACTTCCCTATACTAACTTCCCTGTTTGTTATTTTCTCCTGTCGTTGTCTTCAGAATCCTGGACTCCTCTTCCTCCATTTATCTTTACTCAGGTCAGTTGTTATCAATTCTATAGCTATAGTTGGAACCGATACTGATTTAGATCATTTCCACTCATTTGTGTTATTCTTTGTAGATCATCCCGGGGAAACTCCACTCCAATATCTATCTAGGTAGTTGTCCAATTACTTCAACTGTTCTAATCACTTGAATAATCTCAACACTGTCTAATATTTTTGTATTCCTTTGCAGCATTGGTATTGGCGGTGTGTATTCTCCACGCTGTTTTATTCAATTGACACCTCTGTCTGTCCCAACTGAAACAGCAGAGAGGTACATTGTGGAAAAGAGCCCCTCTTTGAGGAAGCCTAAGTCTTGTACTCAGGGGAGCTGGGATGGAAGGCTGAATTTCGAATCTTATACCACCAACATCTCCAAGGTCATTTTCTCTGCATCGTCGGCCTATTTCGGAGTGGTGAGTAACAGGTAAAGGACGTAAGAGCCCCATAGGTCATTGTTTACAAGACTTGGCCCATGCACAGTAAACATAGCTGTGTACATAATCCTTAACATCATGGTTCATTGTATCACCAGGCATATTGGTTGATCTGTTGTATGGTTTGAGCCATCCCAAAATGTCTAGCCATTGGGGCATCATGACACAATTGTGACATGGTCAATTGGGTTTCTCTCGTTGGTTACCATAATTTATTCTTGTGCAATAGTAATCTCTGGATCTCTTCACTTGTCAATGGGTCCTAAAGGAATTCATTTTTTCATCGGTCTGTGTAGGTTTTTCATAGAATATCTGCATATGGCAGGAGCGGAAGGTATAGGGCCATGATTATCTTCTAGAAGAAGAAGGTCATGCTGTTGCGTTCCTTCGACACAATCCGAAAGCTGTCGTGTCTCCAAGCACTGATCCAAGAGAGGACCTGGCCAGAAGACCTCTTCCCGAGCTACAAGGGACCATCGTGCACCAGTTTATCTTCACCAAGGCTTCCTGGTAGTCATTCCCGAAAAGGCTGTTGACCGGAGACAGGGACTGCCGAGGAATCCTGAAGAGGAGCGGCAGGATGTCGAGGCTGTCGACAACTGTCGACCGAGGTTCGGAGGACCGATCTAAGCTCATCGACCGGAGCCGCAATGCTCCATTGCCTAAGACACTTTGAAATCAAGGACTCCCTTGCTCACCACCGTCGACTGCTTTGTCCCGCCAGGGAAAGTCGAGGTCACTGACGAACTGGGGAGAATCTGCCGGTGGGTTTCCCACCACCCAAAGCCCGCAAGACACCAACAAAGATCTGAAAGCCAGCCCCAATCGTCGACGCTGATGACCTGAAGCCCTTGCTGGGCCTACGTTCTTCATTGACATTGTTTTACGGCAACTAACTCTCGTCATCGAGGTGCACCGCATGCATCATCTTGGCAGGACGTCCACGATCGATTGTCGACGAGCACCGACACAGCCAAAGCTGCCGCTTCGACGCCTTTGTTCACAGTTTCTTCTCGACGACCCGTGGCTCCTGCCTTAAAAGAAGTTCACTCAAGAGGGATCCATCGACGATCCGTCGAAGAACTCTGCTATACAAGGTACATTGGGGTAGTAGAACATTTTTAGTAGGGAACAAGACTATCTTAAACAATATATGGACTGGGCTGTTGATACACTTTATTTACAGGTTGCCCAGGTGAAGGGATCCGCACACCGAACTGTGTCTTTCGTAGGGACAAAGTATTCTGCAATTTGTTTAACCCAACCTGTCTTCCTTCCTATGTCTTCTGTTGATTCACTGTACTATTTGATTTGTATGCCACTAAGACTGTCAGCAGTTGGTACATTTTAATGGAATCAAGAGTTAACTGTGGTACCACATAGACATTGTACATATGTATCATTTTAGTATTGCCAAAGCACAAAGTGTATTATTGATTGTGTATATAACTTGAACCTTATTTATATAAAGAACTGTGTTATCAATAACATAGTGTGTGGACAATCCTTTGTCTGGGGCTTGGGGCTACACAGTACTTAAGAACCAGCCTGCATCACCTCCTGAGAGCTAAGCCTTGATTGCTTGTTCATTGCTACCGTAATAGAGAATCGTGACTGGGGTGCTCTGTGCTTCTACTCTGCCATATAGAGGACAGGAGTACAGATAACCCCCCTCCAGTCTTAATGGGATAATTGGGTAGGCAGTATGGGACTTATCACTTGGTGGGAATTATCATGGCTCGCTCAGCTATTCCCTATTAAGGGCAAGACTGGGAGTTTCCCTGACTTGACATAAGACGAGGACATGTTCGAACGGTATGGTTCTTTTCTGCTCAATAAAAACATAGCTGAAGCGCCTTCTTTGTTGTCTTTCTTCCGATGACACATGTCCTTAGAGGCTACCTAATTGCATGGGTTTGGGTTCCTGGGAAGAACTGGAGGGGTTCACATGAGAAGCCGTGTTTCTCTCCCACTTATTGACATATCTTGGAGCATCGGTTCTTCTCCTTTCCCCTTTTCTGTCTTGTAAATGTTGATCAAGCCATATGACCAGGGTTACGTGATCCACAAGTAGAAATGGAGGTTCTACCACATAACCTAAGGCATCCTTCATTTCACCTCTTAAGCCCCTGTATAAAAATAGTTATTTGGGCATCTTCGGGCCACTGAGTTTGCATGACCAATCCTTTGAAATGTGCTATGTAGGTTAGCAGGTCTTTGTTCCCTTGTGGTACGACCAACAACTCATTCCTTAGTACTTGGTTTTCTCCTTGCCTGTCGAACATGAGTTTGAATGCCTCAAGAAAGCCAGGATAATCTACCAATATAGGATGGCAGCCCTCAATGTACGGTGAATGCAAAGCCAGGGTCGTTTTATCAAGATTAAAGAGCAAAAAGGCCACCTTTTCCTTGTCAGAGGCATATAACTGGGGCCTATTCAAGAAGTGAATCTTACATTGAGTTAAAAAGCGTTTTAGTTCCTTTGGGTCTCCCCTGTATTTAGAGGGCATAGCAGGGGGCGGTAGCCCTATATTGGGTAGAGGGGCAGGGATCATAGCAGGAGTGAGAACGGGGTGTGTGTCTGATTTCATGGCAGTACCAGAGGACCCTGTTGTACCTCTACTCCCCATTCCCCATGGATTTATTTACCTAGCTGGTCTACAGCCCCTTGAAGGGCTTCCATGGATTGATAAAGGGCAGTATTCTCTTGTCTGGATGCTGTCACCTCCGCTTGGAGTTTCTGCACTGTAACCGTGAGCTCTTTTAGTAAAGCGTCCATGCTCTGGAGAGATTTGTAGGTTTGTGCAATCTGCTACGTTCACCTAGCTATGGCACAGCAGATGTGGAGATCTCTCGGGAGAACGGGCACTTTGCCCTTTAAACCAAAGGGAAAGGTGCCCACTGACAGGGATTGGACTATGCAGTGTACGACTTTCACTCTGGCAGAAGTGCTACTAGTGTCATATCTCCTTTCTCCAAATGGTCTTGGTGGTGGAGAAATCGGCGGAGATATGTCTGTGTCCATAGTATTCATGTAGAAACTAATGTGTCACAGAGTCCTTCCAAGATGGCGGTGCTTCACGGACCTAGTCCGCTTCTACCTTCCACTGTTTCTACTTCAGTGGAGACTCCACCCACAAACAGTCAGGTGACCGTATTTCAAGCAGGAACACACACATGGCATTGCGTCGCTACTTTGTTACCAGACACTCCGTAAGTTCGCAACTATTCCTCTCCTTTTGCTGTTTCATTGTTCTGTACTCCTCTCATTCTGCCTAATATTAATACTTGTATCCTTTCAGAGATCTTACCTCCAAACCTTTCTCCCATCTCCGCTCGCATCTCGGGGCACCTTCTGCGCGTTTCTGTCAGACGCTGTTCCGCCCTCTCTGCAGTCACACGCCATCAGCCCGAGAGAAACCCCAGCACTATAACGGTAGGAAAGATTTACCATAGGCTCTGAACCCTGCTCGAACACTCCACACTGCAACCCTCCTTTGTTATCTTCCATAGATATTACCCTCGAAGGGACTATAAGAATCCTACTGATCTCATTCCATGGTTCCCTGGACCCCCTACCATCTTCGGAGCTCAGGACCGAAAGATCAATCGCTCCAGTGTTCGTGCTAAGGTACTGTCCCTTACCTCCTGAACCTTTCTACCCACTACTTACCTTGAATTACCTTGAACTTGTCTCTTCTCATTTACTTCTATCAGACCTCTGTCTTCCTGCAAGACCTTCGTCTTACCTGACCCATCAGAATAAGCAGCTATGCCCACCATTCCTGTGACGACACTCCACCCATCTCCAGATGAGTCGCAGCAGCGTTTTTTACCCCAGAGGGTTTCCCTGGGGTCTCTGCAGTACTCAGTTTTCCCTTCGGTGGGCTGGGAATTGTAGGGACCTCACAGTGACTTTCACTTTCATCTCGAATACATCTGCTGAGCAGGTTAGTGATTCTGTGTTCCTGTGGCAAAGTTTTGCTTTTTTGGCACACCGTAAGAGTGCGAATGATCAATATTTGATAGTTAGCGACGCCTGGAGAAAATATAGTACCAGTGGGTAGCTATTGCCACAAATAATATAGAGCAGCAGATGCAGCAATTAATGTCGGCCATGCAAACCTTATCCGATGAAATGCAAGGCCTAAAACAAGAAAATGCGCACCTTAGACAACAAGTAGTTAGGGCTACCACGGAATTACCCCCTTCCTCTCTCCCTACGGGAAAGTACGATGGCTCTCCTCATAAACTCAAAGAATTTCTAGACAGCTGTACTGTTCAGTTTACGTTCAAGGCCAAATATTTTCCAACTGACAAGGATAAGGTAGGGCTTCTTATTTCCCATCTTACGGGTGTTGCGTTAGCCTGGGCTACGCCATTGGTTACTTCTGGGAATACTATTCTGGACTCTTACCCTGCGTTTATAAACGCTCTCAAGGCCATGTTTCACAGGCAAGAGATTTCAATTTCCTCTCAAGAACAATTACTTGATTTACACCAAGCCTCTCAAGAGTTACTTCAGTACGTGAAAAAATTTAAGCAATTATCTGCAGAAACTGAATGGCCAGACAGTGCTTTGTTCACTTTGTTTCGTAGAGGACTGACAGAAGAATTGAAGGACGAGCTGTCTAAAGCCCCTAGACCGGCAAATCTAGCCGATATGATCACTGCTACATTACCAATTGACTATCGCATTCAGGAGAGGCATGCGGAACGTAGAAGGAGTCGAATCTCCAGAGCCCCCAAATCAAGAACAGAAGGAACCAGTGCAACCTTATAAGGAGAATCCCCTGAAGACGAACCCATGCAGTTAGGGATAGCCCGAGGACCTTTATCATTGGAAGAAAGAGAACAGAGGCGTTCTGGATGGTTATGTATGTACTGTGGGTCATCTAGTCATGTAGTCAAAGACTGCCCCATAACTCCTCCCAGAAAATGGGAAAGCAAGAAGTCGGGAAACTCCCGCACCCAGCCATAAAGGGAACCTCGGCTCAGGTGATACAGGATGGTTCCCAGAACTTACCTCAGCTTCATAATACTAGTCTTCCACATACATCTATGGTCTTAGTCCTGGTAAAACTCTTTCTAGAGGATCAGAGAATTTGTGAGGCCCCAGCTTTGGTGGACAGAGGGGCCGCAGGATGCTTCATTGATAATCAATGGGCCAAGGATATGGGAATTCAATGATTCCCTAAGACCCTGTCTGTTCCTATCCAAGGAGTCGATGGCAGTCTACTCAGTTCCAAACCTATAACGGAACAGGCCTATCCACTACTATGTCATATCTCAAACCATCAAGAGACACTCAGCTTCGATATAATCAAGGAGGCTCATTTCCCGATTATCCTTGGATTGCCTTGGCTTCGGACACATAACCCGTTCATAAACTGGACAGCTGGAACTCTCTTTATGGGTTCTGAGTATTGCGTCACCCACTGTTTTCCACAAAGTACTTGTCCGGCTCCAGTTTCTTCTCAGGATTCAGTAACCGATCCCCCTCCAACTATCGGTAATTTATGCCAAATCCCTGAATGCCATAAGAAGTACCTTCCAGTTTTTGATCATCCACAGTTTTCTTCTCTTCCCCCTCATCGGAGGGATGATTGTCACATTGAAGTGGTACCTGACTACCCTATTCCCTTTGGCCGAATGTATATGCTCTCCCAAAAAGAAAAGGCGGAGTTAAAGGCTTATCTACAAACTAACCTAGAAAATGGTCTGATAACTGAATCAAAATCACCTGCCAGCGCATCTTTATTCTTCATCCCCAAGAAAGACACTGATGAGCTTCGCCCGGGCATCGATTACAGAGCCTTAAATAAGATCACTATTCCGAATAAACATCCAATGCCACTTATTCTGGATATTTTAGAAGCTGTTACAGGAGCCAAAATATATACCAAGTTGGATCCTCGGGGGCTTATCACCTCATCCGAATTGCGCCGGGGGGCGAATGGAAGACTGCATTCAGGACTCCCTTTGGACACTACGAATATCATGTCATGCCCGTTGGCCTATCAAATGCCCCTGCCGTATTTCAGCGTTTTATGGACCATCTATTTGCTGATGTATTGTTACACTTTGTAGTTGCCTATCTAGATGACGTATTGTTTTCCCCAGACAAGGATCAACCTATACATCATGTCAATTTAGTATCGGAGAGACTCTAAGCCAACCAGTTATTCTGCAAGGCAGACAAATGCATCTTTCATCAGTCTCAAATAACTTACTTAGGGTTTGTGCTTTCAGCCAACGGAATATCAATGGATCCTCAGAAGGTAAACGCTGTAGTAAATTGGCCAGCTCCTGGTAATGTTAAAGATATCCAGAGGTTTTTGGGATTTGCAAACTTTTACCAAAAATTCATTCCTTGCTTTTCAGAGATGGTTCTTCCCATTACCTGACTTTTACGAAAGGATGTGCCATTCGGCTGGAACCCTCAGGTGCAAGAAGCCTTTCACACGTTAAAAAGACTGTTCACCGCGGCTCCAATCCTCTTAACACCAGCCCAATCAAAGAGATTAATTCTGGAGACTGACCCATCAGAATAAGCCGCTACGCCCACCATTCCTGTGACGACACTCCACCTGTCTCCAGACGAGTCGCAGCAGGGTTTTTTACCCCAGAGGGTTTCCCTGGGGTCTCTGCAGTCCTCAGTTTTCCCTTCGGTGGGCTGGGAATTGTAGGGACCTCACGGTGACTTTCACTTTCATCTCAAATACATCTGCTGAGCAGGTTAGTGATTCTGTGTTTCTGTGGCAAAGTTTCTCTTTTTTGGCACACCGTAAGAGTGCGCATGATCAATATTTGATAACTAGACACACCTCCTAACAATATCTTCAATAGGGGATACAGGAGATGCAGGGAAAGGACAATAAAGGTAACATAATCTCATGTAGGGATTGGGTACAGGCAAAATGACAATATGTAGTTTGAATGCCTCTCACCCAATGCTGCTGAATCACAGCGTTGTACCTAAGAAGATTGTAGGATCTTTGGAAGAGGGACCCAGTAAAGGCACTTGTCCTAATGCCACAAGCGTGAAGTAATCATGAAGGAAACCCCATAAAGAAGTCTAGCAAAGCAAGTGGGTTTAGCCGTGTGCTTAGTAGAAGTGGGTCTAAATACCTAGTTAAATACCTGAATTTGGGTTCACAAAGCAATAGGGAGCATGGGGATACCATGGGAAGTAAGCCGTTGCACGAACACCAAGGCTTTGTTGCGGTGGGCTTTTACTTCGGATCAGCCGTCATCATGCATTGTCGTTGCGCAATGATATCATGCGCTCCACGTACGGGACGCCCCCAGGGCATGCTACTGATTGTTGTTAGCAATGGAAACCACGCGATGTGCGTGTCTCAGGGCGTTACCTATCAACCGTGTGCCGCAGGGTTAGCCGACCTTTAGGGAACATCTTATACCCATCAACATAGTAACGCCAAAAGCAGCAAGGGTTCCCAACACCCCCCCTCTTGTTAAGCCAGGGTTCCCAGGAGATGGCATAGGAGCGTGGAAGTGCTCTCCCTTATCAGAAGGTACAGTTAGGCAGATAGTTAGATATGCCATGTAGCCGGCTGAGATGAAAAAGCAAAGAATACTTATGTTTTATAATGCTCCCTCAGGTTTCATCCAAAACATGGATGCTCTCCAGTAGACTGTAAATCTGATTATTTATTTTCAAGGGGCAGGCCTCTTTGGTGATCAACTCGAGAATATAGGATATACGGGCCTCCGTATGATATCGACAGATTATTTCTGATGGTTATCCCATGCAATAATTCTGTGACTCCACCTCATTACAGCTATACCATCACTAATGTATGTGGAATGCCTTAAGTACTACATGCATTATTTTAGATGTTTTGCATGGATTGAGTACACTAGTTAATGAAACCTCTGGTATTATTGACCCTTCCTTACCGTACATGGCAAAAGTGTAGAAAAGTTAGACATCAGAGATGCTCCCTGTGAGGCAGGCATGGTATCAAGAGATAGACACAAGGATACACGTTTCAAAACCTTTATTCAAAATAAATAGGTGTGGAGAATACCTAACTTGCCATATTTCTAAATGGGAGTAGTCTCGACCATTAAAAGAATAAAGGATAGTCTACAAGTCTGTCTGTCAAAATAAGAGGCTGTCTTTGTCATACCTATGCTTGCCCTCACTTTCTAGCTTAACAATGTGTGGGGTATTGGATAAAAGAAAAGAGTGTGTCAAAATAATGTCAAGATGGCAATGGAGCTTTTTCACAACTATATTCCCCAAGTTCAAACCACTTGGGATCTTCAAAAGTTCCTTTGCTTAGAACAGTTCACAAAAAGAAGTTTCTGTATTTTCCTTATTCTGAATCAAACCTTCTTGGTTTGTTACATTTGACGCAGTTCTCTCATGCTTCCCTCGCCCGACTCTGTACCTTTCAATATAACATGGTTCTGTTTCAACAATTCCTAGGTGGATCTCTCAGGCTTCCCTCATCTGAGTGTAGACCCTCATAAGCTTTTCAGTTTATAACACAGTTCTTTCAATCAGGTTTCACAACCGGTCTCTCAGGATTCCCTCACCCGAGTCTGGACCTTCTTGTTCTTTGCACAATTCATTTTCATCAATATTTCACTTTATATCAACTTCAAGGGTGTCCCATTCCCAAACTTATTGCTTCTTACTTTTCGGTGGTTGTGCGTTTTCCATAGCTGCAGCTACTCTGTGGAATGACCTTCCGCTTGCTATCAAGATAACCACTAACTATCTAGCCTTTAGGAAGGCTGTGAAGACTCATTTATTTTAGGCTGAGCTGGCTGTTTCTGTAGTTACAGTTTCCCTCTCTTAGCACATGATGCCCCCAGGCGACCGTGCGCTTTAGAAATAATGTTAACATAACATAACTCTGCGTACATGTCAGAGGCTTTCGAAACTACATGGCTTTGCTTATCTCTACGCATGACCACTCCGACACTATTACATTCTGGTAATTGTATATCTCATACTCTGTTAGTTTAGTTTCATATGTGCCCCAGGCACAACTGGAAGTTCCACTTCATCTGTTTCATAGCTTCTCTATTTGGCTTTCACATTTTTAATAACTTTGCAATCTTCACACAGCTCCCTTTCAGTTTAGGGAACTCTTCATAGTTTACAGAGACTTTAGACAATGTGTTATTTTCCACAGGACCACTCTTGTTACTTTGTTTCCAACACAGTTCATAACAATCAAAGCTTTCTTTCAACACGTCTGTTAGGACAGTTTTTCTGAAATCCAACTAAGGGCTTAGTAAAACCCTTCAACTGAGACAGTACAAGACTCCACTCTTAGTATAAGGCTGCACCACCTGAGTTCATGGTAGCGTATACCGAGCAGCCAGGCTTATTTTAGGAGGGATAGATGGCTGTAGTAAAGTACATAGATCCTGTAGTACAACAAGGAATTAATAGACACACTTACAACCAGAAGTATTATAAAAAAATAAAGGTTTATTATAAATACAAGAAGGCCAAGTTAAGTCTTGGGTAAGTACTGGGCATAGAGTCATAAACACATAATTAAAAACACACCACTATGCTTTAAAGTACACAGACCAAAGCATAGACACTGTTCAGAAAACTAACAGTAGTTCGAGGCAAGTCAGACCTTATCAAACACATTTAGTATAGGGCACGGCACACCTATTCGTGGGCAGTAAAACCATAAGGTACTTTTTGATTACTTGACAGTAGGCCAGGAGTAGTACACCCTGCCAGTGTAATTCGGTGTAATATACAATTACAGTTGCTTTTCAGATCAGTGGAACACAGCCTAAGGTAAGCAAGAACTCTTTACACTAATTTAGGATTGCACCAGGCAAACCAAGGTCAGCTACACCTACAGAACACTTTTTCAGAATGGCATACAGCTATTCTAGGCAGGTAAAACCTAAGGTTGCAATATACTATTACAGTTGCTTTTCAGATCAGTGGAACACGGACAAAGGTAAGCAATAACTTTCTAACTTATTTTAGGATAGCCCAAGGTAAGTAAAATCTATATACTTTTTAAAGGAGCTATCAGCAACTGAAAGTTGGTATAAACCTGAGACAGTTTTAGAATCTGTATAAACAGACCAGGGAAAGCAAAACCCAGATGGTGAACTTACACACGAATATTCTGAAAGAAATAGTTAAGTGAAGCCAACAGCATTACTTTTGGGAAGAGGCACAACCAATTCACACGTGAGTAAAATACCCTTACATCTACTTTCTGTTCGAATGCCGAAACAGTTTCTAAGGAAAGTAAGAACCTTTGTAACTGGTCAATCTCAGAGTTACAGTTACCAACTAACTATTTTACAAGTAAGTACACTTTTCAACACTTGTTTTACAGTTCAAGGCAGACCCCATTATCCAGCCCTTCCTTATTCTATGGCATGAGTTCTCTCAGCTGCAGGCAGGGTGAGATATTTTTTTGAAATGTCTTTTATTGTTTGCTTGTTAGGCGATTATACAATAAGAACATACTGGGCCTCATTATAAGCCGGTCTGGAAACAACAGTGCTGGTAAGCTTACTGGCACCATTGTTTCCGGACCAGCATACTACTGGTCTGCCTGCCGGAGCCGCTGTGCCCAACAGGTCTGACCCTGCCGGGCACAGCAGCCATGGTAGGCAGACCATCACAGAAGCACTGGCACCGGTAACAACAGTGCCTGTGCTTCCATGGTCCCCACTCCCATAGGACTCTATGGGAATGGGATGTTAGGGAGAATTCTCATTTCTCTGCTAATTCCCTTCAACCATAGAGACCACCAGCTCTTTTGCTGGACTTTAGCACTTTTAATTTTTTTTTTTTTTTTTTTTTTTTTTTTTTTATTGGCATAGAAAGAGTACAGATTACAAACACAGTGCGCATATCAGTTGGTAATGCAGTTACATGTATCACACTACACATCTTGCGAGTCTTAAACAGGGAGCTGAGCGCTCATGCATATAGTACAGAGTTTTTAATCGGCAGCAGGGGTTAACTCATCAGGTAGAGGTGATGATGCCCGTACAGTGTCTTCCTTATTGTTCAGGTAGCTACAGAACTCTGACCATACGTTTTTGGGGCGGGAAGACAATGGGAGGGTATTAATGTAGTCCTCCTCGCACGCCTGAGTCCAGGTGAGGGCCCTTAGCCACATCTCGAATGATGGGGGAGAGCGGCGTTTCCAGCATTGTAGGATACATTTTTTAGCTACCATGGTAGCAACATTCAGAAACCTAGCCATCTTCCTAGCTTCAGGTTCGTCCCACACACCAAACAGAACTGCAAGTGGTGCAGGAGAGATTCGGGTCATTATTATTTCAGATAACGCTGCAATAATGGCCTCCCAATATGGGCCCAGGGCCACACAGGACCAAAACATATGTATGTGATCAGCAGCAGTGGATTTGCATCTAGGGCACAACTGAGCCTGGCCTGGGGTGAACCGTCCCACCTTGTGCGGCGTGTAGTATAGGCGGTTTAGGAGTTTATACTGCATACATCTATATCTAGCGTTGAGGGAGGTTTTACGTTTGTGCAAACACATCTTGTTCCACAATACATCCGAGAGGGGGACACCCAGTTCATCACTCCACAAGTCGCGCGCCGGCTGCAGTGCCAAATCAATGCCAGCCATCTGCGACCTATACAGCGATGAAGTTATGCCCCTAGCTCCGGCCGAGTTGGCTATATATTGGATTTCAGGGGAGTCTGGGGGCTCATCTGGGTAGGAGGGCCACCAAGCCCGAACTGCTGCTCTTAATCTGAAGTACTGCAGCATTTCGAGTGCCGAGCCGGTGTGACCGGGTCTCCACGTCTGCGGGGTAATGAACTTCCCGTCAGGGAAAAGGTCGGTCAACGCTCGGTAACCAAGGCTGTCCCAGCGTTCAATTAGGGGTTTATCATGAGTGGGGCTGAGACCCGGGAACTGCCAGATGGGCAGCCATTTGTAGTATGGGTGGTGGCCGGTGTTTGCCTGCAGCAATCGCCTCCAAGCCAAGATCGTGGCCGCCACCGGGTCGGCAGGGGCATCAGCTCGGAATGTGTGGTGCAGAATGAGGGATAGGGGGTTAATTTCCTCGCATGCCAGTGTCTCTAATTTCACATGTGGGGGAGGGTCCGTAAATGTATACCAGTGTGAGGCGTGTTGTGCTTGTGCGGCAATCCAGTACTTTGTGCAGTCCGGGGCAGTGAAGCCCCCCTTCTCATAAGGGAGAGTCATATGCTGCCACTTTTTCCTCACCGCTCCCGCATGCCACAGAAAGCGGGCGCAGGCCGCGTGGAGGTCCCTGAAATATCGCTTTCCGGGCCAGATTGGCACATTCGCGAAAATGTAGAGCAGCTTAGGGACAATAATCATTTTAATCAAAGAGAGCCTGCCCGACAGGGACAGCGGCAGAGCACGCCACCTCGACAGCCGGGACTCCGTTAGGTGCGCCATAGCTGTGTAATTGTCAGCTAACAATGATGGCTTACCGAGGGAGACCCGCACTCCAAGGTAACCGATGCCCTCGGGCGACCAGCGAAGGGGGAACTCACAATCCGGTCGGGGGGTCGCCGCCGTGAGTGGGAAGATGTCGGACTTAGTGTAGTTGATTGTGAAACCTGAGAATGTACCTATTTTAATTATATCTCGGAGAATGGGATCTAAGTGAGCAGCTGGGTCTCTGATGTATAAGAGTACATCATCTGCGTATAATGAGATGATCTCTGGGGTGTCTTGCATACGTATGCCTTTCCGAGCATGTTTGTTCCGGACACTGTCGGCCATGGGTTCAATAGCGAGTGCGAAGAGTATTGGGGAGAACGGGCAACCTTGGCGAGTGCCTCTATACAGCGCGAAGGGGGGGGAGACTTTAGAGTTGATAAGAACTCTGGCCACCGGGTCAGTGTATAACAGCTTAATGTATGATATCATTCGCGGGCCAATTCCCATTTTATGGAGAACTGCCCACATGTATTGCCATGACACCATATCGAACGCCTTTTGGGCGTCGAGAGTAACTGCCACGGCATGGGCATCGGGATCGATTCTGGACATGACATTGAACAGTCGTCGAATGTTAAGAGACGTGGATCTGCCAGGGACAAATCCGCTCTGATCCGGGTGGACCAGATAGGACATTATCGGGAGGAACCTGTTCGCAACGATTTTGGCAAATATTTTTGTGTCTGTGTTTATTAAGGAGAGGGGTCTATAAGACCCGCATTCTTCCGGTGGCTTGCCCGGTTTGGGGAGTACGGTTATAAGAGCCTCACGTAGAGAATGGGGCAGCGTACCTAGTTCGAGCGATTCGTTCCAGACCTCAAGGAGTCTGGGTGCCAGGGTGGCTACATGTTCCTGGTAGAACTCTGAGGTGAGACCGTCAGGGCCAGGTGCTTTGCCTTTGGGGCAGCTCGATATGGCGGTGGTTATCTCATCAAGAGTGAACGGGACCTCCAGCTGGTTCCTTGTGTCGTGGGAGATGAGGGTCATGGGGATTTGATCAAGAAGGAGGTCGGTGTCCTGCAGACTGTGTTCTTGTCGGGGACCGTATAGGGCTGTGTAGAATGCGGTGAAGGTTTCTAGAATGTGTTGGTCAGACCAGCCCAGAGTTCCGGAGGCATCATGGACACAGTCTATGCGTGTTTTGCCACACTCTGCACGGGCCAGTCTGGCAAGTGTCCTCCCGGGTCTGTCCCCCTCGCCATATTTCCGGGCAGCCATCGGGCGGGTATAGTACTGTAGCTCCCTTCGGGCATGAGCCTCGAATGTTTCAAGTTCCGACCTGATTTGTGCCAGTATGATCGGGGAAGGGGTGGAGGCATATTGCTTTTCGAGGTCTTTAAGCTTCCCCTCCGACCGATGCAAGCTGTTTCTAATGGCTTTGAGGACCCCAGCTTCCCTGGAGATACACATCCCCCTAATGAAGACCTTAAAGGCCTCCCAGCACACTCCATCAGAGGTGTCATGTCTGTTGTTGCATTCAAAGAAAGTGTTGATGTCGGCCAAAATTTCGGCCCTGAAGACTATATCTTGGAGGGCCTCAGATTTGAATCGCCATGTTGAGCGGGAGGGTTGGTCACGCTCCAGTGTGATTTGCAACGTTACTGGGGAGTGGTCCGAGAGTGTGCACGGGTGTATCTGTGCATTTGCGGCCTTGCTAACCAATTCGCCCGATATGAGGAATAGGTCTATCCTCGATAGACTGTCGTGCACCGAAGAGTAGAAGGTATACTCCCTTGACTGTGGGTGGAGGACTCTCCATGCATCCCTGAGTCCTAGTGCATCCATATGTGTGCGCAGCCTAATTGCCGCGCGCGTGACAGCCCTACGAGCAATCCCAGACCTATCTAGGACGGTGTCAAGTGTCAGATTCATGTCCCCCCCCCATATGATGGGGACCCCTGCATATTTCGACAAAACGCAGGTAATTGTGTCGAAAAATTCTGGCGCATCAAAGTTAGGGGCATATGTGTTTACCAACAGGCATTCCCTATTCGCCAGTAGACAGTGGAGTATTACATACCTGCCTTCAGGGTCAATGTGACTAGTGCGCAGCAGGAACTGGACCGATTTGTGAACCAGAGTGAGTACTCCTCTAGCCTGAGTGGAGTATTTTGTATAGTATCTGGTGGGGCCCCAGCTAGGGGCGAGACAAGCAGCTAATCGCCCTAAGGCATGTGTTTCTTGCAGAAGGAGTACCTTAACTCCATGTCTCTAGGCGTATGCAGTAATTCTACGTGCCTTGGTAAAGTTGCTCAACCCCCGAACATTCCATGTCATAATATTAATAGACATAGGGCAGTGTTATGGGACATCCCAACTGCGATAGGCTCCTACGTGCAGTGTAACAGAGCCCATTGACGAACACACACATAGTGCTGCAATCGTGCACCCCTCTTCCATGCCTTTTCCATTAACAAACTCCCCTTTTTTCGTGCCCCCCTCCCTCACTGCCCACCCACAACTTGCAGTGTAGACCCCCCCTTCCCAAACACAAGTGCCATCAGTTCCCATTGCCCAGGCGTCTCCAGCGGGGCCAGAGGTCGCATCTAGACAACAGTCGGCGGGCAGCACCCAACGGGGGTGTGTCCCCACCGTGGCCCAACGGGGGCCCAGAAACAGTGGCAACAAGGTGAAAACAAAGAATAACATTGCAGCTGCAGAGAGGCGCGCCGTTGCCGTGTAGTCGGCGTTGTGAACTGTGGAAGTGGACAGAGTACTGCCCAAGGTGGGCTTCTGCGGAGGGCGGATCCAGTGCATGATCCCTGTAGTCTGTGGGCCAGTCCGAGTGAATAGAGTACGGAAGCAGGTGTGGTCAGGGCAGCCAGCCGAACTTTTGCAACGAGGACAAGTGACACTATGTGTTTCAAGCATTGGGGCAAGAGCCGGCAGCCCAGTCATTGGCAACAGGGATCAACATTTGCTAATTGAAAAGCGAGGTTGCCATTTTCACGTTGGATGGATAGGATCACCAGATAGGGTTAGCATAGACAGGTAGATCAGGATATGCTTATGCATTATTGAGGCGGGCCCCCGCTGGGTTAGGGAGTGGGATCTGCGCCTCGATGAATCTCGTTGCCTCATCAGGGATAGTGAAAAAGAAAAGTTTTCCGTTGTGAGTAATCTTGAGTCTCGCGGGGAACAGGATGGCATAGGGAACATTGCGCTCTCTAAGGAGTTTTTTGACGCCCAAGAATTGCCTCCTCTCTTGCTGCACTCCGACGGAAAAATCCGGGAAGATTCTGATCGTATGGGCTTCCCAGCGCAGGTCACCCTTCTCTCTCGCCAGGCGCAGGATAAGGTCTCTGTCTCGATAGTTCAGGATCCTGGCAATGATGGGTCTGGGTATATCACCAGGTTTGGGGCGTGGGGATAAGGCCCGGTGTGCTCGCTCAACTGTAAAGAATGATGACAAGGATGGGTTCCCTAGGAGATCTTTAAGTAGACATTCGACTGCGTCTTCCATGCGTCCCTTAAGGGCATTTTCGGGGACCCCAATAATGCGCAGGTTGTTCCTGCGGGAGCGCGACTCCAAATCCTCGCACTTCGCTTTCACATTTTTCATTTCACGGGTCAGGGATGCGACCGTATCCTGTAGTGTGTGTATGTTATCCTCATTGGACGATACCCTAGCCTCAGCCTCCGTGATCCTAGTTCCGGCCTGATCCACTCGTGTCCTGAGCGAGGCGACGTTGGCGTTGATGTCGTCCAACTTCTCGTGGAAGGCAGCAACGTTTTTGGCCATTGATTCCATCAATATGGTGAGATCCGGCAGCTGGGGAGCAGGGTGAGGGGCGATCTCAGGCTCTTCATGATCGGGTGACACCCGGTCAGTCTCAACCCTCGGGACAGTCTTAGCAAACTTGTCCATGGCTCCCCCCTTGTTACCCCCCTTGGTTCTGCTCGACATTATACGCTTAGGTTGATGATTCAGGAGGTCTGCGGCCGACGTTCCACGAAAGGGGACCCAGGAAGGGCCACAGGCGCTGGACCCGACACCACAGGGGTAGGGGCCACAGTCAGCTATGTGTCAGCCTCGCGATCCCGGAGGAGGCGGGAGCTCAATTGAGTGCGGTGGAGGAGGGGGGGGGAAACACGGTCCGCGCTCCAGCGCCGGCAGCAGCCGCCGCTCCCCGGCACCGCAGCCCAGCCGGTACCGATGGGGGCAGCACACACCAGCCCGCTGAGCCCCTCGACGCCCACCGCCGGGCCTCAGGTGAGGATTGCCGGCTCTCAGCTGCCGCCGCGCCGCAGGCAGCAGTCCCAGGGGGCCGGGCCGACCCAGCCGCCGGCAGTTACACGGCGTACAAATCCAGCCGATGTATGGAGCTGGTCCAAACTCACAGGGCGTAAGGCAGGGATGATAAGCAGCAGCTGGAGCAAGTTTTAGGGGAAAGGATCTCCTAGATCCGCAGATGCAAACGGATGAAAGCCGACGTTCCACGGAGCCAGTAAGCTAAGCAGCCATCTTGGGCTGCTCAACAGCGCCACTGCACTTTTAATTTCTACCCTGGAGTGAGTGAGACCTTTTTCCCTCTCACTCATGTATTTTTGATCTAATTTGGACTCTCTGTTTTCTTTGTTTTTGGAGTCTGACAAACTCCATAGGCATCTGCTTTTGTATTGTGACACACAGCACCCTCAGTGCAGTGTCACAGAGAAGTCCTCTGGATTTCTCATAAGGTTCAAATACCTTTTCTTGGGAAACTACTGTTCCCAAGAATACTAAAGTGAAATTGACTTCACTTACCTTTTTCCTTTGTAGGTCCAGCACACCCCACCGTAGGTGGAGTGCTGGGGGGTTACCTAGTAGCCCCTTTTCCTACTTTCTCTTGTAACATTTTTGATGTTACCCTCACTGCATTTAATGGCTGGTGGCAGTGGTTTAATTTTCCTACCATTGTGCATTTTTACTGCAGGCTGAATCCATGGGTGACCATTGTGTCAAAATGCCCCGGTCTTCTTATTTCGCCATTTCTTGTTTTTGAGGTCTTTCTTGGGTTTTACTCTGCGTGCCAAACCAGGTTTAACCCTTTTGTTCGTTTTGCCTTTGACAGGCTTCAGTACTAAAACCCACCTCTGGCTCCAGTGTGTCTGGCAGGGCAAGAAGCGAGGGAGGTGCCCGAAACTCCCTGCACTTAGTCTCCTTGGTTACCCGAATGCACCTACTGGTGATTGGCTGGCTGGCTGTCCTTGCAGGACAGCCACTGTGTTGTGTTAGTGACAGCTAGGCTATGCATGAATGGGAGAAACCTGCATAAAAGGAGAGGTCTCTTGATCAGAATGCACAGTCGACCATTCAACAAAACATCCGACAAAGGAATCGTGAAGAGAAACTTTTGCTGCATCCTCCTGGACCGTTGAACTGCCCGGTAAAGCCCTGCTGCAGTGCAGAAGCTCCATTTCCGAATCGACTAGAGAAGCCCCAGAACGGACAACATCTTTTCTTGGGTTGGTGGGACCAACTGATCCCAAGACGAACTTTACTGGAAGACCTTCCCCTGCTAGCTGTTCTTTGCTGCTGCTGGAACCGAGTGCCAGGAGTAAAGAAATCCAGAATCATCTTTAAGCTGGACCAGAGCTCCAGGAAGATCCTGAGGATCCTCCTGAAGCAGGACAACCCACGCCCGAGTCACCTCACCAGAGTGCTGGACTCCAGAAGCAAGAGAAGCCCAACAAGTGTCCAAGATCTGCAGTGGGGCTATTTGCCGGTAGCAGAAACCATGAAGTGCCGCTGATTGGATTAGAGCCTGTAGCTTCTGCTGACCTTCGAACTGCAGTGCAGGAGTCCTACAGACGTCCTCCCTCTTGTCCCCACGACTGAGGTCCAGGAACACAGGATCTGTAGACTGAAACCTGAACAGAAGCCATCTGGATCCTCTTCTTCTAACCTAAGGTACTGTGCTGACGAAAGGGTACTTACCTCTATTGCCTGTAGCTTGCACTATCTCACTTGAGATTTGCAGTATCTGCTATTTGCAGAGCTGACCTCAGCTCTACCCCTCACAAGCCTAACAGCTTGTGGCCCAACAGTGATTTTCTACAAACTCTCTAACTTTGTGCAAGACTTTTGTGCTATCTAAAGAAGTGCCTCAGCTCCATAGGCACTGTTCAAATTGACTTTGGCTGTCCTGGCTCCATGCATACTCTTCTAACCCATTGTGCCTCATTACGACCCTGCCGGTCCGGAAAGAACGGTGGCGGTAAAAACGCCACCACCGTTCTTTCTGGACCGGCTGGTTAGGAGTCCTGCAGGCAGGAGGTGTCACTCCCGCCGGGTCTGACTTGGCAGGATTTACACCACCCGCCTGCAGGCGGACATAGTAACACCGGCTCAGTCATAGACGAACCGGTGTTTCCATTGTCACCATCCCCATGGAGTCCTATGGGACTCCATGGGAATGGGGACTTACAGAATTCCGCCTATGGAATTCCCGGGTCACCAGGGTCGTAATCAGAGGCGTTGCTAGGGGGGGGGTAGGGGGCTATAGCCCCTGATCTTTTGGTTGTAGCCCCTGATAGAATCTCAGGAGCTACAGCCAAAAGACTAGCTAGCCCCCAGTCCCAAAAGTTCTGACATCAGCTTAGCCCCGGATCTTTTCGAGACCTAGCAACTCCCCTGGTCGTAATGCCCCAGTGATTCCGGGAATCACGGAGGCGGAATGGTAATACGGGTCCGGCGGTAACCTGCCGTTTTTTTCCGGCACGGTTCCCGCCGGACTCGTAATGAGGCCCATTCACATTGATTCTAACTGTCCCTCATAGGTGGTGAATAAGTTTAACTTGTATTGCTGGGAAAGATTTAATCTAGACTTTATTGGCGGATTTAAAAGTGCTGACATGCTCTGAGGACCTGTTAACCTTTTTCCTTCCATTTACCTTTCCTTTTTTGCAACCTAAAAATTTTACTAAGTACAAAAAGTGATATATAAATGCCAATACTGTCCTAGTTAGTGAAGTCACCTCAGGGGTGTAGGATGTGTGTATGAAGCTTTTGTTGGTCCTGAATTGTATAGGGAGTCTGGTGGTATCCCAGCTCCCCTCCGTAAAATGCCTTAGTGTTACTCCCAGCACCCTCCAGTTGTCAGGGCTGGCCGTGGGCAACCCACCGCTGTTCCTCCTCTGCTCCGTTGGAGTTCCGGGACTCCTCGCTCCAATCAACGCCTGCCCGGGCTCTCTCCACTCTAGCCTCCTGTTCCCCACCCCTCTTCCGGGTATTCAGTGCTTCCAGTAGAGGCAGTAGAGTTCCACCGGGTCCTCCTGCACACTGTGGTGCCCGGGGGGTGCTGCCTCCAAGTTGCACGTAGCGCTCAAGTTCGCGTCCCTGTCTCTTCCCGAGAGGGTGTCGGGTGTACCACTTGCCTGTCTTGGGGCCACGCAGTCCGCGCAGTCAAGGCTTCCCAGCTCGATCCGCGCCCTCCAACAGGGGCCTACTGCCGATGGCCTCCTTGCGGCTTCACGCTGGCTGTCCCTCCGATGCTAGCGTGCTCCTCCCCACCCGCACACTATCGTTCACCGCACAAGTAGCAGCGCCGTCCCTCACTGCGTCACCTCTCCTCCGCTGGCCCGTTCCAGGCTCCAGCTGCTGCTTAGGCCACTTTTGCCTCGCAGTTGCCTCATTTACACTGCATCCGCCATCTTGTCTCCGGCATCACCAACAGTTCCACTTTTCAGAGTGATGTTCCAAGTAAACGTGCAGGGGCACTTCTCACCCCCCTACCACAGGGCACTCCAGGCAGGTTCAATGGCCATCTCGTTTCTTCCCTGGCACAATTTCAATGGTTAAGCATTCTTTTTCAAACAGATTATGCTGGATCAGGCGGTAGCAGACCTCAGAGACAGCCTACTCCATGGCTGTAAGCCACACCTCTCTTTCTCCTTCTTTTATACTTAGTTCGAGTTTTAATAGGTTTCAGGTGTTTTGATTGTAGTTAAGTGTCTGACCCTGCCTGGCCTTATTAGGTGGACAACGCCATTGAACATTGCCATAGGTAATCTTCATAGCTTCAGTCCTCCTCCTCCTTGCCTCAATACTCAGGCAATCACAGGGAAAAGGGGAGTTATGGGAGTTGTAGTATCCCATAAATACAGAAGGAGGTTCAGACAGATAGCTGTCAGGAAATAGGGATACCGTGTCTTAGCCTCGGATATCTCCTGCCCACGCCTCGAAGACCCTCCACCCAGGTGATCCTCCCTCGCTTGTCCGCCACCAGCTGCCTGAATAAGGGATCCCCGAGGACTGGGCAGTGAAATAACTTTAGAGTTTTCACACCCCTTATTTGAATGCCAAAATTGAACTTTATTCCTGTATTGCTAGCTTTTGGCTTTAAAAACAATAATGCATTTGACCCCATTATACTGTGGTCAGGTGCAAAAATTATGGAAGCTACTAGCCAGAGATAAAAAGTATCTTGTCATCAGTTTGACAGATTGCACATCATTTGGTAATCACCAAGAGTAAATTATTACTAGCTAATGGCGAGTGCAATGTTGTGTTCAGCTGTGCTAATCACTACATGCAGCAATTCCACTCGATCTATGATTAGGCAGGCAGTCCTTTCACATACCATTAACAGCAAAACTTGTAAGGAACATGCAGGTGGGCAAATAAATAATCTCAGAATTCTTGTCATGAATTATTGCTTGATATCAGTTTTTGCTTTTTAAATGCACTACAATAACAGCTGTTGCTATTCATAATTCCTGTTTTGTGTTAATTCGATCAATCTTGAAAAACTGTACGGTCCATTCACGCTGCAAAGATACGTACTCGTGAACTTCTGGTTGTACACAGATCTTGCAGTGAGTGCACTTAACTCACCGAGCTTTGGTACAAAGATTACATTCATGCGTAGTATGAACTTTCATCCATGCTAATAACGTCCTATGGAATATTTACTGTTTTGGTATTTTTGCATTTTTCCTCCGCAACCATGAATTCTGTTAAGAAACATACTGTTGTAGGCTGCACTATACATTTCTTGTAATTAGACCAGACAATGCAAATACCACCTGTGAGAAACCTGGGGATTTTCTCCCATGTAATCCCCGGAGATCCTAGATCCAGGTGGACAGGGGAGGGCCATCTGCATGCTTGGATCCCGACACTGGGGGCATACAAGCGAGGGAGGATCACCTGGATAGGGGATTCTTGGAGAATGGAGGGGGGAACCATCAGGCGAGACATGGTATCCCAACACTTATAAGGAAACATCTAAAACCCAAAGCCTTTGTGGGGTATCCTGAGGTCCACTATTTAAAACCTGAGAAGTCTCTGAACCCATGTCTCAGAATAGGGAAGAGGGAGAGAGTAAGAAAATCTAAAACCAAAGTTGAACAAAACCTCTTTCTTGATGTGAACACTAACACATTTTCCCTATCCTCAGATTTCAAGAATGTTGTAAAAATCAACCCTTTCATTCATTATTTTCCGTGCCTGAAGATATAAAAGGAAGAACAGAAGAGAAATGCCATCCTCTTGTTTTCCTACATATGATAGAAATAGGACAAGCAAGATAGTTCTCTACAGCAGCATAACCTTTTCTTTAATCGATAATTTAAATAAATCTACTTTAGTTTTCAGGAGATACTACAACTCCCAGAATCCCTGTTCCCCATGATGCTGCCCAAGTACTGAGATGAGGAATAAGGTAGGAGTTCGAAAGACTCTCTATGGCAAACACCATTATAGTACTGGACGATGAAGGTACAAACAGAGGACCTACCTGCTCAATGGCCATGTCCCACTAACAAGGCCAGCCAGGGTCAGGCATTTAATTACAACCACTTACACCTGAAACCTATTGAGGCACAAGCAAGGTATAAAAGGTGGAGCCTTAACCATCAAGCATAGCAAGCTGTGGATGCTGGAAGGACCGTGGAAGTGGATGAGCGGGCCAAGGCAGCTGTAGGAACCAGAGGGAGCCAGAGGAGAACGGGACGCTGACCCGGTGTGTCAGATGGATTACAGTATTGCGAGGGAGCCGTGCCTCCAAGGAGCCGGACGGGGCATTGCTCTGTTTGGTTGCCCGAGTCCTGTCCAGTGCTCGTTCCACTGAGAGATGTCCGGGAACAGGGGGTGTCTGAGGGGAAGGTGGTGAGACCATGACCTCGACGCCAAAAGCAGTGCTACCTTTGAGTTTCTAGAGCTAGAGAGAAACCCGGTACGCATGTGTGTGGCTCGAGTGGGAGCGCTGGAAAAGGAAAGCATAGTGAGAGCGGCACAACGGATGCAAAAGGACAACATAGGTGTGCGAGCGGCACACAAGAAATAAAAGATAAAGTATTGTAAAATTGAAAGAAAATAGAGATGCGGGAGCGGCACGAAAGAATAGAAAGACAACAAAGCGAAAGTAAAGAGCAAGAAACAAGAGGGTGAGAGTGACCTGAAGCAGGAGGGTGAGAGTGACTCGAAAAAGACAGAAACAAAGCGTGCAAGTGGCACAGGAATTCAAAAAAGTGAAAAGACAGAAACAGAACGTGCAAGCGGCATAGAAAAGTGAACGCAAAAATTAAGATAGATCAGAGAGGTCGCGGAGAGGGGTAAAGCAAAATCCTTGCGTTTTTTAAAGTCTCTGATCTGCAACTAAGCATAAAGTTATATATAAGCAGAACCACTAACGAAAAAGTGAGAAAAGGGGGAGCTACACTGGGAAACGTAGCTGGAACCAAAATCCCCCAAGTGTTTGTGAAATACTGTCTTAAAGCTAAAAGAAAATGTCATGTTGTGAAACCATTTGAAGATTAATTTTGCGGAAGCCTTTTGATGGTGAATTTTGTGAAACCATTAAAAGTGAACTTTAGAAAACCAGTTGAAAGTCAACCTGATGAGATCTTTTTGAAAGTGAACTTCGTGAAATTTGGTGAAAGTGAACCTTGGAGAGTCAAAAAGGCTTTGAGTCTGGGAGAGAGGGAAACCCAGAGAAACCTAAGAGAAAATATAGTGAACTGGCTACTGTGAACATTTGATGATCTTTGATTGAAAATGTGCTGATCTTTGATTGGAACTTTGGAGAACTTTGACCAGCCCGAGTGTCTTGAACTTGGGGAAGGGAGCTGCCAGAAATCCCCAGTGCCATCCTGCTTTTACTTTTACACATTGGTTTATTTTGACTCAATTCCCTGCACATTGTTGTTATAGAGAAAGTGAGGGCAAGCATAGGTTTGACACAGATATTTCAAGTTAATAAAGGTGTTAAACTTGTAACTCTTGTGTATATGTCTATCTCTTGATACCATGCCTGCCTCACACACCAAATACTACGAAACTTTATATTGTGTTATAGGGTTTACATGCCAGAGAAACTACAGCACTTGTGAATACTGAGTGTTTGTGAACCAACAGCAGTACAGGTGTATTGCTCCTTTCAACAATTGCATAAAGACATTTTCAAACTTGAAGAATACACCAAATCAAATATCATCGCTTATCAAAAGAACTTTGACAAAGAGGGTGAGTAGATGTATATAACATACAAAAGGTTCAGGTTCATGCCTTCAGTTGTGGGGCATTGTAGAAACTTTCCATCCTTTTGTATGAGGGGGCCAAGCCAAAGGGGACTGGTCTGGCTGCTACCCTATGTCCATATCAGAGGGCAGCTGCAGCGGTATTCCCTGGGCTCATCCTCCCATAAAGGGCGCAGTATTTCTTCAATTCAGAAAGCTTCATCTCAAATTGAAAAGATTAACCAGGCCTACATGTTCTAGCATGCGCTTTTGCCTCCACGTTGATAACCCTAACCTACAACAAAAGAGTACTCCAATTTTGGTCAATACAACCTTTCAGAAGCCTACCTTTTTAAAGCTTTCCCTATTTTAGGAAAGAAACATACACCATACACCGGACTCCAACATTTATTGAGTGCTCCCAAGTTGAAGAACGGATGAAAGAGTGATCCTTCTTTTGAACTAGAAAGATATCGCTTAAGGAAACTGGAACTCTTGAGTCCACAGTATTATTGCCCTCTTGCAAAAGTTGTGAGACCAGATGGCGCACCATTCTTTGGGCTAGATTGAGCCTAAGAGGCGGAGGGATGGGGGTGCGTGTTCTGGCAAGGCTCCCCTGGAATCACTATGTGATAGCCCTTCATCATACCTAGCACCTAGGTTTCCCTGAAGAACCAGAGCTAATTTCTGAAAAAATATTGAATGTGTCACCCACTGTAACGTGTGCTAGGGAAGAGGGAGAATTCCTACCATCATACAAAGACGGAGCAGATCCTCGACGTGCTCTGCTGCCACCCTGTGGAAAAAAAGGTGTTTCTGTCTTGTGTATGATGGAAAAAACCCTGGGGCAAATCGCAGGAGACCAACTACAGGGATCTGTAACTGAAACATACAGAGGTTTGAGTCCTCCCAGACATGCAAACCCTGGACGAACTAGCCCGGCTAGCGACCCATGGCTGAAATAACTTCTTCAGTGACGTTTGGGCTCTGTCCAAAGTAGAAAATGTGGATGTTGGGTAAGGCGTTAGACTTTATAAGATGTATCTCTTGGTATTAGGGCCCCAACACTAAATATGGGCATGTACTAAACAAGTCGGTAGAGTGGCTGAGCAGCCAGGCTTATTTTAGGAGGGAGTAATGTGAGCTGTAGAGCAGTACAATGAAATCAACACCTACACTGATCCAAGGAAACACTTACTCACCTAAAGTGATATTAAATATATTTATTTATATATACACAAGGCACTTAAGCAACTCTAAAATGCAGCAACTAATCATACCATTCAATTCAAAATGGAGTAAACTTGTAAAGGGAACAATAATGCAGGCGCGCACAGTGAGCAAGTACTGTCTGCTGTCCTGCTGATGTCCCTGCCTGATCCTCTGCCGGATTTCTACTGTTCTCAATTTCCTCTTCAAACTGCTTTGGGTAAAGAAAGACTTAACCTCAAATACCCAGCGTCTGGGACATGAAGAGTTAAATGCCTTCAGTTAGCGTGTAACGCTAATAATGACTTTTCTTTTTACTTTTGTTCTAGCCACGCCCCCTTTTACTGCTTGCCATAAAGCCTGCATCTTGTGCGTGCACAATGAGCAAGTACTCGGCAAGTACTGTCTGCCGTCTCGCTGGATGCTGGTTGCACTGTGCCTTACACAAAGGCTTTCAATATCCCTGTGTTTAATTACTGAAACGCTGCAAACTTCATCTGTTCAATCGCCTTTCTCTGTTAGATATTGGCAACGTTCTACTGTATTGGGACGTAGTACAGAGCAAGTTACGTCTAAACGTGGGCGTGCTGACTCGCGTTTAGACAGCGGATCGGTAGCTACTGGTCCTTTAAGATCTCGGCTGCCGGGATCTTGGAGGTTGGCATGGAAATGATGGCGTCCTGCCTGTACTTCCTGGTTTCGCCTAGCAAGTTGAGGAGCGCCATTTCAGTCAGGTGACCTTATATAAGCTCCGCTTTTACTCCGAGTCGGCGCTTCTGAATCTTGTATTCTAAGGCTCTTGTTGCTTCCTCGTTCATGGAACTTTGTCTGTCTACGGATATTCTGGCTTCTTCGACCACGGACCTCCATTGATATTGTCTTGTTTATCCCCTGTGCCTCTGCTGACCGCCTTGTTTCTTCGACCATTGACTGTTGTATGGATTTGCTCTGCCTTGCCCCTTGTACTGCTGCTGCTCGCACCGATTCACGACCTCGGACCGCTCTATGGATTTTCCCTGCCTTGCTTCTTGTACTGCTGCTGCCCGCACCGCTTCACGACCTCGGACCGTTATTTGGAATTGCCTTTTTCTTCGTTCTGCTAAATGTGCAGCGGAGTCCGCACAGAACTGTAGGAATATACTGCTTCCCAATCCTTTCTGTCAACCCCACTGACCTTCAACGCCTGGAACTCAGCTCCACTCATGGCATTTAGACTTTGGAACTTACCTTACCTTGGATTGTTCTTGGGATCTTGAACTGTACGGTACACGGACTAGAGACTGCCTTGGTGTACCCTTTAGGCGTCCGCGTGCCGTCGGGGTAGGTCTTGGAACTTTTGACTTTCTTGGATTTGTTCTTACCTTTGCATCTGGCTTCCACGATCTACTGGCTGTTCTACTTATTCCTAGAAACTACTTACCGGTTCTTCAGTCTAAGGTGTTTACAAGATACAGGTTAGTCTTACTTTATTTGGTTCTATCTTAAGTACTGCTTCGAATTGCATGGTGTTTACTGGTGCTCTTCTTGCAGTTACCTGGGGTCATCGCCTGTGCTCCTGAGACATCCTGTTGTAGTATCCTGCCCTCTGTTGTTCCGGGTTCTTCGTTGGTCTTCCATCTTTTGGCCAATCAACTGTTCTGGTTGTTTTCTTATTCAATCAGTTTGGTAGATTGGCAAGAAGAACTCCTCAGCTACACTACGAGGGCAAGAGCAAGTCTGACATATTCAGAAGCCTCTTATAGTGGATGCCAACGATTCTCTGGCAGCCATCATGCAAATGGTTGCTGAATTGCGTACTGAAATGGCCAGTGTTCATGCGGCCACTGAAAGACGCATGAATGAGTTACAGGCGGGAATCCAGTCTTCTGGTGTGGGGGTTTCTTCCCCAGCGGCTGGATCTGGTTCTGGACTACCCGCTTCTAGTCATAATACAGGGCCTGTGTATATGGCCGCCCAGTTTCCCCTGGCTCCACCAGAGCGGTTTACAGGTGACCCGAAGGCTTATCGAACCTTTCTAAATCAATGTAGGTTACATTTTCTATGCAGGCCGGCCTCATTTCCAGATTCAACCACCAAAGCAGCGTTTTTGTTATCACACCTAGGTGGTACGGCGGCGGCATGGGCCAACCCATTACTTGAAGGGGGTAGTCATCTCTTGTATGATTGTGATGCCCTGATTGATGCTATGAGTCGGGTTTTTGATACACGGTATGCCACACAAGCTACCGACCTGCAGTTGTTGGGTTTACAACAGGGTACTTCACCTCTGTTGGCATATTTGGCCAAATGTAACCAATTGGTTGCTGAAACTAATTGGCCTGAGGAAAAGAAGGCATCCTTGTTTTACAAAGGATTGTCTGAGTCCCTTAAAGATACTCTGTCCACAATACCGGTGATTCCTACTGCTTTTTCTGAGTTGGTAGATCTAGTATTACAAGTCGACTCTACACAAGCAGAGAGAAAAGGGGAACGGAGACCTATTCCTCCAATCACTGGTAACTGCCTCATTACCCGTAGCTGGACCCTCCAAACCAATGCAAATAGTAGCATTGCGTGGGCCATTGTCAAATGAAACCAGGGAAAACAGGAAGAAAAATGGTCTTTGTTTTTATTGTGGATCAAACGATCATTTCTTACGTTCTTGTCCCAAGAAACCAGTTAAGAAACAGGGAAACGCGAAAGCCCGGCAATAAAAGGGGTACAGTTGCCGGGTAGTTCTTGTAGTGACCCCATCGTGTCTACGCTTTCTTGTTTATCCGTTACCCTCGCTTCCACCTCCATGAGCAAGAGGGTGGTTCAAGTGGTTTTGGATTCAGGTGCCACGGGGAATTATATTGACAGTAATTATGCTCGGGATTTGGGCATAACTGTGGTTCCCAAGGATTGCCCAGAGGCCGTTAATGCTGTTGACGGCTCATCTCTTGTTTCTGGTCCGGTGACTGAAAGTACTTCAGAATTGGTCATGAGGACAGATTGTGGGCATACAGAGAAAATCATATTTGACCTCATTGCTGCTCCTCAGTTCAAAGCGATCCTTGGACTTCCATGGTTGAAACTACACAACCCAGTGGTCGATTGGCACACAGGGGAGGTGAGTTTCTTTTCGGATTATTGTGATCAATATGGTTTGACGTCAGGTCAGAAATCCTCCAGTCCTAGCGTTGCGCTCATGGACTCAGCTCCTACTATTGGGGCTGTGGTTAATACTCAACTACCTCCTGAATATCACGACTATCAGGATGTGTTTGATGCCGGTGGGGCAGAAATCCTCCCTCCTCACAGGCCTTATGATTGTCCGATAGAACTAGTTCCGGGGGCCAAGATACCGTCAGGCCGGATCTATTCGTTGACACCCAAGGAGGACATCATTCTTAAAGAATATATCGACAAGTCCTTAAAGTCAGGTTTCATTCAGGCTTCACGTTCTCCAGCGGCTTCTCCCCTATTCTTTGTCCCGAAGAAGGAGGGGGAACTTCGCCCTTGCATTGATTACCGGGCCTTGAATGCGGTTACAATCAGGAATCAATATCCGATTCCTCTAATATCGGTTTTGCTTGATCAACTCGGCTCTGCCAAGTTGTTCACTAAATTGGATTTACGTGGGGCGTATAACCTGGTACGCATACGTGAGGGGGACGAATGGAAGACCGCTTTTAAAACTAAATACGGTCTATATGAATACACGGTTATGCCGTTTGGCCTAAGCAATGCCCCTGCCACTTTTCAGTATTTTATTAATGAAGTATTTCATGATATGCTGGATCAATACCTGATTGTATACCTGGATGACATCCTGATTTATTCTCCTAGCTATGACACCCACGTTGTTCATGTTAGCAAGGTTTTACAACGCTTGCGTGACAATCATCTTTATGCCAAATTGGAGAAATGCATGTTCCATGTACAAGAAGTCGAATTCCTTGGTTATAACATCACCAACAAAGGGGTTCAAATGAGCAGAACTAAGGTCTCAGCCATTCTAGATTGGCCGGTTCCCAACACTTTGAAGGCGTTACAGTCCTTTCTTGGATTCGCTAACTTTTATAGGCGTTTTATTCAGGACTTTTCAACTATTGTTTGTTCCCTTACGACCTTGACTAGTTCTAAGATGCCTTTTCGTTGGAACCAGAAAGCACAACATGCCTTTGATTGTCTAAAGTCTGCTTTTACATCAGCACCAGTTCTCCAACATCCCGATCCAACTCAAACCTTCAGTGTAGAGGATGATGCTTCGGATGTTGCCCTAGGTGCTATCTTGTCTCAATATTGCCCGGATGATACTGGACTACATCCTGTGGCCTTTCATTCAAGGAAACTTACGCCTTATGAAAGGAATTATACGATCACAGAGCGGGAATTATTGGCTATTCGAGACGCCTTTATGGTATGGAGGCATCATTTGTTGGGGTCAAAATTGCCCGTTCAGGTGTTCACCGACCATAGAAATCTAGTGGCTCTACAGTCAGTGAAATGCACTACTGCGCGTCATGCACGGTGGCATGAATTCTTTTCGATGTTTGACTTTACTATATCATATCGCCCTGGTTCAATGAATTCTAAAGCAGATGCCCTCTCTCGTCTTCACGGACCCGCAGAACCCTCTCGTGTTACCGGTGCTCCGTTGTTACCTACTCAGGTGGTTTGTAGTTGTTCCTTGCGTCCGTCACTTAAATCGAGGATCCAGGAATGGCTTCATACTAATCCGCCGGAAGTGGGCGATTATGGTTTGGATATAGTACATTCATTGCCCTATAAACAGGGTAAGATTTTTCTGCCTAATCTGGAAACGCGACTCACTGCTATACAATGGAGTCACGATTCGGCTTTGGCTGCTCATCCTGGTATCAGGAAGACTGAGGAATTACTGAGAAGGTGGTGTTGGTGGCCTTCTTTGCTGAAAGACGTCACAGAGTACATAGCTACGTGTTCGGTTTGCGCTCAGTGCAAGTCGTCACACAGTAAACCGGTTGGTCTTTTGCAAACAATGCCTCTCCCAGATCGTCCTTGGTCGATCATCTCTATGGATTTTGTTGTAGAACTTCCTGTGGTGGGAGGTTTCGACACGATTTGGGTTGTTATCGACTACTTTACGAAGATGGCAGTGTTTGTACCTTGTCAGGGTATTCCGACTGCTCCTAAACTGGCGGATCTCTTTCTACGGAACATATTCAGGTTGTTTGGTCTCCCTTCTGTTATAATATCAGACAGGGGTCCTCAATTCACTTCGCGCTTCAGGAGGGCGTTAGCGACTGCCTTGGGTATTGAGGCTCGGTTCTCTAGTGCTTATCATCCTCAGACGGATGGACAAACCGAACGTCTGAATGCCACTATGGAACAATACATAAGATGTCTCATTTTTCAGCGCCAGGACGATTGGGTCTCTGTATTGACCTTGGCTGAATTTGCCTATAACAATACCCTGCACACAGCTACGCAGGTTTTTCCTTTTTTTGCCCTTTTTGGGCAACATCCACGTTCTTTGCCTCTTGTTCCTGATCTACCAATACATAACCCTGCTGCCCTTGCCTGTGTTCGTGACATCTCTGGTACCCATGTCCAAGTGAAACGGCATCTGGTGGAGGTTCAAAAGAGGGCCAAGTTTTACGCGGATCGACACCGTACCCCTGCTCCGAGTTACCAACCGGGTATGAGAGTGTGGTTGTCGACGCGTAATTTACGCTTACCAGGCCGGAAGACTTTGCTCTCGCGTTTCATTGGTCCGTATACAATTTCGCATGTCATTAACCCGGCTGTGGTTTGGTTGGTTCTCCCGCAGTCTTGGAAGGTTCATCCAGTTTTTCATGTGTCCCTGATCAAACCGTGCAATCCTGCGACCCGGCTCCCGACTCACCCTCCACCCGTCAAAGTAAGGGGTGCGGTAGAGTACGAAGTATCTGCGATCTTGGATACCAGAGTGCGGAATGGTAGGAGACTCTACTATGTTGACTGGAAGGGTTACGGTCCGGAGGATCGTACCTGGGAACCGGCGGAGAACGTTCATGCCCCTTTGTTGTTGTCTCGTTTTTGGAAGTCTCGAAGGCTGGGGGCTTCTTTGGGGAAGGAACCTGTTAGATATTGGCAACGTTCTACTGTATTGGGATGTAGTACAGAGCAAGTTACGTCTAAACGTGGGCGTGCTGACTCACGTTTAGACAGAGGATCGGTAGCTACTGGTCCTTTAAGATCTCGGCTGCCGGGATCTTGGAGGTTGGCATGGAAACGATGGCGTCCTGCCTGTACTTCCTGGTTTCGCCTAGCACGTTGAGGAGCGCCATTTCAGTCAGGTGACCTTATATAAGCTCCGCCTTTACTCCGAGTCGGCGCTTCTGAAACTTGTATTCTAAGGCTCTTGTTGCTTCCTCGTTCATGGAACTTTGTCTGTCTACGGATATTCTGGCTTCTTCGACCACGGACCTCCATTGATATTGTCTTGTTTATCCCCTGTGCCTCTGCTGACCGCCTTGTTTCTTCGACCATTGACTGTTGTATGGATTTGCTCTGCCTTGCCCCTTGTACTGCTGCTGCTCGCACCGATTCACAACCTCGGACCGCTCTATGGATTTTCCCTGCCTTGCTTCTTGTACTGCTGCTGCCCGCACCGCTTCACGACCTCGGACAGTTATTTTGAATTGCCTTTTTCTTCGTTCCGCTAAATGTGCAGCGGAGCCCGCATGGAACTGTAGGAATATACTGCTTCCCAATCCTTTCTGTCAACCCCACTGACCTTCAACGCCTGGAACTCAGCTCCACTCACGGCATTTAGACTTTGGAACTTACCTTACCTTGGATTGTTCTTGGGATCTTGAACTGTACGGTACACGGACTAGAGACTGCCTTGGTGTACCCTTTAGGCGTCCGCGTGCCGTCGGGGTAGGTCTTGGAACTTTTGACTTTCTTGGATTTGTTCTTACCTTTGCATCTGGCTTCCACGATCTACTGGCTGTTCTACTTATTCCTAGAAACTACTTACCGGTTCTTCAGTCTAAGGTGTTTACAAGATACAGGTTAGTCTTACTTTATTTGGTTCTATCTTAAGTACTGCTTCGAATTGCATGGTGTTTACTGGTGCTCTTCTTGCAGTTACCTGGGGTCATCGCCTGTGCTCCTGAGACATCCTGTTGTAGTATCCTGCCCTCTGTTGTTCCGGGTTCTTCGTTGGTCTTCCATCTTTTGGCCAATCAACTGTTCTGGTTGTTTTCTTATTCAATCAGTTTGGTAGATTGGCAAGAAGAACTCCTCAGCTACACTACGAGGGCAAGAGCAAGTCTGACATATTCAGAAGCCTCTTATAGTGGATGCCAACGATTCTCTGGCAGCCATCATGCAAATGGTTGCTGAATTGCGTACTGAAATGGCCAGTGTTCATGCGGCCACTGAAAGACGCATGAATGAGTTACAGGTGGGAATCCAGTCTTCTGGTGTGGGGGTTTCTTCCCCAGTGGCTGGATCTGGTTCTGGACTACCCGCTTCCAGTCATAATACAGGGCCTGTGTATATGACCGCCCAGTTTCCCCTGGCTCCACCAGAGCGGTTTACAGGTGACCCGAAGGCTTATCGAACCTTTCTAAATCAATGTAGGTTACATTTTCTATGCAGGCCGGCCTCATTTCCAGATTCAACCACCAAAGCAGCGTTTTTGTTATCACACCTAGGTGGTACGGCGGCGGCATGGGCCAACCCATTACTTGAAGGGGGTAGTCATCTCTTGTATGATTGTGATGCCCTGATTGATGCTATGAGTCGGGTTTTTGATACACGGTATGCCACACAAGCTACCGACCTGCAGTTGTTGGGTTTACAACAGGGTACGTCACCTCTGTTGGCATATTTGGCCAGATTTAACCAATTGGTTGCTGAAACTAATTGGCCTGAGGAAAAGAAGGCATCCTTGTTTTACAAAGGATTGTCTGAGTCCCTTAAGGATACTCTGTCCACAATACCGGTGATTCCTACTGCTTTTTCTGAGTTGGTAGATCTAGTATTACAAGTCGACTCTAGACAAGCAGAGAGAAAAGGGGAACGGAGACCTATTCCTCCAATCACTGGTAACGCCTCATTACCCGTAGCTGGACCCTCCGAACCAATGCAAATAGGAGCATTGCGTGGGCCATTGTCAAATGAAACCAGGGAAAACAGGAAGAAAAATGGTCTTTGTTTTTATTGTGGATCAAACGATCATTTCTTACGTTCTTGTCCCAAGAAACCAGTTAAGAAACAGGGAAACGCGAAAGCCCGGCAATAAAAGGGGTACAGTTGCCAGGTAGTTCTTGTAGTGACCCCATCGTGTCTACTCTTTCTTGTTTATCCGTTACCCTCGCTTCCACCTCCATGAGCAAGAGGGTGGTTCAAGTGGTTTTGGATTCAGGTGCCACGGGGAATTATATTGACAGTAATTATGCTCAGGATTTGGGCATAACTGTGGTTCCCAAGGATTGCCCAGAGGCCGTTAATGCTGTTGACGGCTCATCTCTTGTTTCTGGTCCGGTGACTGAAAGTACTTCAGAATTGGTCATGAGGACAGATTGTGGGCATACAGAGAAAATCATATTTGACCCCATTGCTGCTACTCAGTTGAAAGTGATCCTTGGACTTCCATGGTTGAAACTACACAACCCAGTGGTCGATTGGCACACAGGGGAGGTGAGTTTCTTTTCGGATTATTGTGATCAATACTGTTTGACGCCAGGTCAGAAATCCTCCAGTCCTAGCGTTGCGCTCATGGACTCAGCTCCTACTATTGGGGCTGTGGTTAATACTCAACTACCTCCTGAATATCACGACTATCAGGATGTGTTTGATGCCGGTGGGACAGAAATCCTCCCTCCTCACAGGCCTTATGATTGTCCGATAGAACTAGTTCCGGGGGCCAAGATACCGTCAGGCCGGATCTATTCGTTGACACCCAAGGAGGACATCATTCTTAAAGAATATATCGACAAGTCCTTAAAGTCAGGTTTCATTCGGGCTTCACGTTCTCCAGCGGCTTCTCCCCTATTCTTTGTCCCGAAGAAGGAGGGGGACCTTCGCCCTTGCATTGATTACCGGGCCTTGAATGCGGTTACAGTCAGGAATCAATATCCGATTCCTCCAATATCGGTTTTGCTTGATCAACTCGGCTCTGCCAAGTTGTTCACTAAATTGGATTTACATGGGGCGTATAACCTGGTACGCATACGTGAGGGGGACGAATGGAAGACCGCTTTTAAAACTAAATACGGTCTATATGAATACACTGTTATGCCGTTTGGCCTAAGCAATCCCCCGGCCACTTTTCAGTATTTTATTAATGAAGTATTTCATGATATGCTGGATCAATACCTGATTGTATACCTGGATGACATCCTGATTTATTCTCCCAGCTATGACACCCACGTTGTTCATGTTCGCAAGGTTTTACAACGCTTGCGTGACAATCATCTTTATGCCAAATTGGAGAAATGCATGTTCCATGTACAAGAAGTCGAATTCCTTGGTTATAACATCACCAACAAAGGGGTTCAAATGAGCAGAACTAAGGTCTCAGCCATTCTAGATTGGCCGGTTCCCAACACTTTGAAGGCGTTACAGTCCTTTCTTGGATTCGCTAACTTTTATAGGCGTTTTATTCAGGACTTTTCAACTATTGTTTGTTCCCTTACGACCTTGACTAGTTCTAAGACGCCTTTTCGTTGGAACGAGAAAGCACAACATGCCTTTGATTGTCTAAAGTCTGCTTTTACATCAGCACCAGTTCTCCAATATCCCGATCCAACTCAAACCTTCATTGTAGAGGCTGATGCTTCGGATGTTGCCCTAGGTGCTATCTTGTCTCAATATTGCCTGGATGATACTGGACTACATCCTGTGGCCTTTCATTCAAGGAAACGTACGCCTTATGAAAGGAATTATACGATCACAGAGCGGGAATTATTGGCTATTCGAGACGCCTTTATGGTATGGAGGCATCATTTGTTGGGGTCAAAATTGCCCGTTCAGGTGTTCACCGACCATAGAAATCTAGTGGCTCTACAGTCAGTGAAATGCACTACTGCGCGTCATGCACGGTGGCATGAATTCTTTTCGATGTTTGACTTTACTATATCATATCGCCCTGGTTCAATGAATTCTAAAGCAGATGCCCTCTCTCGTCTTCACGGACCCGCAGAACCCTCTCGTGTTACCGGTGCTCCGTTGTTACCTACTCAGGTGGTTTGTAGTTGTTCCTTGCGTCCGTCACTTAAATCGAGGATCCAGGAATGGCTTCATACTAATCCGCCGGAAGTGGGCGATTATGGTTTGGATATAGTACATTCATTGCCCTATAAACAGGGTAAGATTTTTCTGCCTAATCTGGAAACGCGACTCACTGCTATACAATGGAGTCACGATTCGGCTTTGGCTGCTCATCCTGGTATCAGGAAGACTGAGGAATTACTGAGAAGGTGGTGTTGGTGGCCTTCTTTGCTGAAAGACGTCACAGAGTACATAGCTACGTGTTCGGTTTGCGCTCAGTGCAAGTCGTCACACAGTAAACCGGTTGGTCTTTTGGAAACAATGCCTCTCCCAGATCGTCCTTTGTCGATCATCTCTATGGATTTTGTTGTAGAACTTCCTGTGGTGGGAGGTTTCGACACGATTTGGGTTGTTATCGACTACTTTACGAAGATGGCAGTGTTTGTACCTTGTCAGGGTATTCCGACTGCTCCTAAACTGGTGGATCTCTTTCTACGGAACATATTCAGGTTGTTTGGTCTCCCTTCTGTTATAATATCAGACAGGGGTCCTCAATTCACTTCACGCTTCTGGAGGGCGTTAGCGACTGCCTTGGGTATTGAGGCTCGGTTCTCTAGTGCTTATCATCCTCAGACGGATGGACAAACCGAACGTCTGAATGCCACTATGGAACAATACATAAGATGTCTCATTTTTCAGCGCCAGGACGATTGGGTCTCTGTATTGTCCTTGGCTGAATTTGCCTATAACAATACCCTGCACACAGCTACGCAGGTTTCTCCTTTTTTTGCCCTTTTTGGGCAACATCCACGTTCTTTGCCTCTTGTTCCTGATCTACCAATACATAACCCTGCTGCCCTTGCCTGTGTTTGTGACATCTCTGGTACCCATGTCCAAGTGAAACGGCATCTGGTGGAGGCTCAAAAGAGGGCCAAGTTTTACGCGGATCGACACCGTACCCCTGCTTCGAGTTACCAACCGGGTATGAGAGTGTGGTTGTCGACGCGTAATTTACGCTTACCAGGCCGGAAGACTTTGCTCCCGCGTTTCATTGGTCCGTATACAATTTCGCATGTCATTAACCCGGCTGTGGTTCGGTTGGTTCTCCCGCAGTCTTGGAAGGTTCATCCAGTTTTTCATGTGTCCCTGATCAAACCTTGCCATCCCGCGACCCGGCTCCCGACTCACCCTCCACCCGTCAAAGTAAGGGGTGTGGTAGAGTACGAGGTATCTGCGATCTTGGATACCAGAGTGCGGAATGGTAGGAGACTCTACTATGTTGACTGGAAGGGTTACGGTCCGGAGGATCGTACCTGGGAACCGGCGGAGAACGTTCATGCCCCTTTGTTGTTGTCTCGTTTTTGGAAGTCTCGAAGGCTGGGGGCTTCTTTGGGGAAGGAACCTGTTAGATATTGGCAACGTTCTACTGTATTGGGACGTAGTACAGAGCAAGTTACGTCTAAACGTGGGCGTGCTGACTCGCGTTTAAACAGAGGATCGGTAGCTACTGGTCCTTTAAGATCTCGGCTGCCGGGATCTTGGAGGTTGGCATGGAAACGATGGCGTCCTGCCTGTACTTCCTGGTTTCGCCTAGCACGTTGAGGAGCGCCATTTCAGTCAGGTGACCTTATATAAGCTCCGCCTTTACTCCGAGTCGGCGCTTCTGAAACTTGTATTCTAAGGCTCTTGTTGCTTCCTCGTTCATGGAACTTTGTCTGTCTACGGATATTCTGGCTTCTTCGACCACGGACCTCCATTGATATTGTCTTGTTTATCCCCTGTGCCTCTGCTGACCGCCTTGTTTCTTCGACCATTGACTGTTGTATGGATTTGCTCTGCCTTGCCCCTTGTACTGCTGCTGCTCGCACCGATTCACGACCTCGGACCGCTCTATGGATTTTCCCTGCCTTGCTTCTTGTACTGCTGCTGCCCGCACCGCTTCACGACCTCGGACCGTTATTTGGAATTGCCTTTTTCTTCGTTCCGCTAAATGTGCAGCGGAGCCGGCACAGAACTGTAGGAATATACTGCTTCCCAATCCTTTCTGTCAACCCCACTGACCTTCAATGCCTGGAACTCAGCTCCACTCACGGCATTTAGACTTTGGAACTTACCTTACCTTGGATTGTTCTTGGGATCTTGAACTGTACGGTACACGGACTAGAGACTGCCTTGGTGTACCCTTTAGGCGTCCGCGTGCCGTCGGGGTAGGTCTTGGAACTTTTGACTTTCTTGGATTTGTTCTTACCTTTGCATCTGGCTTCCACGATCTACTGGCTGTTCTACTTATTCCTAGAAACGACTTACCGGTTCTTCAGTCTAAGGTGTTTACAAGATACAGGTTAGTCTTACTTTATTTGGTTCTATCTTAAGTACTGCTTCGAATTGCATGGTGTTTACTGGTGCTCTTCTTGCAGTTACCTGGGGTCATCGCCTGTGCTCCTGAGTCATCCTGTTGTAGTATCCTGCCCTCTGTTGTTCCGGGTTCTTCGTTGGTCTTCCATCTTTTGGCCAATCAACTGTTCTGGTTGTTTTCTTATTCAATCAGTTTGGTAGATTGGCAAGAAGAACTCCTCAGCTACACTACGAGGGCAAGAGCAAGTCTGACATTCTCATTCATGACCGATCAGTATAAGCCCTTTGTCAGGAGGTTCTGCTGATTGTGCCTCAATCGATCTTTTTCCCCTGTGTGGAAGTTGATGGGTGCTCTTCTGTGAACGCTCGCCTCCGGCGCCCGCTGCAGCCATGTGTGTAATTGTCATTCACTGTGCCTGAGCCCATTACCATCTCTCCTCCCAGCTTTGGAGGACTCGGCTGGGTGCAATTATAACCCTCCTGTTCTAGCTACTTTACCCATGTGTGTGTAGTGCCTTATAAGCTATCCCTTTTTCCAGCATGAAAAGACTAACTTCTGACAAGCCGTATCCCCCGCTGTATTTTGCTCCACGCCTCCCTGTCCATATTCGCCCAGACTTCTGGGCGGTCTCTCCGCACAAACCTCAGTTTGTAACGTTTAGACTCAAATCTCTGAAAAATCTTCTATAAGTGGTCCCTATATCACTTCTGCTCTGACAGCATTGGACCTCTTTAAAAGTAATTTCTCTGATAAGACTATGCATGATTGCATCCCTGAACAAGCATTATCTCCCGCTGATGAAAGTTTTTATACTCCTACTTATCAACCTAGTCTCTCAAGGGATCCATCTTCAGCAATAATCCCTCCCTCTTCTCCAGTCCTTTACTCCCAAATTCTAAACAGGCCCCATCATATGCCTGTAAACTTCGAAGGTCGCCCATCAAACATACCACCTAATCCACTTATTCCAATGGCCCATTCTACTCAAGCAATATCTACATCTATGGTCGCCTTGAGTAATGAAAAAGATGTGAACGATACATTACCTCATCACAGTGTATCTAGATTATCAAATTCGCCTGATCTTTTTCCCAGTAATTGTCCAGCTGATATTATTTCTTCTCCTGAGTCAGCGGCATCTCCTCCTCTATCCTTTGCAGAACCAATGCCACAACCTTCCTTTGGATTTCCTGCAATAACTAACCCTGCACTGGAATCTGCCTTAACTGCCATCAATACAACAATTTTCACATTGACTAAACTGTTTGAATTGTTGGATTCCAGAGCCTCATCACAGGAAGCTCTGGCCTTAACCCTGACCAAAATAATTGATTGGATTGTTTTCAATTTACCATCTATGATGAAAACAACTGTTGAAGCTGCAATCATTCCAAATGTGATTTCATCTCTTGATACACCATCCTTGAATGACATCCTACCAGGTGAGATGGTGGCCATACATGAGGACGTCGGCTCTAGTCTAAATTCTCCTGGACCAATCCCTCCCCTATGGAAATCAACAACTCCGCCGCAATTGCTCATTCCACCTCTCCTGAGCAATTAGATGTTGATATTGTTCCTCCTCTATATGACCACTTCTATCGCCCCTCACAAAATAAGCAAAGAAAATGAAGGAGGAACAGAAAAAGAACATCTGAAGTTGACTGTGAGCAAAATAGATCATTAAATCACGCCAATAAAAAAATAAAAATAAACTTTTTTATTAAAAAAAGAAAGAAAAGAAATCACAAACTAAAAAATGTATGTCTAACATCTCTGGGGGTGAACACCAACCCCTGAAGTCCCCCGTCAAAAATAATGAACCAAGCCTGGAAGTTCCATCTATTGAGGTCCACCCTCCTATCATAAGTGTGGAGTCATCTAAAGGTAAGGCACCTATTGTTATTTCTCAACCTTCAAATGTTGACATGTTGACTAATGGCACTGAAATGGTAAATAATTCTATTACTAATGAACAACTTATGAATATGTCGGTCTATTCAAATAATGATTTATCAATGGCAGAAAACATTCATCTTAGTTTGCATCATCAAAAAACAAACCCTCCAATGTTAACACCTACTTTGTGCGTAAATCTAGACCATGACACTAAGTCATTTATAACCCTCGAGCAAAAACGGAGGGATCTTGTTAAAAGAGCCGCCTTCTTAAGGCTCTCCACCTAAGGGTCTACCTTTGGTAACTGAATGTCGGCTTCATCGGACAACTCTGATAAAGTCATCTTTGTAAATGAGCCCACTCCAACTCTGCCCAATCTAGCACATCCAAATTCAACCTTCCAACTTGGCATCATGAATAACCAAACTGAAACTCTAGGTGAGAATCTGAAAGATGAAATACTAAGATTCACAATGATTGACAGAGTCTACTCTGATCCCTATCCAAATAGATCAACCTTGTTGACAATATTTCAAGCAATTCCTCAACTAAGACATATCAACTCATTATATATCACAAGGATAAGTTACCTAATCCCGGCTCATCAGGATATTGTTGATGTAAATATTGGCTCCCACATAATCAAAAACTATGTGTGGCAACAAAGACAACTTCTTTTTCAAAAAGGTCTTCTAACTGAAGTTATCCTTCCAAAGCCCCCAATATTAAATCATACTCATGATAATCAGGCCCCAAACCAACATACTAACCAGAATATAGGAGCTCAGCCCTGCTGCAATTGCAATGGCTCCGCTGGTCCTCCTTCTCAAGTAGTACAATCTAAATGGAGCTGGATAGCACATGCGAGGGACAAAGATCCAAAAAACCATTAGCAATCCTCTGTGGAACAACATGTGTGTACTATCATTTCATGGAATACTCGTGGCTTTTCACATCTCCTCTCTTCTAAACCTACATTACTAAATACATATGATCTTGTTGCCTTGCAGGAAACATGGGTGATGACTTCCCCCATTTGGCCTGATCACCAAGTAACTACAGTAGCATCCTCCAAAGCCTCAAAGGGCAGACGTGTTACTGGGCTCTTGTTAGCTTCAAGATACGATTCACGATTGACTATTGTACCATGGCCAAGCCCTGATTCAGGGATACAACCTGTAATTATATGTACTAGTAACGTAAATCATCCATTTTTCCCAGCGACAATGATAATAAACATTTACTGGAACCCGGCGTCTCCGACTGCAAATGATTTTATTGATAAAATGGAAAATATTTTAGATCAAGCCTTACTGGATTCTACCATTGTCAATGCCATAATTTTGGGTGATTTTAATATGAATCTATACCAGATCTCCATTACTACTACTAATACTAGAGCGGATAAATGGCTAACTTTAATGAAAACAAGACAATTTTCAATGCTGAATGGAACCTTCTCGAATGATATTCCTCCCAAGCCAACTTGGTCGAGAGGCTCATCTTGCTCAACCTTAGATTACGTTTTTATATCTGACAACGCAAATAGGCTCATTGAGGCGTTTCAAGTCATTCCTACATCTAAAAGTGACCACAATCTACTGGAAACTCGCTGCCTTCCGCACTTGGTAGAAACTTCTCCATACTATAAAGGTATGTTGGATGTAAACAGTCCGGGTAACAGCCTCAAATGGACATCACGTCATGTAGCTCTCCTACATCATAAGATCTACAATAAACAAACAGGAGATTAGATATATTATAACGACTTTATCCAAATGATAGCACAAACCAACTCGGTTCAGGCTAAACCTACTTTTTCCCGTAAACATTTCTGGAATTCTGAAGTCTATACCTTGAAATCTGAACTTCGCAAGGCTCTAATATTATTACGTTTCAACTCAAATGACAGTGATAAAAGACAATTAAAAAACAAATACAGAAACAGAATTAAGCAGAATTTTTGCTACACAAAAACAAAAGGATGCAGAATTAATGATTAGAGCCTTACTCACTAAATCCACTGGTGAAATATAGAAGATAATAAAGTGTGCTCCCCCGAATGCCCATAAGTACACACAATTGAATTGTACTGACGAACTGTCATGGACAACTCACTTTCAAAAACTACTTATGAAGCCCGCTGAAATTTCTTCCAACTTCAATATCGAACTGGCAGATTTATTTGAATTTAAAATTGATACCTTAGATATCTTAATGATAATTAAAAGATTGAACAGTTCTAGAGCCCCCGGCCTAGATATGTTAACAAATGCTATCATAAAAAGGAATCTTGAGGCCTGGACTGAGGTCTTGTTCTTAATATTTTCCAAAGTAATCAAATCAAAGAAAATCCCGCCGTCATGGCAAAAGGCCATTATAATTCCTATCTTTAAAAAGGATGATCGATTAAATCCTGTAAATTATCGCCCCATGTCACTCTTAGATGTGCCTGGTAAAATTTTAGCAAGGCTTATAATTCGTAATTTTATGAGCTGGTTAATTGTTAACAATCTAACAGAGATTCATCAATCAGGATTTGTCCCTGGGATAGGCACTTCACTAAATCTGATTATAATTTCGCCTATTAAAACCCAAGCTATACAAAATAAGCAACCAGTGTATGTGGCTCTGATTGATTTTAAATAAGCATTTGGTTCTATATCTCGATCAGTTTTATGGAATAAACTATTGAATCTTAAAAGCCCTTATTATATTTTTTACTTAATTCATCAATTTTGTTCTAATACTAGCATCAAAATCAAACTTTCTACTGATGGTCTATTATCTAATCCAATCACTACCAATTTGGGTTTAAAACAGGGATTCCCATTTGCGTCTATAATTTTTAACTTTTATATTAGTGATTTATTTAGTGCTCTAAATAATATTCACTTTCTTTCACCCCGACTGGGAACTCATCATATTCTGTACCTATGATACCTCGATGACCTGTTTCTCTTTGATAGGACACCTGCTGGTCTTCAGAGCAAGTTATCGGCTTTAACTTCTTATGCAATTGAGAATAAGTTAGAATTTAACACCAAAAAATCTAAGATCTTAATTTTTCATCACTCACGCCAAAAATCTGGGCTGAATTTCAATTGGACTCTAACGGGAAATCCACTGATTAAAATATCTCAATACAAATACTTAGAAGTCAACATTAACTCAGATCCTCTTGACAAACCCCATAAAGAGAAGCTTGTTCCAAAAATGAGACTCCTAGCCATTCAAGCTAAGTCCTTACAAAAAATAATGGAGCCTTTTCTTGGTTACCTGCCAGGATGTTTTACTTACAGAAAGTAATGCCAATAATCACTTACGGCAGTGAGTCTCAAATTATGAAGAAACCTGTCAATTAAGACTTTCTGGAAAGCACTTTTTGGAAAACTATCTTACCTGTTCCATTAAGCTCCCTGATTGCCCTTATTACAGATAAATTTGGCCTGATTTCGCTAAAAGTGGTTGTTTCATGGGCTATGATCTCACTTTATAGAAACATTTTACTCTCAACTCCCTCTACAGGAAATATGTTCCCTGTATTAAAAATCTTATAGAAAAAGAGAATCCAACCCCTCTCTCGAAATGGAAAAATGATTGCCTTGACATTCTAAATGATGCAAACATCTCGCTTGACTTACTTTTGGTTTTTCCTCACAAAGTAAAACTCAAACTATACAATTATGATTGGATTTTAACAAAAGAAAAATCTCAATCTTATGCAGTTTTTAAATCTGGGGCATTTATAACAAAACCACTCAACGACATACCTAATTACCTTAATATATTCCCTGACAAACAATATGCTAATACCTTCTTGAGTTTTAGGCTAAATGTATTACTTACCTGTAACGCTCACCTGGTATCCACGGGGATGTCACTCAGCCTGTTCTGACCTCTTACGACCTCGAACCCTTTCCTGGAGTCTACTCGACTGGAGACTGGGCCTGAAACACAGGATTGGTAAAGTTTAACTCCCTATTGTCTCTGTGTGCTTGAACCCCTTCTTCCCAGGGGTCCAACCCTTCCCTTTGATCCACAGCTCACCTTGTTTTCTTGGAAAGTGTGCTCTCCGTCCTGCTTTCAGCACAGGGCCGCGTTGATTGATGCGGGCTCGTTGCTGCCTAGTTACTTCACTGGCAAGAGTCCGACAGGTAAGTATAATGAGTCTTTTGAACAGTTCTCTAACTTCGTTCCTTTCCTCCCTTAGATGATGGCCGGCGTCCGGGGATGGCGACGTGCTGCTGAGATGAGTAGCGCTGAAGGTGAGTGAGAGCGCGATGCGCGATGCAACCCTTTCGTATTTGTATTGAACTGAGTTCTTTTTCTGTGTCTTTTAGGTGCCGCAATATTTTCAGCATGGATACCGGTTATGAAGAAGAAATGCGGTGAGTAAGCACGGTATGCAGCGCCTCTAGATGTTTCCACGCTAACCTGGAGTGTCTTTTCCCTCTTGCAGATGGATGAGAAGTTCCGGAGACAGAGTTCCCCCAGAGCGGCTGGGATTCAGGTAAGCGTTTGAAGCTCGTACAGTTCTTAAAAATAAGCGAAGATTTGCTGAATGCTTACTAATGCCTTTTTTCTGTTCTTTTCCCTTTTCCTTAGGAAGCGGCATGCCGGCATGGGAATGACACCGCAGAAAATGCCCGCAGAACAGAAGGAGCGATCAATGATGGGCAGAAGCGCTGCAAGGTAAGGCTGTTCTTGTTCTTGCAGGAGCTGGGCGCAGAAGAAAGATGCAGGCCTACTGGAGACCGATCCGAACACGGTGAGTGTCACGCTGCAGGTGCAGAAAACGCAAAGCATGTTTCTCAGTCTGGGCGTGGCTTAAATAGTCTCTGGGTATCCCAGGTGTCTCTGGGCTGAACCACACCCAAAAGACTAGACTGCACAGCAGTTCTGGGAACCGAAATATGTGCGGGCATCCATCTTGTCCCCATCAATGCACTAAAAGTCCATTCCCAAATGTTATCCTATGGGAGTGAGTGAGTCTGGTGCCACAAGCGCCAAGTCTGACTCCAAGTGGGTCTTTGGAGGGATGGAGAGGCCCTTGAGGGCTATGTAGGTGATCGTGGCCTGGCTCCAGCCTGACATCTTGGAGGGCTGGGGACATGAGGGGCAGGAATCATGACAGTACCAAAATCAAAATCGCTCTTTACTCTAAAAATAATCTAATCTGTACATCTTGACGATAAACCAGAAACTATACATCATCTAATTACACTTGTGTATAGGCACATTATAAATGCCATATCATATCATTACTGAATGTACTAAACTATCTGAAATAAGAACATTTTATTTTTTTAAACATTTTAAAGATAGACACATTTTAACTAAAGATCAAATGTGGTTTGAAATATTTAATGCATCTAGAAGTTCCTTGATTATTGATACTGTCAAATGTATTCTACACTTGAATTTAAACCCTCAAAGTATTATTGTCTAATTGTTTGATGATTAGAAATTAAGCTTAATACTCTGTAACTGGAGTCCTACTATACAATTGCTTTTTCGCATATAGCGACATGTCTTTTACATCTCTTATATCGCTTTCTCATAAAAATATATAATGCAAGTGAGTAACTTTTTATATACTTTTCATAGGCAGCACATGGAGTGACATCAGTTAAGGTCTGTAAAAGCACTTATATGTATTTCCTTTGCAAAAAGTGAGTATCAAGGGAAAGTAAAGGTTAGGCAGAACGCAACTTGCAACGGGTAAGTAACAGTTTAACACTCCTAGAGTAGTTTGGGCAGTCTGTTTCATAACTAGAAATGAATTCACAGTTCAAGTTGTGGATGAATAAATATTACTCAAGCCAATAGGATTCAGAAGATGGCCTTTTGTGAAACCAGCAAAGCCAAAGTCAAATGGACAGCACCAGCTTGATTAATCGGTCCTAAACTCTGATGAGGGGACTTTTAATGAATAATTCCTGCCCTTTTAGGTCCACATGGATGCCTGCAAAGTTTCTCCGAGATTCAATGTTCGCAAGACGGTGCACTCGCAAAAGGTCCAGGTACCCCAGGTATTGGTGTTCTGCAGCCCAGGAAAGTAGCAGGACGTCGGGGGATAGCCCAAATTGAAGACGGTCTTGAGGCTAGTTGCTCCCACCAGCCCAAGGGAGGAAGTCGTCCTTGGCGGAGCTTCCTTGTCGAGATGAACACACAGTCAGCACAGCTGCAGGGCTTTACCAGTACTTCAGCGGTTCTTGAAGGTGCTGCCGGTGTCTCCTCTCATCTTCTGCTTCAGATTCCTTGTTCTAGTGGTCGACTCTGTGGTCCAAAAATCCTCGCCTTATATGCTCAAACCCATCCATTCACTGATATGGAGCTGTCAATCACCTGGAGGTTGGCTGTCCTGCTGGTGTCCTGACTTTCCTGTTCTGACCTCAGAGACTTAGGTCATGTGGGGGATACAGCGAGAGACTCTGCATAAGGTCACAGACAAGAGCTGCCCTGGCCAAGTCCAAGGCTGAGACAAAGCCAAAGCCAAAGGGGAGACCCAAGGCTAAGGGAGTCAGAAAATCAAAAAGCTGGAAAGAAAATATTCCCCCAAACTCACCTACCACTGAGGTGGAGGTAGTTGGCCAAGCACCTGAACCTGATGAGGAAGAGGTGCTGCCTGAAATACTCAACCCACATAACCATCCTGAACTCTGAAGTTTATTGGTTGAAGGTGGTCCTGATAGGGAAGATTTCAGTAAAGCACAATATGAGTGCCCATCTTTCTAAGGCCTAAGGAGACAGGCCTGCTCCCAGCTTGAGGGTGAACCTTCTGGGAAGCATAGGATTTATTGGGTAGGTGACCTTCTGCACAGTGAGCCCACAGAGGCTACTGAAGGAGAACATAGGAGGTTGGTGGTACCCCTTCAACTAAGACCTTTCCTCCTGCAATTGGCACATGAAGTCTCTGTTGCTGGTCACCTTGGAATCAGGAGAACCAAGCAAAGGTTATCCATGCACTTTATCTGGCCCAAGATTGGGGTGCAAGTACAAAGCCATTGCAGGATTTGTACCACTTGCCAGATCTCTGGAAAAAGTGGTGCAACAATCCAGGCTCCATTGGTGCCACTCCTTGTTGTGGGGGTGCCATTTGGGAGGGTAGGAATTGACATTGTTGGTCCCCTTGACCCTCAGACATCCTCTGGCAATAGGTTTATCTTGGTGCTGGTCGACCATGCCACCAGATATCCTGAAGCCATCCCATTAAAAACAGAGACTACCAAGCTATTTGCTAAAGATTTGGCATATTTACTAGAGTTGACTTCCCTGAAGAAGTTGTGTCTGACAGAGGCAGCAACTTTGTGTCCCAGTATATGCAAGCCATGTGGAAGGGGTGTGGGTGTCACATATACAAATTCATCAGCTTATCATCCAAAAATAAATGGCTTAGTTGAAAGGTTTAATAGAACTCTCAAGAGCATGATTGTGACTCTGGAAGAACCCCAAAGGAGAAAGCTTGATCTCATTACCATGCTTACTCTTTGCTTACAGAGAGGTGCCTCAAGAGAGCATTGGCTTCAGCCACTTCAAGCTTCTTTTTGGTCACCCTGTAAGGGGACCACTGGCCATAGTCAAGGAAGGGTGGGAGCTCCCCACTCCTCCTGGATGTAGTGGACTATGGGCTTGGGGTAAGGAAGAGGATGGTCCTCATGATCGCTCAGGCCAGCAACAAGTTGAAGGCTGGTCAGGCGTTGGTCAAACATTGGTATGACCAGAAAGCTTCACTTGTACACTTTACCCCAGGTCAAGAAGTCCTGATCATGAACCCTGTAAGCCCTACAGGATAATTGTTTGTTTGTTTGTTTGTTTATTTGATAAAGTGCAACTAAAACCCTCAGGTAGCTGGGCGCAAACATTACAAGTATACTTAAAAGCTTAGTTACAGGGTAGGTGGGTGCATACATACAGTGATAAAAATTGTTATAGCCACATAGTTTAATCCCTTAAAGTGGCTGATGAACATGAAGGGAGAGAATCCAAAGTTGCTCATGTGGTCCATAAGCCTGCAAGGGTTTGACTTCACCATTGAGCACAGGCCAGGTGTCCAACATAGCAATGCTGATGGGTTGTCCAGAATGTTTAACCGACCTGAACATGAGGCCTATCCAGGGGTGGATTAGTTCCCCCTGTCCTTAGTCTGGGAGGGGCGAGTGTTAGGAAAGATTTCATTATGTGCAATTTTTCCTCCATAAACATTTGGCTTTGTTCTGTCTTTCCTATCCTGACTTTTTCCAGTGGAGCCCAGCCTTTAACTGAACTCCCCTGGGCTTTTGCTCACTTGTTATGGGGAAACTGACACGTCCTTCAGACTGTCAGTACTGGGAAACTATGTTTCCCTTAGTCTTTGACTATGTTACCATTTATTAGTAACATTTTAACAGTACACAATGTACCTCCTAGTACCGTACGCTCAGGCCCCTTTTTGTTTTATGGCCCTAGACAACCTCAAATGATTTTTTGGTGATTCTACGAGTGTGCCTGGGGCGAACCGTGGCAGCAATTACTTTTTATAATGTTCTACTTCTTTTTATTGAATCATATCGCGTTTACTGCGTTTGGTTCAAGACTGTGGCCAAGTCCGAAAATGGCCACAAAGTCTTTTGTTTTGCTCCATGGCCGTTTTGTCCCTTGCCTTCACCCAGGTCGAGTAACCTAGGTTTTCCTTATTTGGGCATGCAGCCTCCCTCAACAACCAATCTCTTTCGCAGGCTTCTGCCTGTCACATGTGTGTACACAGGAAGCGGGCTGGGACTGTCTGGTCTCAATCCACACTACTGATGCCAGGATGTCTGGAGTGCCTGAATGACTGAGATCACTGTGGACCGTGATTGGTACACGTCTGGGATGCCTGCAAGGGAGCAGATGTTCGATTGGAAGTCCTCGATTATGGCGCAAAGCTAATCTTGGATGAGAAAGGGTGCACTGCATCCATTCCAGGTCGATCACGCGAGATCTCACCAAACTACAGAAGGAGCCAAGTGTCCTGCATGAAGAAACAGACTTGTGAAACCGCCAGAGATGCTTTGGAAGGTTTTGGCAACCTTCGCCATCTGCTGTCCTGTCGGACCCCTGCTTTCTTCTTCGATCAAGAAGGCCTGCAAAGGCGCTTCACCCCTTTGGAGTAGTGAGAACAACTACTCTCTGCGCCCCCTGCTTACACACTGAATGAGCCCCCTCGGAAGTGTTCCTGGGCCATCCAGCGATCAGTCCAGTTCGATCTCAGTGTATCCAGCAAAACCGCTGCTGTCTTGGGTGCGAACCCGAGACTTGGGGAATTGCTTGCTTGTGGTCCCGTGCATTCTCCCGCCAAATTCTGCAGGCCTAGCTCCTCTGGGCCCCGAATTGGGAGAGTGCGTAACGCTGCCCACACCTGTGATTCCCGCGTCACTACCTGTTGCTGATGGTCACTGTAGATCCCTTGCTGTTCTGCTCTCCTGTGCCCTGAAGCCTGCTGCACAGGAATTTTCTTCATACCTCCTTCAGAAGCTGAGAAAAGGCAACAGTCCCGTCATGGACAATTGTTCTCCCCCTCAACCGTTGAAATCCGGAGCACCGCAAAACTGCTAGACTCAAACCTACTAGCGACCTCAACTAAACTGGCAAAGTTTTGTCCGGACTGTGCCGAGGGTCGGTGAGTACTTGCATCACTTACCGGTGGCCCCTGGCACAACTGATCACTTTTACTCAAGAATATCCCTTAAAAAGTTATTCGAACTTGGCTGGGTTAGCCTGCACTCCCTAGCTATTCTCGCCATTTGAACAATGCTTTGTCGTCAAGAGCAGGGCCTACTCGAATAGTGGGAACCAATTCTTCATCTCCTCAAGCCCCTTCCTGACTTGCTACAGCCCTCCCAAGAAGACCCGCTTTTTGCTTCATCCGCACAACTGTACTGTTGAGCACAAGGCTCCAATATTCTAAGGGCTGAACTCGACAGTTAGGGAACGACTTTGAATAATGGCCTAATGCTATTAATGTGCTAATTCAACCCTCTTTACAGGTTGTGTCAGTATTTTATTATCACTGAATTGCATTAGTACACGTAATATGTATATATATTGTATAGTATAAGGATTTTGTGTGATAAGTGTTTTCGCATTGGTCCGCCTGACAATAAATGCATAGATATTTTTCATATACACTTTTCTAAGAGTAATTTGTGGTTTGTTGCTGTGTGTACTGGTAGAAACCCAAAGGTGTGTCCCTGACTAAACCCCAGGGATCTTTCATTGAGGTGGCAAGGACACAGCCATCGCTATTGGATCCAGTTCCTGGGGGTGGACGAGTGAGGGAGGATCACCTGGATTGGGGCTCCTCAGGGAGTGGAAGTGGGACACCGACAGGTGGGACGCTGTATCCCCCTTCTCATAACACCTTTTCCCTTTCCTACCCTGCAGGATATTCTAACACCTTACCCCCCCCCCTTTTACGACACGAACACTTTCGCACACCATGAAATACGATGGTCAATCACTACAGCCATTTACCTGACATGTCCCAGCACCAGGGTCAGGCAAAATCAAGCAATTGGCCAGAACCACACACACCTGATAGCCCTTTCCCACAAACACAGTATGAGCAAGGCAGACCGCACGACAAGTGAGCTTACTCAGCACAGCAGTTCAAGAGGAGGCGAAAGACGGCATGAATCGAAAGGGTGCCCAGGAGAGAAGCGACCTTGCCTTTGCCGTCCAAGGCATGTGAAACCTTTGCAGAAGGAATAGTAAGACCGCAAACAACAGCCAGCGTGTGTTGCAGCAGATGTCAACGGTACACAGGGCCCTCCTAGGCTGACAACCAAGCCGTGGAGAGACACTTGCCCCCGTGGTGCCGGCCTTGACTCCAGTGACAAGAAAAGCCAAGCGGTTTATCACAGATGGTGAGTCGAGGGGAGAGACGATAAGAAACCGAACTGTGTTGAAAAAAAGTAGCAAACTGCTAATTAACAAAAGAACTATTGATATGCAAAGGGGAAAGTCAGCTACAGAAGAGCCTGGCACCATGTGGGTGCTCACTCGAGAAACTCTGGGCAATTAACCAATTGTTGAAACTACTGTTACCAGAAGGCCTTGGGAGAGTCAAGGTGGTCATACAAGGGTCTAGTAAAATCCTCTGTACAGTCGAAAGCCTTTGATCAAACCAAAGATTTAGCAGCTAAGGGAAGCGAGTCCCGCATCGTAAGAACTGTATGATGGATAAAGTTGGCAAGCGTGAACCCGATGGAGGGATGCTGATAAAGAGGGGATGAAGCAGAAAACCTCGCTAAAAAGTGTGTTGACAAGAGTGAACCCGGTAGAGGGATTTCCAAAATGAACTGTATAAGAAAACCGTGAGATTCGTGAATGCCACAGATGTAATTGTGTTAAAATCCGTAGTGAACCCTACGGAGGGAAGCTGAGATACAAAAAAGGGTCTGAGTCTGGAAGAGGGGGATCCAAGCGTGAAAAGGCATCACCCAACGTGAATAATGAGAAAGGAACTTTTGTTTAAGTTTGAAGCCATCAAGTCCTCGGCAGCAAGAGACATTTTGTAGAAAAGAGACTTAACCACGAAGGTCCTGATAACCTGAGAGCGGAACTATTAGCTTGTGCGGGGGCAGCTTGAGCGTGTCCTGTGCTCAGGAGTCTCATCTTTTCCCGTGCTCAAACGTTCGGGAGACCCCCGACAATCTCATCCTGACTTATTATTTGTGAACACTTCTTTCTTTCTTTAGAATCCTATCCCACACTCTTTGTTGTATTTAGCGTAAGGATTGGCAACAGGTTTTTCTTAATATAGGCCCCTTTATTTGACAAAACGCCATTAAGACTGCCTTATTATTATTTGATGGTTGTAGCTTGCTCCCATCTTAGATTTAGGTTTATATTAGCTATTTTTCCAACCTGCATCTACAGTTTAATAAACACCCTTAAACTGTGATCACTTGTGCCTGTCTCTACAGTTGACACCATGAGTTGCTTACAGTGCCCCTTATGGGCTTCTGATCACTCTCACCCCTCCTGAGACTTAGGGCCTCATTACACGGTAGGCAGTAAGGGTTTACCGGTACCGGTAAAGGCACCGGTACCGGTACACCCTTACCACCTTACTAGGAGGTCCCTTTGCGGGACCCGACCTTAGCGGCTGGTGTAGAAAGTTAAAAGTGAAGTACCATGGTTTACCGCATTCCGTGTAATGAGGCAGTCAGTCTTGACCGCCTGCCAAGCTACCGTGATTGGTCTTGCTTGTCCAGAAGGTTCCCCTGTTTCACTAAACCGAGGGTGGCCTCCTAAACTTGTGCCCACTAGGTCAGAGTTTAGAATGCTTCTTAACAAAGGGTCATATTGAGAAAATGGTCACCCATATTTGCTGTACTGCAGCTGAGAAATCAGCCTGCCAGTAACCTGCACAAGCAGTAGTAAAAAGTAACCACTGCCACCAGCCATTTAGGGATGTTAGTTACTGTAACATAAAGTTACAGGAGCATTGGGAAAGGAGTTAAAATGTAGCCCCTCAGTACCTCACATAAGGTGGTGTGTTCTGGTCCACAAAAGAAAGGGAAGGTAAGATAACTTGTAGCTTACTACCCTTGGGAGCAGTAGTTTACACAAGTCAATAATATAAAATAAAAAGGGAAGTCCAAAGAACTTCTCACTCATACTGCACAGAGTGTGCTGTGTGTCACAAAAATCAATCATTTGGAGGAAAGCAGACTCCATAAAAACAAGATTCCCAGTCAGAGCAAAAGAATGGGTGAGTGGTAAAAAAATGCCACTAAATCAGGAGAATAAAATCAAAAAAGCCCAGTGTCCAGAAAAAGTGTTGGGGGTCTCTCAGGTTAAAGGGAATAAGCCCATAGTTCCCCCTAACTGTGGAATACAAACTTGACGATCTCTTTTACAGAGCCGTCTCCAAAGAGGACTTCCTCAGAGTCTCCTTGCACGGAAGCATCGACAAGAGCCACCAGTTTAGGTTTGCTCTTCAGAAATATGCTTTACCAGGAGGATAGGCAATGCACTTGTCTTGGAAGAAAATCAACGCAGAGCAGCATGGGTTCTTGTGCTTCTAGGATGGACTCCACCATGAAGTGCAATATAAAACCCCAATTCATATTTGTTTTGCCTGTGCAACTGGATGATGGAGGCATTGCTGTCTCCTGAAAACATAGCACTCTCTGCGCCCAACCCAAAACAATCTCTGGATCCAGGGGCTCCTCTGTAACCCAGGCTTCCTCAGAAAGATATACGATTCTCACCCGAGCACCAACAGTATTTAATATACGGTCCTGGTAGGTTGTCCAGCCCTTATCTGCTCCTTTTAATGTATCTTTCTCATAACAGCAGAAAAAGACGGATAGCTTCTGATCCATGTCTAGCACCATATGCTATTTCCCTTTCATGGATGGTTTTGGTCACTCAGCATTCATCATTTTACGGGGCCTGTTATGCAGCTTCTTCGTGAGGAAAGCAGAAACTACTGAGTGAGTATGACCGACTCTCTGTGCGCTCTAGTCCTATTAAGCAGTTAGGCGTGCAGCGCAACTGGAACCTTGAGGCTCTACTCCCAACCTCAAAATGTATACAACAAGCTATGATAAGTTGGTGCTAGTTGGTCGCGCTCGCCTTAATAAATAATTGTAATTACGCTAATCTTATTATCTTTCAACACAAGTCTTGCTTTAATGTCATACATATTGCAAAACGATTCAGCCAACAAGTATTTCGACACACAGTCTTTCTCAAGGCTGATAATTAAATAATAGTAGAGTAAAATCGATTGGACCGGTGTATGTTAACAGTAACATTTGCATATATGAAAATCATAAATACATACCATGGTCATGGTTGGGGACAAGAAAAAGAGCAGACAGAGACATGGCAAAAACACATATTAGAAACTCAAAATCAGCATTAATTTGCTATTTTTCTTGCTTGATTCAAAATTGTATATTAACTCCACCTTGTCTAATGCTAAAGGTGGCCATTAGCAATCGGGGTGTTAGTTGATGGGTGGATTGAGTGAAGCACCCAAAATCCCTGAGGAATAGTTTGTCAAATGGTTGTGAAATAATGTAGTTGGTGATACACACATGCATTATGTCACGGGTGCCTAGGTGATAGATAATACAAGTTGCGGTGGTGGAACTGGTCGTGTCTTTGAAGGAGAGGTGAACATGTCTCGAATACGAGAACATGGCTAAAGAGAACTCTTTTCTGGATGTAAAGTGAGGTAGCTTAAATTGCACTCACCAGTAGTAACTACTTAAACTGTCCTGTGGATCCAATTTACAAAAAGAACAGAATTGTCATTAAATGGCGAGCTGTCTCAGATTTCTTATGCCCTGATTAGATAATCATATTGGCAGTTACCATTGATATCGTGGGCAATGCTCAAGTGGGGCTTGTGTTTGGCTTGAAGTGGTATACTTGATACTTCTTAAATAGCTGTGAAAGATTACCAAGGTAGCCTGGTTAGGTATTCTGATTATACCTTCATCTGTGTAGTGAGAATACGTTCTCATGAACTTACCTCTAGAAATTGTGGTGTTCATTGGATGCAGCAATGCTTGTTAGCACTAACAAATGGCGCACTCGTATATAGTCATCCACAATATTGAGCAGTATCCTCCTCTGCTGATCATAATTTGTCATGGAGGATATATATCACATTAGGTAATGTTCATAATGTTAACCGCTTGGATGCTGATGTATTAAGAGCCTTGGTCTTGGTAACAGGCAGTACCGAAACCACGTGTCCAATGTTACAATGGATGTGAGCAAAATTGCACATACTGCATATGCCACATCGGTGAAAGCTTTGTCCCACATACCTTGGCAACACGTTTGTAACTGCTCATATTTCAGAGGGACAATTACCAAACCAACTAATTTGTAACACTTATTATTTATCAAGGCAAAGGCCCAATCCTTTAAAGTCTTTTCCTGTTTCTTTGGAGCTGGAGTGTTCCCAGCGGCAGGAGGCGGGCACTAGGCCTAGTAGCACCAGTGGCAGAAGGGGGGCACTAGTGGTCTAGTGGCCAACAGACAGGTGAGGATAGGCACAAAATGCAGGAAACGTGAGAGTTCCAAAGGATTCAACAAACAAGTAAGTACCAGCTTCAGAATTGGTAAGAAGGCTCCAGGGACTTCATAGAAGGCTTCCTAGCAGTAGTCCAGCGTTAGACCTGGGCAAACGGTATGGCGAACTGCCAAACACGAATCACCCCCAAGGCTTCCCAGGATGAACATAATACTTAAGGTAAATAATACCCAAACCAACACAGTACCTCATCAGTGATGAAGAGTTTGCAGGTGGACGTCTTAAGGATATGCAGCACAGGACCCGGTTTTTGTATTCTTGGTCATGGAGACTGAAGATAGGATTCTGGGTGTGAACTTGCAGCATGGATTGATTGGGAAGGCTCCAGATAAAGGAATCTTCAATGCTTCTGGCAGCACTGTGGATTTGGTGGCGTTTTTTAGGAACCAAATGAAGAACGATTATCGCTGAATAGACTCTCCTCGCTAATGACTCTGGTGAGGGGACTTCAAGGACTCCAATCTTCCTTCTGTAGGACTAGGAGGGATCCAGCGAATATTTGTCAAAAATCGGACTAGAAGACCAAGCACTGTACTCGGGCTTGAGGAACCCAGATATTCACGTTTTGCAGCCTAGCAAGGTCACAGCACGTCGAGGGATGGCTAATTTTGCAGGTCTTTTTAAGACTAGTGGGTCTCACCAACCTCTGCGTCATGGGTTGTGGTTTTTTGGGACCCACAGGTTGGGGGGAGGGTAAAAGCAGGCTCTGGTTACACAGCAGGCTCTCCGGTCACTGAAAATTGTCTCAGCTGGTGTTTCTTCACATTCCTCTTCTGATTTTGTTCCAGTGGTCGACTACCTCTTCAGCTTCCAGAATCGGAACCTTATACTGAAACCCATCCAATCACACAGGCTTGCAACATTCAAACCCGGGGGGCTGGATGTCCTTTCAGGAAAGCCAGCCTCCCAGTTGGACCTGGTTCAGACCAGGCATGCCAGAAGACAAAGGGCTGCAGAGTATCTGACTCCTGCCTCATTTCCTGTCTTTACAGGCACTCTGAAGCCTTGGCGGGCTTGTCAAGGAATTCCCACCGAAGACAGAAATCCAAACAGGATCTTTTCCGCCTATGATGGCCGAAGAAGACCCAAGAAACAACAAGGAACCTTAACATGGTTTATTCTAGTAGAGTGATGGCCCTCCTGTGCATTAACGCGGCTGATTTGACAGCCTGCGAGTAAAATTGACTAAACGCCATTTAAGTAGTTACACTGCCACCAGCCATCAATGGTAACCTGTAAATGTAACAAAAATGTACCAGGTAAGTGAGAAAGGGGACACACATGAGGTGGGGTGTGCTGGCTCACTATGTAAAATGTAAAGGGGATTGGAAATCCCTCTTTACCACTTAGGGACAATAGTTCACCCAAGTATCAAGAGAAAACACAAAGGGGAGCCCAAAGGCAACCCAGCAACACTGCACATAAGGATCTGTGTGCAACCATAGAAAAGTACATGAAGCCCAAAGGTTAAAGTAAACTAAAACTACTCGCAACACTATGAAGAGACATAAAAAGATCACCCATAAAAAGAGTAGAATACAGGGTGAGAGGAGAAAAAGGTTCCCGCTCACCCAGGGACAAGGACACATAATTATCAAGTCCAAGCAAAAAGGTCCTGGGGATGACACATGTGAGAAAGATTTGTCATAAAATTGAAAATCTTACCTAACGGATAAACAATCAATGGGGGAGAATCCGCTTTACCTAATGCCGGTACCCACAATTAACCCCTGATGATGAGCCAAGTGCTGTAAATTTGGCCCTCATATGCTGAATTGAGTCGTCGCCTCTGCCTGGGAGCCCAAACAGTGATCCCAGAGCACAACACACCCGCCAGCGTCAATCCGGCAGATGCTGGACTGATTGTCCAGGCTTATACGGACCAATTGAACATCTTGGTCGTGGTGCTGTTGTTATGCCACTTTGTGATGCCTTGAGGATATCCCCATGAAGTGTGTGCCATCCAAAATCACTCTCATCTCTAGTGTCCTCCAGACCCTATTGTATTTCTGTGGCCATTGACTTTCCAAAACTAACAGCTGTATCTGTCGTAGCCTCTTTAATGGCTGTGCCCAAACTTAGTCCAATGGTCTATGAACACACCTGGGACACAGACATATTAATAAAGGTGGCTAGCCGAGATTGGCATTTAGTAGGCCCAAAAGGTAAATATGCTTGGGAAGTGGGATGCTGTCCATCTTTCTCTCTTTCCCCGAAGCCATCCTTCCTCTCATAACTACAAAATCAAACTGACTTGAACACTGAAGCCTTTCTTCTATGTCTATAAATAAGCCGTCCAAAGGCAAGAACCTTTGCTCTAAACCGGCAATGGAGCGTCTTCCCCACTGAGTCCTGTGCCACACATTGAATATTTCAGATTCAGTAACAACCACAGTGCCAGTACACTCCAGGTACGGGATGGTGGGGGGTTTGAGGGGATCTTGCAGCTAGTGGGCTGTGAACCAGATGATGGCCCATGACCAATAGCAAATACTGAAGCGGAGGGAGACGAGGCTCACAGCAACTCCACAAGAGGAGAAAAAAGAACTGCTAAAACAGTCATTAAACTGCTGACCTACCACTTTACCAGCCGTATGAAAACACATAGAAACATTCCCATATTGCACAACGAAAATCTAAAGAATGAAGGTACATTTGGGAACAGCAAGACAAGAGACGTTATGGAGTGTCAGGAGTTCTTATGTGGCAGTCAGAGCAGTGATTGGAGGACGAGAGGACGGACAAGGACTAAACATGTTGGGAGCAGTATTCCTTTTGTTTACCTTTTTTATTGCTGCTAACTAAAATTTAAATAAATAGAAGTTCATAATAGGAGCCACCATGCCTTTGAATGTTGCATATATATTTTTTAGCTGGCTTTCACTTTCATCAGGAGTTGGGCAAACAAATACTTCTAAAATTAACATATATTCCTGTTTAATGTATGAACAATGAGTTTATTAAACAATTTAAAAAGTTCTCCCTCTACTACATTCACAGATCGCACCTAAAATAGCAGATTCCCTCCTCTGGCCTCCGAATGATAGCTCTTAAACCCATGTGGTGGCCTCTCGTCACTTAGCATGTACGGCTGCTGGGATAATGATAAGCCCAGACTTCCAATGTGAAAGAATGAGCTGCACTTTATTTTGCATGGTCACTTCTGGCATACGGAAACACTGCCATACTCATACCTCCTATCCAAAGGCAGCAATGCCTATCAGCTGTTCACGCCATAGCTAATGGGAATTACAGACAGAGCTCAGGGCCCATGGGTTAATGGAGCCCATTTGGCTCAACGCCTGCTTCTGGTAACCTCTTTGTGAATTGAATAGTCTCTCCATGAGTAAATCATTTACTACATGTGAGAAACCGAAAGGTGTTTCCCAATCTGATCCCTGGGGATCCTCTACACAGATGTTCAAGGGATGGCCATCGTTCAAGGACCCTGACCCTGGGGGTGGACTAGCAAGGGAGGATCACCTGGGTAGAGAGTTCTCAGGGATTGGGGAGAGGATGCCGGAAGGTGAGACATGGTATCCCCCTTTTCCCGACTGTAATTCACCCTATTCTTCCTCAGTGTTTGTGGGTTATTCTCATCCAATCTCATTCCCCCACCCCATTTTTGGTCATCACTGAGACGGGGAAGAGCCCTCTAATAGTTATGCAGATTACCTATGTAAAACATCACTTTGGTACTACGATGAAGAAGATGCAAGCAGAGGCACACCAGTATATTCAATGGAGATGTCCCGCTAATGAAGTCAGGCAGGGTCAGGCACTTGAAGTTGCCTACTCTCACCTGTAGCCTGTTAACACTCCAAGGGAATATAAAAACAGCCAGCAATGAAGGCAAGTTGACCAAGTTGTGAGGAGAGCTGAAGTGCCATAGCTACCCAGGACCAGCTGGAGGAGAACGGGACACTGAGGGTCTGCAGACCGAAGCAGCAGGAAGAAGCATGGCGAAGGAGCTGTGTCTCCAGTGAGACCGAAGGGTCTGTGAAAGGGAGCTGGAAGGCGTGCTGATTCCTTGTGAAGTATTTGAAAATACAGGCTTGTTCCCGTGGGCCAGCAAAACAGCCCAGGAGTGTATAAGGGGCAGAAATCACATCCGGTGAGTTTGAATGAGAAGGGAAAGCCCGGTTTGTGAAAGACGCAAGCAAATATTATCTTGCTAAGCAAGCGCGTGTTATGAGAGGCGCGCTCAATAAAATCTTCAGCTGCTATTGTGAAACGGCAATGACGGAATACTAAGTAAACGAGTGCTTGCATGTGTGAAAACACGTTCCCGAAAGCCTCTGTGTGAAAAAAGGAAGAATTGCCTAAAGTGAATGGGGAGCTGTGTGAAGCTGCAAAGTGCGAGCAAAATCACAGCACCCAAAAGACGAGCAGCACGAGAAGTAAATGCAAGCAAAATCCCTATGAATGATTGTGTAAAGTAAAATTCTAAAAAAAAGGAACAATATAAGAAAAGCACAAGAAAATAAAATAAAGGAAAGCATTGGGGTGACCACCAGGCCGGAGAATGATCCAGGAGGGCCTCAGAGACCCCAATACAAGAAAGAATTATACACTGGGAAGGTTTCCAGGTAGGGGAATGACCCAGAACCACAGAAATCCAATAAAGAAAAATATGAATAAAGAATAACCATTGAAATGAACGGTGAATTGTGAAACCTAGGCCCTTTTCCCCCCATTATACAGGACTCTCAGACGTAGGTGTGTTTCTCCGGTATTTAAAAATTGCATTGTGATAGTGCTTAAAATTGCATTGTGAAACCTAGGCCCTTTTTCCCCCATTATACAGGACTCTCAGACGTAGGTGTGTTTCTCCGGTATTTAAAAATTGCATTGTGATAGTATTTAAAATTGCATTGTGAAACCTAACGCTTTTCCTCCACTATACAGAACTCTCAGATTTAGGTGTGTTTCTCTGGTATTTAAAAATTGCATTGTGATAGTATTTAAAATTGCACTGTGAAACCTAGACCTTTTCCCCCACTATATAGTACTCTCAGACTTAGGTGTGTTTCTCTAGTATTTAAAAATTACATTGTGATAGTATTTAAAATTGCACTGTGAAACCTAGACCTTTTCCCCCACTATACAGGACTCTCAGACTTAGGTGTGTTTCCTTCGGTATTTAAAAATTTCATTGTGAAAGTTGTACCATTCTGTAGTTTTGCCTCCTAGCATAGCACTCATCTAGCTAACTTTTCTACCTTAGCTAAGCTCCTGTCGTCTTGTCCAATTGTCTACTTGTCTCGTCTCCCTCTGTCTCGTCTGCTTGCTCCCCGTCCTGTGTCCTTCTCTAGTGTTCTCCCCACCCCCTCTACCCTTCCTCTTCTGTCCACTCCCTACCTACTCTATGGTGTTGTCTGTCCCTCCTATCTTTTCTAACTGCTTCTCTATCGACTAGCCTACCCTCCTCACTAAATCTGGTAGGAAGAAGTTTAAAAAGGACATCCTGGTCTCCAACCCAGGCCTCCCTATCACTGATACCTATACCAGTGCCTCCTCCAGGCAAACCCTCACTGACATCCTCTTTGTCGTTCCCTCACCAGACCTATGGACTCTACAAATGGTCTCCTCCTGCTCCCATTAATGGTGACACCCGGTGGGAGGACCTCCTGGCCTCCTTCCTCTCCTCTAAGGTCATCATTAATGTTTACCCGAATGGCACCGTCTTGGTCCAAGGCCCTCAGGCCAACCTTCTCCTCTTTGATAGACGCTTCTCGTGCCTCATCAATTCCAAGTCCTCTCCTGCTGTCTGTTCTCTCCTTTCCTCGGCTTCCTTGCCTCCCCATTCTGTCTCCTCCTTGGCTGCCTTGCCCTCTCCTCCTTCCTCTTCTGCCCCCCCCCGCTGTCTCCTCCTTGTCTACCTTGCCCTCTCCTCCTTCCTCTTCTGCCCCCCCCCTTGGGCTCCTCCTAAACCTCTGCAGGGCGTACCTCTGACTTGTACCCCCATTCCCTGGAAGTCTTTCAAGGACGGCAACCTTCTGCATATTGCCACTCTTAACTCTTGCTTAGCTGTCACACACTCCTCTGACATCTGCCGCCTCCTGGAGGAACTTCACCTCGATGTCCTCGGTCTCACTGAGACTTGGTTCACGGCCAGCTCTGTCACAAGCTTTGACACTCTCCTCCCTGATGGCTACAAGATCCTCTCAGCTCCCTGATCCAACCGTTCCAGAGGGGGTGTAACCCTGATCTTCCCTGAGTGGATTCCTGCCTCTGTCCCTCATTCCGAGTTTGGAGGTAAGTAAAGTCCCTTACCGGCATGGCGTAAATAGTGTGTCCGGGCTGTCACCAGTCCAGTAATAGAGGACTATTCCGACTTCGCGGGAACGAGCTTTACGCCATGCCGTAAAAGGCACCCAAAATACCCTTAGCGGCATCAATCATAACGCAGACAATACTACCGACATTATTCAATGCAGCATTAGCAGTGACCGTAAATAGCGGTGACCGCTAATAACGGTTACCGCTATTTACAGTCACCGCTAATAAACAGAACCGGAAGTAGTGTCATCGCACAGGAACGGGAAGGAGCACGGCGGCCATCTATAAAAACACAATCCCCTGCCATCCTAACCACACACGACCTCTGGGACTCTGCTGATATTTGGAAAAGATACACCTCCAACACCACTATGCCCAAGGCCCTGAAGAAAGGAGCTGCCCGCCAGCGTAAAGAAAGGTTCAATGAGGATGAGCTGCAGATGCTGGTAGACACACTGCATGACCATGCTGCCATAGTGTTCTCAAGCAACATGAAGAGAGGCATTACTTCAGAAGAAAGAGACTTGGGCACTTGTTGCCCATAAGGTCAGTGCTGGGGGTAACACCCCACGTACGAATAAAGACTGTCGCAAGTGATGGGACGACCTGCGACTAAGGGTGAGAAACATCCTCTCAGTGAACCGCAGCCAAGCCATGGGAACAGGAGGAGGTCCCAGTTCCCCGATCAAGCTCACCCCATGGGAGGACATCTGCGTCAGCATGATAGGGATGGAAGGCATCGAAGGTGTTGGCGAGATGGAGTGTGACGCCACAACGTCGGGCGATGGAGGTGAGTGTCCAAAGTATACATTGCTATGCCAAATCTGATGAAAGTCAACCAATATGTCAGTTCAAAGAGTCAAGCCATGGTCCCACACACACACACACACACACACACAAACTCCCAGCAAAGTAGGCTGATGCGTTACAGACACATGCAGATCCCTGGTGCAAGGCAATATCGCACACGACACATACCACAAAAGATGCAAATGCCACGAGTCGCACAGCGTGCATGGCCAAAATACTATGCATGTCAGATAGCACAGCCCTTGGCCAACATGAGTGACACCGATGTATGCCTGCATAAACCACCCATGTATCAAAGAACGTGCTCATCCAAACACAAATGCCTATTACCCCCAATTGTGTGGGTGGTCAATTGTCCTAATGTATGTATGATGCCTATCAATACATCACTCATGCCGTCCCTCTCTCCGACCCACACAGGCACTGACCATGACAGCGATGGGCAGGAGGCAGCCCCTGCACAGGCCATACCTCGGAAGAGGTCCCAGGATGACAGCAACCGGCCTTCAACCTCGACGGGACAACCCAAGGGGCGCTGTGTACCAACAGGCAAGCCATCCCAGGTACCCATCACACCGGTGCCACCAAGGCCCGTAGAGGGCAACGCACCACCATCACCACCCATTGGCCGTCCTGATGATACATGCGAGGCACCACACTCCGAGGAGTCGAGTTTGGCTTGGGAGGTGGCAGCCACGGCACCCCTGCCTGTGGAAGACACACAGGATGACATCTGGGTGCCCATGGAGGATGATGTTTCGGAAGTGGTCCATACCCCAACTCCACCGGCATCCCCCCAAGTATCGTCGCTCAATACAGAGCACGCCACCACCCCAGAGCAGTCTGGTCAAGAGCAGACGAAGGGACACTTCAGTCCAATTTACACAACTAGGGAGGCTGAGCAGGCTAGGCAGGACAGCCAGAGGCCGACTACCTCCCCAGGTGCACCCGCAGGGCAGCAGCGGTCTGACCTGCTTACTGCACTTGTGCGGGAGTTTGTCCAGAACAACAGACTGGCCAGAGAGGAGTGGTGTCAGGGCTTAGCCGCCCTAGGCAGGTCCATCACGGACAGCACTGCCTCCATGGCAAAATCATTCTCTGACAACACCATCTGCCTCTGCGAGGAGGGCTCGGCCCTCCAGCAGGTGTTAGGCCGCATAGCGGATGCCATGGGGGCAGGGCATCCCGCTACACTATCACAGCAGGTGGCCACACCGAATTCCTCCAGTTCTACTCAAACAAGACTGCTCCGCAGGTCGGCACGTACCCTGCGCCGGCAAGACATGCCGCCCCCTGGACCAGGGGGTGCCAATTAATCGACACAGCAACATCTTGTAGGCTTTGGAGACTCAATGGGACTTGTGTGGGGGAGTTGTGGGAGGAGGGGGAGGGGGAGAGGGGTGAGGGTGTGTGGGGTGTTGTGGGGGAGTTGGAGAAGGTGGGGGAGTTGGGGGAGGGGGAAGAGGGAGGATGGTGGAGGATTTTTGCACTTACGTTTACATTGTTATATTTAATACACCCGTTGTGTGAAAAACAAGACCTGAGTGGACATTCATCATTGCGCTTGTGTCATTTATTCATTTACAGTGCATAGTGTAAATGTACCCCCACACCCAGTGCCCTCTGTCCAACCATCATGTCACCCTCTGCTGCCATGTGTGTCAGAAATATTGTGCAATCCCTGACTGGCGCACAGCACGTCCCTCCAGTGCATCGGCACTGCGATGATGTCCTGCCACATCTTCTTCTTCCCCTTCATCATCACCAGGTGGTAGCAGTTCAACGTCAGGGGGCAGGGGCACGTTCCGGCAGATGCACATATTGTGCAGCATGAGACATGCCATGATGATCTTGGCCACCTTTTCATGCCTGTAGAGGAGTGCCCCACCTGACCGGCTGAGGCAGCGAAATTGTGCCTTCAACAGGCCAAAGCTCTGCTCGATGACCACAGGGGTACAGGTATGGGAACAATTGTAATCCTCCTCGTGCCTGTTCTGTGGGTTTCGGAAAGGGGTAAGGAACCACGGCTTCAAGGGGTAGCCACTATTACCTGCATGAGAGGCAATGAAAGGTATATGTTAGACAGCTGTACTAGTCACACATGCCTGCAGATTATCGTTGGTCACATGCACATGTCCCTGGTTGCATGCACACAATTGTAATGCTCTCAATGTGTTCTGTGCCATGGACTTATGGTGTGGGTTGCATCTCCAAGATGATACATGGTGTACACTGCCTTGATGTTGCTCATGCATTGTGGATGCATACCGCTGTGTTTGTGTCAAATTAGTGAGATGTTGTGTTCTGTGAGAATTACTTAGAGGGAACGTTGGCAGTAGTCTGTGCAATCTTGGGCAATCAGCGCTGATTATTCCCATGATGACATGCAGCACTCCTGTGGGTGTGCCGGCCCTGTGACACACAGTGGATTCCCTAGTAGGTTCAGTTTGATGCACTCACAGGGATGGTTGTCCTGTGTGGTGATATGCTGGGGACAGCAACATAGTGCATATGCACTGCAAGGTGCTGGATGGCGTTACAGAGGGTGACGCCCGCTGATGAGTGGTGCACATGTTGTGGGATGTGGGGTAGTTTCCTATTAGACATGTATTGATTGGTGTCGGCCTTACTTCATTCATATGGGATTTGGGTGTCATGAACCATTTGTGATGGTTTGGGGCACAGTGTTCAGTGATGTGCACATCGTGCAGTCACATCAACATTGACAGCATGGTGGTGTGTGCATCTCTCCCCCCATTTCAATGCCATGTGCCAGTCCTGAAATTTACCAAGCAGCCAGGCACGTCGTCCAGCATGTCGCTCCATGAAGCGTGGTAGCATGGAGTTCCGCAGGACCATAGAGTCATGAGTTGATCCGGGATATCGGGCACAACAATGTGTGATGATCTTGCTGGTGTCGCATACCATCTGCACATTGATGGAGTGGTATTGCTTGCAGTTGCGGTACACCACCTCCATGGCATGCGGGACCACCAACTCCACGTGGGTGCATTCGAGGGCACCTACACAATTTGTCATGCCTGCCAGTGCATAGAAGGCAACTTTTGTATCAAATATCTCCTGGGGAGTCCGTGGAAGGGATATGTAGTCCCTTGTGTGCATGAGGAGGGCATCCAGCACTTGGTTCAGAATCTGGTAGGTGCCTGTGGTAAGGAAGTGGAGCACAGACACTACCTTCAGTAGAGGGGGGATGGCGGTGCGTATTTCACTGAGGCTCACTATGTCGTCGTGTATCAGGTCCACTATGGTGGTGATGGTGTCCCGGTCTAGACGGTATAGGGTGTGGATCTGCTCAGGGGTTAGGTTGAAAAGGACTGGCTCTGATGCGAGGGATTGGGGGCTGCCAGCGTGGTAATGGTGGCTGCGCTGGTGGCGCATGCTGGGCCTGTCTCACCCTCCTTCTCCTCTTGCGTCTTCTCTGTGGTGCCGGCTGTTGTTGTGGCAATGCAAGCATGTCCTCCAGCTCCACTAATGCTAATAATATTGGGATCATCTTGGTGTGGGAGGGGGTGTGGTGTGTGGGTGTGCTCCTTTTGTACTGGCCCAGACTCCATTGCCTCCACCTGTGCTGACTGTGTGCACCTGTGGCAGTTGGGAACACTGCTCGAGGCATTTTATGGCATGCCGGTAACCACTTTTTCCACCTTCATGAAGCTGTTATTTGCATGTCCGCTTCACTTGTGATCTGATCCAGTTTATGGCATGCCGCTATTGCCGGCATGGTGGGTCGCGTGCCCGCGCCCTGACCGCTATTAACGGTCCCGTACTTTGCGATGGCGCTAATAGCGGTCGGGCTGGTCAGAATAGCCTGTAGCGGTAATCGATGCCAGTATTCCTTTACCGGCATCGTTGTTACCTTAGCACCAACCTCGGAATGACCCCCTTTGTCATTCCTACGCAGGCCTACTCATCTTTAGAATGCCTCGCCTACAGGCTCTCTCTCCTAGCCATTGCCTTACTGTGGCTAACATCTATTGGCCACCTGGTCAGATCTCCTCCTTCCTCTCCGAGTGGGTGGACCTCTCCTCTTTCCTCCTGGCTTCAACCACTCAACTCCTCCTTCTTGGAGACTTTAACATCCACCTGGATGCTTCCTGTCTTTCCTCTGGACTCTTTCGCAACCTCTGTGATTCTCTTTCACTCTCTATTCTTCCCTCTGGCCCGACTCACTTGCAGGGCACACCCTGGATGTTCTGATCGCTTCCCACCCTCCCCTTTCGATCCCTCTCCCCACTCCTCTTTCCTTGAGTGATCACATTCTCCTTTCCTCCCAGGTCACTCTCTCCACCCCTCAGGGCAAGCCAACTCCAGCACTGCCACCTACCCTCTCGGTTATTCAACCCATGAAGCATGTGTCATTGGAGGCTTTCGCCACCACTTTCTTCCCCCTAACCCCTTTGGCTAACTCACACCCTGACACAGCCCTCTCCATGTTCCACTCTGCTATATCTGATACTCTCTATGTTCTTGCCATGAGGATCCGCTTGAGGCCCAAAGACAAGTGCAACTCTTGGTATGACTCCGACCTCGTCACCCTTAAATGCAAGTGCAGGGTGGATGAGAGGAAATGGCGGACTTCCGGTACATCCTCTGACAAACTGGCCTGCTGCCGGCTCCAAAGGTAATACCGGCCGTCTGTCCACACCAAGAAGAGAGCTCACATCCAAGCCCGCATCTCTATGGCAGTTAACAACTCGGCCGAACTCTTTAAAATCTGCAAGGAGCTGGCCAATTCTGCTGCAGTCTCTACCTCTCCTGTCCCCCACCAGGCCCTCTGCACGGCCCTGGCTTCTCATTTAATCTCTAAAACTCAGAACATCCTCTCCTCCTCCTCTTCCATGTACTCCCCGCTTTTCCTCTGGCCTGTCTTCAGCCACCTCTCCTCACTCCTTCTCTGCCTTTCCCCGGTTCTCCCCAGACGAGGTTTCCAGACAAGTCCGATCTATCAAAGTCTCATCAAAACAGGTTCACCCCTGTTCCTCTAAAGCCATCAAGGACTACATTGACACCCTGGCTCCTGCTCTGGCTGACTTCTGCAACTACTCCTTCGCCACTGGAGTGTTCCCGTCCCCCCTGAAGCATTCCCTTGTGCACCCTCTTCTTAAGAAACCGTCTGCCGACCCTTCCTGCCCAGCTAACTATCACCCAATCTCCATCACTCCTTTCCTGGGCAATCGCCTGGAAAAGCTGGCCATCTCCCAGCTTAATCTTCACAATGAATATGTTGGTTGTCTGCACGAGCTGCCAGAAGCACAGAAATGGCTCTCCTGAACATCTGTGAAGACCTGCTCTCCAACCTTGATTCCAACACCCCCTGTGTCCTCATCTTACTTGACTTCTCTTCTGCCTTTGACATGGTCAACCATGCCATCCTGCTCAACCGTCTCCGTGATAACCTGGGTATCACTGATCAGGCCCTGGCTTTGCTGACTTCTTTCCTCCCCGATCGACTCTCCCAGGTCCAACTTGGGTCCTTCCTCTCCTCTATCTCTATATCTACCTGTTGTGTTCCCCAGGGATCTAACCTCTCTCCCTGGCTGTTCAACCAATAGTTGGCACTTCTTGCCCACCGCACTGCCGCTCTCTGCCCCAACTTTCAGTGCTATGCAGATGACACTCAACTTATTTTCAGGCTCCCTTCCGCCACCTCTTCTCCTTCTCTCATCTCTGACTGTCTGCTATCTTCTCCTTCTCTGATCTCTGCCTTATGCCAGTAAGGCTGAGATTCTCCTCATTGCCACTGCTGCTCACTCCTTTCCAGTCACTCTATGGCCAGCCTCTCTTGGCCCTCCTCCTGCTCCCACCTGTGAGTCTAAAAGCCTTGGGGTCATCTTCGAATCGACACTCTCCTTCTCTCCTCACATCTATGATGTCTCTAGTAAGTCACACTACCAGCTGTACCTCATCAGAGGTATTCTTCCTTTCTTCTCCTTCCCCCAGAAGCTCACTGTCTCCAGACCTCCGGTTCTCTCTAGGCTGGACTGCAGCAACAGCCTCTTTCTAAATCTGCTTGCCTCTACTCTCCGCCCTTTGCAACTCATCCAAAACAGGACCGCAAGACTTGTCCTTGGCCTCAAGCCCAGGGATCGTATCTCTCCAGGACTGACATCTCTGCACTGGCTCCCAGTGGCGGCGAGGATTAAGTTCAAAACCCTCTGCACTGTCCATAAGGCCTTCTGGGGCCTGGGCCCTCAATACCTTCAACTCTCTCTTCCGAATATATCTTCCTTCTCGAGCTCTTCGCTCATCCTCCTCCAACTCCCTCGGGGTCAGTCGCTTCTCCAAGCAATGAGTTGAAGGTAGATCTCTTTCTTCTGCTGGGGCCTCCCCCTGGAATAGCCTCCCTGCCTCTCTGAAACTTGAGGAGAAACATCTCCGGTTCTGGAAGCACCTCAAGACATTCCTCTTTGTCTCTGCTTTCTCTCCTCTACTCCCCTGCTGATCTCCTGGTTGAAACTGAAACTGCAGTGGTTTACTTGGCTACCCTCTGATCTCGGGCCCAGGTCCCTTCCTCGCCAGTTGCACACCGGCACTGCCCCCCCTGGCAACTCTTGAACTCTGGGACTGTTTCTGTATCCCTACAGCCCACTACCTGCACTTGACACCTGATGTCTGCCCTTAACCTTGCACTTGCCACTAGCTAGCCGTACTTCTTATTTATTGTCTTATTTTTGAAAAAAAAATATTTACGGATATCTTATTTACTGCTCCCTCCAACTTCCCCCCACACTTCTCCCCTTCCACCCTCCCCTGCACTTGCGCAATCTTAATGTCACCGGGAGTAGCAAGATTGCGGTCTCTGTCTTCCCCCTGTTCCCACTCCCTTGCCTCATCGCACCTAGAAACACTTGTGTATAGGTGCGTTATAAATGCCATATCATATCATAGCATGGAGTACTGAATTCACAGTTGTAGCTTTCCTGTAGGTGTTGATCGTATACCCTGTCGGGGTGATAATTGATTCTCAGATCTAAAAAGTCAATACTTGATCTGCTGAATGTGTTAGTAAACAATACCCCCAGTTATTAGAATTGAGACATGTGATGAAAGCAGCCAATTCACATTCTGTACCTTTCCAAATCAGTATGACATCGTCGATGTAACAACACCACAAATGTATATGCGGCAGGTATGCATGATTCACAAGTGCATATGACTGTTCAAATCGATGCATGAATATGTTAGCAAGAGCAGGTGCAAAACTTGCTCCCATGGTGATGCCAACCTACTGCTTGTGGAGTGTTCCATTGAACAAAAAAATGTTGTCATGTGCAAATGCTAATAACTCTTTGATCATTTCGATACGGTCATGAAAGGAAGAAGACTTCTCTCTAAACATGTACCTTACACTCGAAATGGCTAATGCATGTTGTATGGATGTGCACAAGGACTTGATGTCCAAAGTCACCAGTATAGGACCAATTTCAAATACTAACTCATTTAGTATTTGTAGTACATGCATGGTACCTCTTAAATACGCTTATGTGTGCTTGACCTCCTTTAGGAGAATATCATTGATATACTGTGACTATGGCTCAGTCACCCGACCTGTACCACTCATGATTGGCCAGCCCTGGGGTATTTGATCATAATGTTTATGAATTTTAGTTAGGAAATAAATTGTGGGAATAGTAGGGTGTTCCATGACCAAACATTGTTTTTCTACAACTGTAAAGAGCCTTTTCCTTGCCATTTGGTGATAATGACACATGTAATAGTCTTATTCAGATCAGATGTGAGGATAGAGTAAGATCCCAGAGTATTTAAATGGTTTTGTGGCATTTGAATATAGTCCATTTTGTCTAAGATGACTATGTTGCCTCCTTTATCCGCTTCTTTGATAATTAGAGAGTTGTTTGCCAATAGTTTTTTCAAGGCTAAGTGTTCAGAGTACATGAGATTAGACTTCTGAATACAGTGTGTCTGATCTTCTAGCATGTATATTTCTAAACACTGCCTCATGAAAAGTGTCAATCGCATTCTCTCGCGAAAATACCAGCGTGAAACAGGATTTTCTTGTTAATTCTTTCATGCGCATGGATCGCTGTTCTATATTTAACTCATTAAGTACATATTAGAATGTAAGTTCTGGTTCATCTGCCCTTTCTTCCAGGAACATCAATACATGGGTGGTTAGGAGGGTTTGCATGGAAATGATTGACAGTGATATATTTGTGGTTGCGATGTCGTGTATTGTTTGACTTGAGTAGCAAAGAATCTTTTCAATTTGAGTTTATGAACAAATCAATCTGAATATCTGTGAAATTGTATATTGATGAGGGCGCAATTGATAAACCTTTATTCAACAAGTCAATTTCCTGTGGAGAGAGCTAATATGAAGACAAATTATGAACTAAATTGGTTGCCTGCTCTGGATCAACTGTTTCTGTTGCCAAGCTCAAGTAATGAATCATTCTGTTTTTGGTTTGTTGCCTCTTATGATGTTTGCCACCCCTCTTGTACCTGAATCTGTGCCCAGGGTTGATATATTGGTAACTACAGGGTTTTGGAATCTGACTAGTTTGCTTGACCTGCATTTGCCTCTTTTGAACCGCCGTATTTGCTCCAAAAAAAGAGGACGGTGTAGCTGCAACTACATCTTGACCAGTTTCAGGAGGGGAAGTTGTAAATGTAGCACTATTATTATCTGCTAGAACGTCAGGATCACTTTCAATGTCAAAACTCATTGGGGAAGATGCTGCACCACTGCCTCTTTATCTCAGTGTTTCGTCATATTTAGGTTGGTATGTGTACAGCCGGTCTTCCCTGTAATCCTTATATTCCCTAAGAGACTTTGCGTGACTTCCTCAGTTCATTTCTGTCACGACCGCTGGGCACTGGCGGCTGTGGAAGAGGTGGAAGCTGGGCCGCCATTAGATTGTGCCGTCACATTTTTTCTCCGGCCTGCACCAGCGTTCTAGTCTTTTTCAACATGGCCGCCGCCTACGCGTATTTACGTTTCCACGCTAGGCGGCTCGGCGTGTTGCAACTTCGGATTTTCCCTCTGTTGCTCTCGCTCCTCCATAGTTTTCTCCTTGGTGGTGCTCCGCCCCTCTGTCCTAATTTTTCTCCCTTCTCTGGCCCTTGCATCCCTTGCTCGCCTCTCTTTTCCTGCTGTCTCCGTTTTTTCCTTCCCTTGTTGGGTACCGGACGGTTCTCCTTTTCCTTGCTGTTTTCGCCTTGCTTCATCTCAGCCTACGGAGCTAGCCTCTCATTGTACTCTCACTTACTCACCTCGCATTGGATCACCAGAGTGTGCTTCACCGAATTGTCCTGTTTCCGGCTTCCACTTGCTCCAGTACCCCGGAGGGGTTTTTACGCCATTTGGCTTTTCCCCTCACTCCGTTGTTAGTCCGTCGCGGAGGGGGGTCACGTGCCTCCTGTTAGGAGCCGCGGTGGCTTCCTTTCAAGGCCGACCTTACCTCTTAAAGAAGAAAAAACTTCCCGCTCTGCACGTCAGAAGAAAGAAGTTAAATTACTCTTCGAGTTCAGGTGAAGAGGAAAGGGAACCAGGGGACGAGTTGAGTTCTACTGATGAGGAAGACATTACCGATCTACCTGATAAAGTGGTGAGTCCACCAGCCCAGTTTGATAATTTCATCTTGTTGTTGACGCAGAATGGAGAACATGGTTTTGTAATTTTTCTCTTTAGTAGTGACTGGCGCATCCATCGTCTCTATTTCTTGTTTTATACTGTCAATTTGTGCAATAATACGCGCATGTTCCCTTGCTGTGTGCTCAATAAGAAGTGCAATCATCATTTTGGAGCTGGTGGATTCTCTTCCTACTGAGTCCTTATCTAAGGGATTTTCAAAGTCTGGCATTATGAGTATCCTGAGGACCCATGGGATTTTATTTTGAGTCAGATAATGTTTCAGTGTAATCATTTCCCAGAACTTGTTTATTTCCCTCGTGCTCAGTCTTTCATGTCTCAAAAATGTATGACTGAGATCCTCAGTTTGAGGTGAAATATTTTTAAGTGGATGGAGGTGGAACCTCCAGGTGAAAATACTGCCTTGATATCATCATCTCTGGTTAGAAGATATTCTGCTGTTTGTGACAAGTCAGTATTGATTCCATTTAGAAGTAACTGCTGCTGCGGTTCAATGCTAAGTAACTTAATAGGAGATAATTGGGGCAAGTAACCTAGAACCTTCTGAGCTCATCAGTAAATTAGAAAAGATGTGTATTTAGACCCAAGCAGAATGCACTGTTGTCTGCTGCAGGCAGTCGTGCAGTAAAGAACCCTATTCCCCAAGTGTCAAAAATTGCAATTAGATTTGCATGTCCCCCCGCCCCCCTAAGCAAAATGTGGGCAGGCCGTCCCCCCAACTCCAAAAATGCCAAATGGACAGTAAGTCCAAATGGATATGAACTATTGTGCGCTGTCGCCGCACCCTGCTCCCAGTATAGTCTCTGGGCGCCCACACCTGTTACCATCACAGTCTCTGGGCTTCCTCATCCCAGCCCTAGCCCAGTTCCTGGGCTCTCCCCACCCTACCACAGATCCTGGGCTCCCATCCTGCTCCCACCACAACCCCCCGCTCCCAGCACAGTCTCAGGGCCAGTGGTGGCTGGTGGTGGCTGGTGGTGGCTAGTGAATTTTTTAAGTGGAGGGGCATAAATATTTTCCCCAGATATACAATTTTTTTTTAAATAATGGGTAAAAGGTTGCATTTTAGAGCACAATTTTTAAAAAAGATTGCCTAAAAAGTCAAAAAGTTTGCAATTGGCGCTGGGGGGCACAGGGGGCAGGCCTGGTATTTTTTACTGGACATCTATGATAGATGTCCAGAAAAAAGATGCCACCCCAGTTCCCTGGGCTCCACAATGCCTCAGAGGGGAGCTGATTTTGGGCCGTGGGTAGGGTTTTTTTTAAAATGCCTTTATTGTACAACCCTCCACCACACTCGCCAAAATCAGCTGCACATACCAACACAAACACACACATTCACACAGCAAGCACTCTATCCTTCACACAAGCCCCCATCATCATACACTTTCTCACAACACAAGCATACACCCATCCATACACATATTTAATTACCAAATAAATTAACATAAACGTACCTTCTGCCCTGATCTTGTAGTTTCCTCCCCAGAGCTTCCTGGTTCCTTCACATGCATGCAGGGGCTTCAGTGTGGGGTGCTGAAATGCCCCGCTCCAGCCTGTTCTGTCCGTACGTGCAAGGAGGCGCAGGAGCGCCTCCTCGGACATGCAGACATGCAGTTCCCCAGCCGGCATTTCCAATGCGCTATGCAAGGCTGGGGAACTGAACTGTCAAAGGGAAACAGTGTTTCCCTTTTTGACAATTCAGCCAGCCCAGGAGTGCTCCCTCAGCTGGAGAAAGCAGATGAGAGAGCGCTCATCGTTTCACTGGCCTGGCTCCACAGTATAACGGGCGAGTGCTGGGTCGACGCTCCTGGCCCATAATGGCTAGGCCCTGCCCAGTGCTCCCCTTCCCGCTCCTCCCTATCCCACTCCCTAAATAGTCCCTGGGCTTTGTGAGAAAGCAGAAGGTGTCTCACCCGCTAGTCCCCGGGGATCTGTCATCCAGGTAGCCAGGGGGTGGACCAGTGCGGGAGATCACCTGGGTGAGGGGTCTTCAGGCAGTCGGACGCTGGATGGTGAGACTCGGTATCTCCTTCCCTGTAACACCTTTACCCCATCCTACCAGGAAGGATACTTAGGAACTCAACCCCCACCTTTCACAACATAAACACTTCCTCACGGACAGCACGCTATGAGAGAAACGGACTAACACCCAAGCTGTATACCTGACGTGTCCCAATACAATGGTCAGGCAGGGTCAGGCAATTACTGACCATCAAGCCCACCTGACTTCCATTACACTTCACCACACATATAAAAGGCAGAGCATGAGCGCACACTCTGCGTGAGGCAAAGCACACAAGGAAACAGAGTCCCAAGATGGTAATTTAATACGAGGAGGAAGACAGTGAAACCGAAGGGCATCACAAGGAGGGAAGTTCACTTGACCTTTTCAACAAGGAACCGTTACTTTCACAAAACCTTGAGAATAGAAAGCGTAAGACCAGGAAACCAGGCTGAGGAATCCTGCATTGTGTGTCGGAGGTACCAAGGCCTTCCCACTTCGATAATCAAGGCTGGGAGAATCACCAGCTGCGGTGCTACTGCCCTTAGCTCCAACAAGAAAGCAGTGTCAGTGAAATCAACACAGCCAGTGATTTGTGGAGACCGATACAATACCGGTCTGTGTTGAAGTCATGGTTGCAAGCGCCAACCTTGTTTGGCGAGCGCTGGATCTGAGAACATTGTGTGAAACACCAGTAAAGTTGAACTGCAGATGAGTGATTGCACTTTGAAGCCAAAATAAATGATACCTTGGACAGAGTGGTCCGGCACCTTGTGCATGCTTTGTGTTAAAGCAAGTTTGTGTTACAATAGATAAATTGATCCGAGCCTGGCAGAGGGAGACTGATTGAAGATTTTGTGTTGAAACAGATCTGGGTCCGGCAGAGGGAGATCCGGGGTGAACCGTGAGTCACATGAGAAATTGAATACGTGGAAATCCTAAAAAAAATGGTGTATATGTATTTCTGTGAAATACAAACTTTGTGTTAAAGTGGATCTGAACCCGGTGGAGAGGGATCCGAGTTGAACAGTAAATCACCTGAGAAAAGTGTACATAGGAGAATCCTGAAAGGAAAGGAACTTTGTTATTTGTTTGTTGCATCAGGCCCTCTCAAAGAAGAGCCTTTGAATGGCAAAAATACTTTGGTACAGAAGGCTTTGATGTTTGAGTTTTGAACTGCACCCTTGTGATAGAGAAGCCAGAGACTGTGCTAACCTCGAGTGTGGCACCTTATCTCGTGCTGAAAACGTGGGGAAGGGAAGCCTATGGCTTGAATATCCTGACATGATTTCTTGGACGCTTTTCTTTTGCATAACATTGTTTCCCACACTATTTGTATTTAGAAGGAAGGATTGGAAATAGGTTTATTAGTATAGATCCTTTTATTTGACAAGAGACCACTAGGACTGCGTTATTATTATTTGATGGTCCTAGCTTGCTCCCATCTTTAGATTTAGGATTAGATGGGTGTTTTTCAAACCCAATTAAGGTTCAATAAACACCCTTGAACTGTGGTGACTTGTGTCTGTCTTACTGTTGATACCATGCCTTCCTTACAGCTCTCCCTGCCCCACACCCTGAATAGTCCCAGGACCCCAAATCCTCTCCAAAAGCAACCCTAGGGCTCCCCCGCTGTCTCCAAAAACAATCCCAGAGCCCCCACTTCTCCAAAAACAACCCAAAAGACCCCCACCCTTTCCACAAACAACCCGAGGACTCCCACTCCAAAAACAACCCCACTCCTTACTGTGTATAATCGCGGTCCCGTTTCGTTCCTGCGACTGGATTCAAACACCCTGAAAGTGTGCGCTCTCTAAAGGGATAGAGAGCGCTCTTCCAGGATGTCTATTTCCTGGGTCAGCGACTCCCACTGACCCTGGCCATGTCACACTGAGCATGTGTGGCAGGGGCCATTGTAGGATGGGAGATGCACAAACGTGCATGTCCCATCCCACACTGGCTTTTTCTTCCTACCTTTCTATAAAAAAAAAAAATCTAATTTCAGGCTGGGGAACCGCACCCACTCGGGAATCAGGCCGCGCCCCACAGTTGGAAGACTTCTGGGTTAGATTCACATGTGCTCGCCCTTCCTCCCCTCTTGGAGTTGAAGGTACTGTGAGAAACCTGAAGGTGTCTCCCTAGGGTGTGCAGTCATAGGGCCTCATTACACGGATGGCGGTGGACCAAGGTGCTACTAGCACCTTGGTCCATGCCGGTAAAATACTGGCACCACCTTGGTGGAAAGGGGAATTACCGCACTATTCCAAGGTTGGTGGGGCGGTAATTCCCCCTTCCCCCATTGCCCTTCCCCATTCCCATTTTTGCCCCATAGGGCATAATGGGAATGGGGAAGGTGCTAATTACGGCACCGCAAATTGCGGTACCGTAATTAGCTCCCTGGTCCCTTTGCGGGTTGGTTTTTAACGCCTGCAAAAAGCAGGCGTTAAATTCCCCAACCCGCAAAGGGACCTCGTAGTAAGGCGGTAAGGGTTTACCGGTACCGGTAAAATACTGGTACCGGTAAACCCTTACCGCCTACCGTGTAACGAGGCCCATAATGTCGAAAAAATAATGTCGAATTACAAAAATGTCTAAAACATAATGTCGAGAAAAAAGATGTCGAATTTTTTATTTTTTTATTTATATTTTTTTGGGTTCCAGGGGTAATAAAAAAAGGAGTAAAACAAAAAAAATATTACAAAAAAGGAGGGTTGGGGGGAACCCCACCATTTCGAACAAAAAGCAACCAAAAAAAGAAATTTGACATTTTTTTTGTCGACTTTTTTTTTAGACATTTTGACTTTCGACATTATGACATTCGACTTTATGACTATAAACCCCTCCCTAGCTAGTCCCCGGGGATCTGTCATCCAGATGGCCAGGATACGGCCTTCGCTAGTGGATCCAGTTCCTGGGGGTGTACCAGTGAGGGAGGATCACCTGGATGGGGGTCCTTGGGGAGTGGAAGTGGGACACTGATGGGTGAGATGCGGTATCCCCCTTCCTATAACACCTTTTCCCCCTCCTACCACATAGGATATTCCAAAGCACTGCCCCATCCCCTTTTCCGACACAGACACTTTTACACACCACAAACAACGGACTAACACCGAAGCCATTTACCTAACATGTCCCAATACAAGGGTCAGGCATGGTTAGGCAATTGACCAGAATCACGCACACCTGATGGCCCTTTCCCTTCCCCACAGGGATAAAAGATGGAGAATGAAAGTACACTATGAGCAAGGCAGACTGCAAGATGAGACAGCTATCCAGGCACGGCATTCAAGAGGAGGAAAAAGGCAGTGAATATCGAGAGGATGACAAGGAGAGACATGACCTTTACCTTTCCGATCCAGACATGTAAAACCTCTGCAGAAGGAATCGTAAGACTGCAGACAATAGCTCAAGTGTGTTGCAGCAGATGTCAACGGTACACGGAGCGTGCCTACGCTGATAAGCAGGACCGAGGGAGGCACCTGCTACAATGGTACTGGCCTTGACACCTGCTATTCTGAAAAGTCAAGCGGTTCATCATAGCCAGTGAGTCGAGAGGAGAACCGATAAGAAAACTGAACTGTGTTGAACGAAAGCCGCAAAGTAGCAACTTAAGGAAGGGAAGAACTATTAGAATAAAGGGGAGACCAACTGCAGAGGGATCCAGCACCACACGAGTGCTTACTTGAGAGACTCTGGTCAATCCTGTGTTTGTTGAAACTGCTAATACCAGAAGGCCTCGGGAAGGCCGCAAAGGAACGGTCAAAGTGATCATATGGGGGTCTTGCAAAATCCTCTGTACAGTCGAAAGTCTTTGACCAACAGGTGATTGAAAAAGGCACGATTGATGAAGTTGGCAACAGTGAACCCGTCAGAGGGATGCTGACAAAAAGGGGCAAAGCCTGAAGTCCCTATGAACAGTGTGTTGACAGAAGTGAACCAACCGGTGGATGTCCACAGTGAACTGTTTATCAAAAGTTGGCAAGAGTGAACCCGGCATAGAGATGCCGACAGAAAGGGGCAAAGCCTGTAGAATTGTTTAAAAAAACATTAAGATTCGTGAACCAAGGAAAAGCGATAGTGAACCCGAAATCGGGAGGCTGAACATTGAGAAGGGTCTGCGCCCAGAAGACGGGAACCCAGGGGTGAGTCATTATCAACCTAACTTCTGTATAAAAGGAACTTTTTGGTTTGATATTTTCCGCCCCTCGAAGGCAAGTGACATTTTGTAGGAAAAGAAACTTGGCCTTTCGAGGTTCTTGAAGGTTCAAAACAGAACTATCGTCACGTGCTGGGGAAGCCCGAGAGGTGTGCTGTGCTCAGAGGTTCCACTTTATCCATGCTCAAAAATGTGGGGGAAGGGAGACCACGACTACTGCATCCCCACACATTATTTGTGAACACTTCTTTCTTTCTTATGAATACTATACCACACTCTTTTTGTAATTAGCTTAAGGATTGGCAATAGGTTTTTCTTAGTACAGGCCCTTTTATTTGACACAACGCCACTAGTACTGCCTTATTTTCATTTGATGGTAGAAGCTTGCTCCCATCTTAGATTTAGGTTTAGATTAGGCATTTATCTCACACTCTTTTGCAGTTTAATAAACACCCTTGAGCTGTGATCACTTGTGTCTGTCTTTACTGTTCCCACCATGAGTTCCTTACAGTACATAAAAATCTTACATCTTTTTACTTTATGTACTCATGCATCCACTTCATGCTCCCTCATGCCTGTAACAAACCAATCAGAGGGACCTCGACGCGTGAAGGATCATGGGTGCAGTGCACGTCACACTAGGAATAGTGTTACAAAGCAAGCCCTGTTGATGTCCCTTTTTGCACATCAAAATCAAGATGTAATACTCTACACCTACCACTCGATGTCGGCCTATGTATAGCATATATATGTGCAATAATTTTCTGCGTACCCAGTGGGCAACACGTTTTATTTGATCTGTGATCTTGAAACAGAAAGTGCTTGTGATATTTCTCTTGTTTCGGAGTAGATATAATCTCTCACATGTTTTTAGCATTGTTACTTCATTATCTCTAACTTGTACATGGCATGATTTAATTTTCAAACCGCAATTGGCTCCTGCCTATAGATCAGGTGGTTTGCTGATTGGAATTAACACGCACAATGGCCTGGAACATCAAAATGAGACTCTTAAGTATACTTTTATGTAATTTTCAAATGGATTGAATTTCTTATGTGAAATGTGCTTTCTGTTATACCTAATTTGTTGGAACAAAAATTTACAAATGTACTTGCCAACAGCCCTGATTGAAAAGGGCACAGTACGTGCCGAAACACATGTCTCAACTAAGGGCTACGATGTCGTATTAAAAGCAAACTCTCAAAACAACTACTATAGAAGTTATTTTCTATAGTGGCGCGGCCAATGTGTGAAGGATTTTTGGATTTTCTTGAGTATACACACCCAGATGCTTACAAAAACTGCAAGCTCAGCGAAATTATTTCTGTTCTTCATTACAGTTTTTTTCCATACACCTATAAAAAGTAATAATTGCAATTATTCCACATACAAAATACTAGAGCATCCCCATAAGTTCATGAAGTATTTGGAAATGGTGGTGAATCTGATATCCACATCAAAGCACAGAATGTATGTTTATATGATTGAATAGGCACTGCACACTGCCACTAGTTTATTTTAATGAGTAGTGTTACATTAATGCAAATTTGCTTTCCACCCACAACGATTCTTGAGGTCTACAGTATGTTTAATCAACAGGTGTTCGGAAGTGATGTTATTTTCACCTACAGCCTGTGAAGGCATCATGAAGTATAAACAAAAGAGTTGACCAAGACCAAAAGTGATGGACAGAACTGATTATAGTTAATGATAACCGGATCTATTACATAATCAATGTTTATTTTTGTACACAATTCATGAATGACATGGTAATATCAAAACTGAGCAAACATCTTCATAAACAACACATAATGCAATTATTAACCCCAGTTCCATTCATCCTACTTGATTTGGCGTACTCATTTGCAACCTCATTCGTACTTCTCAATAAATGCAACTCTTCTATACTGACCTTTATTAATTAAAGGCTTAACAACAACAATTTGTCAATTCTAAAACACCCCATGTGTCTACAGATGTGTCTTTTTGCTAAACAAGAAGTCGTCGACCCGTGTTTCGGCAGGGCTGTGCAGGCCTTCTTTACTAGGGCAATGGTGGCGCCATGAATTGTCCTGCGGGCACCATCCATACTCAGGTAAGCATACCACAGGTGAGACCAAGTGCACGTGTGTCCTGAACGTACACACACATGAGATACCAGTGGTCTAAGCTTGCGGATACTATAGCACGCCCAGAGGGTATTTCAGTTTATGCAAGGTAGCATTGCCTGGATAGCAATAGACCATCATTAGGACCTAGAGATATACATGCCTAATAGAAGGACGCATTAACACGCATTCCATCCGCAAACGTCTCTCTTTCATTTTCGAACTAAAAGCTGAGCGATTCAATAACATGAGTGGATAGAGTCAGGATGTTGCATACGCGGCAGAAAAGCCAATGTAGTTCAGCACGGGGGAGCTTTTAGAGCTCACTATATCTTGCGAATAGGAAACGCTCAACATAGACTGTTTCTTTCTCCAACAGAAGAGAGGAACCAGGCCTATATAGAAGCTGAAGCTGAGGCAAAGCATACAGCCAGGGGATGCACAGCGTCCACAACAAGAAGCAAAACAAGACGGCTACCATCAGCGATAAGCGCAACTGCTAGACATAGTTTTTATTGTACCTTTTAAGTAAGAAACATATGACCACATCCCAATAATCACAGGCCCCTCTTTTCCAGGCTTCTGCTTGAAACCGGCAGTCTGCTACTTCCCGACACATATGGATGATGGGGATCTTCCAACATGCACATATTAAGTTCAGTGCAACCAGAAAAATTGTAGTTTAACTGTTGATAGTTCCACAAGACATACACATGGTACAGGATATTTACTGCTGCCTGTTCTGCACCTTGTTGCCCACAGATGGCATACTTTCAAGTGATACATTCGCCATTGTAGAGAAATCCTGTAAGTCCTGAGCTTGCATCCAGAATCAACCCCTGGAGGTAAGTCTGGGACATGTACACATTTATTGGTTACGATTCGATTTATTCTAGCAGTGAATGATCAAGTGGGGACAGAACAATGTTGGTAATAGGACTGTTTTACTTTTGTAGATGAGGTAATAACACAGAAAGTCTTAGATCTGCGGCATAGAGAGAAATCCATCTTGTCCTGGAGAAGACTGGAGACATCAGAGAGCCATACTAAAACGGCATGCAAAGTCCGGCCGAAACACGCGTTGACAACTTTTGTTGTTTAGCAAAAAGTCACATCTGTAGACACATGGGGTGTTTTAGAATTGTTAAATTGTTGTTAAGCCTTTAATTATTAAAGGCCAATATAGAAGAGTTGCATTGATTGAGAAGTATGAATGAGGTTGCAAATGAGTATGCCTACTCAAATAGGTTGAATTCGAGTTGGCGTTAATAATTGAATTATGTGTTGTTTATGAAGATGTTTGCTCAGTTTTGATATTACCATGTCATTCATGAATTTTGTACAAAAATAAATATTGATTATGTAACACATTCGGTTATCATTAACTATAATCAGTTCTGTCCATCACTTTTGGTCTTGGTCAACTGTTCTGTTGAAACTCATAGATCACCTGGATGATGGAGACCGTACCAGGTACCTATAATGTAGTTGGCATCAAGAAGTAGACACAGACTCAAGAGATATAGTTTTGGCTATAAACCTTTATTTAAGTAAATTGAGGTTGGGAAAAAGGTCTATCTTGCCCTATCCTAGGTGGTATTCCCCTGCCTAACTCAAACTAAGGTCAGTCAATGTCAGGAAGTCCAAATCAAGTCTTGCTGTGTCCAAACCTATCCTTGCTCTCACCTAAAACCTGAATCAAACTGTGTACGGGTTGAGACTCGAAATGATAAGTGTTCAACAAGTGTTCATAGCTTATGACAGCGAGTCACTTGAGAAGGGATTACCTTCCCCAAGCTTTTAGGCACTTTACAATGACAAACAGGGGGTGCAGTGTGTACCAGCCCCTTTTGTCCAATGAAAGGTTCTTCACTTTTCTCACAATACCAATCTTGAAAGTTCTCCAACTGACAAGTAGGGGGTAAGTCCCAGCCCCTTTTTTCTGGCAAAACTTCTTTATAGCTTCACAAAACACAAGTTCCTTTATTTTGCAACTCATCAGATTTCTTCCTCAATGGAAACCTGGTGTACTCTCCTGCCAGGTTTTTCCAAGTGTTTTTCGATTCCCAAAGATCTTCTCCAAGGGGTATGGTGTACTCCCGCCAGGCTGCCGAAAAGAGCCTTAATTCCCACAATTGCTACATTCACAGAGACCAACCTAAGCTTCACAGTACACTCTCCTGCTAGGAAACGTATCCAATGTTGCTATTCCCTGGCTCACAGTGCCTGATACCCTTTTCCAGGCTTCTCTGTGCCTCAATTTCCAGTACAGGCTTCTTTAACAATTATTCTCCAGCTTGCGGTCTGGCATGGATTCACATGCTCATGGATATTCCCCGTCGTCAGGCTGGGAATCCTCGGTAAAAGAAAAAATCAGTTTCAGTTTCATTTCTGAACTGTCGTTCTCCTAATAACCAATCACTGGTCTCTGGGTCATACAGCCCCCAGCTAATGGCTGCCCTCTACCTAAGCCCCGCCTCTGGCAGCCTGTTCAGGAGGGGAAGAAGTTACTGACAGGCCCATAGGTCAGCCCTCACCCTTCAGAACGTGTAAGACAAGATAGCTCCACCATGTGAGGACAGGGGGTGCAGGATTCACTTACTCCAACACGACTCAATAATGAGGACGTTGGCAAAGGGAAGTCCGTTTAATGACAATTACATCAAACAGAGAAACAAATGGAAATCAGCAGCATTGTGATCACCTGTCTCGTTCCGACTTCCTCGAACTTCAGTCGGACAGCACTTCTTGTAGGCAGAAATCGTCATCACTGACGTCTAATTTCTATAAAAAATCATCATGCAATATGATTGGTTAGGAAAGGTAACTTAAGTATATCTGTATATGATAATAGGGCATGCGGATTGGATAACTCTTATCGGGTGGGCGTCTACGCCCATCCCTCTACATCACGCGTGATAGACGTCACCACAACTACGACGTCCTATTGGTTACAATATCTATAGGACTCCAGATAACTTGGTCCATTGTGATTGGGCAGGTTACACCACTAGACATAAATTCACACTTTTAATTAGCAGCATGCAGAATGGACACCCCTGTGCCTGGTGTCCCAAGTTTCACCCTGCCTCCCTTTCCATCAATCAGTGTTTTAGGGCGACGTGTCAATTGGTTGGCTAAGGATGGCCTCAAACTGGTACTCTCTTATCGGGAAAAGCTATGGCATCCTTGTGTCCTGGATGACATCAGGCGATGGTACTTCTTCGCGCCTGGCTGGTCACGTGTTAGTTCACCATGAATCTGCTTCAGTTTCCAGCTTTTAGTGCATTTAATTCTGTGTCAGCCTAGCCACCTGCATGGCCCCCTTATCTTGACCTTCATGTAACATTGTCTCCTCTCAGTGTCTATTCCATTCATTTTCGTAGTTACTCACACTGGCATGTTATCTTTGATAGCTGCTTTTATTCATTCACGGGTCTGTTCAGGCCCTTTTGTCATTTCCACTAGCCTTCCATTAAGGCTTTTGGGGTCTCTTCGTGGACCGTGTGTTGGTACTCCTCATTTCGTATCAGTGGCTGGTATGACTGTCTAATAGGGTACCGTGCTGCCCAGGGTTGTCTGGTTATGGGTGCTTCAACCGGTATGGATCTTCTGATGTATACTAGGCAGAGTCCCAGTGCAGCTCTTTGTAGGTTCATTTGCTCTTCATACGTCACATACCTTGGCAAGTACGCTCCTGGTACCTCAAAATGAGGGGAAGGGGTGCAGGCCATGTCTGGGACCTCCTCTACACTCCCCCCTCTGGTCGGTTCATTGACCACTTCTGTAATCTCCTTTGCATTAATTTCTTTTGATTCTTCGGTGTCATGCTCATCGTCCTCTGCATTGGTACATGATGGTGTGAATGTCTGAGCCTTTGGAGTCCATATTTTTATCACTCCCTTCAAACTCGCTGCTGTTTTCACATGTTTGTCTTTGTTCCATGTCATTGGGCTGCAGTAGATCCATTTTCCTTCATACCTTCATACCTTCTTCGTTTTTTAGGGTATGTGAACTTTGTTCCCTCTGGCGCAAATTTGCTGGTTTTCACAAAGTCTCTTATTTCTTCATCAGTCAGGTCTCTGGGCTTCCATCCTGGTTCGACATCAATCATTATTTTCATCCCTATGGCTTTCTTCGCAGTTTTCTGGCACTGTGTAATGATTATCTTGATAACACAGAATCCTAGCAATACCATTGATAGTAGAGCTCCCAGAAACTTGAATATATCTGCCATCCATTGTGGGACCCACGAGAATAGGTCTCCAAACCAGCTGTCATTGTCTACTTCATCACTTTCATCGATCATCTGGTTTTTCAGGCCTGTCAGCATGCTTATGGCCTCTGTTAGGGTTCTGTTTCTTCATCGTGTGATGGTGCAAATGTGCAACATGATTCTCCGATTTTTGCACAAACACCTCCATCCATTGCAGTGATCATGTCAAGCACATATCTGTTTTGGAGGGTCATAAGTCTGATTGCTCTCAGCTCTTCTTTGATCGCGTTGAATCCTTTTATAGTGGTATTGATGGTCTGCAATAACTCCCATCTGGTTATCTGCAACCATTTAGTATTCACTACAACTTGAATGTGGGGCAGGAGTAGTGTTGTGAATACTGTTGAGGTGAGGCTGAACAGCCTGTGTTCGTACGGGATTGCAGGGAATGCCTCTTCTGATTTGGGAGAAAAGTAATTTTCCCTCTTCATCCTGGATACCAGTTCCGCAGATCTCCTTCTTCTTAGATGAGCATCTGCTTTCGGGAAACTGTCCAACTTTAGGTCATTCTTAGGGATCACTAGTGCGGGAATGTGAACGTTCACTAGTGTGCATATGCCTCCCCAGTTTTTTGGCAGCCTATCGTATGCCTTGAATCCACACGCCCAGTAATGGTCCATAATAACTGCGGTTCCTTGTGTCATTCCCGGAGCTTCAAAGATTTGTCCGCAGTTTTGATTCTCTCCCATCTTCCTTGTGCCATTGTTTCCGAAACATAGTTTCGGGCTCTCCAGTGGTACTATTTGCAGGGGTCTTCCTCTATCTTCGACCCATGTTAGCAGTTTTACCAGCCTTGGCCACAGAGGTTTGCATAACCTCTGCAAATTCTCTATTGCTTCCTTGCAGGCTCCAAGGACCATCCATGCTCGGCAGATTACTACTCCGTCTTCCCATCCATCTGGGGAGACCACTGACCCCCAGATCTGCATTTGGCCTCTGTTCTTCCATATTTGAACCTCTTCTGCAGTCTTTCCTTGAACGTTCTGTCCTGGACGTAGCCATCTTCATCCGGGTAATCCTTTTCGTTGGCCCATTTCAACGAGGCGTCTCTTCCCACAAATTGTCCTCTTGTGTTGCACATTGCTACATGTGACATACAGTGTGCTGTAGGGACATCAATTTCTATGACCACGAAGATCTTGGATTTTCGCATGCTGTATGGTAGGAGAGCACAGACGAAGCATTCTCCTTCCGACTGCCTTCGTCCTGCTTCCTTCATGTGCTGGTACCATATGTTGTTTCCGAGATGGGCTGTGCTGTCCAGGTAATCGTTAAGTTCATTGTTATCTTCGTGTGGTCTTCTCTTGATTCTCAGCGTTCTTCTGTATTTTGCTATGACTACGTCTCTGAACGCATCTGTGCTGCTTTTCTACTTCGGGTATCTCGATGGAGCAGGCTGCCTCGATTGCATCGCTGTGGTAGGAGGAGGATTTGTGCTTCCTTTCCTTCCCTTTTGTAGTCTGCCATAAACTTCCTGTAACCACCATTGGTTCACCAACTTCCCAACTCGTGGCTGTATTGTAGGCCTGTGGCTTGTTCCTTGCGTTGGAGCAGGTGTGCTTGCTGTTATAGTTTCTATAGTTCTGTTTTCCTGCTCCTCGTGCAGTTTCTTTGCTTGGACTATGAATGGGAACAAATAATCTATTAGCATGTGTGTCTTCTCTGTGAGTTCTTTCGTGGCCACTTCTGTTCTTTTGAGGGATTTTGCTATGCTTTCTCTCTCTCTAGTGGTTCACTTGGCTCCTCTTGAGTACTTCCACTGTTTTCTGGAACAGATTGTTCAGTAGGCAGTCTCCCCTTCTCTGCTGCCTTGCCCTGTAGCCATTGACACTTGCCCTTGTCTGTGTACATCCTGTGTGTGGGTGCCTGCAGTGGTCAGTGCAGCGTTTTCATTCATTCTGCGCTGACCCTGTCTCCAGCTTTTCTCTTCATTGGTTACCTCAAATGTGTCTAAATCCTTGCTCAAAACATTTAAATTGAGTTTGTTACTTTTATCATCAGGTTTTCTTGGGACTGGGATGACTATATCGGGTCTGGGTGCTTTCGTAGGCCCCAGATGTTCATTATCTGGTGGGTGCACTGAGATTGGGGCACTTCGCGCACCAATAAAGAAAGCAGTTCTGAATGTTAATGACAGAAAAACAATAATAATAACTATACATATACACACAATCGTTCGGAGCGACAATTTGCAGCATTTTCTTCCAGGGAAGGGGGGGCGCCCTTATAGTGGGGGGGTAAAACCAAGTTACTGTTCTGGGCCCCCATTTCGAATGAGTTCATAGTCAATTATTTATTCTTTCTTTTGCTCTGGTCTCGTGTATCGATAGTTTGTTACTATTAGAGGGACGAGTTCTTCTCTAAATGTCCCCCCTCACGTGAGTGATGACGGTAGTCTCTGGGTACTCAGTACAGTTCCTGTGTTAGACTATGGAAAAGGGTTAGGCTAGCACCTTTGGTGCATCACATTCATTATACATATTGATAATAGGTGAGGTCTCAATGCACGCCTCGAATTTGTCTTGGTCCTGAGGACATGCTGGAACTTGCTCAATGTGAAAGAAGGAAAAGATGGAACTGATACAAATCACAGAAAAATAAAATGTTGTAAAAATAAAAATAAAAGTGAACATATGAAAAATGCAGAAAAATGAAAATAAGATGGTGAAGTTCTTGTGTCTGCTCCTTTCACTCAGGCTCTCGGCGACAAGTTGAAGAGCAGTGTCTCTCTCCTCGATCTGCTCCACGGCGGAAGGATGACGAAAAGTTTTATTGTGGATCTCCTCCTTCTAAGGCTCTCCTTAGCAGTGGATGTCCGTAATTACTTCTCAGTTGCATTATGATAGCTCTCAGGAGTTTGTTTAATTGTGCGTTCTTTACTGGGTCTCTGAGGAATGTGGGTATGTCAACATTGGGGGGGACAGTGGGGACTAGTCTGCCCACTAGTTCTGGAAAGTTCTTAATGAGGTGGAAGAAGACTTAGGGCCTCATTACACGTTGTGCGGTAAAAACCGCAAATTAGCGGCATGGCGCTATTAACGTGTCCGCCCTCGCTAACACAGACCCTGGCTGAGAATGCAGAGGTAGTTTTTGCTAATGACATGCGCCAGCCAACCTTATTGAAAAAAAAAAAAAGCCATCTGGGAGGAGGTAGCAGTCAAAGTCAGTGCTGTGGGCACCAGCATGCGCACTGTGCGTGAATGCAGGAAGAGGTGGGACGACCACAGACTGCGGATGAGGGGCATCCTGGCTGAAAACCATCGCATTGCCAGTGCCGGTGGAGATGGTTCACCAATCAGAATGAAGGAATGGGAGGAGACATGTTCAAACCTGATTGCCGTTGAATCCATTGAGGGTGTGGGCAGCATGGAGTTCGGCGTGGGTACCACTTCAGATGGAGGTGAGTGTACACATGACAGGATGCGATGTGAATGTACTGTCCCCCCCCATATGTGAGCACAGACTCCTCTCATGCATGGACACACATCCACACATGTATCCATCCCTCACCATGTCATTGTCAGACCCAACCACACACACATGCACACATCACCAGAGACAAGTTCCAAACACAACCATGCATGGATGAGGCACTGAACTGGCACATTACCTGCATCCACAACTACTAAGTCCCAATGCCCACAACTGCATCATTTATGTAATCTGCATTAAGTATATTGAAACGCAACCAATGCCATCCCTCTTCTCGTCCATGACAGGCTCACATACAGATGGTGAGGATGCCACTGATGCATCCCATGCACCAGCTACGTGCAAGTGGCCAAGGGCACAGGAGTCGGAGGACACCCCAACAACATCCAGGGGCAAGGGGGGAAGGTCACACCTGATGAGCAGAAAACATTGTCACAGTGCCACTGCCAGGGCAGTAGTTGCTGCACCAGAAATGTAGCCCCACCACCGGTGGTGAACCCACTGGCACCAATGCCAGCCACCGAGGGCCCACCATCAGCTGCGGCAAGCTCCGCTGGTGAGGCAGCCGCCACTGCCCCCCTATCCGATCCGGAGGACACCCTAGTCGAGCCTATGGAGATGCACACCCCAAGCCCCCCTAGAACTCCAGTGCCAGCCCCATCCCAGACCCCTGGGTCTGATGTGACTGTTGAGGACAACTACCCAGCAATTATGTCCCCCATGTTACCTTCACCTGCTGCAGTGGGTGCATCAGAGGGCACAGCATCCAGTGCACGGTCACCCAGCACTGCCCCACAACTGACCACCATCCTGGAGCGACAACACGAGCTGACTGTGCTGGTTGGCCAGCATGTCGAGGAGGCTGCCTGACTCAGGGAGAACATTGTGGAGACGGTGAGGCACTCACCTGAGAGAAAGGATGCAAACACCGACAGGCTATGCAACGAGATAGCGATGCTCAGGGGGGTCCTTGTTTGCATGGCCGACACCATGGACCGCCACTTTTCACAGCCAGCCCAGTCTGCCCCATCATCATCTTCGGGGTCGAGACAGACAAGCCCCCTCCGACGCTCTACACGCACCACCAGGCGCACGACTGACCGTCCCCAAGATGCTGCCAAAGACAATGGCAAATAGGGTGTCAATGGAGATTCCTCTGTGTGCATTGGCCAGGGCAAATATGGCAGACACATGAGGGACTGTCGGTGGGGGGTGGGGGGTAGAGTGTTATGGGTCTGTTGTGGGGGGTGGGGGGTAGAGTGTTATGGGTCTGTTGTGGGGGGTGGGGAGTAGGATGTTATGGGTCTGTTGTGGGGGGTGGGGGGTAGGGTGTTATGGGTCTGTTGTGGGGGTGGGTGGTAGGGTGGTGGGATGTTTTGTTACTTGCACTTCTATACCTTTCTGTTTCTGAATACACTGGTTTGTGATCAAAACACAGGCTTGGACATCTTCATTGTGAATGTATACTTTATTGGCGACAGGGTCCATTGCGTGCTCCCAAACATACACCAGTGCATTGATACCCATATCCATGTGACAGTATGAAAACATGTTCCTCAGAATATTTGGTTGATCAGATGTTGTCTCACAGCACATCCCTCCTGCCCATCCCCTCTTGCAAGACCTGCATCCCCTTCACCTCCGTCCTCATCACCATCATCATCCTCATCAGGTGCTTCCATTTCAACCTCAGGGGGCAGTGGCACATTCCGTCTGATACACATATTGTGCAGCATGACACATACCGTGGTGATCTTGCCCACCTTCTCATGTCCACACAGGAGAGCACCGCCAGACCTGCTAATGCACCTAAACCGTGACTTCAAAAGGCCAAAAATCTGCTCGATCACGATGCGGGTACAGATATGTGCACGATTGTATTCCTCCTCGTGCCTGTTCTGTGGGTTCCGTACAGGTGTGAGGAGCCAGGTCTTCAGGGGATAGCCCGCATCACCTGTGTGGGGGAAGGAACGGTGTTCTGTTACTGTTCACCTTAACAGCGGCCTGTTCATATCACACAAATTGATATTGCATTGTGATTCAAGTACACAATTGACAGCATACATGCAGATGGTCTGGGTGACAGCAACGTGCAAGGGGAGGTTGACCCTGCAAGTAGACATGCCACATTGATGCCTCAAACAGTAATTGACATGTCCTGGGTGATGCGAGGTCTTCGGTGTCCCTGGGCCCAGGCAGATATGTTTCCACACTGCTGGTGTACTGCCATTCCAACATTGATGTTGCCATGCAGAGAGGCATCCCTTCAGTGGTGGAATAGGTGCGTGGGGAAATGCTATGGCTAGTGGTGATCCCTTTGCATGCATTATAGGGCACATTGCATTATTGATGTTGTGTTGGACTAATTCAGGATGCTATTTTGATGGCATGGGTGGAATTTTTGTATTTTGTGGCGTGGAATGTTGTGCAATTTGTATGTGGATGGATGTTTAATGTTACTAGACCTGGAATGTCATCTGTGTTGTGTAGCTTATACTAGCATGTCGGTTCATCTCAAGTACGTTGACGCCTTCCCAGATGGACATTGCCGTACATCTGTATGTGCATTTTGCCCACATACGACAGGCTACACCCAGTTGGAGTACGTATCTCTCCCCCCCATTCACACCCAGTTGGAGTACGTATCTCTCCCCCCCTTCACACCCAGTTGGGGTACGTATCTCTCTCCCCCCCTTCACACCCAGTTGGAGTATGTATCTCCCCCCCCTTCACACCCAGTTGGGGTACGTATCTCTCCCCCCCCCTTCACACCCAGTTGGAGTACGTATCTCTCCCCCCCTTCACACCCAGTTGGAGTACGTATCTCTCCCCCCCTTCACACCCAGTTGGAGTACGTATCTCTCCACCCCCCCAGTCACATTGCCATGTGCTTGCCCTGCTACTCATCAAGTAGCCACGAACGTTGTCCGGTGTGTTGCTCCATGTAGCGTGGGATAGTTGAGTTCCGCAGGACCATGGAATCATGGGTTGATCCGGGAAATCGAGCACAGCAATGTGTGATTATCTTGTTGGCGTCACATACCATTTGGACATTGATAGAGTGGAATTGGTTCCTGTTTCGGTAGACTACTTCATTGTGATGTGGGACCACCAATTCCACATGGGTACAGTCGATGGCCCCGATGCAACTTGGGATGCCTGCCAGTGAATAGAAGCCAACTTTTGTGTTTGCAATCTCCAGGGCAGTCCGTGGCATGGCTATGTGTTCAGGTGCATGCTTCAGGAGGGCATCGAGTACCTGGTTCAGCGTGCGGGAGAATACTGGTTGTGAGATGCCATGCATCTGTCCAACTGTATGCTGGTAGGTGCCTGTGGCCAGGAAGTGCAGCACACTCGCCACCTTCAGTAGCGGGGGGATGGCAGTTCTGATGTCTATGAGGCTCACAATGTCGTCGTGGATCATGTCCACGATGCTGGTGATGGTAGCCCTGTCCAGACGGTACAGGGTGTGTATCTGCTCAGGGGTTAGGTTAAATGGACTGGCTCTGATCCTGGGTGCCTCTGTGGTATGATTGGGTGCCGTGGTGGTGCTTGCTGTGCCTGTCTTGCCCTCCTCCTCCTCCTCCTGCGTCTCCTTTGTGCTGCCTGTTGTTGTTGCAGCTGCACTGCAATGAGGTCCTCCAGGCCATGTAATGCTGCCAGTATTGGAACCATCTTGGTGTGGGAAGGGGTGTGGGAAGGGGTGTGGTGTGCTTCTTTTGAGCTGCCACAGTCTCCATTGCCTCCACCTGTGCTGATTTTGTCCACCTGTAGCAGGTGGGAACACTGCTCAGTTCTCTTAACGGGTGGTTCGCGATGTATTAGCGCCATGGCGGTAAGGGGTTTTGGGTGCTTTACCATGCCGCTATTAGCATGGCCGCTTGACTCGTGATGGTGTGCTATTGGCGGCATGGCGCTATTTACGGGATGTTGGGTCGCGCGCACGCGGACTGGCTGCTATTAGTGGCAGCCTACTTAGCGGTGCCGCTAATAGCGGTGAGCCGGGTCTTGATCCGCATGGGGATTTAACGTTACCGGTATTCCATTACCGGTAACGTTAAATCCCTACCGCCTACCATGTAATGAGGCCCTTAGTATGCGTATCTGCTGTCTTCTGGTGACAACGACATTCGCTCTGATTTTCTGGTCTCTAGATCACAGGCCTTTCTTATGACGTGAACAGTTTTTACACTTTCCTGCTGCGTGGATTGCGACCACGTAATTCAGTTTGTACCACACTTGGTTTAGGAATTCGTTGTTTCTTGGATCTCTGATAAAGGTTGGGGTATCTGTGGTTCTCCCAACAAGTCCTGGGCACTCCTCTATGATTCGGAAAAACGAGGTGTATGTCAGTTCATCGATGATCACTTGAGGTGGAAGCATTTGTGTCCTTATTCCCAGTACTCTGGCACTTCGGCAAAAGCCTCCGCGAGGACCGTCAGTAGTTGCTGTATTATCTTCCTGTTAGCTGGATTTTGAATGAAATCTGGGATGCTGGTGTCTCTCCCTACAAGTGATGGATATGTCTCTAATACTAGCCGAAAACAGGAAAGCACATCCTTTGTAATATTTCTACTGGGGAATACCATAAGTTTTATGACAAAGTCTTGGTACTGATTGCTTCAGGATATCGTTTTTGGTTCTCAGAAATGTCTTATTTTCCGCTTGTCAAAGTCTTAGGGCTTTTCCAATGCTTTGTGTGGCTTTATGTTCATATGAGTAGCGTTACTGCAGCTTTGGATGTGCGATTCTCTTCTTTTACTCTGCAACTTTGACTGCACAGAATGTCCATATTATTGTCTTTTTATCATTCTTCACTTGGTTTGAGGAAATGTCTTGTTTTGAAAGCCACAATGTTACTGGATTCTTTTGCCGTTTGTTTTGCTGCTCATGCGTCCTTCTTCCTCAGCATGGATCTTGTCTGCACATGCTGAGGTTCTTCCCCGTTGTCTGTAAATTCTTCGCAGTTAGATGTAGCTGGAGGGCTCTCTCCTGCATAGGGTTTAATGTCATTTAGAAAGATCCATGCTCTTCTGCCCTGGAGCTTGACGGCGGACGGGGTGCAGTCCTCTACGATAAAGGGGCCATTTAATCTTGGCTAGTCCCACCTTTTTCTTGCGTGGTTTCTCACCAATACTGCATCACCAGGGAAGACGAGGGGCGCACAAAGGATTTAAGCTGCGCCTGCTTCAGCACTTCCTGTTGTGTTTGTGCTGTGCTGTCCCCTTTCCGCCGTCGCTGCAGCTGGCCTGTAATGACAGAGGTGCTGGATGTCATACAGTCAAGGTACTTTTGCATCTCTGTTCCCAGAACCTCTCTAGTCGGCTGGGCATAACAACTAGCTCTATATCGGGGAGTAAGAGGGGTCCTCATCCTTCTGCCTGTAACTATCTCGTGCAGCGTGAGATGATGGTCGGATCCTGGTTGGTTCCGAAGTGCATACAATGCCAATGGTAGACAGTGCAGCTATCCCTTCTTTAATGTGAGCTTCAACTTGGCTATCCTTTCCTTAAGCAAGCCGTTGATCCGTTCACATATCCTGTTCCCCTCAGGATGATATGCCAACAAGAACTTGTGCTTTATAACAAGCAACAAGCTAATCTGTTCAAAAACTGAATTTACAAAGTGAGCCCCGTTATCTGATCTCATTATTTCGCACACCCCCCATCTAGGGAACACCTCCCTCACTAGGAACTTGGCAGCACAGGTAGCGTCGGGGTGTGTACAGGGACCTGCTTCTATCCATCTAGAGAATGGACACACGGCCACAATTAAATACCTGTACCCGTTGCACACTTGAATCATGTCGACGTAGTCGATATGCAAGTGCTGGAATGGTCCATTTGGTCTGGGAATGATTTCTCTCACTATTTTTAATGTGTGCCCAGCGGTGAACTGCTGGCAGATAATGCAGTTCACCATAAATAATGCAACATGCTCTGCTAAATTCGGTGTGAACCAGTCTTCTGCGAGCATTGCAGCAAGATTTTCTTTTGTCATGTAGATGGCGTAATGTAGTTGTTCTAAAGCTACCTTTAGAAGGGCGACAGGCATTACTGGTTTACCAGTGCTGTTTTGCCTCCACAACCCGTCAGAGGTGTTTAAAAAACACCCTTGATGCTTCCACAGATTTTTCTCCTCCTGAGGTGCCTCCCCCTGGAGCTCCATTAGCTGAGTCTGCCCCATATTGCTATAGGCTTCTGGTGTGGCTCGCGCTACCATCATCCTCTCATTGGTATGTGCCACCTCCACGTCCATGATTGTTTCAGTTTTGGATTCCATGCGCTTGGCTTCCGTGTCCGCTTCGTGATTAGCACGTGACACGAAATCCGTCCCCTTGGTATGAGCGGCGCATTTCATGACCGCTATGCCCACTGGGAGCTATAGTGCTTTTATCAGCCTGTCCAATAAGGCTGCATGTTGCACTGGTGTGCTGTCTGCTCGGAGGTAGCCCCTCCTTTTCCAGCGTGCTAGACCTGCATGTACTGTGGACGTCACATAGGCTGAGTCACTGTACACAGTTACTTCCTGGTCTGCATGATTCCCAATGGCGAGTATCAGTGCCAGCAGTTCTGCAGCTTGCGCAGAATAGTGAGAGGGTATTCGCGCACTGATGAGGTCTCAAAACTCTCCATTCTAGGTGTTTTATCACGGCCACGCCTGTATACCTTTGTCCGTCTTCTTGGTTGATTCTTGAAGAACCATCAATAAAGATGATCTCTCCACTTGCCAGGGCGTTTTCCTTTACCCTGGGGACCTCATCATAGAATTCCTCATAGTTCGCACAGTTGTGTATAGGTTCTCCCTCTGTGACTGGCTCAGCTATGAATGTAGCAGGATTCACAGTTTTACATCGAACTATTTTGATCGATGGGTTAGAGATAATCACCTCATAGGCGGATGCTCTCTGAGATGTCAGTGTGCCCTTTGGCTTCTCTAGTATGGTGAACAGCGAATGTTCAACATATAATGTCATGGAGCACCCTATCACAATGGCTGACGCTTTTTCGATAGCGAATGCGGCAGCAGCTAGATTTTGTTCTCATGGGTAGTGGCCCTTCATAACCGTGTCCAGACTCCCACTGTAATATGCTAGGGGCTTGTACCCCAGCGAGGTTCGCTGCGCGAGCACTGCCGTCGTAAAATTGCCATCGGTGTGCGAGAACAGGTAGAATTCCTCTGCGTAATTAGGAATTCCGAGAATTGGGGCCTTACAAATTGCCCCCTTGAGTTCTGTAAACCCTTTTTCCATTGCCTCAGTCCATTCGATATCTTCCCTTGTCGCCTGGGCCTCCTTTAGGGCCTGCAGTAAGGGCTTGGTATATGAGCTGTAGTGAAAGACCCATGCTCTGACATAATTGCACAGGCCTAAGAAGCTTTGCATTTGTTTTATCTTGCACGGCTTGGCCGTGTTCATGATAGCTTCAGCCCTTTCTGGGGTTACCTTTTTCCCTTCATGCAAGATCAGTTGCCCTATGTACAACACTTCTTGCTGACAGTACTGTAGCTTTTCCTTATCAACCTTGTATCCCTTCTCAGCCAGTATAGTTAGTAGCTGGACAGAGTCGCGCCTGCATTGCTTTTCAGTGGTGCTGCAGATCAGAATGTCATCTAAGTACTGCAAAACAACACTGTCCACCGCAATATTGCCTAGGTCCATTTGCAGGACTCTGTTGAACATAGACGGGGACTCGCAGTACCCCTGTTGCAACCTTGCGCTTTTCAGGCACATTTGTCTGAAAGTGAATGACGTCAGGTCTTGTGATTCATGGTGCAACGGAATCGAGAAAAACACATTTTTCAAATCGATCACTGTGAACTATTTTGCATCAGTGGGTATGTTACACAGTATTGTGGATGGATTAGGGACTAGAGGGAATTCGGCTTCAACTATATCGTTTAGTGCTCGTAAATCTTGGATTAACCGCCAAGACCCTCCTTTTGATTTCTTGACAGGATAAATCACTGTGTTGCAAGGTGATTGTGACGCCACTAGGATGCCCTGCTCCAACATGGCAGAAATTGTTTTCGCGATCCCTTCATCTGCCTCTCTGGACATGGGGTATTGTCGTGCTCGTGGCAAAATCGCTCCTGGTTTCAATTTAATCTTCGCTTCACCTGCCCCCTTCAGGAGACCTACGTCATAGGGCCCTTTAGTCCATACTGCGACAGGCACTTGGGCCATGTCATCATCAAAGTACTCTGGACGTATCAGTGCCAACAGCCTTCTCTGCGGCACCTCCTGTTTCATCATTTTGACCCAAAATATGAGACTCACTTCTACCCTTGTCTCCTCTAAGTCAGGGTGCTCTTCGGACAGATCATCATCGGTCACGTCAGTCACTCGATACCCTTCTTCAATGGCGATAATTGCACACCATTGTCTGCCTTCATCGTCATATCCTTCGACCAATACCACTTTTCCTCGCAGTGCAGCCAATTGTATCTTTAAGGGAAATACTTGTCCCTCCTCTTCGTGCATGGGTATTCTTGGTCTGAATAGAAACTCATCAGGGATTTTCATAGTTTTGTCTGTGAGGCCTGACAATCCCGCCATAAGCACCCGCACGCCATATGCAAAGACTTCTGGTTCTAACGGTATAGCTATCATGGCTATACGTCCTGAGTATGCTCTGATCATTTCGCACATGTTTGAATAATGCATTCCTGGAGTGGAGCACACTATACTATTCTCAGTAAACTAGATGGTCATGTTTAATTTAGTCATCAGGTCTCAGCCCAGAATATTTACTGGGGTCTGACGTGAATACAATAGAGGTACATTAATTTTGCGCTCTCCCACTGAGACTGCGAGTGCGTCTGTAAATGGAACTCTACTATGAGCTCCAGTGAAACTCTGAGTATCTATAGCCTCGCCGGACAAGGAAAACTTGCCTTCTCGAATGCACGAGCGTTTTGCACCCATATCAACTAAGAAGGAATATTCTTTCCCCCCTATGGTGACATTCACCCTTGGTTCCCTGTTAGGGTCTGGTGTCACTGATAGGATATAGCCCATCAGAGTCCCCTGTGAGCTGTCCTATTTCATATATAAGTTCGGCCCACTGTATACTTGTTGATTTCCCCCAGTCCCAGGGTTAACTCCCCCTCTGGAGCTAGTGCCCTGTGACATTTGTGGTGGGCCTGCTGGGGTTGTCCCTGCGGCAAGTTCCCCATGTTCGGTGGTTGAACCACTTGATGTGCACCTTGCTGCAGCCTGACGCCTGTGGCTGCACTGTGCAATTTTGTGCACCGCCCGGTTGCGGGACGGCAGGCTGATTCACCATGCCTTCCCCATCCTTGGCTGTTTTGCCACATGCCTTGGCTTCTGCACATGCGCGCCACGTGTCCTGTCATTCCACACAGCCAACACGCTGGCGGTGGTCGGGCCATCTGTCCATCTGGCATAGCTTGACCGCCCATCTGCACGTTATGAAAGCCATTTTGATTATTCTAAAAGCCTCCCTGGTTACCTCGAAACACTCCTTGATTACTCTGCCATCCTCTTCCTCCAAAATCCCTTCCTCTTGGGTAAAATCCTGCATTACCCTGATTATTCTGCGATGGGTTGGTCGCTTGTTGTGCGCTTGGTTCCGCTGGGCTGGTGAGCATGGCTCCCTCGAGAGCATACTTCGAGAGCTTCTTTTGCACCAGCTTCACCTCCTTGCCCTTACGAGTTGCCTTCTTTTTCCGATTCTTTTCTTGCAACAATCTACAGTAGTGTGCAATTGTCAACTGTGTTTCAGCCCATGGTTTTGCTTCTACTCCTACCAATTTTTTTAGCTGCTTCTACACCGGTTCAGGCAACCCTTGGCATAATATGTGGTAGAATACAGGGATAGATTTCGTCCAAGACTCATGCGTTTCGAGCACCCACGCGTCTCAAAAATTCTGGATATAAATCAATGGGTCCTCTGACTCTTTCATTTCTCGAGTTATTATAGCCCCCATATCAGAAGTGTCTGGATATAGCGTTCGCAGCGCTTTCCACACTGCTGCCCTGCAGTTATTAAATGGCGCTCTGTCATGGGAGGTGTTAGTTAGAGTTACCCTAGGATAGCCTGCTCGTTTCCATACATCATCTGCTCTTTCACCAAGTATGGCAATTAGGAGGCCCTTAATGTCCCCTATAGCTAAGGTGACACCCCCCATCATTTTCTGTAACTCGTGTATCCACTTTCTGGCTCCCGATGTCAGCATTGGAAGCTTATTTTTAAAATTCTCTCTGTCCATATGTGGCCATGGAATATGTTGTGGTCTTGCTCCCCCTTTTTCTAGCAACGGGAATTGGAATGCACAGTCCTCCTTCTCTTTCCCCGTAGCTCTCTGGTCTATTGCCGGGGTGGCATTCCTGCCTTGCTGTCTACCTGGCAATGCCCTTTGTCTGCATAGGCAGGTGCTGACGCCCCCCCTCTGACCGTGGGGTATTCCTTCATGATGGCCGGACTGCGCGGCAGACTTCAGTACCCTACCTGTGGACCCAGTAGCGTCTGACCATCGTACCCCTCGCTCCCCTGGGAGCCGTTTTTTGCACCTTCTCCCTTCTTCATGTGCCCCATCCTCCGTTTCCCCACCAGAGTCATATTCTGAATACTCCCAGTTTACACAACACCTAGCATCTTCTTCGTTTCGCCCAATCTCCAGCCTGTCTAGGGACAGTCCCCTGCTCCCACTACTTCAGGTGACATCCTCAGTGTCATATATCTGAGTGCTCTCTAAGTGCTCATCTTCCCTTCCCCCATCGGATATCTACTCTAGCCCGATCTCGTCGTATATTTTATCGATCGTTTCCCCGATGCTTCTGGTGTCGAAGTCATCTTCAATATTTGTCCCGCTTGTACCTGGTACTGCATCGCTTGCAGGAAAGAATTCTTCAATGTCTTCCCATTCTACTGTAGGATTGGGTTTAATCACTTCCCACTCCAAATATTCAAGATTCCGTGCCCTCTATCTGTGCTTACGTTCTATTTCCTCGTCTATTTCCTTTCGCTTCTTTGCTTCTTCCCTAGCCTTATCTACTTCCCTCATCCGTTCATTTCTACATTCTTTTGCCCTTCTACTTTCCTCATCTTCCCGCTTTTTTACTTTCCTTTCGTGCACTCTCCTTTCTTCCTCTAACCTTAACATGTTCTGGCTGTACCTTTTATAGGCTGCGTACTGTGTGTGACTGAGCGGTATTCCTTGCTCTTTGCGATATAATTTTTCTCGCCTTAGCCTATCTTTCTTTCTAGTCCTTTCATCTCTTTCTTCCATCCCTTTCTCTTTCTCTCTCCTTTGCATCTCGTCAGACCTTTCCCTTGGCCTCACATCATCACTTCCTTTTCCATCTAACTTCATTAATATTTGACCTCCCATCCATTCGTCTTTCGAAATTGCTACCTCATCATCTCTACCTTTATTTCCTTTATGTTTATTTCCCTCTTTCTCCTTATCTGGAGGTGCACAACTCCGTGCCCAATCTTTCCCTTTATCTTTGCATCTCTCTTTGTCCCTTGAGACTGCAGAGGCGATATTGTTTTCCTGTTCTTTTCCCTTATTATCGTCACTACTGTACGTAGGCGACTCATATGCAGGGTTGCTATAACCCGTGGCTGCTTTAAATTCTCTTAGTGGGTAAAGACCCTCTGACTTGCTTCCTTCAGTGACTGGCTCAGGCGGGGCTGGTGGCGCGGTAGGTGGGTCACCCCCTCTGTACACACATTTAGTATCCGGTCTGTGGGTGGTTCTTCCACCTTTGTTTCTTCAAACATTTTCTACAACTCCAGAATAGCAAGACGTTTCTCTAACTTCTTGCCCGAATATGTGGCGTGTAGGAAGGTAGCCATGTGCTGTAAAACAGCCTTAGAGAGTGACCCGTTTTGGGGCCACGCCATTAACATCTTATTGGCGGTACCCTTATCCCACTCCGTGCTGTATTTCTTTAGTTTGGGTGCATGCTTGGGCAATTGCATGCACAAATGCGCAAGCGGGGTAGCTTCCTCCATTTTTAATTTCGTCACTAACAGTATTTACACAGTTCTATAACCCTCCAATGGTATGAGCGCGCATCACATGCGCAAGCTCCAATCCAATCTTTTCCCGCCAAAATGTATACCAACAATTTACTCAAAACCCATCAATTCAATGGCGATTCCCTCTTAGTTACAGAATCGCGTAAAGCCAAAATGCATTTCAACCAATCATTAATACAATTATTTTACATTTGACATACAACAAGACACATATGACAGACACTCGACAGACTAGACGAACACCAGCTGGACACACGCATACCTGTCTTCTAGTCAATACACCGTCATGGGGTGTAAACAAACCCCTTTGATGCCGTCTTTAATCGTCACCATAGCCTAAATTGTCCCCCCACTGTGGGCTCTGGGTTCACGTTCCTTCTGACCACTCTTTAAAGCGCAGGAACAAGGCAAATCCTTACGTTCTTTTCTCAGGTGCCCCCCTGGTAATCCTTACTTTTTGTCTCAGGTGCCCCCCTGGCAATCCTTACGTTTTGTCTCAGGTGCCCCCCTGGCAATCCTTACGTTTTGTCTCAGGTGCCACCCTGGTAATCCTTACTTTCTGTCTCAGGTGCCACCCTGGTAATCCTTACTTTCTGTCTCAGGTGCCCCCCTGGTAATCCTTACGTTTTGTCTCAGGTGCCCCCCTGGTAATCCTCATGTTTTATCTCGGGTGTCCCCCCGGTATCCACTATTTATTTCTTATGCTCAAGTCATTACCCCCTATATATATACAGTTTCCTCTACTACTAACTACTTTATTTTTTCTCCGCCACTGTTAGGCAGAAACCTGTGCAGTTCCCTCTGGGACCACTGCAATAGATTTAGGACTACAGGTGTTTGGCAGTAAACCCACTTGGTAGCAGTCTGTACCACACAGATTCACTTGGTAGCTGTGGCTGAGCAGTCAGACTTCCCTCAAGAAGAGTTAGGCAGTATACAGAGTATTCACAATAGGTCAAGAGAACACAGTAGAACAAGTAAACACTGACCAAGGCTTGGTGTAAAAGAGATATAATTATTTATTTAAAATCACATCTAGAAAAACACACAGGCATTAATAGTAAGCAATTCAAAAACACGGTCACTAAAAGATATACACTCCCTTAAAAGAATATTAGACAAGTCTTAAGTAAAGCCCCACTTATTTTCAGACAGCGGTGTGCGCTTAATGTAGATGGCACTCTAATAATTTGTTTTAAAAAGGGAGAGAAAAGCAGAGAATAAATTGAAACAGATCCCAACACTTTTTCACGAACACAACAAGAGAGGAAGGCAAAGTAACACCGTGAATTCAGAGTCAACAAGCCGGATCCGCTTTAAGACGATCAAAACGAAATGTGTCCAAGGTCACACGGTTGCAGTGCACAAAAGTCTTGTAACGGTTCAAAAAAGAGTTGGACCAAAGAAAGGGACCAGTTAGAGGGTCAAGGCGGCCAGCCCAATCCAGAAGGTTAAGGGGTTATTATTACCTTGTAGCAATCTTTAGAAAGGGAGGCCTGGCAGACATGGTACCTTAAAGTGGTGAGAACACTCCAGCAAGGGCAGTTGTTCCTGGCAGCAGATGCAAGTTGGTGCTTCATCCGGGGGAAGAGAGGATCTCGTCGGGGAGAAAGACAGGAGTCCGTTGCACTGCCAGGGAAGAAACCAGCCGCGGAGTTTCTCAGGTACAAGGAGCGGTCCGTTGATTCGCCGTTCAGTGGTAAGTGGCTATCCGGCCGCCGGGGTGCTTGGCACGGGCAGTTTGACCACAAACCGGTCTGGGGTGCGAAGAAAAGAAGGTAAACTGGTTGTGTCCACCAGTCAGGGGAAGAAGCCTCTCCAGCCGGGAGATTTTCTCTGTTGTTGGGAAGTGGTGAGTCGGTTCCGCAGGGCTCCACCGGTGGTGTCATCGTAGTAGGTCAGCTCAGCTTCTCCCTCGTCGGATTCTCAGGTGCTGTGGCGACTTCTGAAGTTCCAGTCCCCAAAGCCCTGCTTTTATGCAGCATACCCCTATTCACTCAGCCTAGCTGTCAATCAAACATGCTAAGTGGTGAGCCGGCCGCTTCACCACTTGGGCCAATCACACAAGAGTGCGACTTGAGTTACCAAGGTAACTCAGTCCAGGGTGCCTAAACCTCCTCCCACACCCCCTGTGGTACCCAGACAGAGTGGCACCACTTTTGGAGGCTTCTGTGGAGAAGCCCGCCAAAAAGTCGAACAAAGGGCTCGACTTGGGTTGGGGTCACAGAAGAGAACACAAACGCCAATTTAGAATCGAGTCCTGGCAAAAAATACCAACCGGCGAATTAATATTAATTAAATAAACCGGCGGTATGTTCGAGGCTATGAGAATTAAATAATTAAAGTTGGCAGCCTCGAATAATGGGAAAATCCCATAGGGAAATATTTGCGGTCAATATAAAAAGTAGTATCCACTGCCACCAGCCAAAACTCGATCAGGGGGGACGGAGACGTGCCCCCTCGACTAACAGACCCCGGGAAAATCGAATTGCCCCGAACAGTACATCCACAATATGATGGTTTGTACTGGTTTCTGTTAATAATTTGGGACTAGTAAAGCCAATGGTGACTTTACATGTCCTGGGAGACAGTAGTCAGACCCAGGGTATGGAGTCTATGGTGGGGTGTCACTATGACACCCCTGTGTTACTGCACGGAGGGTGCTGTGTAACACATATAGTAAAAACACATGAGACCCTATGGAGTAAAGGACCCCATAGCCCATAAAACACATTAACAGTCAAAGGAACACCATAAATCATGTCCAAGAGTGGGAGAAAAAGATTCTCACTCTTGGCAGGAGAAAAAAACAAACTCCAAAAATCCAGCAAAGCTGCTGGGGGACTCACTAGGTTAGGAAATTCAGCCTAAAGAGAGAATTCTCCCTAACAGCCACCCTCCGTTACCTTTCCCTTACTTACTCGAATGCCTACGAGACATTTGCCAAAGTAACGAGTTTGTTGTTTCACTCACCGATCGCATCTTTTCCTCTCTGGAACTTCGGGATCATCGCCCCTTCTTCTTCCTGCTTTTAAGGTTTTCGTCCGATCCGCTGCCTGTGGGAATGAGAAGGGTTATGCTTGGAAAGGCAGGTTCCTTCAGACCCACTGCAGATTTTTGAAGTTTTACTCTATCATTGTCCACGGGGAGCTTCTCAGTCTACTCAGCGGAATGGCGAAAGGACTTGTCATCTTACCGAAGGCCTAGAGTTACTTTGTGCCGTCGGTCTAAAGATGTCTTATAACTATATCAATCGATAATCAATAATCGATGGCCAAAACCATCCTCTGCTACCAAGTGTTCAGGAGGGGAAGAAGTTACTGACGGGCCCATAGGTCAGCGCTCACCCTCCAGAACTTGTCAGACAAGATAGCTCCACCATGTGAGGACAGGGGGTTGTTAGACCACCTACCTGGGGGACGGCGAGACTCTGCCGGGTCTATCCGAGGTTTCAGTTAGCCGAGAGAATGGTCTCCCGACATCCGAACTCGCCGCATTGTTTGGTTTCGGGCACACGCATGCGCCGCTGTACGCGGAGGCCGGCGGCTTGCGTGTCAAGCCTCGTTTCCACTCCCGGCCGGGACCGCTGCACATGCGCGGGCCAGCCTGCGCCTCAGGCCTCGGCTTCATGCCGAGGGCCGTAAATAGCGGTCGAGTCGGGGAACGAATAGCGTCTTAACGCGGTTCGTCCCTGACTCGCTGTAGTTGTGCTTGTTTCCTGTTTTCCTGCTACCTTCCGGATTCCTGCTCTCTCCAGCTTGTTTCCTTGGTTCTTGCCTGAACTGGGGGTTCCTGTTGCCTCCCTGTCTTGGTTCCCCCAGTTTTCCCTTGGTTTCCCCCTGTGGGCCCCTTTTGGGGGTTTCTCGCCTGTGCAGCCTACCCTGGGGTTCAGCTCTGCCAGAAGCCTTCCCTGGTTGGTACCCACAGACTTCAGCCTTGCCTCACCATTTGGGTTCACCTCTCCAGTTCTCTTTGGATCTCATCATTTGCCAGCTGTCTTCAACTTCTCCTGACTCCTGAACCTCATTATCGTCAGGCTCAGCCTTTGGCCATTGGGCTGTTTGTGCCTATACTCTGCAAGCGCCTCCTCCCAACTATAGAACTCTGAGATTCTTGGGACTATTTTTTTTGTTTTTGTATTTTAATCTTTAAGATTTTTTTCAAAGGGTGATTTTCTGTTTATCTGTATTTGTCTATCTTCCTTACTTGAGTCTCTATGGAGCTGTCAGCGGAGCAGTTTGTTTATTGTGGTAAGGAAGTTGGTGAGGTACAAGACGCCACTAAGTCTGTTGAGGCCTGAAAGGTTTCTTGTAAACTGCGTAAGATGTTGTAGGCTGCCAACAGCCATGGGGTCTTGTCACCCGCTATTAGCCTTGCCCAGCAAAGTGCTTCATCCTGCAGCACGAAGTCCGAGAAAATATGTCTCAGATAAGGTGATCTTAACTTCAAAGTTCCAGGACAAGACAGCAGCAAGTGGGGGATAGTTTCCGTTACTTCCGTTTGTCCACAAAATCTGCAGGCGTTAGTTGTTGCGCGCCCCCGTATGAATAGGATCTCGTTTGTATGTAACAAGTTCAATCTTGCTCTTAGTAGCAGGGACCTTGCTTGCTTGGACGGGAGCTGTTTGATGAACGGTTGAAGCTCGTTCAATTTGCGAATGGTCACCGGCAAGTGTCTCGTTAGCTTGTTTGAGGCGGCTTTCTCAGCTGTTTTAATCCAGTCGAGTTCCTTCACTCTGTTCAGTACTTTTACTGGGTTGTTATTGAGAGTCTCTACGTCAGATGAAACTTCTTCGAGGATTTCCTTGATCCGATTTGACCAGCTGTTTAACATCTTGCAATTTTGGTAATTTATTTCTTGTAGGATCAGATGGTATACTGAAGGATTTTTCGCAAGTTGGCATTTGCGGTAGAGCATTATAGAGTTGCATCTTACTGATCCCTCGAGGGAAAGTAAACTAAGTTCTTGTCTTATACAAGCTATAGGCACGCATTTTGGAAGCCCCAGGATAGCCCGCCAGAACGTTGCCCCTAGGGTAGGCCAAAGCGATGAAGGAATGTTGGGCATAGGGTCTGCTCCGTAAACTAGGGTTGGGACCACCTTCATTTTGTAAAAATTGATCACCGGGATCAAGGAAAATCGCCCAAATTTTCTATCAACGGCTTTTCCTGGTGCCGTGAGTTTTCTTGCTTTGTCTTTTAGGAGATTTTGCATTCCTATCTCATTTTTGGAGTTGTCCAGGATAACGCCCAGATATTTAAATTCCGCCACATTTTCAATCTGGTTCTTGTTCAGCACTAGTTTCGTTTTTGCGTTGATTTTGGCGTTTTTGGACAAAGACATAAATTTGGTTTTCTTGTCGTTTATCTCCAGGTTGTTTCTTTCCATGTATATCTGAAGGTTGCTCAGCTGACGTTGCAGTCCTATTGGTGTATAATCTAGGAGTATCACGTCGTCTGCGTACAGGAGCCTTCCCACATGCGATTTTCTGATTTTTGGTGCAAAACTACGAATGGTTTCTTCAGATGTTTTGATGTCTCCAAGGAATGCCAAGAACAGTGCCGGAGCCAGAGGGAATCCTTGTTTAACACCCCTTTGTGTGGGGATCAGAGTGGATAAAGATCCTTGTTGATACAAGCGCACCCTCATGTTGGTGTCCGAGTACAGTGCTTTGATAGGCTCTAAGATAGAAGAAGGACAGTTCCATGCCTCAAGCTTGTCCCATAGCAGTGCCCTGTCTATACGGTCAAAGGCCTGGGTAAGGTCCACAAAGACGATGAAGATCCTAGGACCTCCCTCGAACACTTTATGTTTCATGGTGTTCATTATCAGGATGTTTGCCGATGTACCAAAGTTTTTCTTAAACCCTGGTTGTAAGTGGTCCTCGCAGGGTGCCGTTTTTGCCCACGCTTTAAATTCATTTAAAAGGAGGGACCCAAACACTTTGCCTATGCAGTCTAGCAAGGCGATTGGGCGAAAGTTTGCCGGATCACTCTTGTTCCCTTTTTTAAAATGGGGACCACCGTCGCTGATTTCCATGATGGCGGGATTGATTTTGATTGGACACATCTGCGGAAAATTTCACATAGGAGCGCTGTCCATTCTTCGGGGTATGTCTTTAGGTCCACGTTAGTGATCCCGTCAGGGCCGGGAGCTCTGGAGTTCTTGAGTGACCTGATCTGGCGGCTTATGTCTTCGCGATCGTCCAGAGTGATCCATGGTGCTGGTTCAGTGTTCTGCTTAGTTGCCTTTGTTGTTTTTGGCGGGGCGAAGAGGCTTCTGAAGAAGTTCACCCAGACAGATTCTCCTACATTGTTGATTATGGTTGATGTCTCTTGTGGTGTAGTTGAATTTAAGAGTGACCAGAATTCACAGCTTTTGTTCCCTCGTATAGCTGTTTGGATTTCCTCGGCGTCTTGCTGGTATAGTGTTGCCCGGTGGTGTTTGAGCCATGATTTGTAAAATCATATTTGGCCTCTATAACTGTCTTGTTTGTTTTTATGGGGCCTTGGGCTAGGGCTGTCCTCTTCACTTTTCTTAGAACTTTCCTTTTTCGACCAAAAGTTTGTCGTACTCATGCTTCCTGGATTCTACGTTGTTTTTAGGTCCCCTCTTCTTTTTGTAGATCTCTAGGAATGGCAGGTAGTCAATCTCGTTTACTAGAGTGCCAGAGTTTTGTGCACAGTACTTTTGTTTAAGGTCGATTATTGCTTTGGCTGACAGTTTTATTTTTGTTCCTCTGGTGTTTGCTTCCAAGAGCGTGGTTGACTTTGAAGTTAGACTCAGATTTGTCGGCCAGGTGACATACAACAGGTTATGATCGCTTTTGCTAGTCCGTGTTACCCCGAATTCCGTGATTAATCTGGCCCGGCTGTCGGATACGTAAATATAGTCAATCGTTGCGCTGGCTGAACCGTTTTCCCATGTGGGGAGGAAGGTTTCTTTAGGTAGGACCTCGCTCATGTTATGTAGTTCTCTAGATGACATCAGTCTTGTCCATGCCATCCCTCTTGAGACTGTAGATGAAGCTTTTTGAGCTGAGTGTTCTTTTTGTTTTTCTTGGCAACAAGAAGCGTTGATGTCACCACACAGCAATAGGTGTGAAGCAGCATGCGTGGCGGTAGCTGTGTCAATGGCTTGTTAAATCGATCTCAAAAAGTTACTGGCTTCAACGGCGGATGGATTCCAGTAAATGTTCATTATGACTATTGTCGATTTTGCATTTTTTGCTTAATTTGTATTAGACTCTGCCAGCTTTGCACTGATCATAAGTAAAAATTGATTGCTTCTCAACACTTTTGCATGGGACAGACCACAGTTATGTCGAATCGCTGTCAAGATTCCTGATGAAGGATGCCCCAGCGGGCCTTTTTTGGCAGGGGCCAGAAAAATGTCGTACCCGTCAAGGGATGGCGACTCTGTTAGCCAAGTCTCCTGGAGACAGAGGACGTCAAATTCTGTTAGTTTTACATCACTATGTGCCGTGAGGTGACCGTGGCCTCTTGTGTTCCAGGAGCAAAGCTTTAGTCCACCTGTAGCGGGCTTTGTGTCACGTTGCAGTTGGTCGGCTTGCTCCGGTATCAAGGATTGCTAACCTTTGTGTTGTTTTTGTAGCATTTTAGGGAGCCAAGCCCACAAGTTTCTTGCCGGAGATTTGCTAGAGAAAGCCACAGTCTTGGCTGATTTCACTTCTCGTCCACGAGTGTTTAACCTCAGTGAATCGTGGTGAGGCTTAACGGAGGGTCTCTCTGAGGCTGAGTGATCTCTTTCACAGCACTTTCTGTTCCTCATCGGTGTCCTGTGGTAGTGCTCTTCCGACGCTCGCTCTGGAGATTTCTTCAATCGGCTGTTTTCAGCTCGACTGTAGTGTATAGTTTCCTTAAAGTGGTCCGTAGATTTCCCCCTTCGGTCTTGAGAATGGTTTGTGGCCTCTGTGTCTCGTTTCTGGCTCGGGGCGCGCTTACGTAGAGGCGGAGCTGCACTGAACCTTGAAGTAATCTCTCTCGTTGACTCTGTTAGGTCATACCCCATTTTGAGCAGTTTGTTGGAGTCTTTTTCCAGCTGACTTTTGATGTTCTTGGAAGCAATATACAAGTGGGCCAGTGCCTTTCCCTGTTTGTGACTCGGGTCAACAATTATTAAGTCTTCAGACCTTATTTGCTGTAATGATGGAATGTAACTGAACAAAGCGAGCACTGACCCACGGTTTAACGTAATTTGGTCGTCGTTGCCCTCGATCTGTTCTAGTTTCATAATCCATCTTGTGGTCTCTTTTTTGATGTGTACTTTGCCGTTTTAGAAACATAGTGGAGTTTAAAAGGCCCGTCTGATGTTTCGCTTTGCTCTGGCGATGTTTTGTGTCTTTTAGTTGCTCTCTGGGGGGAAGACAATCTGTCGGACCTCTTGTGTTGCTTCCGCAGAGTACTCGTGTCGTTTTCTGATTTTGTAGAGTTTGTAGGCCCTTTTCGATTTCCGTGTCTATTGTTTTGGCTGACAGTTTTATTTTTGTTCCTCTGGTGTTTGCTTCCAAGAGCGTGGTTGACTTTGAAGTTAGACTCAGATTTGTCGGCCAGGTGACATACAACAGGTTATGATCGCTTTTGCTAGTCCGTGTTACCCCGAATTCCGTGATTAATCTGGCCCGGCTGTCGGATACGTAAATATAGTCAATCGTTGCGCTGGCTGAACCGTTTTCCCATGTGGGGAGGAAGGTTTCTTTAGGTAGGACCTCGCTCATGTTATGTAGTTCTCTAGATGACATCAGTCTTGTCCATGCCATCCCTCTTGAGACTGTAGATGAAGCTTTTTGAGCTGAGTGTTCTTTTTGTTTTTCTTGGCAACAAGAAGCGTTGATGTCACCACACAGCAATAGGTGTGAAGCAGCATGCGTGGCGGTAGCTGTGTCAATGGCTTGTTAAATCGATCTCAAAAAGTTACTGGCTTCAACGGCGGATGGATTCCAGTAAATGTTCATTATGACTATTGTCGATTTTGCATTTTTTGCTTAATTTGTATTAGACTCTGCCAGCTTTGCACTGATCATAAGTAAAAATTGATTGCTTCTCAACACTTTTGCATGGGACAGACCACAGTTATGTCGAATCGCTGTCAAGATTCCTGATGAAGGATGCCCCAGCGGGCCTTTTTTGGCAGGGGCCAGAAAAATGTCGTACCCGTCAAGGGATGGCGACTCTGTTAGCCAAGTCTCCTGGAGACAGAGGACGTCAAATTCTGTTAGTTTTACATCACTATGTGCCGTGAGGTGACCGTGGCCTCTTGTGTTCCAGGAGCAAAGCTTTAGTCCACCTGTAGCGGGCTTTGTGTCACGTTGCAGTTGGTCGGCTTGCTCCGGTATCAAGGATTGCTAACCTTTGTGTTGTTTTTGTAGCATTTTAGGGAGCCAAGCCCACAAGTTTCTTGCCGGAGATTTGCTAGAGAAAGCCACAGTCTTGGCTGATTTCACTTCTCGTCCACGAGTGTTTAACCTCAGTGAATCGTGGTGAGGCTTAACGGAGGGTCTCTCTGAGGCTGAGTGATCTCTTTCACAGCACTTTCTGTTCCTCATCGGTGTCCTGTGGTAGTGCTCTTCCGACGCTCGCTCTGGAGATTTCTTCAATCGGCTGTTTTCAGCTCGACTGTAGTGTATAGTTTCCTTAAAGTGGTCCGTAGATTTCCCCCTTCGGTCTTGAGAATGGTTTGTGGCCTCTGTGTCTCGTTTCTGGCTCGGGGCGCGCTTACGTAGAGGCGGAGCTGCACTGAACCTTGAAGTAATCTCTCTCGTTGACTCTGTTAGGTCATACCCCATTTTGAGCAGTTTGTTGGAGTCTTTTTCCAGCTGACTTTTGATGTTCTTGGAAGCAATATACAAGTGGGCCAGTGCCTTTCCCTGTTTGTGACTCGGGTCAACAATTATTAAGTCTTCAGACCTTATTTGCTGTAATGATGGAATGTAACTGAACAAAGCGAGCACTGACCCACGGTTTAACGTAATTTGGTCGTCGTTGCCCTCGATCTGTTCTAGTTTCATAATCCATCTTGTGGTCTCTTTTTTGATGTGTACTTTGCCGTTTTAGAAACATAGTGGAGTTTAAAAGGCCCGTCTGATGTTTCGCTTTGCTCTGGCGATGTTTTGTGTCTTTTAGTTGCTCTCTGGGGGGAAGACAATCTGTCGGACCTCTTGTGTTGCTTCCGCAGAGTACTCGTGTCGTTTTCTGATTTTGTAGAGTTTGTAGGCCCTTTTCGATTTCCGTGTCTATTGTTTTCGTGTCCACTCTCGGCTCTATGAGCTTTTTCCTCTTCTTTATTGGGTTTACTTAGGGTTTCTTTATGTCGAAGAGTTGTAGTTATTGGCTCCTTTCTTGACTTCTCAGCTCTTCTTTTTCCCGGGACTTCGAGAACTTTTTCTTCTTTTTTTGTTAGGTTTGCTAGATGTCGGGGAGTTACAGTCACTGACTCCTTTCTTGTTTTTTCAGCTCTTATTTTCTGCGGGACTTCATCGTCGGAGTAAGTACTCAAGTTTATCAAGTCGTCGGACTGCAAGAATTCTTCTGTTGTCTTTGGTGACTTGTTTGTCCTTGCGACTTCAATTGTCATTGCTATTTCCGCTGGTGCCACCGAGGGTGTTTTTTTTCCTAGCTTGTTTCTCGGCTTTTCATTTTCTTTTGACGTCCCTTTATTCATTTTGTTTAACACAAATACTGGCTCTAACGTTGGTGTAATTTTACTCGTCACAGACTTTGGCTCCCCTTTGGGATTGGCCTTTGCTGCTTTCGGCGGCGCATTAGAGCTCTCAGTTAGATCAATCGTGAGTGTTGTTTGGGTACCAGCTTCTTTGTTAGATGGTCTTTTAGGGTACTGGTCTGGCCCAGTCCCCACTGGACCCAAAGCCCTTGTTGGGGCTTCACTTACTTTGGTGTTTTCCTACGCTATAATGTAGGCTTCCAAAAAAGACAATTTAGTCAGTAACGATGCTTGGATTGACGTGTGGTCTTTCAGTGTGTCGCTTATCCTTTCATACAATTTCATGAATGGGCAAAGAGCAATTGTCACTGTCGACATTATTGCAGGCATGTCCAAGTTGTTTGCCATGGGAGGTCTCAGGTTCTGCTCTGTGGGTTCAGATGTTCTCCCTTTCTCCAAAGGGTTGAGCCGGTCAGACGGGGAACCTGTTTGGAACGGGAGCGTGGTTTATTAAAATCTGTTGTTTTTCTGCATGTTTTGTGCGCATTTGGGTGGTCACAAAACTCTTGGTCAGTGCTAGGTGTTTGGAGATTGTTTTTTTTTCTACGTGATAGTATGCTGTTTGTCTGTAGGCTGGAGTTTTGCTCCAACTTGTTTTGCGCATTTTCCAGAGGATCTTTATCGATGTCTACGAGTGTATTTTCGTTGTTGTCCCCTTGTGCCAACGTTGCCTCTTGCCCCTCCGTTTGTCCGCCACACTTTTCTCGATCCAGAAACGGCCTTTCCGTAGTGTTAGTAAGTGTAGGCGTTAGTGAAGGAGTTTTATCTAGGTCTATAGTGGTGATTAAGTCTTTGGTAGTTGATTTTGAGTTCATCGCCAACTTCAAATGGTTGGGTTCCGGGAATGGAATAATAGCATCAAGTGCCATTGAGGTTTCTGTTAACTTTTGAGTTTTAGTCTCTAGTAGTGAAGAGAGTGGCTGGTCATTTTCCTTCAGAATAGGAGATTTGGTCACCGTCTCTTGTACTGTGGTGGGGCACTCTGTCCCCTCGGTCGGCTCTAGGTTCAGAGAATTCTCAGTGAGTGGCGCTGTTTGATGAGCCGTCAGTTTTTGGGAACTTAGGGCTCTGCTGATGGAAGGCAACTGCTCTTTGCTCGGCTCAGCAAGGCCAAAGACCTCCTTTGCCGGATTTGGAGGAACCTGTGGGGTAAAGTGTTCAATCCGTCTCTGTTTAGATACCGGCATACAATCGTTCAAAGCCTCTAGGATTTCAAGGTCAGTTAGTTCGACCCTTCTAGCATTGCTAATTGCTAGCTTGAGGTTAAAGAAGTCTCTCAGATTTGTGGCACTGCCTTCGGTGTTTATGGTTTTTTTCCGGGCTAGACCTTTTCCTTTGGTCAATAGCCCCTTTATTAAGCCTTTTGCATTTTTCCTGTGGTAAGTACTCCCCGCTTTTTGGGGTTGTACAGGTCTTTGGCGCTTCCTGTCGTTTGTCGTCAGGGCCTCATATGTTTCTTGACTCAACTCCCCCAGGGACGGCAAAGTTCCTGTGCTCGGCTCCACGTGGATCTGAGCCTGCACATTGCGGATGGTTTCCAGGAGAGGAGCCACAGCCGTCTCCAGGGCTGACTCTGGTCGCTGCATTCCCACCAGCAAGGAAGCCGGTAGCGTGGCAGGCGCTCCTCCCCTCGCAATCTCCCCACAGAACTCATTGATGCTCCCTCTTTTCCGGGGCTCGTGGTCCAGAGTTGTCGCTGTTGGTGACCTCCGGGCCTGCGCGCCCACCCCCTCCGCAACTCCCTGCTCCCCCTCCCAAGGGGCCGACTCAGGGGAAGCCGAGGTCGGAAGGCCGGGACCCGGAGCGTTGGGCGGGCACGAGGCTCCGCCTCCCGCGGACACCTCGCCCGCTTCATCCTCGCCGCTTCCAGCCGGCAAACGCGACCGGCCCCGCGCCGCCTACCCCGCCCTAGCCGGCAGCGACCCCCCTCCGGGAGGCGATGCTGGCATGCAGGGGGGCGGCGAGCCAGGGGCGGCTGCGTCGACGCCAACTGCGAACGCCCGAATTTCGGGCACAAGTTACACGGACGCCGCGTCCGCAGAATCTTCACTGCAACACCTCGTCACAGTGGTAGATGGATCCAGGTTAGTCGTTTCAATGAGGATGATGTTTGTCTGGGGTGCGTTGAGCGGTTTAGTGGCCTTGGGCTTCCCTTTTATTTTTTGGACGTGGTGGCTGATCCAACTTTGTGTTGGTTATGTCTTGCAGAGTTATTGTTTTTTTTGTTGGTGTAGAGGCTCTGAGGCAAGCGCTGCGAAGGCACCGTCCATCTTCTTCGAGGAGGGAAGGGGAGTCCATGACAGCCCTGGCTCTGGTAGCCCGGCCTGCCAGGACTGCAGGACTGTCACTCTACGTCCACTCCGCGCCCGTTCCGCGGCGTAAATGTTCTTTTGTACTGTGGGTCCACCCACCAGTACAGCAATGGTAAACAGACTCAGGCAGCAGGTAGGAGGCAGAGCAGTCCTCTCTAGCAGGGCAGGACTGTCACTCTACGTCCACTCCGGGGACTATTTGTCTGCTGCACCTCCATCCCTGTCAGAGCAGCCACATTTCTACGTCACAAGACCCACAGGGAGAAGTGTTTGTGGCTACAGGGGGTGTCTCCCTACACCTCTGTTCTACCAGGGCTGGGTTGGAGTTGCTTCTTGCGTCATTCCATCACCTGGCGACACTTGACTACCAGCCTGGCCTCTCCAGCTCGGACGCCTCCCAGGAATCCAGCTTCTATAGGTGCTACCCGATCCCGGGACACACACCTTAACAGATTAAGACGCCTACCTACCAGTACTGATCCAGAGATGGATGACATGGCGATTTAAGGAGTGAGATCTTGGCCTTATGTGCCAAGATGTCGGCACTCCACCAGGAGAATCTGTCATTAAGACAAATGGTGGCTCAAGGGGCCAGTGCTAATATTTCGCCTGAAACTGTGATGGCACAGACCAGTCCAGTGAAATTTGACGGTGATCCCAGACGAGTGGCGGAATTTAGCAATCATTGCAGGATCCATTTCTTGTGTCGCCCAACACATTTCAATGCGGATAAGGCCAAGATTGGATATATTTTGGGCAATCTGGTTGGTAATGCACTGGCCTGGGCCACACCCCTGGTGGTAGCAAAGAGCCCAATTCTGGAGGACTTTGTGGCTTTTGAAAATGCCTTTTTGGAGGTGTTCCAGTCACCTAATCTTGCAGCAACAGCTCAGAACCAATTTATGGATTTAAAGCAAGGGACCAGTGCATTATTTCTTATATCAGTCGTTTTCGCCAGTTGGCCACTGATTCTCAATGGCCGGAAGTTACTCAGAAAACACTTTTTCGTAGAGGACTGAGGGAGGAATACAAGGATGAGTTATTACATATACCTGAACCTGAGACCTTGCAGGCCCTGCAAGAACAAGTCCTACGTATCGACCATAGATTGGCTGAGAGGCGGAACGAGAGGCGTAAATCTGAAAAGACGCTTCCTCGATTCATGCCTGTACCCTCTAAGGCCTCAAGCTCTCTAGAAGCTACACCTGAACCCATGCAATCGGGAGCCCTAAGAGGCCCCTTGTCGGATGCCGAAAGGAAGAGAAGGAGAGATCTCAGATTGTGCTTGTACTGCGGGGCCTCCGGAAATTACCTCTCTACATGCCCTCTACAACCCCTCCGAAAGTCGGAAAACTAAATGGCCTGTCGTATGTAGGGAAGGCAACGACAGGCCCCCCTTCCTTAACTTCAGTCCTTCCGGATGATCACCTGGAAAAACAACCATTGCAGCCAGTGGTACTCATGGCCTTAAGAATCAAGGTAACCTGGGCAAGAAACAAACCTGTTGAGGTCCTGGGCCTGTTGGATTGTGAAGCTTCCGGCAACTATATTGATGCCGATTTCGTAGCCAGGAACGGGATTGCTTTGCTGGAGAAGAGATGTGCTTCTGTGGTAGAAGTTATTGATGGGACTCCTCTGTCTTCTGGACCAGTCCATCAGCATACAGGAACCCTTCAATTGCAAATTGAGGGGCATCAGGAACTGATCTCTTTGGATGTCATCAAGACACCTACGTATCCCATTATCCTGGGGTTACCTTGGTTATTGCAACACAATCCTAACATCAATTGGGAGACAAGGACTCTAGAGTTTTGTTCAGACCATTGTACGCAAGAATGCTTAGGAAGCTACCACCCCGCTACGAAGACTACGACCTCTACTCAGACCGACGGGAGTAGCAGAACAAGCCTTTACTCGGTTGCTACGATACCGTCAGAATTTACTGAATTTCGGGAGATTTTTTCTGAACCCAAGGATATTCCGTTACCTCCGCACAGAACCTTTGATTGCTCCATAGATCTCTTACCAGACAC